>NC_073255.2:165877500-166502500 GCF_029289425.2 Pan paniscus
CATCTTGGCTCACTGCAAGCTCCGCCTCCAGGGTTCATGCCATTCTCCTGCCTCAGCCTCCCTAGTAGCTGGGACTACAGGCGCCCACCACCACGCCCGGCTAATTTTTTGTATTTTTAGTAGAGACGGGGTTTCATCGTGTTAGCCAGGATGGTCTCAATCTCCTGACCTCGTGATCCACCCGCCTCGGCCTCCCAAAGTGCTGGGATTATAGGCATGAGCCACCGCGCCAGGCCTGACATGAGATTTTCAGCGCCAAATGCAGGAAAGTCCTAGGCAAACACAGATGATTGGTCATCCTAGATTTTCTTGTATTGTCTTCCCTAAGAGATAACAATTTTTTTTTTCTGTTTCCCTCATGACTTTTCTGGGATCTAGGCCTTCCCAGCCCAGCCTTCCTCCATTTAGGGATATACTAGGAAAAGCCTGGAGGAAGTTGCTGATGCAAGCCGGATCACCTGAGTTCCTCCCTGGGAATTTGCAACTGGAACTGGATGCCTGTCTCAGGTTGCCTTGTGCTCCAAAATAGTTTTTTTTGTTGTTGTTTGTTTGTTTTTGTTTTTTTGAGATGGAGTCTTGCTCTGTCACCCAGGCTGGAGTACAGTGGTGAGATCTCGACTCACTGCAGCCTCCGCCTCCCAGGTTCAAGTGATTCTCTGCCTCAGCCTCCTGAGTAGCTGGGATAACAGGTGTCTGCCACCACGCCCAGCTAATTTTTGTATTTTTAGTAGAGATGGGGTTTCACCATGTTGGCCAGGCTGGTCTCAAACTCGTGGCCTCAAGTGAGCCGCCCGCTTTGGCCGCCCAAAATGCTAGGATTACAGGTGTAAGCCACCACACCCGGCCCCAAAAGAGATTTCAACTTAGGAATTGTCTGTGGTCATTTTCTACCGTGAAGACTTTTGCAGGGATGTGGAGGTGAATGGTCAGTGGAAGACAGCTTGTCTGCAACAAGAGAGGAAACACACATGCAGAGCAGAGGTGAGATGGAAACTTTCCCCAATTTCCCGCAGTGGTCTGGGCCAGGGATTCTCAAATGTGAGCCTCCGTCACCAGCACCTGGAGAGTTTGTCAAAACACAGATTGCTAAACTGGGCACGCTGGCTCACCCCTGTAATCCCAGCGTTTTAAGAGGCCAAGGTGGGTGGATCACCTGAGGTCAGGACTTTGAGACCAGCCTGGCCAACATGGCAAAATCCCGTCTCTACTAAACAAAAATTAGCTGGGCATGGTGGTGGGCACCTGTAATCCCAGCTACCTGGGAGGCTGAGGCAGGAGAATCACTTGAACCCAGGAGGCAGAGGAGGTTGCAATGAACTGAAATTATGCTGCTGCGCTCCAGCCTGGGTGACAGAGCGAGACACTGTCTCAAGGAAAGAAAGAAAGAAAGAAAAAAAAACCCCACAGTCTGCTGAGTCCCACTGCTAGAGTTTCTGAGTCATGAGGCCTGGGGTGTGGCCCAAGGATCTGCTTTTCTAAGGAATTCCCAGGTGGTACCGACACTACAGGTTAGGGGCTTGACTAATGGTGAGGACCCCTGCTCTGGGCCAGAGGGCTGAGCCAGAGAGCTTAGTTCAGCATCCTCCCCAGAGTCCCCACCCAGCCCGTGAGCATCCAGCAGGCCCAGTCCCTGTCTTTGGGTTACATGAGTCTGTATCTTTCTAACAAATTCTCCCTTTTTTCCCCTAAACAGCTTAATTGTGATATAATTCACACACCATACTTAATTGTGATATAATTCACACACCATACAATTCACCCACTTAAAGTATTACAACTCAGTGGTTTCTAGTATATTCACAGAAATGTGCAACCATCACCACAGTCCATTTAAAAAGGAAGGAAATGTTGACACATGCAACAATACGGATGAACCAAGAGGACATTATACTAGTGAAATAAACCAGTCGGAAAAAGACAAATATTATTTGGTTCCACTCATACGAGGTAACTAGAATAGTCAGATTCACAAAAACAAAGTAGAATGGCAGTTGCCAGGGGCCGAGGGGTGGGGAAAATGGAGAGTTGACGGGTACAGAGTTTCAGTTTTGCAAGATGAGGGAGTTCTGAGGACTGGCTGCACAGCAATGTTGTAACCACATTACACCAATCTGGTTCAACTTCTATGTAGCAAAGTTGTGAGTTGTTTTTCAGTGGTCATGGCCCTGCAGGTTGGAGGGGGCAATGCCCGGATGAACATCGTGTGCAACCATGAATGGGAACTAAGTGCTCGGACCAAGGAACCAGGCTGAATTAAGAAGCAAACACCAGGCTGGGCGCTGATGGTGTACGCCAGTAACCCCAGCACTTTGGGAGACCGAGGCAGAAGGATTACTTGAGCCCAGGAGTTCGAGACCAGCCTGGGCAACATGGTGAGATCCCATCTCTAAAATAAAAAATAAAAATAAAAATAAAACAGACACCACGGCAGGACCCATGATCCAATCAGATTGAGCTCTGGGGTGACCATATGGCAGGATCTAGTCAGATCACTCCTCATTGCCCTATGCTAATAAAATCCAACCCAGCCTCCAGCTCCAGGAGACAGCTTTGAACATTTCTTCCTGTCTCTTTGTCTGTCAACTCACAAACCTTTCTCACTGCAAAAACTGTGGGTTTTGGTGTTTGGCTTTCTGTTGCATGCTGGCAAATGGACCCAGTTTTGGTTTGCTGACAATATGAATATACTTAACACTGAACTGTACATTTGGAAATTGTGAAGATAGTGAATTTTATATTATACCTTTTTTTATTTTGCCATAATAAAAAGTAATTTTCTCTCTCTCTTTTTTTTTTTAAAGACATATGGCCTCTGTCACCCAGGCTGGAGTGCAGTGGTGCAGTCATAGCTCACAGCAGCCTTGAACACCTGGGCTCAAGCCATCCTCTCACCTCAGCTTGCCAAGTAGCTGGGATTACAGGCATGAGCCACTGTGCCTGGCAAAAGTTATTTAAAAACTTTTAAAATGTCTTTTAAAAGGAGACTTTCTGATGTGGTCAAAGGAAGCAGTTGGTATCCAGATTCAGCTGAACTTAGTACACCTGCTTGGTTTAATTTATGGAAATATTTATATAGTTCCCATTTAATTATCCTCCAAGGACATGTCTGCTCAGAGGATCATCCTAGTTCTCTGGCCAACAATAAACAGGAACTGAGACAGAGTGATGGACGGTATGACTCTTAGTGTTTCTGCCATGGCACATTGGCCTTTATGGGTCATTGCCCATGTGTTCCAGGATTTAGGATGAATTTTAATATGTCACTCTGTGTGGGCTACGGATTGGGTTTTATTAGGGAAAGTGAAATCTTACAAGGCTGGGTCAACAAGCAAAGGGGAAGCAGGAGTCTCCCATTCTATTCTCCGTCCCATAGAGAAGTATGTGAAGGTCAGGGTCTCAGCTGGATGTGCAGGATAGGTCCATGTTCTGCTGTATTAGTTAGGGAATAAATGTAAGAAACCAGTCTGTGAGTGGGGAACACATGAGTTGTTTGGGTGCTGGGCAGCTTGGATGTAGGGTGCCAGGGGTTCAGAGGAGATGGGAGGAACTCCAGCTTCCCAGTATTTGGAGACCTTGGGCCTGTGGGAAGGTGCAGTCACCCTGTGTGAGGAGGGAGTCTGCCCATGCTGTGGAGGCTGAGCTCCTTCCACCAGGAATAGGCTTACTTGCAGTTCCAGCTGGCTGGCCCAGGTAACCTTGAATGAGCTTCCAGAGCAGCTTCCAGGCAATTCTGCTCATTTCACCACAGTTTCTGAATTCAAAAATAAATAAAAAACACATTTGTCCTATTTGGTGTTCTTTGTTTTCTATGACTCTGCTGCTTTCCTCTTGAAGAATCACTAATTTGCCTACTATAACTGCCTATGTGTGGTCTCCTTTTCAAAAGGCAGCTCTAGGATTGCTTGAGCCTGGGAGGTCCAGGCTGCAGTGAGCTGTGATTGCGCCACTGCACTCCAGCCTGGATGACAGAGCAAGACCCTGTGTCAATAAATAAATAGTTAAGTAAAAAGCAGTTCTTACGAGGGATATGAACAGGCTCCTAAAGAAACACAAAAGACTAATAGATACATGAAAAGATGTTAAGCCTCACCAGTAGTCAATGAAAATGCAAGTAAAGAGCAAAATGGCAGCACTTTTCAATTGTATTGGAAACAGTTTACATATTGAAAAAGATTTGTCTATGTTATCAAGGTTGTGCGGGAAAGGGTGTCATCTTGGAGTGCTGAGGGGCATTCTAGCAATCTATGCCAAAATTTTGAATATCTGTAACCTCTGACCCTCAAAACTACATTCCTAGGAATTTATTCCAACTAGGTAATCTGACAAGTGAGCAATGATAGATGTACAAGATTATTTGACAATGTATTGCCCACATAAGTGAAAAATGGAAACACTATGTACACCTATGGACAGGTAGTTAAATTCTGAAACATCCACAGGGTGAAATACTATGCAGTCATGACAAAGAATGATGCATACTACCATATGCCACCAATTCTAAAATGATTATTTTATGCATTTTCACAGTTGTTACATTCCATGGCATATCACAGTTTATTTGGCAGCATTTTTTTCTTTCTTAATGGCACCTAAACTTACAGGGCATTTAACAGGTGATAGCATATTATGTTTCATGAAATATTGTATATTTGCTGACATACGGTTGAGTGGAAAATGGCCTCTCTAACCATATGTAATGTGGTTCCAGTTACATGCAAATTTTAAGATATGTTTATATTGGCAGGGTGTGGTGGCTCACGCCTGTAATCTCAGCACTTTGGGAATCTGAGGTGGGTGGATCGCGAGGTCAGGAGTTCGAGACCAGCCTGGCCAATATGGTGAAACCCCATCTCTATTAAAAAATACAAAAATTAGCCAGGCGTGGTGGCATGCGCCTGGAGTCCCAGCTACTCGGGAGGCTGAGGCAGGAGAATCACTTGAACCCGGGAGGCAGAGGTTGCAGTGAGCTGAGATCGTGCGACTGCACTGCAGCCTGGGTGACAGAGTGAGACTCTGTCTCAAAAAAAAAAAAAGATATTTTTATATTGATACATGCATGCACATACCAGAAGTTAGCAGAGACCCCACCCCCACTCCTTCACTGCCTCATTTCTTGGGATTCCCGGCAGAGTTTACACAGATTCCCTGCTAAGGCCACAGGCTGTCGAAATCCAAAACTATCCTTGTAGATTTCTGCCAGCCCCAGTGCTCCTTTTCCCACGGTCTCCCCTCCTGCCATCAGAGCTGCTTGCAAGGAATCCCACGTAGAACTCCCTATCATGTAGATGGAGCAACTCAGAGCATTCATGAGGTATTTCTGGAAATGCTTGGTGACCATTTGGAGATGGCAGGGAATGGTCACATGGGCAGGTCACAGCTTTTCTGTTCCTATTAGCTTCCTCTTTCCTTCTTTCACCCCTTTCTGGAAGGAGTAAAAGAATTTCTTCTCTTCATCTTGTGTGTAGAATACAGGATGGAAGCCTGGCTTAAGGGATATTTCCTCCTTTTTGGCACAGTCTCCGAAAATGTCAATGTTTCAAAGTGTTTGAAGGCAATACATTGACACAATGGTTGTTGAGACTATGAGAAAGAATATTTGAGAAAGCAGTGTGTCTTAGTCCATTTGGGCTACGATACCATAGACTGGGTGGCTGATACACAACAGAAATTGATTTCTTACAGTTCTAGAAGCTGGGAAGTCCAAGATCAAGGCACAGGCAGATGCAGTGTCTGGTGAGGGCCCATTTCTTGGTTCATAGATTGCAGCGTCTTGCTGTGTCTTCACATGGTGGAAGTGGCCGTGAGGTTCTCTGGGGCCTCTTTTATAAAGTTACTAATTTTATTGATTAAGTCTCTGCCCTCATGACCTCATCTCTTAAAACTCCCACTTGCTCATGTCATCGTATTGGAGATGAGGTTTCAATGTATCACTTTTGGGGGCACACAAACATTCAAACATAGCACAGTGTGAAAGTAACACAGTGAGAAAGCTAGAGAAGTTTTCAAAAACTGGTGTGTTTTTAGGTGCCTGCCAGCTACCACCCCCAAACAGTGCAGGGAGGCTGTTTCCTTTCTTGGGTGTTCTACTGACCACTAATTTTTACCTCTAACCCAAACGTTTATTAAAATATTTTCTTCCAGTTTTCATCAAACTTGAACTGTTGCTCTGTAAAAGACAATTTAAAAGAATTAAATAATAAACTACAGATGAGGCATAATATTGCAAATCATATACATGGCAAAGAATTTGCATCTGGAATATATAAAGAACTCCCAAAATTCAGTCATAAGAAATGGACAAACAACCCAATTTAAAAATGGGCAAAAAACTTGAACAGACAATTCACCAAAGAAAATATATAGAAGACAAATAAGTACATGAAAAGATGTTCAACATCATTAGCCATTAGGGAAATACAAATTATCACTACACACTTAATAGAATAATAAAAATAAAAAATAACAGGCCAGGAATGGCAACTCACGTCTGTAATCCCAGCACTTTTGGAGGCTGAGGTGGGCAGATCACTTGAGGCCACGAGTTCAAGACCAACCTGGCCAACATGGTGAAACTCCATCTCTACTAAAAATACAAAAATTAGCTGGGCCTGGTGGTGCACACCTGTAATCCCAGCTACTCAGGTGGCTGACGCACAAGAATTGCTTGAGGCTGGGCACGGTGGCTCACACCTGTAATCCCAGCACTTTGGGAGGCCGAGGCAGGCAGATCACGAGGTCAGGAGATGGAGACCATCCTGGCTAACGCTGTGAAACCCCGACTCTACTAAAAATACAAAAAACTTAGCTGGGTGTGGTGGCGGGTGCCTGTAGTCCCAGCTACTCAGGAGGCTGAGGCAGGAGAATGGCGTGACCCCGGAAGGCGGAGCTTGCAGTGAGCCGAGATGGAGCCACTGTACTCTAGCCTAGGCGACAGAGCGAGACTCCTCGCTCGAACGCTTGAACCTGGGAAGTGGAGGTTGCAGTGAGCCAAGATTGAGCCACTGCACTCCAGCCAGGGCAACAGGGCAAGACTCTGTCTCAAAAGAAAAAAAAAAGATATTAGGAATAAATAGTGCTGACGAGAATGTGAAACAACTTCAACTCATACATTTCTGGTAGGAATGGAAAATGGTACAGCCTCTTGGAAAACAGTTTGGCATCTTATAAAGTTAAACATATACCTACCACATGACCCAGCAACCCCACTCTTAACGTATTTACAGAAATGAAGACATATGTGCACACAAAATTCTGCATGTGAATGTTTATAGCAGCGCTATTCATAATTGCCCCCAACTGGAAATTATCCAGATGTTCTTCAGTGGCTGAAATTATAAAGAAACTTTTTTTTTTTTTTTTTTTGAGATGGAATCTCACTCTGTCGCCCAGGCTGGAGTGCAGTGGCGCTATCTCTGCTCACTGCAAGCTGTGCCTCCCTGGTTCAAGCGATTCTCCTGCCTCAGGCTCCCGATGAGCTGGGATTACAGGCACCCGCCACCACGCCCAGCTAATTTTTATATTTTTAGTAGAGATGGGGTTTCACCATGTGGGTCAGGCTGGTCTCAAACTCCTGACCTCATAATCTGCCCGCCTCGGCCTCTCAAAGTGCTGGGATTGCAGGTGTGAGCCACCGCACCCGGCCAAGAAACTTTTTGCACTGGTACATTCATACAATGAGATACCAGTCAACAATGGAAAGAAACAAATTATGACACTGGTAACAACTGGGATGATCCTCAGAGGCATTACACTGAGTGTGAGAAGCCAGTCTCAAGACTTACATATTGACTAGGTGCAGTGGCTGACACCTGTAATCCCAGCACTTTGGGAGATCAAGGCAGGAGGATCACTTGAGACCAGGAGTTTGAACCAGCCTGGGCAACATAGTGGGATCCCATCTCTACAAAATATGCAAAAATTAGCCATACGTGGTGGCACATACCTGTAGTCCCAACCACTCTAGAGGCTAAGGTGAGAGGATCACTTGAGATCAGGAAGTCAAAGCTGCAGTGAGCTATGTTTGTGCCAATGCACTCCAGCTTGGGCAACAGAGCAAGATCCTGTCTCAAAAAAAAAAAAAAAGTTACACATTGTATGATTTTATTATAAGACATTCTCGAAAAGACAAAACTATAGTGTTGAAGGACATATTAATGATTTCTAGGGATATGGAATTGAGGGGAGGATATAATTACAGAAAGATAGCATAAAGCCAAGCACGGTGGCTCATGCCTATAATCCTAGCACTTTTGGAGGCCAAGATGGGAGGATTGATTGAGCCCAGGAGTTCGAGACAAGCCTGGGCAACATGAGACCCTGCCTCTGCAAAAACCTTAAAAAATTAGCTGTGTGTGGTGGTGTGCACCTGTAGTGCTAGCTACTTGGAAGACTGACGCGGGAGGATCACTTGAGCCCAGGGAGGTCAAGGCTGCAGTGAACCATGATTATGCCACTCCAGCCTGGGTGACAGAATGAGACCTTGTCTCAAAAGAAGATAGCCTAAGAGAGTTTAGAGGGGTGATGAAGCCATTCTGTATGCTGATTGTGGAGGTGGTTAAAAGAATCTGCATGTGTTAAAACTTGTAGTACTTTTTAAAAAGGGTCAATATTGCTGTATGTTAATTTCTTTGTTAATTTTTTAAATTTTAATTTTTTTATTTTACTTTTTGGACACAGGGTCTTGCTTTGTCACCTAAGCTGGAGTCCAGGGGCATGTGATCACAGCTCACTGGCAGCCTTGACCTCCTGGGCTCGAGCAATCCTCTCACCTCAATTCCCTGAGTAGCTAGGACTATGGGCATGCACCACCATGCCCAGCTAATTTTTGTATTTTTAGTAGATACAGGGTTTCACCATGTTGGCCAGGCTGGTCTCAAACTCCTGACCTCAAGTTATCTGCCTGCCTCAGCCTCTCAAGTGCTGGGATGACAGGCATGAGCCATCACCCCCAGCCTTCTTTGTTAATTTTTTAATAGAAATAGGATCTTGCTATGTTGCCCAGGGTGGTCTCAAACTCCTGGCCTCAAGCAATCCTGCCAAATCCTTGGCTTCCCAAAGCGGTGGAATTACAAGTGTGAGTCACCTCGCCTGTTCTGTGTGTTAATTTATAAGGCAAAAATTTTAAAGCTTCATCCAAAGGAATACAGAGCTAAGCAAAGAATTCTCAAAAAAGAAACACAAGATGGTGGTCACAAGTTTCCTCTGGGGAAGGATCAAGGAAATCCAGGAAAGTAGAAAGACATACTTTTACAGGATTATACACTTTTTACTATTTGAATCATTTATCATGCATGCATGTTACCTTTCCCTCCTGCAAAAAAAAAAAAAAAATTATATTGAAACACAAGAGGAACACAAGCCTTCCCCTCTTACATTCTGGTGATTACAATTTTCCCCCTCTAATTACATTTGTACACTTCTATAAATGAGGCCAGCTAGGGAGAGCACCAAAATGTGCAGTGATCGGCCGGGCGCAGTGGCTCATGCCTGTAATCCCAGTACTTTGGGAGGCTGAGGCAGGCGGATCACCTGAGGTCAGGAGTTTGAGACCAGTCTGGCCAACATCATGAAACCCTGTCTCTACTAAAAATACAAAGATTAGCTAGGCGTGGTGGTGCAAGCCTGTAGTCCCAGATACTAGGGAGGCTGAGGCTGGAGAATTGCTTAAACCTGGGAAGCAGAGGTTGCAGCGAGCCGAGATGGTGCCATTGCACTCCAGCCTGGATGACGAGAGCAAAACTCTGTCTCAAACAAACAAAATGTGCAGTGATTACCTCTGAGCAATGGATTTGAAGGAGTTTTGTTTTGTTTTGTTTTGTTTGAAACAGGGTCTCACTCTGTCACCCAGGTTGGAGTGGAGCGGCACGATCCCAGATCACTGCAGCCTCCACCTCCCTAGCTCAGGTGATACACCCACCTCAGCATCCCAAGTAGCTGGAACTACAGGCAAGCACCACCTGTAGCCAAGGCCAATTTTCGTATTTTTTGTAGAAGCAGGGTCTCACTATGTTAATTTATAAGACAAATATTATGTTGCCCAGGCTGGTCTGGAACTCCTGGTCTCAAGCAATTCTCCTGCCTCGGCCTCCCAAAGTGCTGGGATTACAGGTGTGAGTCATTGTGCCCGGCCTTAAGGAGATTTTTACTTTTTTCTTATACTTTTCTATCTTTCTCTACCAGCATATATGATATTTATAATTTTTAAAAGCTATTTTCATTGTGGAAAAAAAAGAGAACATATTAGGGGAAAAACCACAAGCTCACAGAGGACAAAAACCGTGTTTTAGTGCCTTTGGGTACTGTAAACTAGCTGACATGGTACAGGTGCTGAGTATTCTACCAACTAAGACATTTTGCTTGAAAGTTATAGACAAGGTCCATCCTGGCTAACATGGTGAAACCTCGTCTCTACTAAAAAATACAAAAAAATTAGCCGGGCATGGTGGCGGGTGCCTGTAGTCCCAGCTACTTGGGAGGCTGAGGCAGGAGAATGGCGTGAACCCGGGAGGCGGAGCTTGCAGTGAGCAGAGATCGCGCCACTGCACTCCAGCCTGGGCGACAGAGTGAGAATCCGTCTCAAAAAAAAAAAAAAAAGTTGTAAACAAGGTGTAACTATAATGGATATTGATCATATTTCTTTATATTAAACTCTGAATACCACAGGTGTTCACAGAATAATAATCTACCTTAGAAAGGAGTTTTACCATTTGCATTAAAAGTTTTAAGGCAAGCAAGACAGCTATGAGTTTGCTCCACTTTACAAATGAATGAGGAAACTGAGGTTTAAAGGTAGTTACTGGCAATAACAGAATTTAGACCAGTTTCTTGATACCAAACCTAATATATATTCCAAGACACTCCCACTGTCTCTTCCCAGTTCTCAAAGAACTATAATAAAATGAAAATAGCTAACTCTGACACTGTTTTCAACATATTCTTTGAACCAGCAGAGAGCTGATTGATGTCATCTAAGGGAAGTGGTTTGGAGCTGGGAAAGTCTCCTTCAGGGCAATCAACTTTTTTTTTTGTTTTTTTTTTTGTTTTTGAGATGGAGTCTGCTCTGTCGCCAGGCTGGAGTGCAGTGGCGTGATCTCGGCTCACTGCAATCTCCGCCTCCCAGGTTCAAGCGATTCCCCTGCCTCAGCCTCCCGAGTAGCTGGTACTACAGGTGCGTACCACCATACCCAGCTAATTTTTTATATTTTTAGTAGAGATAGGGTTTCACCATGTTGGCCAGGATGGTCTAGATTTCCTGACCTCGTGATCCACCCACCTCGGCCTCCCAAAGTGCTGGGATTACAGGCGTGAGCCACTGCGCCCGGCCAGGCGATCACACTTCTCAGGATCAGAACTTCCACCCTGAAGGACCACAGGCTCACCCCTGGCAATACCCAGCGAGGACCAGACTCTGAGAACAGACTCACATTGGAAAAGGGACATAGGAGGCTGAGGGAGACGCCGGGCTGCCAATTCACTCATTGACCATGATAATTGGGACTGTTACAGGGTCAACTACTTCTCCCCTACAAGTCTCTCTCTGCAGCATATTCTCTCTGGTCGGTAGGTTGCCATGAAAATGAGAAAGTTGACTGCCAAGTGGCCATGGAAAACACATGGAAATTAGACGAAGCCCCAGGGTTCAGTGGTAACAGGTGAGGCTAAGATAGCCTAGGCCAGTCATCCTATAATAGAGGTGGTCTCACCAACAGGTTACTTACTGCAGAGTACTCACAGCCCATTGGTTACAACCTCCTGCCTCCACATCTCCATTATAAGTTGTTTTGTCATTTAAAGGCTGTGATTTCCTGCCTCCTGGACAATACATGGATGGGAAATGCCTATGTCCACCTCCCAGAAGTGTCCTCTTCCAAGAATCCATGCTAAACAATGCCCCTTCTAACAAACATATTTTTTTCAATCTTTTAATTTAAACAATCAAATCCTAGGAGCCAGGCTTTTTTGTCACATGCTAATTATATATTGATCTTATTATTAACTTTCTATGATTAGGATGGGCACGGTGGCTCACGCCTGTAATCCTAGCACTTTGGAAGGCCAAGACAGACCGATCACTTGAGGTCAGGAGTTCGAGACCAGCCTGAACAACATGGTGAAACCCTGTCTCTACTAAAAATACAAAAATTAGCCCGGCATGGTGGTGCACGCCTGTAGTCCCAGCTACTCGGGAGGCTGAGGCACAAGAAACACTTGAACCTGGCAGGCGGAGGTTTCAGTGAGCCAAGATCGAGCCACTGCACTCCAGGCTAGGTGACACAGCGAGACTCCATCTAAAAAAAAAAAAAATATGATTGCTAATTGCCCTCTGATGTAATAATTCCCCTTCCTCTTCTTTTTTTTTTTTTTTTTTTTTTTTTTGAGACGGAGTCTCACTCTGTTGCCCAGGCTGGAGTGCAGTGGCACAATCTCAGCTCACTGCAACCTCCACCTCCAGGGTTCAAGCGATTCTCCTGTCTCAGCCTCCCAAGTAGCTGGGACTACAGGCCTGCACCACCACACCCAGCTAACCTTTTTTGTATTTTAATAGAGACGGGGTTTCACCATGTTGGCCAGGATGGTCTCATGACCTCGTGATCCACTCACCTTGCTCTCCCAAAGTGCTGGGATTATAGGCATGAGCTACCTCGTCCAGCCGGTGTTTTAGGTTTTTTCTGTTATTATCAAACTGAATTCTAACTAATATTCGTGATAATTTTATTCCTCTTACTTTTAAGTTCTTGCGGTCCCAAAGTACAATAGTAAATTTAAGATTCTGGGCTGGGTGTGGTGGCTCACACCTGTAATCTTAGCACTTTGGGAGGCCAAGGTGGGAGGGTCACTTGAGCCCAGGAGTTTGAGACCAGCCTGGGCAACATAACAAGACTTCATTTCTATTTAAAAAAAAGAAAAAAGAAAGATTCTGGAATGCTTCAGACTCCGTGTTATACAAGCTTTCTGACAGTGTGATGAATCAGGGAGGACTGAGTTAACAAATTTCTGACCAGACAACTGACCGGAAAAAACAGCTTGTGGAGTGCTCAGTATATCATTTCATTCCTCAGGTTCACGTAACAAACGTTCAGAAGCTCAGAGCATATTTCATTTCCATGCGATTAATCTTACCCCCTGCACTACTTTTGTATCTCCCCTTAGTAACAGGTTCACCCAACCCTCAATGTCTACAGGAGCTACGGAAAGAAATGCAGAACAAAGATAAATCACCCACCAGAATTGTTAGCAAGAGAAGTGCTGGCAGCAATAGGTCCTCTTACAAAGAAGAAACTTAGAATGAAGCTTTTCCCAAACAGCCTGAAAGGTTCTTTTATCCTCCATAAGTAGCTGCTCACCCAATTTTTGACAAATCCTCATTTTTGCTTCAAAAATAAATAGCAAACACTTACCTATATTTACCATATGCCAGGAACTGATCTAATCATCTTACATATATTATTATTGAACAGCAATTTAAATTAGGTTTTTTTTTAAAGGTGGTTATTTTTATTTTTTGCAATGCCATGGTTGTAGGAGTGTATGAAGAGGTAACACATCTCCTTTTCCTTGACTATGCTTTTTTTTTTTTAACCTTCTGCACAAAGGTAAAGGTTTTTGTTAATCTCATAGTTAATGGTATAAAACAGAGGTCATGCCGGGCGGGGTGGCTCACGCCTGTAACCCCAGCACTTTGGGAAGCCTAGGTGGGTGGATCATGAGGTCAGGAGTTCAAGACCAGCCTGGCCAAGATGGTGAAAGCCCGTCTGTACTAAAAACTACAAAAAAATTAGCTGGGTGCGGTGGCAGTTGCCTGTAATCCCAGCTACTCGGGAGGCTGAGGCAGGAGAATTGCTTGAACCTGGGCAGCAGAGGTTGCGGTGAGCCGAGATCACGCCATTGCACTCCAGCCTGGGCAACGAGAGTGAAACTCCATCTCAAAATAAATAAATAAATAAATAAATAAATAAATTTTAAGGGATATGGTTTGGAGGGAGCTTTCAGGGTAAAAGTATAGTGACATGACAAAGGGGAGGTGACAGAATATTGTAGAGTCCTTTGTATTCTTTCAAAATAGCTTTACTGAGATATAATTGACATACAGTAAACTACATGTTTATAGTGTAATTGGATAAGATTTGACATACATATACACCCGTGAAACCATGACCACAGTCAAGATAATGAAAATAGGCCAGGCACGGTGGTTCACAGGAATCACTTGAACCCAGCAGGTGGAGGTTGCGGTGAGCTGAGATCATGCCACCGCACTCCAGCCTGGGCGATAGAGTGAGACGCTGTCAAAAAAAAAAAAGATAGATAATAAAAATAAATATCAGCCCCCAAAAGTTTCCTTGTGTCCTCTTGTGATCCCTTCTTCCTGGAAACTTCCCCCAAACTCTCTCCTCAACCCCCCATTGTCCCTTATCTGCTTTCTGTAATTATGGATTGGTTTATATTTTCTAGAATTTTATAGGAATACAATCATACAATATTTATTCTTTTATTTCCAGTTAACATAGCTTTTATTCAAAAGTCCTTACTCTTGTCTGGTTTATTTCACTTGGTCTAATTATTTTAAGATCTATCCACATTACTGCATGTACTTTAAGTGGGTGAGTCGTACGCTATTTGAATTATCTCTCAATAAAGCTGTTACTAAAAACAAACCACAATGAGATATCACTGCACACCCATTCGGATGACAAAAATTTAAAAAACAGACAAAAGCAACTGTTAGTGAGGGTAGGGAGAGATTGGAACTCTCATACCCTGCTAGTGAGTGGGCTTGTATAATGATGCAGCCACTTTGGAAAACAGTCTGGCAGTTTCTCAAACATTTAAACATAGAGGTATCTTTTGACCCCAAAATTTCACTCCTAAGTGTATATACCCAAGAGAAGTGAGAAAATGTGTCTACACAAAAGCCAGTATATGAATGTTCATAGCAGCATTATTTCTTATTTATTATTATCATTTTTTTGAGGCGGAGTCTTGCTCTGTCGCCAGGCTGGAGTTCAGTGGCGTGATCTTGGCTCACTGCAGCCTCCGCCTCCTGGGTTCAAGTGATTCCCCTGCCTTAGCCTCCCAAGTAGCTGGGACTATAGGCATGCGCCACCACGCCTGGCTAATTTTTTGTATTTTTAGTATAGATGGGGTTTCACCATGTTGGCCAGGATGGTCTCCATCTCCTGACCTCGTGATCCGCCCACCTCGGCCTCCCAAAGTGCTGGGATTACAGGCGTAAGCCACTGCGCCCAGCCTATTATTATTATTTTTTGAGACGGAGTCTCGCTCTGTCACCCAGGCTGGAATGCAGTGGCGCGATCTCGGCTCACTGCAACCTCTGCCTCCTGGGTTCAAGTGATTCTCCTGCCTCAGCCTCCAGAGTAGCTAGGATTACAGGTGCCCACCACCACGCCTGGCTAATTTTTTGTATTTTTAGTATAGATGGGGTTTCACCATGTTGGCCAGGATGGTCTCCATCTCCTGACCTCGTGATCCGCCCACCTCGGCCTCCCAAAGTGCTGGGATTACAGGCGTAAGCCACTGCGCCCAGCCTATTATTATTATTTTTTGAGACGGAGTCTCGCTCTGTCACCCAGGCTGGAATGCAGTGGCGCGATCTCGGCTCACTGCAACCTCTGCCTCCTGGGTTCAAGTGATTCTCCTGCCTCAGCCTCCAGAGTAGCTAGGATTACAGGTGCCCACCACCACACCCAGCTAATTTTTGTATTTTGTTTAGTAGAGACAGGGTTTTACCATGTTGGCCAGGCTGGTCTCAAACTTCTGACCTCAAATGATCTGCCTGCCTTGGCCTCCCAAAGTGCTGGGATTACAGGTGTGAGGCACGGCAGCTGGCCAATGGCAGCATTATTTATAATAGTCAACATGTGAAAAGAACTCCAATGTCCACCAACTGAGGAATGGATAAACAAAATGTGGTCTATCCATACAGTGAAATATTATTCAGCCATAAAAGGGAATGAAGCACTGATACGTGCCACAACACAGATTAACCTTGAAAACATTCAGCTAAGTGAAAGAAGCCAAACACACACATACCAACCCCACATATTGTATGATTCCATTTTTATTTATTTTTACTTTTAATTTTTATTTTTTCAGACAGGGTGTCACTGTCACCCAGGTTGGAGTGCAGTGGCACAATCTCAGCTCACTGCAACCTCCACCTCCCGGGTTCAAGCAATTTTTCTGCCTCAGCCTCCCAAGGAGTTGGGATCACAGGCATGCGCCACCACACCCAGCTAATTTTTGTATTTTTAGTGGAGATGGGGTTTCGCCATGTTGGCCAGGCTGGGCTTGAACTCCTGGCCTCAAGTGAGCCGCCCACTTTGGCCTCCCAAACTGCTGGGATTATAGGTGTGAGCCACCATGCCCAGCCTGATTCCATTTTTATGTGAAATGTCCAGAATTGGCAAATAGAGACAGAAAGTAGATTAGTGGTTGCCCAGGTCAGAGTGAGGGTGGCTGGGGGCAATGAAGGTGACTGCTAAAGGGTACAGAATTTCTTTGTGGGGTAATACAAATATTCTCAAATTGATTGTGATGGTGATTGCACAACCCGTACATATACTAAAAACTACAAAATTACATATTTAAAATGGCTAATTTTTACCTATGTGAATTATATCTCAATAAAGCTGTTACTGAAAAAATGTTCACTTACTGAGGTCATTCCATTATATGAATATACGTCAGTTTGTCTAGCCATTCATTTATTGAGTCATTGGATTGGCTCCTATTTTTGGCTACTAAAAATAAAGCTGCAGAGCAGTGAAGTACTCACACCTGTAATCCTAGCACTTTGGGAGGCCAAGATGGGAAGATGGCTTGAGGCCAGAAATTCGAGACCAGCCTGGGCAATATAGCAAGACCCCATCTCTACAAAAAATTAAAAAATTAGCCCAGCATGGTGGCTTGCACCTGTAATCTCAGCTACACAGGAGGCTGAGGTGGGAAGATCACTTAAGCCCAGGATTTTGAGGCTGCAGTGAGCTACGATCATGCCACTGTACTCCAACCTGAGCAACAGAGCGAGACACTATCTCTAAAAAAAATAAAATTCAGGCCAGGTGCGGTGGCTCACGCCTATAATCCCAGCACTTTGGGAGGCCGGGGCAGGCAGATCACAAGGTCAGGAGATCAAGACCATCCTGGCTAACACAGTGAAACCCCATCTCTACTAAAAAATACAAAAAATTAGCCGGGCATGGTGGCCGGCACCTGTAGTCCCAGCTACTCGGGAGGCTGAGGCAGGAGAATGGCGTGAACCCAGGAGGTGGAGCTTGCAGTGAGCCAAAATAATGCCACTGCACTCCAGCCTAGGCGACAGAGTGAGACTCCGTCTCAAAAAATTAAATTAAATTAAATTAAAAAATAAAGCTTCAAGCCAGGTGTGCTGGCACCTGCCTGTAATCCCAGTTACCTGAGAGGCTGAGACAGGAGGATCACTAGAGCCCTGGAGTTCGAGTCCAGCCTGGGCAACATAGCAAGACCCTATCTCTTAAAAAAAGAGCTGCTATGATTTTTATTTGTCAATTATGCCTCAATAAAGTTGAGGAAGAAAACAATAAAGCTACTATGAACATTTGTGTGCAAGTCTTTGTATGAATATGTGCTTTTTTTGGGTGAATACACAGAGGTGGAAAGGCTAGATCATATGGTAAGTATGTTTAACTTTTTAAGAAACTGATCAGCTGTTTTCCAAAGTGGTTTTATCATTTTACATTCCCACCAACAGTGTATGAGAGTTCTAGTTCCTCCGCACTCTTATTAACACATGGTTTTAATCAGACATCTAATAGGTATGCAGTAGTTTCTGATTGTGATTTTAATTTATATTTCCTTAATGTGAATAATGTTGAACATCTTTTCATGTGCTTATTTGCCATCCATTTTTTTGGTGAAATATCTGTGTAGATCTGTTGCCTACTTTTTGAAAAAAAATTGAATTCTTTGCTCTTATTTGATTTCCAAAGTTCTTTATATATTCTGGATACACATCCTTTATCAGATATGGGCTTTGCAAATATTTTCTCCCAGTCAGTGGCTGGTCTTTTCATTCTTCTCATGGCATCTTTTCAGGAAAAGAAGTTTTTAATTTTGATGAAGTCCAATTTATCAAATTTATTTCCTATTGACTGTGCTTTTAGTGTAATATCTAAGACATATTATCTAATTAAAGGTCACAAAGATTTTACTTCTATGTTTTCTAGAAGTTTTATAGTTTTAGATTTTACACTTAGGTGCATAATCGATTTTGACTTAATTTTTAAACGTGGTATGAGGTATGAATTGAAGTTCTTTTTTTCTTTTTTTGCATGTAGCTATCCAACTGTTCTAGCCCAACTCACTGAAACTATTCATTAGAAATTATCCTTTCTCATTGCCTTTGGGTCTTTTTAAAAATCAATTGTATATGTGTGTGTATGTATGTCTGAACTTTCTATTCTGTTCCATTTGATCTGTTCTATTTGAGCTGTCTATCATGATGTTAACAGCACCTCATCTTGATGACTATTATTTTTTATGAAGCCTTGAAATCAGGTGGTGTTAGCCCTCCAACTTTGTTATTCTCTTTCAAAGATGTTTTGGCTAATCTAGATCCTTTGCATTTTCATGGGAATTTTTAGACAGTTTGTCAGTTTCTATAATTTTTTTTTTCCTGTAAAGCTGAGACAGAAACCCAGGGCTCTGAGGTCAGTCTGCCTAGGTTCAAGTTTTATCTTTACCTCTTCATAACTGTCTGACTTTGGCCAAGTTACCTAACTTCTCTGCAATTCCATTTCTCATTCACAAAGCTGAAATAATAATATTATCAATCTCATGGGGTTGTGAAAGGGCTTAGATGAAGTAATGCAGATAAGGCTGAGAGAACGAAAATACAAACAGACAATGGCCAGATCATATATGACAATAGAACTCTGGGCCACAACCTCTGCAGCAACCCATCCAGGAAGCCAAACCACAGCCTCTGCAGCAATCATCCCAGAACAGTCAGAACTTGACCAAGTCAGTAAGTGCAGCTGCCCTAACTTCTGCCCCCACTTCCAACTCAGGACCAAGCACAGAAAGCCAAATATGGTCCCCAATCCAATCACACTGGATGCTCGATTTCTAGTCAGCCTACCTCTAGCTTTCCCATGCCAACAAGCTCCAATCAAGGCATAGCTGAAGACTTCCCTTTTTTCACTATAAAGCTTTGCACAGCCCTGCCTGCCTGAGTCTCTGACAAATGCGAGTGATGGTGGCTGAGACCCTGGCTAAAGCAAGCGCTGAATAAACAGCTTCTGTTTCTTCTCACTTGGGTGGTTTTTGTTTATTTCCACAGTGCTTAACACTGTGCTCTCAGAGTTAGTGATTGCCCAATACATTTTATATAGAGCAGTAGAATTGCTTTGTCATATGAAACTTTAAAAAGAATTCCAATAGATAAAACAAATAAAAGTGGCATTTCAACCGTTTATTTTATCTAAGTCAGCCAGTAATAAAGGTAGGACTGTTGCAGTGATCTCAATAACATTAAATGAACATGATGGCTGATCCTTGCAACCACAAGATTTTTTAAAATCCTGATTCACATAATAAGAAGTTGCAAATGCCAAATTTCTGTTTTCTTTTAAACAGGTCACTTTGCAATTAAATATTTGCAGAACCTCTGAAGCACCTCTTCAAAACTCTAGGGCTCTCAGAAACATGGAGTAAAAACTTACCCTGCTGTGAGGTCACGGTACAGGGTCTTGATTTCAGTCCTAGTGATGCTGCCAATCTGCTGGATAACCTTGGGCATGACACTTGACCTCTGAGATTTGTTCCTCCCTTGTAAATTGAAAGAGCTGAACTAAAGAACTTCTCAAAATTTAGTGCGCATGGATAACCACACGTATATACTGGAGGAGGGTGTGTGCCCATTTAAAATGTAGGTTTCTGACCCACCCAGTGGCGTCTGAGTCAGGGTCCTGGAATCTGCATTTTAACAAGCACAGCTGATTCTGGTGCTAGTGACAATTGGGCACAATTTGAGCAGCACAGGAGCAAATGGTCTTTTAGGTCCCTTCTGGCTCTGATGTGTGTGATTGAGGTGGGGTTGTTGAAGAGAAGTCACTGGGCTGCAACATTGGGAAAGGAAAAGTGAAGGAGAAAACCATTCAACAGTGGGGAAAATTTTGTTTTTTTAAAAAGCCTATTGTGTCAATATTCTACTTTATTTCTTTTTTCTTTTCTTTTCTTTTCTTTTTTTTGAGATGGAGTCTCGCTCTGTCGCCCAGGCTGGAGTGCAGTGGTGGGATCTTTGCTCACTGCAACCTCCACCTCCCAGGTTCAAGCGATTCTCCTGCCTCAGCCTCCCGAGTAACTGGGATTACGGGCACCCACCACCACGCCTGGCCAATTTTTGTATTTTTGGTAGAGACAGGGTTTCCCCATGTTGGCCAGGCTGGTCTTGAACTCCTGACCTCAAGTAATCGGCCTGCCTCGACCTCCCAAAGTGCTGAGATTACGGATGTGAGCCACCGTGCCAGGCCAGCATTCCACTTTTGAAAGCCCCCATGACCCTGGTCCAGAAGGACTTTGATTCCTGGCCCTGGTCTTCAAGCTCTTTGCAGAGGCAATGCACATTTTATTCTCCATGAGACCACAGGAAGAAAAAAAATCACCCTCAAATTTCCCAACCCCATGCCCTAAATTTCAATGCGCCAGAGATGAAATGCAACTTGCGAAATGCCTCCCTGCTCTTCTGCTCCACAGTTTCTCCATAGCTTGGCTTGGGGCAGGAGGGGACAGAGGAGGGTTTGGCCAGTCGGGGGTCTAGCCCTCAAAGCCAGATTAAACCCAGGCCACGGCGACTCCTCTCAATTCTGCAATTGGGTCCCAGCTCAGTGTGGCCATATCGCCCTCTTGCGGTAGAAAGCGGGACTCCGCCTGGCTAGGGGAACAGACGCCGGGGCTGACTGTAGCAAAGACCGGAAGCTCTTCTTGGATCCAAGGCAGGTGCAAGGAGGGAAAAAAGGTATCACCAGAGGGACGCTCTTCATTATGACTTTTTCTATTTTTCCTCACCCTTTCTGCTTCCCAAACCCAGTTCTCCCACTTATCGTTGCCCACTATTAAAAACTGCTTTGTAATGAGAAAACCTGCAGTTTACAAGGTGTTTTCACAAACTTCGTCTTATGTGAGCCACTCTCACTGCCTTTTCTCACTTCTCTTCCTCTTCCAGAATGAGAAGAAAAAAACTGGAAAAAACAACAAACAAACAACAACAACAAAAAAAACTGAAAAAAAATTACAAATGCCTTTCTAGTATTTTGCAAAAGGGTAGGCCTGCCCACACCCTTGGTTTAGGTTCCAGGACCAGTTACCTTGGAGCTGAGATCATAACCTTCACCCCTGTAAGGACCCCTTAGCTTTGTGGTCACAAATAGAGTCTTAAACTTGCCAGGGCTTGGTCACAAGAAGAGAGAGCACAACATATGACCAAAGCGGCACAAGGCCGCTAAACAATTATTTTTGTTTCATCAACTGTTTTTTTTTTTTTTAAGAGACAGGGGTCTCAGTGTGTTGCCCAGGCTGGACTTGAACTCCTGGGCTCAAGCAATCCTCCCACCTCGGCCTCCCAAGTAGCTAGGATTACAGGTACACACTAGTGTACCTAGTGTACAGTAGTGTAACTAGTCTGGCTAGTTAATTAACTTTTAATTTAATTTAATTTTGAGATGGAGTCTCCCTCTGTCACCCAGGCTGGAGTGCAGTGGCTCGATCTTGGCTCACTACAACCTCCACCTTCCGGGTTCAAGCGATTCTCCTGCCTCAGCCTCTTGAGTAGCTGAGACTACAGGGGAGTGCCACTACACCCGGCTAATTTTTTGTATTTTTAGTAGAGACGGGGTTTCACCATGTTAGCCAGGATAGTCTCGATCTCCTGACCTTGTGATCCACCAGCCTCAGCCTCCCAAAGTGCTGGGATTACAGGCATGAGCCACCGCGCCAGGCCTATTTTTTTGAGATGGAGTCTTACTCTGTCACCCAGGTGGGAGTGCAGTGGTGCTGATCTTGGCTCACTGCAAACGCTGCCTCCAGGGTTCAAGCGATTCTCTTGCCTCAGCCTCCTGAATAGCTGGGATTACAGGCATGTACCACCACACCCAGCTAGTTAATTAACTTAAAAAAATAATAATCAAATTATGGGCTGGCTGTGGTGGTTCAGGCCTGTAATCCCAGCACTTTGGGAAGCTGAGGCGAGTGGATCACTTGAAGTCAGGAGTCCCAGACCAGCCCGGCCAACATGGTGAAACCCCATCTCTACCAAAAACACAAAAATTAGCCGGGCATGGTGGCGTGCACCTGTAGTCCCAGCTACTCAAGAGGCTGAGGCAGGAAAATCGCTTAAACCCGGGAGGCGGAGGTTGCACCAGGTAGAGATTGCGCCACTGCACTCCAGACTGGGTGACAGAGCAAGACTCCATCTCAAAAAAAAAAAAATTAATCAAATTATAACAAAAATTGAAAAATGCACAAATCATAAATGTACCATTCAAATAATTTTCACAGAGTACACCTGTGTAACTAAGCCTCCAGATCAAAAAAGAGAACATTACCAGCATTCCCTAATGCCCCCCTTCATGTTCCTCCCAGTCACAAATCACCCCCACTGTAACTCCTATTATGATTTTTAACATCATAGATTAATTTTATCTGCTTTTGAATTTCATATAGAAGGAATCACACAATATGTACTCACATATATGCCTTTTGCTGAGCACTGTGAATTAATCTATGTTGTTGCACACCATTCTTTCCTATTGTGCTAGTATGCCATTGTAGAAATATACCACAATGTATCCATTTTATTCATGGTAGACATTTTGGATATTTATAGTTTAGGGCTATTATAAGAGTGCTTCTTTGAGCATTCTTGTATTCATGAAAAAACAGCATTTTCTAGAGTGATCAAAGGGATTAATGGGACATTTATATACCTAGAAACATGATTTATATATATGGATATAAGAAAACAACAGGCATTATGAATCCTATTTATTTACTGAACTTCCATGTTTATTGCAGCACTATTGATGATAGCCAAGATAAAAAATCAACCTAAAAATATCCATAATCAAATGAATGGATAAAGAAAATGTGGTGTATATACACAATGGAGTATTATTCAGCCATAAGAAAAGAAAATCTTGTCATTTTCAATCATGTGGATGAACCTGGAGGACACTATGTTAATTGAAATAAGCCAGACACAGAAAAACAAATACCTCATAATCTCACTCATATGTGGAATCTAAACAAGTTGACCTCATTGAATCAGAGAGCAGAATGGTGGTTACCAGAGGCTGGGATTTTACAGGGAGAAGGTTTGGGGAGATTTCTGTCAAAGCACACCTAATTACAGTTAGATAGAAGGAATAAGCTCAAGAGATCTGTCACACAGCATGATGACTGTAGTTAATGATGATATATTCTATCTTTGAAGAATGCTAAGACACTTGATGTTAAGTGCTGTCACTACAAAAATCATAACTCTGTGAGGTAAAGCACTTAATTGGCTAGAATTAAGCATTCAACAATGTATATATACTTCAAAACATCATGTTGTAAATGATAAATGCATAAAATTTTATCTGACAATTTAAAAAGTAAATAAATTATATATCAATATATATCTACCTATATATACCTACCTACATATATATATATATATATATTTTTTTTTTTTTTTTTCCTTGAGACAGGGTCTCACTCTGTCACCCAGGTTGGAGTGCAGTGGTGAAATTATGGCTCACTGCAGTCTCTACCTCCTGTACTCAAGCGATCCTCCCACCTCAGTCTCCCAGCTAGGTGGAACTAGAGGCATGCACCATCATGCCTGCCTGTTTGGAGGGTGTGTGTAGAGACAGGATCTCACTATGCTGTACTGGCTGGGTCTTGAATTCCTGGGCTCAAGCATTCCCCTCGCCTCGGCCTCCCAAAGTGCTGGGATTAGAGGTGTGAGCCACTATGCCGGGCCAAAAAAAGTAAATAAAATTTTGGAACACATTATGAAAGGATAGCAGTAGGCTGGGCACGGTTGGCTCACGCCTGTAATCCCAGCTCTTTGGGAGGCCGAGGTGGATGGATCACCTGAGGTCAGGAGTTCGAGACCAGCCTGGTCAACATGGCAAAACCCTGTCTCTACTAAAAGGACAAAAATTAGCCGGGCGTGGTGGCACGTGCCTGTTATCCCAGCTACTCAGGAGGCTGAGGCAGGAGAATCGCTTGAACCCTGCAGGTGGAGGTTGCAGTGAGCCGAGATCATGCCATTGCACTCCAGCCTGGGCAACAGAGCGAGTCTCAGAAAAAAAAAGAAAGGATAGCTGTATTCCAAATACTGAGTCTGTGTCTTTGTCATAACCTTAGCTGAAATTATCAAAAATATATAGTTCTTGTGGTGTTTTTGTTGTTCCACTAGTTAGTCCTAAGCATACAAACTCTGATGATTACCAGCATGTTTAACACACGGCATACAACACGGAAGTCACTGAAGTGCTTTAGGACTTTGACTCTTCGTGCACCTGGAGTTTCTAGTGCTGATGGTGATGGCGTGGAAGAAACTACAGAGGCAGGAAGTGGTAACAGTTCCATTTCTGGCCACTCTGAACACAGAATAAAGTTTGCATCCAAAATCACTGAAGAAATGTTTCAAACCACAAGCTTCCGCAGACCAGGCACAGTGGCTCACACCTGTAATTCCAGCACTTTGGGAGGCTGAGGCAGGAGGATGGCTCAAGTCCAGGATTTTGAGACCGGCCTGGGCAACATAGTGAGACCCCATTGCTACAAAACAAACAAAACAAAAACAAAAGCTTCCACAGTCTCTGAGAATTTTCTAGAGAGAATGACCAAGGACTTGGCTATAGTTAGGTAACTAAGAATAAAAACTATAGACTGTGAACTGCACCCATGAAAATAAAGGAAGAGATCATATATGAAAGTGAGAAATAGGCCAGGCACAGTGGCTCACGCTTGAAATCCCAACACTATGGGAGGCCAAGGCAGGAGGATCACTTGAGACCGGGAGTTCAAGACCAGCCTAGGCAACATTGTAAAACCCTGTCTCTCATGCATCACTTACATAACCTAAAAGTAAACCACAAATGGCCTGTCCACCTAGATTTTCTTCATGCCTCTTACATTTCAGAGTTCTTAATCTTCCATGGAAAAGTGTATATGAATGATGTCCACCCAAACTTTTCCTGTCTTTCCTTAAATGTAAATTCTCAAGGCTACAGCTTCCATATCTTCTCAGTATCACTTTCTGGAATGAATCTTTTTTTTTTTTTCCAAGACGGAGTCTTGCTCTGTTGCCCAGTCTGGAGTGTCGTGGTGCAATCTCCACTCACTGCAACCTCCGTCTCCTGGGTTGAAGCAATTCTCCTGCCTCAGCCTCCTGAGTAGCAGGATTACAGGTGCGCACCACCATACCCAGCTAATTTTTGTATTTTTAGTACAGATTTTCACCATGTTGGCCAGGCTGGTCTTGAACAGGCTGGTCTTGAACTGGCTGGTCTCAAACTCCTGACCTCATGATCTGCCCGCCTTAGCCTCCCAAAGTGCTGGGATTACAGGTGTGAGCCACCGCGCCCGGCCTGGAATGAATTGTTATGCCCTGCTCTGGCAAAAGGTCTTGAGTGAAATGAGAAGACATAACTGGTTGTTTGGCTCCTGGCTCCTGTCTCTTCACATTCCAGGGCTCTTTCCTTTGCTCCAGGCAGGTGATCACGTCTGACTTAGATATAGCAAAACCCAGGGAGGCCAGGTTTCTGTAGTTCTCTAACATCACATCCCTATACAAATTCTGCTGTGCAGGGTCCAGACATCCCCACTCCTCTGGAGAGAATACAGCCACATCCCTGAAAGTCAACAGACTCATTTCCCAGCTTCTAGGGTGTCCTGGTGTTCTCCCTACGGATCTCCAAGTACCTACAGATCACAGGTCTGCCGATCACAGCCCATTCTTGTATTTAGTTTTTGGGAAATATATGCATACATTTCTGTTGGCTTCATAACTAAGAGTGAAATTGCTGGGTCATAGGATTGCTTTCACTGATACTGCCAGCTTTCCAAAGTGTTGTACTAATTTACATTCCCATCAGCAATATATGAGAGTTTCATGTTCTTTACAACAATTGGTATGTTATTTTTCATTTAGTTATCGTGGTATGTGAGTAATAGTATTTATTGCCTTGTTCTTTTAATTTACATTTCCCTAATAACTAAAGCACCTTTCCAGGAACTTATCAGCCATTTGGTTTGGATATCTTCTTTTGTCAAGTGCCTATTTAAGGCTTTTAGGCAAACAATTTAAAGTCTGAATTTATCCACCATGAATGTGATAAGAGCATTGTTAAGAATTCAGTTTAATCCCAAACAAGCAAGTTCTATTCATGAGCGACATAGAGAGATAATCCTTACACCTGTACGGTATTTGCATGATCTCATTTAGCTAATACAGCAAGTACTCTGGAAAGTAGAAGACTGAGGTTATGTTTTACCTAGAAGGAAGCCATCTTGGAGGGGTTGTGACATGCTCGAAATAAGTGGCAGAACCAAGATTCTCAACGTTTTGCAACTTCCTGACCAAATACTCTTTTCACCATAATAGTTCTCAACTCCATTGAATTCCTCCACCTTTATAATAAATATTTTATATCATCCCCTTTACTACAATGAAATTAAATTTAATTTCAAAAGATAATCAAGCCAAGCACGGTGGTGCCCACCTGTAGTCCCAGCTACTCAGGAGGCTGAGGCAAGAGGATCTGCTTGAGTCCCTGGAGTTTGAGGCTGTAATATGCCATGCTCATACCTGTGAATAGCCACTGCCCTCCAGCCTGGGCAACATAGTGAGACCCTATCTCTAAAAAAAAAAAAAAAGATAATCAATATATTGCCTCTATGATATAAAGGAGAAATAAAAGGATAGTAATTTATAATAAATAATTACTGGCCCGGCACAGTAACTCATGCCTGTAATCCCAGAACTTTGGGAGGCCAAGGTGGGAAGATCGCTTGAGCCCAGGAGTTCAAGAACAGCCTGAGAAACATAGGAAGACCCTGTCTCTACAAAAATTAAAAAAAAAATAATAGCCAGGTGTGGTGGCACATGCCTATGGTCCCAGTTACTTGGGAGGCTGAAGCGGGAGGATCATTCAGGATTGCTTGGGCCTGGGAGGTTGAGGCTGCAGTGAGCCGTGATCACACCATTGCACTCCAGCGTGGGCAACAGAGCGAGACTCTGTCTCAAACTAAAATAATAATTACAATGATTACAAATAGAATAATTAATAACTAAATATAAGGAAAACAATAATAAATTCTGGGCACAGCTGTATTAGAACATGTAATGGAATGCTAGATAATTTCCTCTACAAACAGACTGTCTCTGCTGTCCCTGACATAATTTTCCACATTGGTGAACAGCTCTAGGTAAAACTGTGAATGAAACAAAGTACAATAATCTTTTATATGGTAGTTGTATTCCAGGGAAATTAACTGTGTTAATTTTTGACATGTTTTTTAAGTCATTATCTGAGTTTTAGGCTCAGATAATTATGGACAGTTTTTCACCTACATGAATATCTGAGGATACATTCGAAAGCTGGACAAGTCTTTATTTTACAGGATTGTCACATTCATTGCAGAACAACATAGCAACCCTGGCCCCATGCCCCCTAAAGGGTGGTAGGGTCCCGCAATCATTGTGACAACCCACAGCTCCTTGAGGTGGTACTTCTCCTACTGACAACACTACACTACAAGCACTGTCCAGCATATTTCCAGCCTGAAATATGCAATGTAACCAAAAAGCCGAGGTTTGGCTGAGAAAGACCTGGGTTTGGCACTCAGTCATTCACTCTCAGTGAGACCCCGAGTAAGCCACTTCACATCTCTGAGCCTCGGTGTCCCAACTATGAGGCTGGCCTCTGCATTTTGTAGCAGCAGCAGCATTTACTATGTCTCACTGCACCTGCTGCAAGCTGCTTGGAGCAAGCCTCCGTCCTTCCCACTCCATCGCTTAGCTGCTGGTTCATGCACCACCCAGCCCTGCCCCATGTTGGCAGCGATTTGCAAGGCTGACTAGTTAGTTACTCATGCACATAGTGCTTTTGATCTTCCCACTCCCTGTTGATAAATATGTTCAGCAGTAACATGGTAGATATTAGTATGAACTATCACTATCAGGAAAAAAAGTGTTAAAATGCATATCTATTGGCTCAGTAGAAAATACTCCTTAAGTCTTTAGCTGTTGAAAAAATATACTGTTTGACACTTTCTCAAGTCCAAATGCAGTAGCTCATCGTAACCAAAATCTTGGTAAATATAACACCTTCCCATTGGGATCCCAACTGCAGGCCTTGCTAGCACATGCCTTCTTGAAATGTGTGATAATTAACTGCTTGAAAAATAGAAATCAAATTAGTGAGTGATGTCACAGTGGATTCAAAAGTATGACTACAGCTTAAATTCAAAGGCACAGGGGTGCAGAATATGAACGTATCATTGTTAAAGTAGAGTTTTTTTTTTAAAAAAAAGTTGATAACATGAACTTACACAAATATCAAATTAACATGCATCAAATATTTTATTCAACTCAATTAATAAAGGAACCAATAAGATGTTGAAACAAATTCTAATGAGAATTTTACCTACAGAGGTTTATATTCTCCACGGGACAAGGTTTTTTTGTTTGTTTGTTTTTTGAGACAAGCTCTCACTCTGTCACCCAGGCTGGAGTGCAGTGGCATCATCTCAGCTCACGGCAGCCTCGACCTCCCGAGTTCAAGCAATCCTCCTGCCTCAGTCTCTTGAGTAGTTGGGATTACAAACATGCGCCACCATGCCAGGCTATTTTTTTTGTATTTTTTGTAGACATCAGGTTTCACCATGTTGCTCAGGCTGATCTCAAACTCCTGAGCTCAAGCGATCTGCCTGCCTCGGCCTCCCAAAGTGCTAGGATTATAGGCATGAACCACTGCGCCCGGCTGGACAAAGTATTTTTAAAGTTCTATGAACAGAAATCATTTGCATTACTATGGACAAGAAGCATTTGTATTGCTGCCAATTTCTACAACTTAACTTCTACCCTAAAGGCAATAAAACAATCTGGCCTCCTATTGCTGCTGTAGCAGATTACCCATAAACTCCATAGCTTAAAGCAACAGAAATTTATCTTACAGTTCAGTTGGAGTATCTGACAGTTGGAGGACAGAAGCCCTAAATGGGTTTACTTGGCTGAAATCAAGGTGTTGGTGGGGCTGTGTTCCTTCCAGAGGCTCTAGGAGAAACCCATTTCTTCACTTTTTCTACCTTTTTTTTTTGAGAGGGAGTCTCTCTCTGTCACCCAGGCTGGAGTGCAGTGGCGCAATCTTGGGCAACTCCCTGTTCAAGCGATTCTCCTGCCTCAGCCTCCTGAGTAGCTGGGATTACAGGCACGCGTCACCAGTCTTGGTTAATTTTTTTTTTTTTTGAGATGGAGTCTCATTCTGTTGCCCAGGCTGGAGTACAGTGGCGCAATCTCAGCTCACTGCAGCCTCCACCTCTCGGGTTCAAGCAATTCTCCAGCCTCAGCATCCCAAGCAGCTGGGATTACAGGTGCCCGCCATCACACCCAGCTAATTTTTTTTGTATTTTTAGTAGAGACAGGGTTTCACCATGTTGGCCAGGCTGTTTTCGAACTCCTGACCTCAAGTGATCTGCCCACTTTAGCCTCCCAAAGGGCTAGGATTACAGGCGTGAGCCACCACGCCCTGCATTTTGTATTTTAATAGAGACAGGGTTTCACCATGTTGGCCAGGCTGGTCTCGAACTCCTGACCTCAGATGATCTGCCTGCCTTGGCCTCCCAAAGTGCTGGGATTACAGCTGTGAGCCACTGTGCCTGGCTGCTTTTTCTACCTTCTAGAGGCTACTCACATTCCTTGGCTCATGGCCTATTCCTCCATTTCCAAAGCCAGTAATGGTTTTGGTTGTGTGCTTTTCACTTTGCATCATCTCAGGTTCTCTGCTTCCATGGTCACACCTTTGACTCTGACTCTCTGCCTCCCTCTTTCACTTATAAGGACCCCTGTAATTACTCTGGGCCTACCTGTATAATCAGGAACAATCTCCCCATCTCAAGATCCATGGGGCTGGGCGCAGTGGCTCACGCCTGTAATCTCAGCACTTTGGGAGGCCGAGGCGGATGGATCACTTGAGGTCAGGAGTTTGAGAGCAGCCTGGCCAACATGGTGAAACCCTGTCTCTACTAAAAATACAAAAATTAGCAGAGTATGGTGGTGGGTGCCTGTAATCCCAGCTACTCGGGAGGCTCAGGCAGGAGAATCGCTTAAGCTCAGGAGTCGAATGCTGCAGTGAGCAGAGATCATGCCACTGCACTCCAGCCTGGGCGACAGAGCAAGATTCTGTCTCAAAAAAAAAAAAAAAATCTGTCGACCGCACAAGCTCCTATAGAGTAACATCATCCTTAGAGAATGTGTGAGACTACACCCTACAATCCACTGAAAGGACACCCAATAATCTCTTTTGCCCTTTTCTTGGTCTTTAACAGTTTTTCCTGGCAATGTCAAGGCTCATAGCAAGGGCGATTTTGCAAGACACAAGATCACGCAGCCCTGGGCCCATGGTCCCTGTGAACAACCAACCACCTGAGCAGGGAAGCAGCTGCCCCTTTCACTAGGACATGGTCACTTTGTCCCTACCCAGCCAACTTGGCTTGTTTCCCTTGGCCTCTGAGAGGGTTAGAGTTTTTCATCCCTGGTTACTGATTAATCATATTATATTCCCTTCCCTCCATCCTGGAGGGATGAAAACAGAGCAGAAACATTTAGTCTATAAACTGGGAAAGAGTTAGAAGGAGACAACGAGGGAAAAGAGACATACAAGTATTAATAGGACACGGACAAAGCCAAACCTTATCCACTTCATAATTTTGTGTATATCTGGCATTGTTCCAGGGCTGGGGCAGGAACAGAGAGTGGGGTGGAGATGTCTCTCCACACTGACCTCTTTCCTGAACCCATTTGGCTCTTGTGGAATAAGGGAGAGCCAGGACATCCCCTATAACAAATCCAAGATGGCTTCACCCTATTAACTGTGTGGACCTGGTGAAATGGAAGTAGCTAGCCACTCTTCATTAAGCCAACAATTTTCAAACTACTCCTGCTCAAAGCCCCATTTAATACTGACTTTTCCCACTGGTTAGTTACTCATCTCCTCCTTCCTGAGCAAATCCTCCTAAACAAATGGCAATTAACTAAGACATAATGCGGAGCTGCCTGATGGAGGCCAGAACATAGTTTCAGTCAAAGCCAGAGTAATTCATTCCTTCCCTGAGCAAACACCAATTGAGCCTCTGCTGAGTGCTAGGCACCAGACCGGCTCTGTGGGAAATAAAAATAAGCCCACTGTCCTGCCTTCAAGGAGCTCCCAGTCCAGTGGATGGAGAGGTAAGGGTGAAATTGCATGTCCAAAAGCAAAGAGAGGGAAGAAGAGAATTTCAGAATGTTGGGAGAGCAGTAGAGAAAGCACAAAGATGTAGACACAAAGGGCTGTGTTCTTGGCTGGGAACTTCAGGTAGAAAGAAGTGGCTGGAGCTAAGAGTGAATGGGAGGTGAGACTGCAGAAGGAGAGGAGGGCCAGGTTAATGTAAGTATGCCTTGAAACTGGGGTTCAATGAGTCCTTCATTTGCTAGGTGTTTGTTGAGTACTTCCTATGCACCCAATACTGAGTCGAGCCCTGCTAACATAAATACAACTGAATACGAAATGGCTCTACCCTCAATAAATCACAATCTAGTGAAGAGAAAGAGCTATGGAAATACTCTCAGTGGAGCAAGTTAAGTGAAAAAATAGATGTGCTTAAGTGCTAAGCGAACTCCGCCCACGGGAATAGCGAGAGGAAGGCAGGCCCCTTGGGAGGTTTTGCAAAGGAGCCATATAATTAGTAACATGCCTCTTGGCATGTTAGAAGTAGAAGACAAGAGGAATTAGGGGATGACAACTCATGATCCACTCCAAGGGTCTATGTTTATAGACACTCTAAAGGCACAAAACTCATCATGTCCAGCTCAGTTGGGTAGGTGATGGCTCAGTACCCACTGCATCAAGACAATCTGAGGGCAGATTTCTTTTTTTTCTTTCTTTTTTTTTTTTTTTGTGATGGAGTTTCACTCTTGTTACCCCGGCTGGAGTGCAATGGCACGATCTCGGCTCACCGCAACTTCCGCCTCCTGGGTTCAAGTGATTCTCCTGCCTCAGCTTCCTGAGTTAGCTGGCATTACAGGTATGCACCACCAAACCCAGCTAATTTTGTATTTTTAGTAGAGACGGGGTTTCTCCATGTCGGTCAGGCTGGTCTTGAACTCCTGACCCCAGGTGATCCGCCCGCCTTGGCCTCTCAAAGTGCTGGGATTACAGGCGTGAGCCATTGTGCCCGAGCTGAGGGCAGATTTCAATCCTGCACACATTCCTTTCTTCCCTTCTGCTTCATATACTTGCTCCTGCATTACATGTGTTGGACTGGTTTCTCCCTGCCCTGCAGCTCTGCAATGAAGCCCAGGATCTGGTTTCTCCCAACTTTTGACCTTGGACTCACTGTCTGGCTGCAGTTCTTTAAACTGCTGATTCTATGAAAGGCCTATGGGTCACGTCAGCTGCTGCTACCAGTTATTCAGTAACTAACTCACAAGCTCTGAGATTCCCAGTCAGGCAAGAAGGAAGAGCTTGCAGGGGCTCCGCATTCGTTCCTCTTGGCTAACTTGGTGTTGCAAAGAAACTTTCTCCTTCTAGAGGTGAATTCCAGCTTTTACAGTCAGAGGAGCCAAAGTTCTGAGCCTGCAGCGCCATTCCCATCCTCCCCCAGTGCTGGCCAAGTCCACAGTCTTCTTCCTCTTCCCCAACACTGCACCAAAGCCTCTGCTGTCTCATGCTAGCCTGCTTCGTTGGCATCATTTTTTGACCCTCCCAGCCTCATACTTTGCAGGCAAGGAAAATCATAGAACAATTTCTGTTTTCCTGACCTATTGAGAAACTCTGAAATGGTTTGTGCCGCTCATGTAGTCAGAGAGACCGTAAACAGAATCCATTCTGCTGTATTCCTCATGGGACCATTTGGAATACAAAAGACCCCAGCAGGCATCAATCATCTGCCATTTCAGCTAAGGAAGGAGAGAGTGAGCCTCTCTTTCATGGCATTCGGCTTCCTGGCTCTGGATTTGACCTATGCGCAAACTTCCAGGGTGGCTTGAGCATAATGATGCTATCAACCAGCTCAGATGCCCTAGGAGGTGGCCTTACAGAAATGGTAGCCTTGTGGTATGGCACAAATGTAGGCTGGCTACCTGTCTACACCTGCTCACCAGTCTGGCCAAGCCCTGAGACTGGCTGGGCCTGTCCACAGCACTGAGGCCCATGGGGACAACTATAGCTGTGTGTATGCCCATACAGTTAAGTGTCCTTTATGCTATGGAGTGGGACTTGCTGTGTGCCCCTCCTCCAATAACCTGCCAATTCCAATCATTCTGTACCTTCCTCTTTTTCTTCATGCTGGCCTTTTTCTCCCCCCAAGCTTTTTTTGAGTTTCAATTAGCAATAATCATGCCTTGGATAAACCTCATTGGCTACAATACTGCCACTGTGCAAAGCTCTGGCCTTTTTTTTTTTCTGCAGGAAAGTATCCATGGGCCAAATCACAAAAGTTTTGAATCTTGAGCCAATTCATCAACCAGGGCCAGTCCAATGAACCCAGACACAAACACACTCAGGCTTCTGGTTTTGGTGAATGTCAATGCCAGACACACTGTAGTGGGGATGAGGGGCGGAAAGGGGTTTGTCCCACATGAGACCCCATGACAGCTGGCCATGGAACTTGGGAAGCCATTGTCATTTTAATCACCCATTTGTCACAATAATACTGAGCCTCACCTGTTTCAAGGTCCCAGGGTGGTGCCCTGGAACCTCAAGTGGTGGCATCCTCCTCAGCCACCTGCTGGCATCACTTACAGGCCACCTCCATCCTCCCAGTCACACTTCACTTTCTGACCCTGGCCTTCATCCAGTCCAGTCCAGGTCACTGGCCAAACACATGTGTTTTTAGGGTAAATAATTGCTTATGAGTGACCATCTTCCATCAGCCTCATGCCAACTGCTGCTCGTATTTATACACACTGTCCAGCACTGGGTAAAGCACTGAGTAGGCTCTTTATACGGGGTATCTATTTTCATTATCACTGTGCTATGTGGTGCTTCCTAAATACAAAGTTTTTGAGTTCAGAACCATCTATCTTTCAGTTCTCAGTGTGGCATTCCAACTGCAATGTAATATCTTGCCATGGCCTCAAATTCAACATAATTTTTTTGTTTGTTTTTTGTTTTGTTGTTGGTTTTTTTTTTTTTGGTTTTTTTTGTTTGTTTGTTTTTTGTTTTTGAGATGGAGTCTTGCTCTGTCGCCCAGGCTGGAGTGCAGTGGCACGATCTCGGCTCACTGCAAGCTCCGCTTCCTAGGTTCACACCATTCTCCTGCCTCCTCCTCCCAAGTAGCTGGGACTGCAGGCGCCCGCCACCACGCCCTGCTAATTTTTTTGTATTTTTAGTAGAGATGGGGTTTCACCGTGTTAGCCAGGATGGTCTCAATCCCCTGACCTCGTGATCCGCCTGCCTCAGCCTCTCAAAGTGCTGGGATTGCAAGCGTGAGCCACCATGCCCGGCCTTTGTTTTTGTTTTGAGACAGTCTTGCTTTGTTGCCCAGGCTGGAGTGCAATGGCCCAATCTCGGCTCACTGCAACCTCCGCCTCCCAGGTTCAAGCAATTCTCGTGCCTTAGCCTCCTGAGTAGCTGGGATTACAGACGTGCACCACCACCACACCCAGATAGTTTTTGTATTTTTAGTAGAGACGGGGTTTCGCCATGTTGGGCTGGCTGGTCTCGAACTCCTGGCCTCAAGTGATCCACCCACCTTGGCCTCCCAAAGTGCTGGGATTACAGGCATGAGCCACCATGCCTGGCCCAAAATCAAAATAATTAAAAGTGAATTCATTCCCTCCAAATCAGGTTTTTCCTTCCATCTCCTCTATTTCTGTTACCAATTTCTCAGTCCCTGGGATTAAAAAACCTGAAAATCTTCCCTCTAAATCCTCTCCAACAATTATCTCTCGTATTTAATCAGTTTTCTGATACTTTAGAATAGATTCTTTTTGAATGCTTCCCTAACCCAGTAGTTCTCAACACTCATTGTCCATTAGAATTATTAGAGGAGCCATTTTAAAATAAATATGTGGGTCATGCCTGGGGCCACCTCCCTCAGACAGCTGTATAGGTTATTCACTGCACTAGGGTGAGGGGGTTGTTCCAGCTCACGCTTTCCTTGCTAAGCCTTTGGCCCTAGCATGGAACTACCTTTGATTGGAGAAAAGGAAGCTTTTTTGAACTCACACAAAGGCACTGTAAGGGCTAAGAAAGGTCTGGCCATTTCCCTGAAATTCTGATTCAGCATACGTAGGCATTTATATTTTAAATAGTTCAGTGAGATATATAAACTTTACTCTTAAATAGTGGTGTTCCTTTCTCCCTCTTTTTGTGACATTATTGTTACACATATTGCTTCTTTGTATCATAAATCCAACAGTATGGTGTTATAATTATTACTTTTTAATTTTTATTTAATTTTTTTTTAATTGAGACGAGGTCTCACTATTTTGCCCAGGCTGGTCTCGAACTCCTGGCCCATCTTGACCTCCCAAAGTCCTGGGATTACAGGCATAAGCCACTGTACCTGGCTATAATTATTACTTTGAAAGAACCTGAGAGAAGAAGACCAAGTACATATTTATAGAGTTAGTTATATTAATCTTATTTACCCTTCCTGTTCCTCTTGATTTCTTCCTATGGATTTCAGTTCCCATCTGCTGTTATTTCCTCACTCCCATATAGCTTTGCTCCCACCTGCCTCCTTTGTGCTGTTATTGTCAAGTATATTACATTTTTACATGTCATAGTCCTAAAAATATAATTCCATACATGTTATTTTACACAGCTGCTTTTTATGCGAACTCTAACTCGAAAACCATAAAATTCACCCCTCGATGATTATTGGTGACTAATGATGAGCATCTTTTTGTTTGCTTTTTGGCCATTTTTATCTCTTATTTGGATAAATGTCTATTTAGATCGTTTGCCCATTTTTAAATTGGGTTATTTGTCTTCTTATTGTTGAGTTGTAGGGGTTACTTTTTTTTTTTAAATCTGTCTTTGTTTTTTGTTTTTCTGTTTTTTGGTTTTTGTTTTTGAGACAGAGTCTCACTCTGTCACCCAGGTTAGAGTACAGTGGCACCATCTCGGCTCACTGCAGCCTCCACATCTCAGGTTCAAGAGATCCTCCCACCTCAGCCTCCTGAGTAGCTGGGACCGCAAATGTGCACCACCATGTCCAGCTAATTTTTTGTATTTTTTTTCTTTTTCTTTTTTTGGAGAGCTGGAGTTTCACCATGTTGCCCAGGTTGGTCTTGAGCTCCTGACCTCAGGTGACCTGGCTACCGTGGCCTCCCAAAGTCCTAGGATTACAGGAATGAGCCACCATGCCCGACCTAGGAGTTACTTTTTGTATTTTCTTGATATAAGTCATTTATCAGATAAGTGATTTGGAAATGTTTTCTCCAATTCTGTGGCTTGTCCTTTCACTTTCTTAATGGTGTCCCTTACAGCATAATTTTTTTTTTTTGAAACGGAGTCTCACTCTATCGCCCAGGCTGGAGTGCAGTGGCGAGATCTCGGCTCACTGCAACCTCTGCAGCCCAGGTTCAAGCGATTCTTCTGCCTCAGCCTCCAGAGTAGCTGGGATTACAGGGGCCTGCCACCGCACCCAGGTAAATTTTGTATTTTTAGTAGAGACGGGGTTTCACCATCTTGGCCAGGCTGGTCTTGAACTCTTGACCTCATGATCCACCCACCTCAGCCTCCCAAAGTGCTGGGATTACAGGCATGAGCCACTGTGCCCAGACTACAAAATTTTTTAAATAAAAAATACAGTTTTAATTTTGATAAATTCCAGTTTATCTGTTTTTTCTTTATTTGCTTTTGCTTCTGGTGTCATGTTTAAGAAACCATTGCCTAATCCAAGGTCACGAAGGTTTACCTATATGGTTTTCTTATGAAAGTTTTATAATTTTAGTTCTTTTTTTTTTTTTTTTTTTTTTTTTTTGAGACGGAGTTTTACTCTTGTTGCCCAGGCTGGAGTGCAATGGCACGATCTCAGCTCACCACAACCTCCGTCTCCCGGGTTCAAGCAATTCTCCTGCCTCAGCCTCCCAAGTAGCTGGGATTACAGGCATACACCACCACGCCTGGCTAATTTTGTATTTTTAGTAGACACGGTGTTTCTTCATATTGGTCAGGCTGGTCTCGAACTCCCAACCTCAGGTGATCTGCCCACCTCGGCCTCCCAAAGTGTTGGGATTACAGGCATGAGCCATGACACCCGGCTGATTTTAATTCTTACAGTTAGGTATTGGAAACCATGTTGAGTGAATTTTTGTGTGTGATGTAAGGTATGGGTCCAACTTCCTTCTTTTACATGCAGATACCCAGTTGTCTCAGCATCATTTTTGAAAAGACAGTTCTTCCCTTGTTGAATGGACTTGACATTTGTACTTATTTCCTAGGGCCACTGTAGCAGATGACCACAAACTGGGTGCCTTAAAACAACAGAACTTTTTTACATGTCACAGTTCAAGAGGACAGAAGTTCAAAATCAAGATGTCATCAGGGTTGGTTCTTCTGGAGGCCCCAAAGGGTAAACCATCCTACCCCTCTCTCATGCTTCTCGTAGCTGCTGGCATCCCTGGGCATTCGTTGGCTTGTAGATGCAGGACTCCAATCTCTGCCTTCGTCACGTGGCATCCTCCCTGTGTCTGTCTCTGTGTGTCCTTTCTTCTAGGACACCTGTCATATTGGAGTCAGGACCCATCCTGATCTCAGGACCTCATCCTAACTTAACTAATTATATCTTCAAAGACCCTGTTTCCAAACCGGGCTACATTCTGAGGTTCCGCATGGACACGAATTTTGAGGTGACACTGTTCAACCTAGTACAGTCTACTCACTGGCACCCAAAATTCACACCCACCCCATGTGAACAATACGTTCACCCTACCCCAAGACTCCCAAAAGTCTTAACCCTTCCAGTATCAACTCTAAATCCCAAATCTCATTTAAATATCAACTCGAGAAGTCCCAAATTTCCTCATCTAAATTATCTAAAAAGGTATGGGCGAGACTCTGGGAATGATCCATCTTTCGACAAAATTCCTCTCTGTTCATAGACCTGTTAAACCTAGAAAACAAGTGATCTCTTTTCTAAATGCAATGATGGAGCAGGCATAGGATGAATATAGTTCCATTCCGAAAGGGAAATAAATGGAAGGAAAAGAGGGGGTTATTGGTCTAAAGCAACTTTGCAATCTAACAGGGCCAATTCCATTAGGTTTCAAAGCCTGAGAGTAATCCTCTGTGGCTCCATGCTGTGTCTTCTGGGCCTCTATGATAGCCCTGGCTTTACACTTTCTGGCCTCTGCATCTATGGCTCCGCCTTCAGAGTCATTCTTCCTCCATTTTATTCCATCTCTGTCTCATTCAGTCCAGACTGGCTGTGTTTGTGTTGGTATAAAATTCTCAGAAACCCTGCCTTCTGTTATGTCAAGGGAATCCACGCCACTAGACACGAAGGTTTGTCACAGATTCTTCCTGGAGAGTTACATGCCTACCTTCTGCTGAGATGGTTGGATCCATGAGTCACAGGCCTGATCTCCTTAGCAAATGGTTGCTGAGCCACAGCCTTGATGCTTTATCCAGAGCACACTTTCTCATCTTTTGCAATGTGAATAAACAGAGCATTCCATGAAGTTCTGATTACTTTTCGCTTAACAGTTCCTTCCTCTGTTTCTTCCCTTTTGCATTTTACTATCAGCAACAAGGAGAAAGTAGGCCAAGTCTTGGATGTGTAGATTACTATTTTCCATCAACTTTGGGAAGTTTTCAGCCATTATTTCTTTTTTTAATTTTTTATTTTAAGTTCCAGGGTACATGTGCAGGCTGTGCAGGTTTGTTACATAGGTAAACGTGTGCCATGGTGGTTTGCTGCACCTATCAACCCGTCACCTAGGTATTAAGCTCCACATGCATTAGCTATTTTTCCTGATGCTCTCCCTCCCCCTGTCCCCTGCTGACAGGCCCGAATGTGTGGTGTTCCCCTCCGTGTGTCAATGTATTCAATTATTTCTTTGAATATTTTTTTCCATCTCTTTCTCTCTCCTCTCCTTCTGGTACTACTATTATGTGTATGTTGGTGCATCTAATGGTGTCTCACTCTTCTTTGATGTTCTGTTCATTTTTATCCATTGTTTTCCTCTTTTTTTTTTTTTTGAGATGGAGTCTCACTCTGCCGCCCAGGCTGGAGTGCAGTGGCGTGATCTCAGCTCACTGCAACCTCCACCTTCTGGGTTCATACCATTCTCCTGCCTCAGCCTCCCAAGTAGCTGGGATTACAGGCGCCCACCACCACGCCTGGCTAATTTTGTTTTTGTATTTTTAGTAGAGATGGGATTTCACAGTGTTAGCCAGGATGGTCTCGATCTCCTGACCTCATGATCTGCCTGCCCTGGCCTCCCAAAGTGCTGGGATTACAGGTGTGAGCCACTGCACCCGGCCCATTGTTTTCCTCTTATGATTGTATAACCTCTATTGATCTGCTTTAAATTCACTGATTCTGATTATTTATTTATTTATTTATTTATTTATTTATTTATTTATTGAGACAGGGTCTCACTCTGTTGCCCAGGCTGGAGTGTAGTGGTGCAGTCACAGCTCACTGCAGCCTTGACCTCCTGGACTCAAATGATCTTCCCACTTCAACCTCCCAAGTAGCTGGGACTACAGGTATGCACCACCATGCCAAGCTAATTTTTTTATTTTTTGTAAAAATGGGGTCATCTCACTATGTTGCCCAGGCTGGTCTTGAACTTAAGTGATCCTCCTGCCTTGGCTTCCCAAAATACTGGGATTACAGGCATAAGCCAATGCACCTGGCCTGCTTCTTATTTTTGACAGAACAAATCTATCGTTAAGTCCCTGTAGTGAATTTTTCACTGTGTTCATAGTACTTGATATTCTCTATTTGATGAGACATTGTCATCCTATCTCCCTTTACCTCTTTTTGCCCCATTGTTAGCCTGGGCCTAGAAGCATGGAGGTTCCCTCTCTGATGGCTCATGATAGGGTGCAGTCTTGGGTGTGCCCAGAATGTTCTCGACTACTAGGGAAAAGCATGATTTTAGTTCCAAGCCCGGCTTCCTAGGAGTTGCCCTGGTCAGAGTAGTTTATTGTTCAGTCAGTGTTAATCCACAGGTTCTGTTTAAGGCCTTTGTGCCAATGAGGCTTCTGCCCTTTGTTAAGGGGCCTGTGTGTGGCTTAGAGAATATTTTCAAGTCTGCCCCATGCAACCAGAAACATGTGCACACCCTTTCCTGAGCCCTAGAGCTGAATGTGCTTGCAGGGTACTTTGATTTCTCTTTCCCTGGCTCTCTATATGAAATTTCTAGCTGCTCTGCCATTTTGCTGTGTCATGGAGCTACCAGCCTCCTCTTAACTGCTCTCTTTCAAGGTCTCTGTTGTTTTCCACAACACCTTAGGCAGTGTTCTCCAGGCTCTGTTCCAATACAGCCTGTGTCCTCAAGTAAAGCTCTAAAGTTCTTTGTCATTATGGGCTGCTTTTCTTCCTGGGAGAACCCCAGGACACTGCATCAGAGCTGGGGGTGGGGCCCCATGTTGCCTGTAGTGACACCTGGCTCTGTGAGTGGGCAGTGGAGGAGGCAGGAAAAGCCACTGATCCTCTCTGCTTGCCCCTTCTGGTGTAGAAACTCCTCCACTCTACAAACTGGCTGGGAGGAGAAAGGTGAAGTGATCTGCTCCCAGTATTCTCAGCCTGCCATGCCTGGAACAGAATTTCTCTCCTACAGTTGGGGTTGGGTGAGGGGAGGGACCAGATCCTGCCTGGAATACAGCTTCTACAGCAGAGGACTAGGGAGGGGATTAGAAACCCTGGTGGCCTGCCCCTACCTGGGTAAAAACCTTCTTACCGAGAATAGAGCTCTCAGGTACAGTTTCCATAACAGGGAGGGGGGAGGAGGAGCAAAAGAATAGGTCATGCCTTAAATGCCAGAGACAGATTGTTATTACTAAGATTTAGTAAGAACTTCAATAATGTTTCTCCATTTGCTCTATGCCCTTAGAACAATTTTCAGATTTTATATAATTGTGTTCTGTTTTACAACTTAAAAAAAATTTTTTTTTAATTGTCTTTGAGACAGGGTCTCCCTCTGCCACCCAAGCTGGACTGCAATAGCACCATCACAGCTCGCTACAGCCTCTGTTTCCCAGGCTCAAATGATCCTCCCATCTCAGCCTCCTGAGTAGCTGGGGGCACAGGTGTGCACCACCATGCCTGGCTAATTTTTTTTTTAATTGTTTTTGTAGAGACATGGTCTCACCAAGTTGCCTAGGCTGGTCTTGAACTCCTAGGTTCAAGCAATCCTCTCACCTCAGCCTCCTGAAGTGCTGGGATTACAGGTGTAAGCCACTATGCCCTGCTTATTTATTCTTTAATATTCTTCACTCATCAGGGAAGCCTCATTTTGGGTGCACAGCCCATGATGGCAAGCATGCCTCTGAACCCACTAGCATTTGCTATGTGTGCTTTGCCCAGTTAGCTACCTTCTGTGCATGGGTGTCGCCTCCCTGGCTGGGCCATGAGATGTTCTCATGCTTTTTTATATCTCCTGTACCCCGGATACTCAGTAAATATCTGTTAAATGATATGAAACACAAAGCAGTATGAACAACAGAGGAAAAGCTTGTACCTGACATCTACGTAACTAATCTCAGTGGTACATCCACCCAATATACTATTCTTTTTTATAACAGTTTTGTTGAGATATAATTCATATACCATAAAATTAACCCATTTAAAGTATAAAGGCAATGGCTTTAATAAATACATGGAATTTCACAATTACCATAATTCTAGAACATTTTCATCACACCCTTTAGTAATTATTCCCCATCTTACCCCAAGCTCCCACCCCTAGGAAAATCTACTTTCTGTTTTTATGTGGATTTGCCTATTCTACATTTCATTTTATACAAATGGAATCACACACTATGTGCTTCTTTGTGACTGGCTTCTTTCACTTAGTGTGATGTATTCAAGGCTCATCCAACTTGTAGCATGTTTTGGTAATTCCTTTGTTTATTTATTTTTATTTTATTTTATTTATTTATTTGTTTATTTATTTATTTATTTTGAGACAGAGCTCTGTCATCCAGGCTGGAGTGCAGTGGTGTGATCTCGGCTCACTGCAACTTCCACCTCCCGGGTTCAAGCAATTCTCCTGCCTCAGGCTCCCAAGTAGCTGGGATTGCAGGTGTGTACCACCATACCAGGCTAATGTTTGTATTTTAGTAGAAACGGGGTTTCACCATGTTGGCCAGGCTGGTCTCGAACTCCTGACCTCAGGTGATCTGCCCACCTCAGCCTCTCAAAGTGCTGGGATTATAGGCGTGAGTCACCATGCCCAGCCTATTTTATTTATTTTTGGAGTGGATGAGGGTCTTGCTTTGTGGCCCAGGCTGGAGCACAATGTGATCGTAGCTCACCATAGCCTCAAACTCCTGGGCTCAAGTGATCTTCCTGCTTCAGCCTCCCGAGTAGCTGGGACTACAGGCACACATCACTATGCCAGGCTAATTTTTATTTTTTGTAAAGACAGGGTCTTGCTTTGTTGCCCAGGCAGGTCTAGAACACCTGGCTTCAAGGGATCCTCCCACCTCAACCTCAAAAAGTGCTGGGATTACGAGTGTCAGCCACCACACCCAGCTATTCCTTTCTTTTTATTGCTGAATAGTATTTCATGATATATACATACCATATCTTATCTATTCATCAGTTGATGAACATTTGAGTTGTTTCCACCCTTTTTTGACTATTACGAATAATGATGCTATGGACATTCATGTGCAAGTGTTTATATGGATACGTTTTCACTTCTCTTGGAGATATACACAGGAGTGGAACTGCTGGGTTGTATGGTAACTCTATGATTAAGCTTTTGAGGAAATACTAGACTGTTTACCAAAGCAGCTGCACAATTTTACATTCTCACCAGCAGTATATGAGGGTTCCAGTTTCTCTACATTCTCACCAACACTTGTTACTTGCCTTTTTAATATAGCCATCCTGGTGGCAGTGAAGCACTAGTTCATTTTGGCTTTGATTTGCATTTCCTGGTGGCTAATGATGTTGAGCATCTTTTCATGTGCTCATTGGACATCTTCTTTGGAGAAATGTCTATTCAAATCCTTTCCCCATTTTTAAATTAGCCTGTTTGTCTTTTTATTACTTAGTTGTTAAAATAATATATTCCAGATATAAGTCCCTTATCAGATATATGATTTGCACATTTCTGTCATCCTGTGGGTTATTTCACTTTCTTGACAGTGTCCTTTGAAGCACACAAGTTTTTAGTTTGATGACATCCAGTTCATCTAATACTTTGTTGTTTGTTGCTCTTCTTTATCCTTAAAAATTGTGGTTATGAAGATTGTACAGAGAAAGAAAATGCTTATGCTGAATGTGCTAATTTGTTAGAACATGATATATATCTAATTCAAACCAAAAAAAATTGCTTTTTTTGAGACAGGGTCTTGCTCTGTCACCCAGCCCGGAGTACAGTGGTAGGATCATGGCTCGTTGCTGCCTTGACCTCCCAGGCTCAGGTGATCCTCCCACCTCAGCCTCCCCAGTAGGTGGGACTACAGACACACACCACCAGACCTGGCTAATTTTTTGTATTTTTTTGTAGAGACAGGGTCTTGCCATGTTGCCCAGGCTGGTCTTGAACTCCTGGGTTTGAGTGATCTGCCGGTCTCGGCCTCCCAAAGTGCTAGGATTACAGATGTGAGACCCTGCATCTGGCCAAACAAATTTTAACAGAAAAAAAACTATTGCTCATAAATTCTGAGGAAGTTTGAACAACACTAATTCATGGAAGGCCAAGGACATAGACTTCAGAAAAGAGCTAGATTCATAATCTCTAATAGCACCAGGGTGCTGTCTCCAGCTCTCCACTCACTTATTCTAGTTACATGGCCAGAAACACCATCCCTGGTAGCTCCAAGTTTACATCTCGCAATTCTGACACCATGGAAGGGTTGCTCATGTGGTTCATGTGTCCACATTCCTAGCAGAAGCAGATCTGCTGCCTGCCCCCTGCCCCTCACAGTACATGCCCACCCCCATCCCCAGCAAGACACCTTATATGCAAAGCTATTTGGCCGGGCACGGTGGCTCACGCCTGTAATCCCAACACTTTGGGAGGCTGAGGCAGGCAGATCACCTGAGGTTAGGAGTTCAGGACCAGCCTGGCCAACATGGCAAAATCCTATCTCTACTAAAAATACAAAAATTAGCTAGGCGTGGTGGCAGATGCCTGTGATCCTAGCTACTACGGCAGCTGAGGCAGGAGAATAGTTTGAACCCAGGAGGTGGAGGCTGCAGTGAGCTGAGATCACACCACTTCACTCCAGGCTGGCAATAGAGCGAGTCCTCATCTCAGACAAAAAAAAAAAAGAAAGAAAGAAAGAAAGAAAGAAAGAAAGAAAGAAAGAAAGAAAGAAAGAAAGAAAGAAAAGAAAAGTTATTTTCTGGAAAGATGTACAAGACTTAAAGTGGTCACTGGGGATAAGGGTGGAGGAGAGGGACTGTCACTTTTTATACTTTTTATTATGTGCATTAACTACTTAAAATTTTTTTTAAAACAAAGTGAATCTAATGTTTATAAGAAAAAATGTGTATAGGAGAAAAGATAGGAAAGAAATATTCCAAATGCTAGCAAGTGACAGATGTATTGACAATGAAGTCATGTGTGATTGTTTTCTTTTTTCAATTCTTTCCCAAATTTTTTGGTAAAGTGATGATATAATTTTATACCAAAGATAACTTAAAAAAATAGAACCATGTAAAAGCTAAAGAAACCCTTCAGAGGTGTTTTTGGAAAGCAAAATTTAAATGAAATAAGCAAATAAATACATACGCTCCTCCCAAATGTATCATTTTGGGAAAAATATCTGGATTTCCATACCTTGTTTTGCATAAAGCAGGGCTGACCCAGACTCCCTCTGTCCTTTTGGTGCTGGCAGTCATGATTGCTGCTGGCAAGTATAGGAATCAGAGAGCTGAGCAAATAACATTTTCTGTCATCCATGCTGGCCCAAGTCTATTTCTGGGGTAATAAGCTGGGAAACAGCAGTGAGGTTTTAGAAGCATAGAGATGATGATAAAGCTCCTTGATAAGAGAAGTGAAGTTAGGAACAAAGCCTGCTTGACTGCTCCAGTGTTGCTGAACATAGTCTACCTGAATCTATTCTACAGGAATCTACTCAGCCACAGACCTACCTGCAGGGATGACCTTGGATTGCTGTTAGCAGATTCCCTCAGCATCAGCCCTCATATGCCTCTTTCTCCCTTCCTTAGTAATCTCTTATATAGTCCCCATAAGACTCCCAACCCCTATGAGGCTTACCCTTAATCTCTAAACTCTGGACTAACAAAGGTTTCTGGTGATTCCCTCTCCTGAGCACTTGCCATGGCTTTTACCAAATCCATATCAGGGAGCAGAAAGGGGGAGTTGATGACTGGGTAGAAGATGACTAAAGTGACCATATTTCTAACAAACAAGTTTAAGTGTGGACCAGGCAGGGCCAGGCAAGATGAATGAGGAACTGGAAGAAAGCCAGCTCTTTCCTTTCTCTCCAGCACCAAGACTCAGCCCCAGGCTGTGGGAGTAGGAATAAGATAGTTAAGAGTGGTATTGTTTTCCCTTGGGACTCTCCATTGCTTTTAGAATTCCAAGCTTAAGAGATATTGCCTTATATTATTTGTTTATTCAGGTTATTACTTCAGCTTGGCCACCATATTTTATACACCAGTGCAAATTGTTTCATAGTTTGCCTATGGTTGTGTGTTAATGCCAGTACAGGCCATCAAAATCCAGAGCATCTCAACATTTGAGGATGTCCCAGGGCTGGGTCTGACCCTTCTCTCTTTTTTTTTTTTTTTTTTTTCCTGAGATAGAATTTCACTCTTGTTGACCCAGGCTGGAGTGCAATGGCGCAATCTCAGCTCACTGCAATCTGTGCCTCCAGGGTTCAAGAGATTCTCCTGCCTCAGCCTCCCAAGTAGCTGGGATTACTGGAATTAATTAGCCACCACGCCTGGCTAATTTTGTATTTTTAGTAGAAAGAGGGTTTCTCCATGTTGGTCAGGCTGGCCCTGAACTCCTGACCTCAGGTGATTCACTCGCCTCGGCCTCCCAAAGTGCTGGGATTACAGGTGTGAGCCACCGCACCCGGCCAGTCTGACCCTTCTAACCCTTACATTCAAAGAATCAAGCTGACTTCCAAGATGGGAGAATTGAGGAATGTTCCTGTTCACAGACATTCTCAACCTTGTGTAAGAGAATAGGATGGCAATGAGAACACATGGACACAGGGAGGGGAACATCACACACCAAGGCCTGCCAGTGGGTGGGGGACAGGGGGAGGGATAGCATTAGGACAAATACCTAATGCATGCGGGGCTTAAAACCTAAATGATGGGTTGATGGGTGCAGCAAACCACCATGGCACATGTACACCTATGTAACAAACCTGCACGTTCTGCACATGTATCCAGAACTTAAAGTATAATAAATAATAATAATAATAATAATTTAAAAATAAAATAGGTGAGTGGCAAAGAGTACTGGCCTGGGACCAAATTCAGAGCTGGCAAACTCCTGGAATAGAAAGTTGTCCCCTTGTAATATACATCCAGAAGCTCCTGAGATTTTCACCTGGTTTCCTGCTATTAACCTGAATTTGGTTTTACTTAATGGATTCTGGTCCCTTTCTCTGGTCCTGTTTTAAGCTTGGGCCATGATGTCCTGGGGCTTGAGGGTGAGGAGCAGGAGCCTCTGTAAGGGGAATAGGAATGGTGTGTGGAGGGGCACAGGGCGGGTAAATCCAGAGGAGTTTTCAGAGGGTGTCAAGATTCCACGTTCCAGTTTCAGGCCTGTACAGAGCTAGGAGCATCTGAGGCTGGGTAAGGATTTAAGGAAAAAGAGAGAAGATCCCAGAAACAAAACAGCAAAATAACATTATGAAAGCTGGGGGACTGGCAAATGCAATGTGACATTTTGTTCTTTTTTTTAAATTGACATATAATAATTGTATATATTCATGGGGTACATAGAGATGTTTTGATACATATAATATACAGTGATTAGATAAGGGTAATTTGCATATCCATCATCTCATTTACCATTTCTCTTTTTTCTTTTTGAATTCTGGTGTATGAAATCTATTAAATTACGATACATATAAAAAATTCATGAGACATTTCTCTTTTGTAATAAATAACGCAGTGGCCAATTATTACTCATGAGCAGCTTTTTTGAGATAAGCTATCAAATCCGCCCTTTCTCCCTTCTTCTTAATGCCGCCAAAGATCATTTTTGTTCCAGGTATCTAATTCTTTGGATTCTCCAAATACTCTATCAGTGTGTCCTCTCCCCAGGTGATGCCTTTGTTCTTACTGGTGTCTGTGTAGCAGAATCCAAGGGCACCTGTCTTCCACCCAAAGAGACCATGGAGGTTAGGCTCAGTCTTGTGCTTGCCTCCCTTTTCCGTGGTGTGGCACTGGGCACACTTCTGAACACAAATATTCGTGCTTTTCTCAACATCACCCATATTTAATTCTCTCTTTTGTCATTGGCACTGTGAAGGTTCCTACTCAGAAACCAGATGTCCCGCTCTCTCATTTTTCATTTCTTTGTGTTGAGAACATTCTATATCCATTTTTTAGCTACTTTTTTTTTGAGACGGAGTCTTGCTCTGTTGCCCAGGCACACTCTCACCTGACTGCAACATCTGCTTCCTGGGTTCAAGCGATCCTCCTGCCTCAGCCTCCCTAGTAGCTGGGATTACAGGTGCATGCCACCCCGCCCAGCTAACTTTTGTATTTTCAGTAGAGATGGGGTTTCGTCATGTTGGCCAGGCTGGTCTCGAACTCCTGACCTCAAGTGATCCGCCTGCCTCGGCCTCCCAAAGTCCTGGGATTACAGGCACGGGCCACTGTGCCTGGCCCGTTTTAGCTATTTGAAGCTATATATTATTGTTACATCCAGTCATCCTACAGTGGTATAGAACAGGGGTCCCCAGCCCCTGAGCCATGGACGCGTAACAGTCTATGGCCTGTTAGGAACCGGGCCACACAGCAGGAGGTAAGCAACAGGCTACTGAGCGAAGCTTTATCTGTATTTACAGCTGCTCCCCACTGCTCACATTACGGCCTGACCTCCACCTCCTGTCAGATCAATGGCAGCATTAGATTCTCACAGGAGTGCGAACCCTATTGTGAACTGCACATGCCAGGCTCCTTATGAGAATCTAATGCCTGATGATCTGTCACTGTCTCCCATCACCCCCAGATGGGACCATCTAGTTGCAGGAAAACAAACTTAGGGCTCCCACTGATTCCACATTATGGTGAGTTGTATGATTATTTCATTACATATTAATATTACGATGTAATAATAATAGCAATAAAGTGCATAATAAATGTAATGCGCTTGAATCATCCTGAAACCATCCCCCACTCCCTGGTCTGTGGAAAAATTGTCTTCCATGAAACTGGTCCCTGGTGCCAAAAAGGTTGGGGACCACTGGTATAGAACACTAGAACTTACTCCTTCTATCTAGCTGTAATTTTGTATCATTTAATAAACATCTCTCTAACTCCCACTTCCCTCTGCCCTTCGAGCCTCTAGTATCCTCTGTTTTACTTTTTACTTTTATGAAGTCAACTTTTCTTAGCTTCCACAAAGGAGTGAGAACATGCAGTATTTAACTTTCTGTTCCTGGCTTAATTCACTTAACATAATGTGCTCCAATTCTATCCACATTACTTCAAATAACTGGATTTCATTCTTTTTTTAATAGCCGAATAGTGTTCTATTGTGTATGTATACCACATTCTCTTTATCCATTCATCTGTTATTGAACACCTAGGTTGAGTCCATATTTTGGCTATTGTGAATAGTGATGCAATAAACATAGGGGCACAGATGTCTCTTTGATATACTGATTTCTTTCCCTTTGAATAAATGCCCAGTAGTGGGATTGCTGTATCATATGGTAGTTCTATTTGTAGTTTTTTGAGGAACCTCCAACTCTTCTCCATAGTGGCTGTACTAGTTTACATTCCCACCAACAGTGAATAAGAGTTCCATTTTTCCACATCCTCAACAGCATTTGTTATTTTTTTGTGTTTCTGATAATAGCATCCTAACCAGAGTGAGATGATACTTCGTGATGGTTTTGATTTGTGTTTCCCTGATGATTAGTAATATTGAGCATTATCTTATATATTTGTTGACCATCCATTTGTATGTCTTCTTTTGAGAAATATCTGTTCAGATCATTTGCCCTTTTATTTATTTATTTTATTTATTTTATTTTTTTTGAGACAGGCTTGCTCTGTCACCCAGGCTGGAGTACAGTGGCACGATCACAGCTCACTACAACCTCTGCCTCCCAGGTTGAAGCGATTCTCCTGCCTCAGCCTCCCGGGTAGCTGAGATTACACCCATGTGCCACCACACCCGGCTAATTTTTTATATTTTTAGTAGAGAGGGGGTTTCACCATGTTGGCCAGGCTGGTCTCCAACTCCTGACCTCCAGTGATCCACCCTCCTGACCTCAAATGATCTGCCTGCCTTGGCCTCCCAAAGTGCTGGGATTACAGGTGTGAGCCACCATGCCTGGCCCATTTGCCCATTTTTTAAATTGAATTATTTGCTTTTTTGCTGTTGAAGTGTTTGAATTCCTTGTGTGTTCTAGATAATAATCCTTTGTTGGATGAATAGTTTACAAATATTTTCTCTTATTCTGTTGATTGTCTTTTCACTCTATTGATTATTTCCTTTGCTGTGTAGAAGCTTTTTAGTTTGATATAATCCCATTTGTTTATTGTTACTTTTGTTGCCTATGCTTTTGAAGTCTTATAAAATCTTTTCCCAGACCCATGTCCTGAAGCATTTCCCCATGTTTTCTTCTAGTAGTTTTATAGGGTTGGGTCTTACATTTAGGTCTTTGATCCACTTTGAGTTGATTTTTGTATAGGATGAAAGTCAGGAATCTAGTTTCATGCTTTTGCATATGAATATCCAGTTTTGCCTCAACCATTTATTGAACAGACTATCAATAAGGGTTCTTGGCACCTTTGTCAAAAATCAGTTGGTTATAGATACATGGATTAATTTCTGGGTTCTCTATTGTTCCAGTGTTCTATGTGTCTGTTTTTATGCCAGCGCCATGCTGTTTTGCTTACTACAGCTTTGTAGGATATTTTAAAGTCTGGTAGTGTGATGCCTCCAGCTTTCTTTTTGCTCAAGATTGCTTTGACTATTTAGGGTCTTTTGTGGTTCCATATACATTTTAAGATTTTTTTTCTATTTCTATGAAGAATGTCATTGGTATTTTGATAGGAATTGCATTAAATCTATAAATTTCTTTGTGTAGTAAGATTTTGTTCTGAATGCTAAAACTGTAGGTATAAATAGGATGGCACTGCTGGCCCAGAGGAAGGCCTGATTAGCCAGGGTGCCCCCTAATAGCTCTGACTTCACTAGTACCCAACCTTCTCTCAGTACTTTGAGGGATTAAGACAAAAATATCACATCGTAAGTCTGATGCTGAAACAAGTTTGTTCCTTTAATGAGATAGTTTTTGACAAATTGGATCCAACATCTCCTGTTAAAATGGAAATACATATTTAGAGTTGTGGTAGGGCAGGTAGACAAGTAACAAGCCTGAGTGACCATCACCACATTGGTATGAATTAATTTAGGAACAAAGAAAAACTTCCTGGGAGTATATGATCTATAATGGGATGGTTGGGGGAGGTTGTTAGTGGTGGTGGTAATGGGTTATTTTAATTTTGAATGTGTGTGTTGCAGGGAAGGAAAAAGGTTGGTGGAGAGTTCAGAGCCAAAGCCATGCTGAATGACAGGTGGAAGACAGTCTGATGGATCATAGTCACTGTTCTTAAAGAATACATAATTCAGGCTTGCATGAGACAAGATGAACCACTGACATCCTAATTTCTCAAAGTAGTCATTGGAAATGGAAAGAAGAGCCAGGATTTATTGGAGGGTATATTCACACAGAAGGGGTTCATGAAGGTGAGGGACCCTTTCACCTCCCCACTGGGCAGAAAGCACTTGCCAGAAGAAAGGGTTGCAGAAGAAGGTTGAACTCAGCAAGAAAAGTGCCTTGGGTCAGTCTCTGTACTGCTAAGTAGGGCCTACCACCCTACCCTGCCAATCCCTACATAGGCCCTGTCTTCAGTAAACACTAGAGTTCGCTTACCTTCCATTCCAAGAACCAATCTGACATCTGCTGTATTAGTCTGTTTTCACACTGCTGATAAAGACATACCCGAGACTGGCTAATTTACAAAAGAAAGAGTTTTAATGGACTTACAGTTCCACATGGCTTGGGAAGCCTCACAATCATGGCGGAAGGCAAGGAGGAGCAAGTCACATCTTACATGGATGGCAGCAGGCACAGAGAGGGCTTGTGCAGGGAAACTCCTATTTTTAAAACCATCAGATCTCATGAGACTTATTCACTATCACGAGAACAGCATGGGAAAGACCTGCCCTCATGATTCAATTATCTCCCACCCGGTCCCTCCCACAACATGTGGGAATTCAAGATGAGATTTGGGTGGGAACACAGCCAAACCACATCATCTGCTGTGCCTCATCCCACAGATAGCAGAGCTTCCTCCTAATCTATCAAGAGTTCAGCATTTAGTGAGTGGTCAGGATCTCACCCTTCATTTAACCAACTAACCGCCACCAACCAACCACCACCATCAGAGGTGGGCCTAAGGTGGGCCTTGGGGTCTCTGGGAAGTGGGCCATGCTCAGTCTACATCCCAATGTGCTATGGCTCCTGACACCCTGAGCAGGGGCTCTCCCTTGCACACACCAAAGGAATGACTGGGCTTAAAAAACGTGCCAACTTGCTTATAAATCAGTCTCCTCAGATTCTACAATTCACCAAGCCATAAAACCTCAGAGCTTCAAAGATGCTTAGAAAATATCAAGGCCAGTGTTCCCAGGAAGCCTCAATGCTGCCATTTTACAAAGGAAGAAACTGAAGTGCAGAGAGATTAAGGGGCTTGTCCAAGTCACACAGCTACTTAGTGGTAGATCTGTAACTAGAAAGGTTTCAGTTCACACTCAATGTTCTTTCCTCTAGAATCTAACCTCTGCCCCCTTGTTATTTCTGGCATGAGAGAGAAGGATTATATTTATGTCTCTAGAAAAGCTGTGCTTTTGGATTGAATTCTGATTTTCTCTTCTCAAGTCTCATTGAGAACCACATGAAAAAACTCTGCTGGATTTGAGTTAAAAAAAAAAAAAAAAGAACCTGAAGAAAAAAATAGCAAATCTTGCATCCTAATGAGATAATGAATGCACAAGTACTTTGAAAGAGGTACAGCACTTCAGTGCTTTTCAGATATGAGGTTTTGTCATGCTCTTGAAAGAAATGCATAGGCTTTACTGACATGGGGGCTGGGGCTGGGGCCCTGGCAGAAATGGGGAAGCACAGGCTGTGGCAAGGGGGGTTTCTCCAGAAGGCTGACTCATTTCTTGGCTGTCCCAAGCTTAGAGAGCCAGATTTCTTAGGGTTGTTTACCACCTTAGTAAGGAACTGGTGGAGGGTTTTTTTCTGGAGTTAAGCACTGCAGGAAGAGCTGCCCACAGTATGGGGGTGGGTCATCTGCTTCTGGACTGCCCAGGCCAACTGTGGTTACCCCAGTTAACTGTGGTGAGCTGTCCACATAACCAGCCTTCTGGATCTGCCTTTCAAGGAGTCCCGCTGTGCTTCTCCCTGCTGAGGCCGCTGAAAGGGCATAGGCAATTGCTAGAGGTGAAGAAAAAGTCTGTAGCTAAGCTATAAAAACAGGCATCCTGAATCTGGCTACATCCTGGTAATCTTGCACATAGGATGAATCCTAAGAAAAGGTGAGTCTTGTTAATGTGCACAGCACACAAGCCAGCGGGATGGCGTGCCAGTCAGCAGATTTTCAGTTTCAAGATAACTGAAAATCCATTTTTATCTGACTTAGACAAAATGAAACAAAACACCAAACCAACAAACAACAACCACACAATTTCACTGATTCACATAACTGAAAAGTCTAAGGTTAGGGCTTGTTTCAGGCACCACTGATCTTGTGGCTCAAACTATGTCACTGGGACTTGGTTTAACCCTGTCTCAGCTCTACCTTTCCTCAGTGTTACCTTCTCTCTCAGGAGCCCTGGGGTAGCCCCCAGTGGCTGCAGGTCATCTGTAATCCCAGGGGGTCCCAGCAAAAGAGAGAGGGAATCCCTTTCAGTAATGGTCCTCCTCCCCAACTAAATTAGAGGCTTCATTCTGACTGGACAAAGTTAGAGCGCATAACCATCCCTGGGCTCTGATTGGCCAGAACAGAGTCCGGCGTTCCACCTGCCAGGTGGAAGGGTAGATCTCTCCCATGCTCACTGAGCCTGAGACAGGAGGTGGGGTGGCGTCCCAAAGGAAATCTAGCATGCTGGTACCAGAACGGGGAATAGGTGCTGGGCTTGGAAAAATAACAGACAAACATTCAGTGCTACCCATTTAAGCATTTGAAATAATTTCACTTCAAAATCAGAGTGGTCGAGTCTCAGACACATGAGATTCTGTCTCAGATTTCTGGTGGCTTGAATGGAGGGTGTACAGAATCATGTCTTGATAAATGTTTAACTTCTAAGATTTGAAGTGCAGATATTGGTCTGGGTATCCCTCCTAGAAATCTTTGCATTTTCTGCATTTTCTTTTTAATATTTTATTTTTATTTTTATTTTTATTTTTTTGAGACAGTGTCTCAGTCACCCAGGCTGGAGTGCAGTAGTGCGATCTTGGCTCACTGCAACCTCTGCCTCACGGATTCAAGTGATTCTTGTGCTTCAGCATTCGGAGTAGCTGGGACTACAGGTGTGAGCCACCACGCCTGGCTAGTTTTTGTATTTTTAGTAGAGACAGGGTTTTGCCATGTTGCCCAGGCTGGTCTCGAACTCCTGGCCTCAAGTGATCCGCCTGCCTCAGTCTCCCAAAGTGCTGGGATTACAGGCGTGAGCCACTCACTGCACCCAGCCTATATTTGAATTTTAAATAGTGATTCCACACCTTAACCTAACCATAATGGGAATTGGATTAGAGAATGGTGGGAATTTCAGACAAGTTGGTGAGGGTGAGAAGTAAGGGAAGAGAAACGTTATGGAACCTCTCACATAAAAAGTGCACAGTGGCCTACCCCTATATGGATGTGAGACTGCTCCTGATAGGAAATATCCCCAAACCCCTTGTTTGCAGTCCATGGCCCCAGTCTCAACTCCACCAAATCATGATGCTTCCCCTGAGATCATGATTGCGTTGCCCAGTTTCCTCTCTGACCAGACCTGATTCTACAGACAAAAGCCAACCTCCTCACTTCGATTCCCCTGGATCCTTTCCTCCTCTTCACATCTACAGCCGCTCTTCTAACTTCTTACTCCTGTTGCAATTCCAGATATTCCAGAGACAGGACATCTCCAAGGCACTCCAGGGCCCCAAATAACAAACCTTATTTGTTTTCCACCTCACACAATCTGAACTCTTCTGCCTGCCCTTTGAAACCCTTCGCGAACACCTCCAACCTTATTTCTTGCTCCTCCTCAATACAGCCTGTTCTGGTTGGCACAGCCTCACCTCTTACCTTTGCCACGATGCTACTCCTGCTGCGTCACTCAGTTCTGCATGGTGAGTCTCCTCCATCCACTGTGATCTAGAACCACGTCATTGTCAGTGGAGGTTGAATACAACTGGAATTTTTTATGGGATTCTAACAGACCTGTCCCTGATAATGGCGTGCCCCTAATTTCCTTTCTTTACTGACTACTCATTGGCTGTATCACTCTAGTTGCACAAATGATCTCTATCTCCCTCTATGCATGCCTACTAGGTCCAGGGAAGTAATATAGTGTTTGTAACTAGGAGTGGTAAAGATGATGGCTAATTGGAGAGAGTAAGCTCAAGCTAAAAGCATTCAAATTCAATTTTTTTTTTTTTTTTTTTTTTTTGAGACAAGGTCTAGCTCTCTTGCCCAGGCTGGAGTACAGGGGCATGATCACAGCTCACTGCAGCTTCAAACTCCTGGACTCAAATGATCCTCCCACCCCAGCCTCCCGAGTAGCTGGGACTGCAGGTGCTCACCACTATGCCCAGCTAATTTAAAAAAAAAAAATGTTGTGGAGACAGAGGTCTTTCTATGTTGTTCAGGCTGGTCTTGAACTCCTGGGCTCAAGTGATTCTCCCATCTTGGCCTCCCAAAATGCTGGGATTACAGACATGAGCCACCGTGCCCAGCTCAAATTCAAAAATTTTAAGACATTATGGGACAAAGAAAATTCACCTGTCCATCCAAATAATGTAATGTGCAATAAATCTGCAACCACTGCTTAAGCTTGTCTTGAAGTTTTTCTGTTTTGCAGGACTCTTCCTGAGCAGTACATTTTCTTCTCTTCTAACAGAGTTAGAATTTATTGCTTACAACTCTTTCAGAAAATGGCAGTAATTAGAAATGGAGTCTGAGGAGGGGGATTTGCTCAAAATACGAGTATCGTTTCTTTACCATTTTTCTTTAGCAATGTATTCTGTAATCATAAATGAGCTACATGAAGATCTGAGCACAGCCTGGAAATATTGCATGTTTAATATCAGCCTCCTTTCCCTTCTTCAGAATTAAACTCTGGATCCTTCCTAGACTTGGCCAGTTCCAAGTCACGACTTCGTCAGATACACTCTTGCTGTAAGAAGCAGTAAAGTTCAGTGGTTATGATCACAGACCTAGAGCTGGTCTATCTGGGTTTAAAGCCAGACTCTATAGCTTCCTGGATGTGGCTGTCTGTTTAACCTTGGGCAAGCTAGGTGACCTCTGTTTGCCTCAGTTTCCTCATTTGTGAAGTGCGGATAATAATAGTACCTACCTCATGTCATCGTTTTAAGGATTAAATGAATTAACACATTTAAAATATAAGACGTTTGAAAAGCTCTTGGACTCCGGCTGCAGCGTCAGCCTCCCTCGGGCCTCGGCAGCAGCGGCGGCTCGCTCGCCTCAGCCCCAGCGCCCCTCGGCTACCCTCGGACCAGGCCCGCAGCGCCGCCCGCCCTCGGCCGCCCCGACGCCGGCCTGGGCCGCGGTCGCAGCCCCGGGCTCGCGTAGGCGCCGACCGCTCCCGGCCCGCCCCCTACGGGCCCCGGCTAGAGGCGCCGCCGCGGCCGGCCCGCGGAGCCCGGATGCTGGCCCGGAGGAAGCCGATGCTGCCGGCGCTCACCATCAACCCTACCATCGCCGAGGGCCCGTCCCCAACCAGCGAGGGCGCCTCCGAGGCAAACCTGGTGGACCTGCAGAAGAAGCTGGAGGAGCTGGAACTTGACGAGCAGCAGAAGTGGCCAGAAGCCTTTCTCACCCAGAAAGCCAAGGTCGGCGAACTCAAAGACGATGACTTCGAAAGGATCTCAGAGCTGGACGCGGGCAACGGCGGGGTGGTCACCAAAGTCCAGCACAGACCCTCGGGCCTCATCATGGCCAGGAAGCTGATCCACCTTGAGATCAAGCCGGCCATCCGGAACCAGATCATCCGCGAGCAACAGGTCCTGCACGAGTGCAACTCGCCGTACATCGTGGGCTTCTACGGGGCCTTCTACTGTGACAGGGAGATCAGCATCTGCATGGAGCACATGGATGGCGGCTCCCTGGACCAGGGGCTGAAAGAGGCCAAGAGGATTCCCGAGGACATCCTGGGGAAAGTCAGCATTGCGGTTCTCCGGGGCTTGGCGTACCTCCGAGAGAAGCACCAGATCATGCACCGAAATGTGAAGCCCTCCAACATCCTCGTGAACTCTAGAGGGGAGATCAAGCTGTGTGACTTCGGGGTGAGCGGCCAGCTCATCGACTCCATGGCCAACTCCTTCATGGGCACGTGCTCCTACATGGCTCCGGAGCGGTTGCAGGGCACACATTACTCGGTGCAGTCGGTCATCTGGAGCATGGACCTGTCCCTGGTGGAGCTGGTCATCGAAAGGTACCCCATCCCCCCGCCCGACGCCAAGGAGCTGGAGGCCATCTTTGGCCGGCCCGTGGTCGACAGGGAAGAAGGAGAGCCTCACAGCATCTCCTCTTGGCCAGGGTCCCCCGGGCGCCCCAACAGCGGTCACGGGATGGACAGCCGGCCCGCCATGGCCATCTTCGAACTGCTGGACTATATTGTGAAAGAGCCGCCTCCTAAGCTGCCCAACGGTGTGTTCCCCCCTGACTTCAAGGAGTTTGTCAATAAATGCCTCATCAAAAACCCAACGGAGCGGGCGGACCTAAAGATGCTCACAAACCACGCCTTCATCAAGCGGTCCGAGGTGAAAGAAGCGGATTTTGCCTGCTAGTTGTGTAAAACCCTGGGGCTGAACCAGCCCGGCACACCCACGCGCACCGCCGTGTAACAGTGGCCAGGCTCCCCGCGTCCCGCTGGTGACCTGCCCACCGTCCCTGTCCACGCCCCGCCCTTCCGGCTGAGGACAGGCTGGCGCCTCCACCCACCCTCCTGCCTCACCCCTGCGGAGAGCACCGTGGCAGGACGACAACTGCGCACGCAGGAACGGGGGTCTCCTCTCCTGCCGGTCCCTGCCGGCGTGCCTCTGGGGACGGGCGACGCTGCTGTGTGTGGTCTCAGAGCCTCTGCTTCCTTAGGTTACAAAACAAAACAGGGAGAGAAAAACCAAAAAAAAAAAAGAAGTTTGAAAAGTTGGGAAACACTGGGTAAACTTATTTTTAAACAGTGTATTAGTCAGCTTTTCAAATAATATGGTCAGTATCTTTTTCTTCAACCCTTGGACAACCCCCTATTTAAGACAATGAGTCCAGGCCAGGCACGGTGGCTCACACCTGTAATCCCAGCACTTTGGGAGGCCAAGGAAGGCCAACTGCTTGAGCCCAGGAGTTGGAGACCACCCCAGGCAACATAGCAAAATCTTGTCTCTACCAAAAAGATAAAAATACAAACAATTAGCCAGGTATGGCAGCCCACACCTGTGGTCCCAGCTACTTGGGAGGCTGAGCAGGGAGAATCACATGAGCCCTGGAGGCTGAGGCTGCAGTGAGCAGTGATCATGCCACTGCACTCCAACCTGGGTGACAGAGCGAAACCCTGTCTCAAAAATAAAATAAAATAAAATAAAGCAATGAGTCCGATTTTAATCTTTAAAAAGTATAATAAATACACTAAAAAGTGTCCAAAAATTCTGGAAATATAGGAAAAATATATATATTTATTTAATCTGAAGTAAGCTTTTTTTCACATTAACAAATGGATTAATTGCTTCAAATTTAGAGATATTTCACCTGAAAAGATGTCCTGGGGTTAAAAAAGTTGAACATATTGGCTGGGTGCGGTGGCTGACACCTATAATCCCAGCACTTTGGGAGGCTGAGCGGGAGTGGATCACTTGAGGTCAGGAGTTCAAGACCAGCCTGGCCAATATGGTGAAACCCTGTCTCTACTAAAAATGCAAAAATTAGCCGGACTTGGTGGTGCATGCCTGTAATCCCAGCTACTTGGGAGGCTGAGGCGGGAGAATTGCCTGAAACCTGGAGGCAGAGGTTGCAGTGAGCTGAGATCTCGCCATTGCACTCCAGCCTGGGTGACAAGAGAGAAACTCCATCTCAAAAAAAAATTTTTTTCAATTGAACATACTATTTGAAAAGCTAAATGACATGCAATTTAAAAGTCTGTTTATCCTTTTTCCCAACTTTTCAGATACCATGTGCTTAGCACGGTGACTGGCACTTAGTAAGCATTGTTGCAAATGTCATTTTCCTATGACTCATTGTCCCTTCACTTTATGAGGAGGGTCCCCTCCTCTGCCTGGACCATTGTCCAGTCTAACGTATCCCACTTTGGAAACTCTTAAAGTAGCATGTCTCCAAAGAGCTGCGTCGGCTAACACTATTCCTCACTGTCATGGGAGGTGAAGTGATATGTACAGAAATAATGTTTGTCTCAGCTCAGGCTACTGTAGGGTCTCACTGTTGCCCAAGCTGGAGCGCAGCAGAACTATCATAGCTCACTGCAGCCTCGAATCCTGGGCTCAAGTGATTCCCCCACCTCAGCCTCCTGAGTAACCAGGACTATAGGCACGTGCCACCACACCCAAGTAATTTTTTATTTTACTTTTTGCAGAGACAGGGTCTTGCCATGTTACCCAGGCTGGTCTCAAATTCCTGGCCTCAAGTGATCCTCCTGTCTCAGCCTCCCAAATTGCTGGGATTACAGGCATGAGCCATTGCACTGGCCTCTTCTTATAAAGACACTAATTCTATCATAAGGGCCCTATCCTCATGACCTCATCTAAACCCAATTTTCTCCCAAAGGCCCATCTCCAAATACCATCACACTGGGGTTACGTATTTGGTGGGAGGAGCAATTAATCTCATAGTAATATTAGATACCTGCCCAAAAAGGTAGGGGAGCAACTTAAAGTGATACTGGAAACCAATGATCTTATATGATAAATAGCCAGGAAACTTAATGGTACTAGATGCATAAAGACACCAAATGAATGCTTACCACTTATTTTCCCCAATAATTTCTGTATTTTTGTGTGTGTGTGTGTTGTTGCTGTTGTTGTTGTTGTTGAGACGGAGTCTCACTCTGTCATCCAGGCTGGAGTGCAATGGTGCGATCTGGGCTCACTGCAACCTCCGCCTCCCAGGTTCAAGTGATTCTCCTGCCTCACCCGCCCGAGTAGCTGGGATTACAGGTGCCTGCCACCATGCCCAGCTAATTTTTGTATTTTTAGTAGAGACAGGGTTTCACCAGTTTGGCCAGGCTGGTCTCGAACTCCTGAACTCAGGTGATCCACCTGCTTCAGCCTCCCAAAGTGCTGGGATTACAGGCGTGGGCCACTGCGCCTGGCCTGTATTTGTTTTTTGAGTAGCTGGTCATTCACATGGTTTACAGTCAAAAGAGGCAAAAGGATATGCAGTGAAAACTCTCTCTCCTATCCCTGCTTTCCAGCCACTAGTTTCCTTCCCCAGAGGCTGTGGCTGGGGCCTTTGTCTCCTTCCAGAGATAGCCTGTGTACATCCAGGTCCCTTGGAGACATGGGTTTCAGAATGAAGAACGTTTCAGGTTTAGGCAGTAATAAGGTGCATATAGCATGTATTCCGCAGCACTCCAGGCTCTGTCTAGGATGGCCAGTCATCCCAGTTTGTCCCACACTGCCCCAGCTTTAGCATTATCAGACAAACCAGGCTGATTTGACCACTTTTTAGTTTAACCAAGTTTTTGTGAATGACTTATCTTTGCTGCTTCTTAATATCTATTCAAGATTGTTTTAAGATCACTTTATTCTTCCTTTTCCTTTGGTTTTCAGGCTTGCCTTCTCTCAAACCATCAGGCAAAACATACCCTGATGAACACATCAAATTCAGCATCAAAGTGGACACTTACAACTTTAATGCTCACTACGAATTAACCTCAAAATAGCTACGTAAATAAAATTAGCAGGATTATCAGAGAATTGTTCAAATAGCAATCACAGAATTCTTTCCCTGTTCTTTAAAAACCCCAGAGATTGGCTGGGCGCAGTGGCTCATGCCTGTAATCCCAGCACTTTGGGTGGCTGAGGCCGGCAGATCACCTGAGGTCAGGAGTTCAAGACCAGCCTGGCCAACATGGTGAAACCCCCATTTCTATTAAACATACAAAAATTAGCCAAGTGTCGTGGCGGGCACCTGTAATCCCAGCTACTCAGGAGACTGAGACAAAAGAATCGCTTGAACTCAGGAGGTGGAGGCTGCAGTGAGCTGAGATCGCGCCATGCACTCCAGCCTGGGTGACAAGAGCAAGACTGTCTCAAAAAATATAAATAAATAAAATAAAAAATAAAAACTTCAGACATTGTTCATGATGTTGTTTAGGTCTCTGGAAACATTAAATGTCAGGCTTATTTTTTGTGAAAAATACGTGTTTGTATATGTGTATGCATGTGCCCAGAGAAAACTCTGGAAGGCAGTGGCAGTGATTTTCATTTTCTTCCTTTTTTATTGTTTATATATTTTTATGATGAATATGTCCTAATTGTACAATAGTTTGAAGTAATTTTTTTTCTATTTAAAAAGGTGTTGGTATGTTGTTTCTGGAATTATCATGATTCTTTTCAAATTTACATTCTGGACATTATTGGTAAAGCAGAAGTCACTTGTGTTTTGAATCCAAACAATGTAGCTAGGCTTGTGGCTAGATCGCATGCTCCTTAGGTCAGGGCTAAGGCTGTGTTTTTCAATTTCAGTGTATGTGCTGCCGAAGCGAGCACAGGCTGCCTCATTCACGTTTGTACCCCGGCCCTTGGTACAATGCCTGACATGAAATGGGTGCTCACAGCTTGTTTGCTGTGCTGCGTTTGAACACTCCTGTAAGCATAACTTCATTCTGGATGCAAGGATCCAAATTCTTTTCACAGATTAAATCTATTATCACAGGTTTTTATCCATGGTGAGTATCCACACACAGTACCACCGAGAATAGTATCCTATTACAAATACATCACCTTGAAAAGGTGAGTCACAGTTCTCCTATAATCAAGGTGACATAAAATCCAAGACTAATCTTAGTCAAAATTGCCAGAGGTAATTTCTACCCCCTGCAAGTACTATCACAAATACATGAATTTAATAATAGAGGTAATGTAGTCTATGAAACCCAATTATATCCAACCTCTTTCAACAAGAGACAAATTTCATCTTTATTTTTTGTTGTTTGTTTTTAGACAGAGTCTAGCTCTGTCTCCAGGCTGGAGTGCAGTGGCATGATCTCTGCTCACTGTAACCTCTGCCTCCCAGATTCAAGCAATTCTCCTGCCTCAGCCTCCCAAGTAGCTGGAACTACAGGCCCCCGCCGCCACGCCCAGTTAATTTTTGTATTTTTAGTAGAGATGGGGTTTCACCATGATGAAGATCATGATGGTCTTGATCTCCTGACCTCGTGATCTGCCCACCTCAGCCTCCCCAAGTGCTGGGATTACAGGTGTAAGCCACCGCGCCTGGCCTATAAAGTTTTTTAAAATCATCTTTTCCTACTTAAGCCCATTCTTTTGTTTAAATTACTTGTTTCAGTTGTTTCACGTTGACTCTGCCTATTATTTCAAGTTCCTCTGATCTTTTATTTTGCTGACTTATTTAGCATAACTTTTGCTATATGACATACTTAAACAGGTATAACCATGCTGACAAGAACAGACATGCTTAATCTTATCCTCAGGCATGGTTGGGTGCCAGTCTCCGTGGGTAGCCTCATCTGCCACTCCTTTCATAGGCCTTACACATGGACCACTGGCTGCCTCCTGTTGACCATACGTTTGCACCCCTCTGGATCACCATGCACTTTCCTGTCTTCTCTGTTCAGCAGAATCCTCCTCCTTCCTCTAGCTCAGCTCAAATGCCACTGCTCTCTCCTCTTCAGCGCTTCGCTTCCCTTTCATTCCGGCCCACTTCCCTTCTAGCCATGTCAAGTTCTCTTTTCCTCCTGCTCCAAACGAGCTTTGCTCATATTTTCCTTGTACTATTTATTGCATCCTATAGTTTGCCATTGTAATAATAAGAATTATTTGGTTGAAAGAAAGAGAAACTAACTTACACTAGACTAACAGGAAGTCTATTAAAAGAATAACAAGGAAACTCTTCAGACTAAACTGCATGTGGCCAGCTGGGCCTGAGGGATTAATCCAGGAATTAAACACTCTTCTCTCCAAGTCTCTCTCCTCTGTGCTCTTCCCTGGGTGACTGGTTCATTCTCCTGCAGCAAATCAACTATTTCACTCTTTAGTCCCCATGGCAAAAAAACATGGGTGTCCCTCTGCTACCAAGTGTATCTGTTAGAGGTTTAGCCACACAAAGAGTGAGTGAGTATCTCTGTGTTTTGAGAGGGAAGGAATTCATTGGCCCAGTTTAGATCAGGACTTATCTGCGGGGAGTGGATGGTGGGTGGGCAGGATCACATGGTACAAAATAGCCACCACCTCTATGGATGGGGATGGAGCAGTTATGGGTACATAGGGATATGGTAGACCATCCAAAACTTCCATTACAGTTATACACATGTCTAACTCCCCAGTTAGATCGTGAGCTTCTCAAGGGCACTGACAGTGGCTCCTTCATCGTTGTGTGCCTTTGCCAAGAAATACATATTTATTAAATGAATTTATAACCAATTCTGTGGACCTTAACTTACACATTAGGCTCACACAAGCATCTGAAATAATGCATACAGATATTCTGATAGACATTTTAACATATAATAAACACTTTGTGGGCCGGGCGTGGTGGCTCACACCTGTAATCCCAGCACTTTGGGAGGCCAAGGCAAGCGGATTGCCTGAGGTCAGGAGTTCGAGACCAGCCTGGCTAATGTGGTGAAACTCCGTCTCTACTAAAAATACAAAAATTAGTCAGGCGTGATGTCGCACGCCTGTAGTCCCAGCTACTAGGGAGGCTGAGGCAGGAGAATCACTTGAACCCGGGAGGCAGAGGTTGCAGTGAGCCCAGATCGTTCCACTGCACTCCAGCCTGGGCAACAGAGAGAGACTCCGTCTCAAAAAAATAAATAAAATAAAATAAACAATTTGGGGCAGACATTCTAGTTTCCTACTCATATCATTTCTGCCCTTCTTTCTTAATAGAACCCCACTTTTTTTTCCTTCAGGGGAGTAGTACCTTCAGTTAGCAATATTTACTCAGAGGTGATGATGTGGCCCAGTTCTAGCCAATGAGATATTAGCACAAGTTACTGGTAAAGCATCTGTGAATATTTTGTAAAAGGGACAAATGTGTCCGGCGTGTAACTTTTGCTTCTCTCTTTCCCTGCCTGGAATGTGAGTGTGATGTTTGGATGTGCAGCAGCTACCTTGTGACCATGAGAATGAAGGTTGCTCCCTAAGATGGGGTAGCAGAAAAATAGAAGGAGCCTGGCTCCTGGCTCCTTGAGGACTTTAGTAAGTCTTTGAGTGCAAAGGATCAGCCCTGAACAGTCCGTCCCCAGACTTCTTGTTGCCTGAGACAAAAAGCAAATAAAAACAAAACAAAACTTGTTTAAGCCATGGTTGGTTGTTTTTCTGTTACCTGCAGCTGAACATAGTCCTAACAAGCTTTTTTTTAAAAAGAAAAAAAAAAAAGACTGGCCAGGTGCAGTGGCTCACACCTGTAATCCCAGCACTTTGGGAGCCTTAGAGGGTGCCGATTGCTTGAGCCCAGGAGTTCAAGACCAGCCTGGGCAACATGGCAAAACTCCATCTCTACCCCCCCACCCCCCAAAAAAAATATATATATATATAAAATATATATTTTTATATTATATATGTGTTATATATATGGTATATTTATATATGTGTGTGTATATATGTGTGTGTATATATATATGTATATATACATATATATATATTCAGCTGGGCGTGGTGGTATGTGCCTGTAGTCCCAGCTACTTAGGAGGCTGAGGCAGGAGGATCGCTTGAGCCTGGAAGGAAGAGGTTGTAGTGAGCCAAGATTGTGCCACTGCACTCCAGGCAGGGCGACAGAGTGAGACCTGTCTCAAAAAAGCAAAATAAAGCAAAACAAAAAAAAATTTAAACTAGAACTTATTTTTTAATTGTGCAAGCCCTATGCTTACCTAAGGAAAGATACTAGATCCTTTAGAGATGTTTTTAAAAAGTATTGTCCATAGATGATCCACATCAGAATTACACAGGCTGCTTGTTAGAGAAGGTAAATTTTCAGTGTGCTTGTTTTCTCAACCTAACCTCTCAACCGAGAATCAGAATCACTGGGGCTAGGGCCTGGAAATCTGCTCTTTCAACAAACTCACCAAACAATCCCTGAGCTCAGAAAATCTTAAGAACCACCAATAAATAATTCAAACAAGTTTGAATCATTTACTGGACATCAAGGTAAATGTAACTAGTTTTTTTTTTTTTTTCCTTTTTAGTTTAACACCAATCCCCACACCTACCAACTTAACTTGATTATCATCAAGAAGGGTCCAAACTCTTTTTGAAGAGGAAACAAACTGTCAAGCTTCAATAAGAGCACACAATTTCCTGTGAGGTTGAAGCAAATGTTCTGCTTTCTTTATTAAGTTTATTTTAACTAAACTTGCTAAGCTTCCTCTAAATGTGTCATATTATCCCTACCCCCTTCCTTTTTTGAGCACTGCCAATCACAGTCCCATTTCACATATGCAATTGTGCTCAGTGTCGTATTCTAATTGTCTAATACATTTGAAGTAAACACAATCCAATATACTTCTGATTTAATATTCCCTTAGTTTAGGCTCTCCTGAGTTATTAATTCTTTTTAGACTCAGAATACTCTTATCTAATTTTGTCTTTCTTATTGAACTAAAAGTGATTCTTATATGAAAAAAACATAAGTAGAAACAATTTTTAAAACCCCAAATCTTGAATTTGAATATGATCAGAGGTCATTTATTAAGTAACAACAGAGGCAAATGACCAATATTAGACCCCCTAAACTATCGTGACCCTATCTTTTGGAGTCTTATTTCTCAAAACACCACAAAGCTTTTTCTCCTCTGTAGTCATTATGCCACCCTGAACTCATTCCCAACTGCTCATCTTTGCTTAGGCTGTGTCCCCATCTAGGGAAACCAAGCCTCACCTCCTCTTCAATTACTGCAACCCATTCTGCTAGTTCTCTTCTCTAAATTCTTATTCTAGTCACCATCATTACCACCTAATTTTTTAAATCTTCCCAAAGGAGATTTTGACACGTCAGTCTCCAACTAAAAATCCTTTAATAGCACCATGTTTTCTTTTTTTTTTCTTTTCTTTTCTTTTAAAATAGAGTCTTGCTCTGTCGCCCAGGCTGGAATGCAGTGGCGCGATCTCAGCTCACTGCAACCTCCACCTCCCGGGTACAAGCGATTCTCCTGCCTCAGCCTCCCAAGTAGCTGGGACTACAGGCGCACCATCACACTTGGCTAGATTTGGATTTTTAGTAGAGACGGGGTTTCGCCATGTTGGTCTGGCTGGTCTTGAACTCCTGACCTCAGGTGATCCACCTACCTGGGCCTCCCAAAGTGCTAGGATTACAGGCGTGAGCCACCGCACCTAGCTGAGCACCATGTTTTCGACACTGAATACATCCTGTGTCCCATGCTCTGCTAGGTGCCAGGGGTACACATACTAATGCAACACAGGCAGAGTCCTACAGGCATTATGGACTGATGGGTTGTTATCACTGGGGCTCACTAGAAATCTCAAGTTGTCTACAGAGTGAACTGGAACTGGAAACAATCCTCAAGGCCCTCCATGATCTGTTTCTAATTTATTTTACTAATTGTATCCCGCCTTATTCTCTCCCCTTTGATCCAAATACATGGGGCTACTTGCCACTAGCCAAACACACCTGCCCCCTTTCTGTCTCTCTGAATTTGCTCACTTTGATCTCTGCTCCTGAAGTGACCTCACTTCTCTACCCATGTCGATTCTGACATATCCTTGAGGACTCAGATTCCAAATGCCACCTTCTTCATGAAACATTATATTGCTTATGAAGTTCTAATTACGTCAGGTTTCTCAAAAAGAACCCCACATAATACCAAGTGCAATGACTAGTTCTTGATTCAATCCTGGTTTGAACAAACCAGCTGTAAGATATTCTGGGGTCAACTGGGGAAATTTAAGTATGAACTGGGCACAAAATTATATTAGGAAATTATTGTTAAACTTATCAGGAATGATAACGTTATCATAGTTATATAAAAAGTCATTATTTTTAGATATGAAAGTGAAATTAATGGGTTAAATGACATGATAGCTCAAAAATGGAAGAAGGAAACATGAGAAAATGGGAAAATTTGGTAATGGGAATACTGTAGATGTTTCTGGATTTCTACTTTTCTGTGCATTTGAAAACATTTCTAACCAAAAGAGAAAACAAGAACTACAAAAATTTTTCTTGCCAATAAAAATAAAACATATTCAAAAAAATAAAAATAGAACATATTCACTAAAGAAAATCTGGGGAAAAGGAAAAGTAACACAAATAGAGAGCAACAAATATCCTACCACACAGAGATAATCATTATTTATATTATGATGCCTTTCCTTCTATACATTTATAAACCAATTGTTTTCTTTATTTTTTATTGACACAAAAATTATATATATTTATGGTATACAACATTGTGTTTTAAAATATATAATTCTTTTTATTTTACAAAATTGTGATGGCTCTGGACATATAGTTTTGTACTGATCTCAGATTTTAAAAGGACATATATAAAAGATAGAAAGAAGCATATAAGGCCGGGCTCAATGGCTTATGCCTATAATCCCAGCACTTTGGGCGGCTGAGGCGGGAGGATCACAAGGTCAGGAGATCGAGACCATCCTGGCTAACACGGTGAAACCCTGTCTCTACTAAAAATACAAAAACAAAATTAGCCGGGCATGGTGGCAGGTACCTGTAGTCCTGGCTACTCGGGAGGCTGAGACAGGAAAATGGTGTGAACCCAGGAGGCGGAGCCTGCAGTGAGCCGAGATGACGCCACTGCACTCCAGCCTGGGCGACAGAGCGAGACTCCCTCTCAAAAAAAAAAAAAAAAGCACGTACATAAAAGAGAATGCTGCATTTTGTAGATATATTACATGTCAATGAAAAGTTAAAATACAAAAAAAAAAAAAAGAAGGAAAACTTGCTAAACAGAGAGAATGGTGCAGACAAACCTTCCAATCCTTCCAGAGTTACATACCAGCAGTTAGTTCTCTAATAATCCTAGATCCCACAGATGGGCTTTTCGACGGTGCATTTCAAATGGTGCAGCCCAGAATCACTTACCTCTTTGCAGTTTCCAGCATTTGTAGTTCTCACCGTGGGCTCTCCAGGCTACTACATGCCTTTTTCTTTTTTCCTTTTTTTTGAGACAGAGTCTTGCTCTGTCGCCCAGGCTTGAGCACAGTGGCCTGATCTCGGCTCACTGCAACCTCTGCCTCCCAGGGTCAAGCGATTCTCCTGCCTCAGCCTCCTGAGTAGCTGGGATTACAGGCACGCACCACCACGCCCAGCTAATTTTTGTATGTTTAGTAGAGACAGGGTTTCACCATGTTAGTCAGGTTGATCTCGACTCCTGACCTCGTGATCCACCCACCTCAGCCTCCCAAAGTGCTGGGATTACAGGTGTGAGCCACCACGCCCGGCCTACATGCTTTTTGAAGGAAATCACCAGCCTGGCCAACTGGGATCCCCACAGTCATCAGCCACACGAGCTGAGCCATCACTGCTGCTGACCCGTCTTGCCTGGAGTCTCCTGCCTTGCTCTACCCAGAACTCCCCTTTCCTAAAGCTCCTCGTCTACACCGTGTCACTGCTTCTCTCTTCACATACCTTCTTGCCAATGTTAGCTCCAGCAACATGACCCTCTTTCTTTACAGAGATACCACTCAAATATTTTAATTATTTTCATAATCATATATAATAATATTAAATATATTTTTAAGCTAAAAATTACTACACATCCCGTCACAACAACACGGCTGATTTTACTTTTATATTTTTTCATCTCTGTTGAAATTGGCCCATATTTCTTACTGTGAATATGTTTATATTGTTAAAATCTTACATACTATTACATAAGTTTTTTGGGTTCCATTTTTTATTTGTTTGTTTTCTTTTGTTTTGTTTTTTTGTGTTTTTGGAGACAGAATTTCTGTCACCCTGGCTGGAGTGCAGTGGTGCAATCTTGGCTCACTGCAACCTCCACCTCCTGGGTTCAAGCAGTTCTTGTGCTTCGGCCTCCCAAGTAGTTGAGATTACAGGTGCACACCACCACGCCCAGCGAAGTTTTGTATTTTTAGTAGGGATAGAGTTTTGCCATGTTGGCCAGGCTGGTCTCAAACTCCTGGCCTCAAGTCAGCTGCCCACCTTGGCCTCCCAAAGTGCTGGGATTACAGGCATGAGCCACCACATCTGCTTTGAATTCCATTTTAAATGGCCACATTATATATTCCACATAACTGAAATACCTTTTCCATTGAATTCCATTTTAAATGGCCACATTATGTATTCCAAAGAACTGAATACCTTTTCCAAGGACTCGAAATAAGTTGAAACTATTCACTGATTGTCAGATACTCTGTATACTTTATTCTACAACCTGATTTTTGCACCTCATATGTCATGGACCTTTTTGCAAGTCAGTACATATGTTTTCTATGTTATTTTAAATGGCTGCGTAGCATTCTATAGTAAAGATACATTTTTCCAATTTTTAAATCTTTCTGATTTTTCAATTTGTGTAATTTTTTCATTTTGAATCATTAATACACTTTATGCTGCAAAGAAAAAAAAACAAAAAAAAAACAAAGAATAAAATGGCACACAGTGAAAAGTCTCTCTCCTCTCTTTTCAGTTCTCATCACCATCCCAGTATGTAACCTCCTTTCTTAATGTCTTACGTTTCCTTCCAGAGTTTATTTAGGCAGAGGGAAGCAAATATAAATGTTATTCCTTATTTTTGTTTTCTCTCTTTCTCTTTAACCAGAATGTAATATATTGTATCCACTGTCCCTCATGTTGCTTTTTTTTTTTTTTTTTTTGAGACGGAGTCTTGCTCTGCCGCCCAGGCTGGAGTGCAGTGGTGCGATCTCGGCTCACTGCAACCTTCGCCTCCCAGGTTCACGCCATTCTCCTTCCTCAGCCTCCCGAGTAGCTGGGACTACAGGTGCCCGCCACCACACCCGGCTAATTTTTTTGTATTTTTAGTAGAGACAGGGTTTCACCGTGTTAGCCAGGATGGTCTTGATCTCCTGACCTCGTGATCTGGCTGCCTCGGCCTCCCAAAGTGCTGGGATTACAGGCATGAGCCACCCCGGCCTCATTTTGCTTTTTAAACGTAATGAGTTAACTTGGAGATGGTTCCAACTCAGTACAGAGAGAGTTTCCTAATTCTTTGTTCTATAGCTGCATGGCTTCCTACTTTGTGATGCCGTCCGTGACTTCCACATGAGGGACATTGTGGTCATCACTTTGAAGGCTAATCCCGTCTCTACCTGTTAATTCCAAAACCTCATTCCAGCCATTATCCACCTTAATCCCTTTTGACTGTTTTGTTTTGTTTTGTTTTGTTTTGTTTCCTACGAACATGTTAGGTCTCTTATATGCTAACAGAGAACTTTCCCTTCACTCTGAAGTCCCTTAAGGCTCCCATAACCTTCAAAGCCAGACAGAGATGTCCACAGTTTCGTTCACAGCTTCCATTTCACCACCCATTCCTTCCTTGACACTGTGATATTCCTTCTTCTTCCCGTCTCAATTAAAAATGATCTCTTGGCTGGGCACAGTGGCTCATGCCTGTAATCCCAGCACTTTGGGAGGCCCATGAGGGTGGATCACCTAAGGTCAGGAGTTCAGACCATCCTGGCCAGCATGGTGAGACCCCATCTCTACTAAAAATACAAAAACTAGCCAGGCATGGTGGCGGGTGCCTGTAATCCCAGCTACTTGGGAGACTGAGGCAGGAGAATCGCTTGAACCAGGGAGGCGGAGGTTGCAGTGAGCTGAGATCAGGCCACTGCACTCCAGCCTGGGCGACAGAGTGAGACTCCGTTTCAAAAAAATAAAACTGATTTCTGGAAGATCATCTAATAGAAACATTCAGCATCTTGGTCTATTTCTCTATCCTCCCCGCTCTAACATCTGAAAATGGGCACCTACCTATTCACTCATTAACCTCTTGGAAAATGACTTCTGCCCACCCTACCTGCTTTATACTAAAACTGATCTCCAGTGTCACTTAACCTGTTAAGGGCCAGTAATCTCCCAGTAACCTGGCTGTGACTGCCTTCTTTAACCTCCACTCTTGGTGCTCCTGTTATGCCTGCTTGTCACCACAGCCTAGCCCTAGAGATTCTATCTTTCCAATGCCTTCCCTTCTATCCTCTCCTAACCATCTATTATTCTGTCTATTACTCCTAAATGAGTTCCTGATTTCTGATTATCTGGATGATGAGCAGCATGCTTCTAACAAACCTTTCTCTCTCCAGCCTCTTTCCCACTCCAACTGAAAACCATGGGTTTTCCATCATCCTTTTCTCCAAAACTCTTATTTCCAAGTCAATTAAGCACTAACTCCCCAATCTGATATTCAATTACTTCCGCAGTTTTAACACAATTCCACATGTAACGGCATCGGTCAGCATTATATCCCACTGCTATTCCAAGCATACCCTGTGCTCCAGCCACAGCAGTCTGCTTATTTTGCACGAAACACATGGCGTGCTTTTGCACCTCCAGGCTTTGGTTCACCCCCTTTTTTTTAATCCACCTGGATTATGTTTCCCCTCCGTCTCTACTATTCTAAATCCCATCCTCCCCTAATTTCACTTGCCACGCTATCTTCACTAACCTTCTACCAAACGTATTATAATTATTTGTGCGGTTATCATATTTCCACACTGGATTCTTAATTCTGCTAAAACGAAATACTGTAATGCCTTTGATGAGCCTTCCATGTGCCAGCCATGTGCTAAGTGAGCTACATGCATTATCTCATTTAATCCTCAAATCGACATCTAGGTCAGGACTCTCCCATTTAACATTAAACAAACTGAGGCTCCGAGAGATTAAGTAGCTTGCAGCTTTCACGCAGCTAATTATGGTGGAATCAGATTCCCTCCCCGAGGTTCACACTTGTATTAGTTAGGGTAGCCAGCATAATATATTCGCCAGCTACGCTGCACTCAACCTGTGTGTGCCGGATCAGCATGTTAAAAACGGTGTCTGCAAGTAGACCAAGGGAAGAGGGGCTGCGGGGGCGGGAATTGAGACAGCAATGAATTAGGATGGCGGGATTGGCGGTGATGTTTCCAAATTTCCACTGTTGGGTTGTAGAGCTTCTGAAATAAGCATTTAAAATGTATAGTTACTAAACAAGATTGCATCTACCCTTGGTCTAATTGTTATGTGTAGGTTAGTTTTGTCTCCCTGATTTTATTGTCATCCCCCAGGGATTGTTTCTGTTCTCCCGTGTTCCCAGAGCTTTCGGCGCATTGCTCAACACACGGTGTGCGTACTTGTTGATTTTAATGTATGTGTGTTTGCATATGTGCACAGCAGCTGGGCGGAGGACGTGGGTGTGGGATGCACTGTGCATTCCTTCTCCTCACTCTTGTTCCTTTGAGCAGCTGCAGCCTGGATGCTTTCCCTTAGGGGTAGGGGAGAGGCAGAACCGCTGACCCTTTAACAAGTTATCCCTCACAGAACAGGTGTCTCCCCCGACTCTCGGTGGAGAGGGATGGCTGGATACTTAGTGACATCAGCCACGAGCCAATGGGAAGTCGGGCTCCAGCCGTCGCGCCAATGAGCGGCCGGGGGCGGGCCGGGTTTCCTGGGCGCCTGGCTGGCCGGGCTGGTCCTGCGGCCGCGGGTGAGTCTCGTCCGCTCGCGCTGCCCACCGCGGCTCCAGCAGCTCCAGGCGCGGTTCCCCGGCCCGCGCCGCTCCCGGCCCCCCGGCTCGGGCGCCTCCCGCCGCAGCGCAGGCTCCCCCGCCGGCCGGGCTCCTGCGCGGCGCGGCTCGGCTCATGCCCCCGGGCGCGGGGCACACAGGCCGGCCGGCAGCCGCTGGGAAATAGGCCCCCGGGGGCGGCGGCGGCGGCGGGGCCATGGCGCGGAGACCCCGGGCGCCGGCCGCCTCCGGGGAGGAGTTCTCCTTCGTCAGCCCGCTGGTGAAATACCTGCTCTTCTTCTTCAACATGCTCTTCTGGGTGAGTCTCGGGGTCGAGGGCACCTGGGCGGCGGGGTCCCCCCGCGGGGTGGAAGGGTGGCCCGGGGTGCCCCACGCGCGGGAGCCGCACTGCCGAGTTTTCTGGGCTGACGGCACTTTGGGGGAATTTATCCTGGGGAGGGACACCCCGGGGACGCCGCGTCTGCAGGGGGCGTTGTAGGGAGGAGGGTATGCCAGGGAATCAGTAAAGACTGATGGGTATTCTCGGGGCGTCGGAGGAGGGTCTGTGTTAGGCTAGAAATGTGGGTTTGAGGGAGCCTGTTGGCCCAAGGCGGACCCACTGACACATTCATGATGGGGGTCGGGGATGGAGGCTGACTTTCAGGCCTGGGGGCCTGGAGGCCCGGCTGGCAAAGAAAGAAGAGGAAGGAAAAACCCAAACCTCTCTCTCCACCACCTCAGAGAGGATGGGTTACTGGCATCATCTCTTCCTTTTGCAGGCCTCATCTACCCCCACCTCCACCCCCCCAAAGTCTAGGAAGAATGGCCTCCAGGTGCAGATGTCTTTCCCATCCCAGCACTGCCCCAAACTTTGCCCCCTCCCTGCCACCCTTCTCAGGATCAGACTTCACCCCTGGAGCCTGGCAATCACCAGTGTCTTTAAACAGGACCCCATGTTGGGCCAGAGGGCCAGGGGTCCTTTCAGAATCTTCTGCTTGGGGTGGAAAAAGTACTGGGCTGGGACTCCGGACACCTGGATTCCCATCCCACTCTGCCGTTCATTGTTGACTTGACCGATCTAAGCATGTATGTTCATGTCTGCAGGCCTTGACTCCCTCCCCCACAAATCCAACCCAGTGTGATCAGGGGTGGCAGAAAGACTGCTGAAGCTGAGAATTGAGCTGAACCAGATCATGCAATGCCAGCTCGACCCTGTTTCCTGGCTAGAGAGTCCTGGAGGTCCTGGGGTGTGAGAACATAGGGACATCCTTCCCCCATTCACCTCCTCTTCTGGCTCCTACCACACCAGAGCTGCTGCTTCTGGAGCCCACCATCCTTGCCCACTTCAGCTGGAGACCTAAAGTTCAGACTTGCAGGAGGGAAGAATTGAGTCTAAAATATGTTTCCTAGGGGAGGGAGCAGAACAGACATCTAAGCCATTTGCTGGAAAGGTTTCACAGGGCCCGTGGGGTGAAGTGCAGACACAAAGCCCATAAGTGCTGGCCTGTTGGGACAAATGAGAGAAATCCCATAGGGTGGTGATGACAGCGCACTCAGCCATCCTACTCCTGGGGAAAATGAAACTTGTGCTCCTATCAAATGCTCAGTTTTAAAACTGGAAAAAAATTTTAGAAGACATCTTGTCCAGCATCTGTGTTTATGTCTATAAAATGTAGAAAACTAAAGCACAGAGATGTTAAATGTTTTGTCCAAGGTCCAACAGCTGGTTAGCAGGCTTGGTCTGGTGACCTTTCTACTGAACCACAGTGCCGCTGGGGAAAGTCCTCAGCACAGATGGCTGCTGCTATAGCTGGGGTATGGGCAGTATTAGTAGTTAACCAGTCAACCCAAGTTCCCATGGTCTAGGTTCTGCTTCAGCTGGAGGTTAGGGAAAAACACAAGAAAATCCCTTACCACTCTACCAGTGCTGGGGGATGTACTAAGAGACTCCCCACCTAAGGGCAAGTATCAGTGAAGTCTCCTCTGTGCTCACTGAGTGTGCCAGGCCAGTGACGTGCCATCCTCGGAGCCAGCACTAGCATTTCGGGGACTTTAGGTCGTCACTCTGACTTCCTTTATCCGCCGAGACTGTCTCCCTTGGAGCCATTGGTATCTCACCCTTGTATGTGCTCGCCAGTGACAACAGCTGGGTGCATCTGTTACACTTGTGTTCCTGGTCATTTTTTTTTTCTCGAGCTTCCCTACCCCCTACCTCCACCCTACCCCCCTTTTATCGGACAAACGACTTTGAGAGATCTCAGCCAGGAGAGAGTTTGGCTCCACAGACCCATTTACCTTGGTAAAAATGCTTCATTCAAGGTCAGAAGACATGGGTGGCCAAGCTAGCACCACCCCAAATTAGAATAGAGCCCCTTCTTGGCCCTACAGTAGACTCATAAAAAATCAGAGGCTCTAGAAATAGCACACTGAAGGACAAGAGGCTCAGCATCTTTTTGGCACCAACTTACTGTGTGACCCTAAGCCAATGTATCTGTCTCTCTGACCTTAATCTTTCTCCTCTAAAGGAGAAACAATTTCTGCCTCAGTGAACTATTTAAGGATGAATGAATCATTTTGGGGACTATTTTCTTTCTTCAAGACCTAGAGCTGGATCTAAGGATGAATCTCCCTGTGTCCTGATTGCCCTTCCTAGGGGACAGTACTTTTCAGGTGTTATTGAATGTCCCTTCTCCCCCAAACCCAGTGCTGCACAGGTATATTCATACAAGAGCAGCTGGAGAGAAAACGCTGCCTCCCCAGATCAGGGGGCCATCTTTCTTCCTAGCTCCTCTTCAGGGACTGGTTCCCATGCTTTCTTTTTTGTAGACTTCCACCATCCTAACCAAATTCTGCTCTTCTGCCCAGGAAGCACCTATGGATGAGATGATGGTCAGCCCACACCCTTTGCAGGCAGAGTGCATGCTCTGGCCGGCTTCTGGAGCTGCCACATGGCAGTGGTTATTGTGTCTGTGCCTGGAACCCACTAGGAAGGTGTCCGGCATCCTCTGGGCTCTGAATAGTGGTGCTGGTGGTGATGGTGGCTACGTCTGCTGTTGCTCTAGAAGCCCTGACTCTTGGGGCATTTGGAGTCTGACTCAGAAAACTAATAAATTTTTGGGGACTGGGACCAGTTCCTACTGTTCATGTTTCAAATCTCACTTCCCCTTTGACCTGAGAGTTCTGATTTTCTTCCCAGAATCATGTTGCTGGGTTACTGACTGTGGGGATTCCATGGCCTGGAGTAGCTGCTCTAAGATCCTAGATGTTGTATTTAAATCAGTTAGGGTGGCTACAGAGCAGCTGCCTCTCCTCACCTCCCTCTGCAGGACAGCTCCGTGCAGATATTGGGGTGGTGCCTGCTTTCTCAGCTTGGCCATGTGTTGTCAGGAATATTCAGTGCCGCCCACCTCCTTCCTCACTGGTCCTTTTCCCACTCAGGGCAGCAGTTGGCTGGCTTTTGAGTCAGGCAGAGCCCAGAAGCTCAGACCTCCAGCCCCTGTGTCTCAGCCCAGGCTTCCCTAGCAGCCATGCCTCAGGGCTCCCATGGCACCTTCTGTATTCTTCTATTGTCACATCCCTTACCTGTGCTGCAATTGTGTTTACTTCTCTGTCTCCCCCTCTAGACTTCGGGCTCTCGAGGGTGGGCACGGCCCTATTCACTTCTGGATCCCCAGTGCCCAGCTGTGTTTGGCATAAATTGGGTGCTTACTGAATGTTTATTGGATGGTGAGTGAGAGAGCAAACCCCACAGGGTAGAGGCTTGATGCCCGTCCTCCCTTCCTCATGGACACTGGCCTGTCAAGATGCAGCTCAACCTGGGGTCCTTGAGCACTCTTGGTGATGAGGTACCCAACTGTGTTCTCCTCTGTGGTGGGTCTGGCGGCCTAGCAACCCTCCACTTAAGCCAGGTCAGAAACATGGCAGCCATCCCCTCCTCAGAGCCACACGTGCTTACTGCCTACAGCATCTGGATTTTCTCACTTCCACTGCCACATATATGGACCCCTGTCCAGGTCTTCCCTAGGCTGAGCCAAGCCACCAGTGGGGCATCTTCTTCAAGAAATCCACTCTCCCATCCAGGACTACTGTATTGGAGTCCTTGGGCACTCAGAATCACCCAGGCCACTCTCAGCACCATTTCTTTTCGTCTGGCTCAAAAACCATGAGGAAGTAACCAGGCATCAAGCCAGGCAAAAACCTCTTCTAAGTGGCAGGGGCCCTTTCTGCCATCCAACCCCCTCATCCTATACTTCCAAATACACTAGGAGGCAGAGCCCACCACCTCCCTCCTCCACCCCCGCCGTCTTCCCCATAGACTTGACTGGCTTCCATAACTGAAGACAGATGCTTTTTATAAAAACAACAAAAACTACAAAATATGGGAAATGAAGACAAGAACCATCTCCTTTGCTATGCAGGTCGCATGCACACTTCTTAACTTCCCAGCAGCTTTGTTTGCCCTGTACCAAGTAGAAAACCATAAACGTCAAGCAGCCTTTAAAAAGAAAAAAAGAAGGCTGGGCGCGGTGGCTCATGCCTGTAATCCCAGCACTTTGGGAGGCCGGGGCAGGTGGATCACCTGAGGTAAGGAGTTCGAGATCAGCCTGGCCAACATGGTGAAACCCCATCTCTACTAAAAATGCAAAAATTAGACAGGTGTGGTGGTGCACACCTGTATTCCCAGCTACTTCGGAGGCTGAGGCAGGAGAATCACCTGAACCTGGGAGGCAGAGATTGCAGTGAGCCGAGATTATTACATTCCAGGCTGGGCAACAAAAGTGAAACTCCGTCTCAAAAAAAAGAAAAAAGAAAACATAGAGTGCCTCTCAGATCTTTGTAGGAGGCTAGTGCTGGGCCAGTCCCTCCAGGGCTTTGAGTTTGAATGGTTATTTACTGCAAGCCCTTGCAGACCTCCCTTCCTCTTTCTTAACCTTGGAAGAACAAAGCCAGCCGTGGCCTGAGGAGGATGCCAAAGGCTTGGCCCCAGACATTGTTGAGGAAGGAGCCCTGTGGACTCCTCCACTGCAGGGGGACAGTGTCCCCCAATCCAGAGGGAGAGCGCTGACAGCCAGCCTCCCATGGACAGCCGCCACCTCAGACACCCATAACAGCAGTGCCATGGAGAGCACAGAAAGACCAGTATGTGAAGGTCACGGGCAGGGAGAGAGGTGGCCCTACTCCGGGGCCACAGGCTGAAAGCTCTTTGGCTTCATCCAGATATAAGGGTAGGGAGGACTGAGAAACCAGAGGTGGAGACCACTGCCTTGCCCACTTCCCTCTGAGCAGGGACAGGGTTTTGATTGCCACACAGGGAACCACTTTACCCTCAGCTGTCTCCACCATCACCTTCAAAACAGGAGGGAAAGAGATTCTAAGGAGGGGGTGCGGGCCTTGAGACAGTGGGGCTCCACTGCTTCTTGCAGCCTGGACTTTGGACTATGGAAGACAGACAAGGCTAGGGCTTTCCCTGGAGGCTACGCCTGCTGGTGGCCCCACTGTGGCAACGCCATGCCTTCCCTTTTCAGAGTGCTGTTCCAGAGACTTCCCTCTGAGCCACCTCCTGGGCCCTGCTGGCACCCTGTCCCCGCCGCCAGCTGCAATCTTCCTTCCCCTGCCTGAAAACCAGCCCATTTGGAGATTATCAGCTGCTCCCCCAAGGGAACCACAAGCAGCTGCTTCCCATCTCCCATGATGGCTGATGTGAATACGCAAAATCCTGGGGGTACTGGGAGGCAGAGATAGGAAGGCAGCCAAGTGGCCAAGCTCATAAGGCTTTGGGGACATCCAGACCTAGGTTCCATTCCCACTTCAGCCGCTCACTAGCCATGTGAACTGAGGAAAGTTGCTGGAATTCTCTGAACATCAGCTCTATAAAATGGAGATCCTAACGCCCTCTTGGGTTTGTGGTCAGAATTAAATGAGAGTGTTTAGCCCAGCGCCTGGTCCTTAGCACTCAACAAAAAGTACTGCCACTGCTGTCCCTGTAAATGCTCCTGGAGGTCACCTGCTGGGGGTGGGTGTGGAGAGTGAGGCTGAGCGCTCCTCCAGGGAGGAGGAAAGAGAGTGGCAAGCAGACAGGGACTGGCTAGGGAAGGGCCAGCCTTTGCTCAACCCTCTTTGCTCACATTCTCACCATAACAAAGGAAAACCAAAAACAAAGGAAGAAAATCAAAGAGAAAAGAAAAAAAGCTGAGCAGGAGACAATCATTATTGGTAGCTTTATATTTTTTAGTTTATGGAGAAATTTCCTATATATCCCATGAACAGAGCTCCACTGTTGTCTCCTGGGCTTCCCTAGCTCTGCTTCTCAAGGCTTGTCACACCACCTTGGCCTTTTAAAATTTTTATTTACGTATTTATTTGTTTATTTGTTTGTTTGTTTAGACATGGTGTTGCTCTTTGACCTAGGCTGGAGTGCAGTGATGGGATCACAGCTCACTGCAGCCTCGACTGCTTGGGTTCAAGCAATCGTCCCACCCCACCCTGCTGAGTAGCTTGGACTACAGGCATGCATCACCATGCCCAGCTAATTTTTTTTTAGAGACTGGACTTACTATGTTGCCCAGACTGGTCTTCAAATCCTGGCCTCAAATGATCTTCCTCACTTTGGCCTCCCAAAGTAGTGGGATTACAGGCATGAGCCACCATGCCTGGCCCTACCTTGATCTTGAATGCAATCCAGTAGAGATGGACTCTGGGAGCTAATTTGCCTGTAATTATTGGCATTTGGGCATAAGAGCCAGGATAACAACCTTTGTTTAGGACCTCAAGATGAGGCCCTGCAACCTTTCCTCTCCTATTACTGATGGTCCTGAAGTACTGTCTTATGGGCTAGAATAAGGGTTTTTCCTTTTAAACATCAAATCATGACTATTTTTTCCCAATTTGCAAGAAAAAAAGTCAAGATAAGAAAATTTTCTTCATTTTCTCCTTTCTCCCATGAACATTAGTACCTGCAACTGCTTATCTGCCTGCAAGTGCTAACAAAAGGCAAGCAGAAGAGGACAAGTAGCAACTATTATGGAAAACTAGGAAACTATTTATTTAGAGTATGCCTGCGTTGTTTTATGAAACGCAGAGACATACACCTAGCAGCCACATCTCTTAGTAAAATTGTTCCTTAATTCTGTAGTAGAAATTAATATGTTTGCCTCCTCACATGATACACTGAGATGGACACAGCAGTATCTGTGTAATATTCCTGTCAAATATGTGTAATCTGAATCTGTGAGGAAACAACCAAATAAATCCAAATCAAGGGACATTCTGCAGAACAATTGGCCGAAACATAAAAAATGTCAGTGTCCAAAAAAATGTCAGAACAAGTGTTGGGAAGGATGTGAAGACACTGGAACCCTCACACATGGCTAGTGGGGAAGTAAAAAGGCACAGCCGCTGTGGAAAACAGTTTGGCATCTCCTTAAAAAATTAAACATAGAATTACCATATGATTCATCAGCAATTCCTAGGTATAGAGAACATTGAAAACAGGTATTCAAACAAGACCTTTTACATGAATGTTCATAGCAATACTATCCACAGCAGCCAAAAGGTGGGAGCAACACAAATGTCTACCAATGGAGGCATGGAGAAACAATTGTGTTACAGTCACACAACCAAGTATTATTCAGCGATAAAAGGAAATGAAGTTGGCAGGGCATGGTGGCTCATGCCTGTAATCTTTTGGAGGCTGAGGCGGGCAGATCACTTGAGGTCAGGAGTTCGAGACCAGCCCAGCCAACATAGGGAAATCCCACCTCTACTAAAACTACAAAAATTAGCTTGTTGTGGTGGCATGCACCTGTAATCCCAGCTACTCAGGAGGCTGAGGCACAAGAATCGCTTGAACCTGAGAGGCAGAAGTTGCAGTGAGCTGAGATTGCACCACTACACTCCAGCCTGGGTGACAGAGTGAGACTCCATCTCAAAAAACAAACAAACAAACAAATAGGAAATGAAGTTGTAACACATGCTACAACACAGATGAATCTTGAAAACATTCTGCTAAGTGAGCCGAATGCGGTGGCTCACACCTGTAATCCTAGCACTTGGGGAGGCCAAGGTGGGAGGATCACCTGAGGTTGGGAGTTCGAGACCACCATGACCAACATGGAGAAACCCCATCTCTACTAAAAATACAAAATTAGCCAGGTTTGGTGGCACATACCTGTAACCCCAGCTACTCGGGAGGCTAAGGGAGGAGAATGGCTTGAACCCGGGAGGTGGAGGTTGCAGTGAGCCGGAGATTGTGCCACTGCACTCCAGCCTGGGCAACAAGAGTGAAACTCCGTCTCAAAAAAAAAAAGAAAAAGAAAAAGAAAACATTCTGCTAAGTGAAAGAAGCCGGACACAGAGGGTCACCTAGTATGTGATTCCAATGGCAGGAAATGTCCAGAATAGGCAAATCCATAGAGACTGAAAGCAGATTTGTGGTTACCAGGGGCTGGGGGCGGAGGACAGGGTGATGGGAATGGGGAGTGATGGTTTAATGGGTACAGGGTTTCTATTTGGGGTGATGATAAAGCGCTGCACCCTGATGGTGGTGATGGTTGCACAGCCATGTGAATGTACTAAAGGCCACTGAACTGTTTACTTTAAAATGTCTAAAATGGTACATTTTGTGTCACATGTATTTTACCATAAATTTTAAAGTCAGTGTCTTAAAGACCAAAAACAAAGGAAGAAAATTAAAGAGAAAAGAATTAAAGCCAAGAGACTGTTCCAGGCTGAAGGAGATTTAATCTCTAAATGCATGATCCTTGATTGGATCCTGGATAAGAAACAAAAAAAAGGTTACAAAGGACATTTTGGGGATAATTGGGGAAAGTTACATATGGACTGTAAATTAGGTCACAGTAATAGTGTATTAAAGTTTAAAAAAGAGATCAGGTGCAGTGGCTCATGTCTGGAATCCCAGCACTTTCAGAAGCCATGGCGGGTGGATCACTTGAGCCCAGGAGTTCAAGACCAGCCTGGGCAATATGGTGAAACCCTGTCTCTACAAAAAAATTTAAAAATTAGGCCAGTTGGTGGCACGTGTCTGTAGTCCCAGCTACTCAGGAGGCTGAAGCAGGAGGATTGCTTGAGCCCAGGAGGTCAAGGCTATAGTGAGCCCTTGATTGTGCCACTGTACTCCAGCCTGGGTGACAAAGCAAGACACTGCCTCAAAGAAAAAAAAGAAGAAGAATGCGACAAAATCTATAATGTACACCAACAGAGCACTGTGACTTCCCAGTGCTCTGGCACTTGAACAATTTTAAGATCCACTACCTTAGCCAAGCGTGGTGGCTCATGCCTGTAATCCCAGCACTTTGGGAGACCAATGCAGTAGGATCACCATATGCCAGGAGTTTAAGACCAGCCTGGGCAACCTAGCAGGATCACATCTATACCAAAAATTTAAAAATCAGGTGAGTGTCATGGCATGTGCCTGTACTCAGGAGGCTGAGGCAGGAGAATCTCTTGAGCCCAAGAGGTTGAGGCTGCAATGAGCTATGATTGTACCACTGCCCTGCAGCCTGGGCAACACAAGAGTGAGACCTTGTCTGTTGGGGGGGGAAGGAAAAAAGATCCACTGCCTTAAGTTTTGGTGTGATTGATGGGAAATCATCCAGATTACAGTTTGTAAAACTGTATGCAAGTGAACCCTAGTTTATGAAAATCTGATATTAAAAAATGTATAGGCCAGGTGTGATGGCTCACGCCTGTAATCCCAGCACTTTGGGAGGCTGAGACGGGTGAATCACCTGAGGTCAGGAGTTTGAAACCAGCCTGGCCAACATGATGAAACCCTGTCTCTACTAAAAATACAAAATTAGCCGGGTGTGGTGGCTCATGCCTGTAATCCCAGCTACTTGGGAGGCTGAGGCAGGAGAATCGCTTGAACCTGGAAGGTGGAGGTTGCAGTGAGCTGAGATCACGCCATTGCACTCCAGCCTGGGCAACAAGAGCGAATCTCCATCTCAAAAAAATAAAATAAAAAGTATAAACTAACAAATTGGGGTGGGAGGAGGTAATAGACTATTTTTCAAGAATAATTTTACAGAAAAATTGAGAAGATAGTACAGAGATGGACGTTTCTCAAAAAACAAAAAATAGAACTACTAGACAATCCAGCAATCCCACTACTGAGTGTTTATCCAAAGAAAAAGAAATGAATATATTGAAGAGACATCTGCACTCCCATGTTACTGCAGCACTATTCACAATAGCCAAGAAATGGAATAACCTTAAGTGTCCATCTACAAATGAATGGATACAGAAAATATGGTTCATATACATAATGGGATATTATTCAGCCATAAAAAAGCACGAAATCCTGTCATTCGCGACATAGACAGAACTGGAGGTCATTATGTTAAGTGAAATAAGCTGAGCACAGAAAGACAAATATTGCATGTTCTCACTCATATTTGAGGGCTAAAAAAGTGAAACTCATAGAGGTAGAGAATAGAATGATAGTTACCAGAGGCTGGGATCCAGGGGCAGGAGGATGAAAAGAAGCTGGTTCGTAGGTACAAACATATGGTTACATAGAAGGAATAAGTTCTAGTGTTCAACAGCACAGTAGGGTGACTATAGTTAACAACAATATATTGTATTTTTCAAAATAAATTTAAAATGTTTCTAATACAAAGACATGATAAATGTTCAAGGTGATGGATGTTCTAAATACCCTGATTTGATCATTAAACATTGTACACATGTATCAAAATATCATATGTATCCCATAAATACATACAATTTACATATATCAATTAAAAACATTTTAAGATAGTATTGAGAGTTCCTATATACCCCATACTCTGTTTTCCCTGTTATTAAAACATTAGTATGATACATTTGTTGTAATTAATAGTATTATCATTATGGTCTACACTTTATTGGGTTTTTTTTCATTTTTATTTAATATCCTTCTGTTCCAGAATCCTATTCAAGATACTACATTACTTTTTTCTTTCTTTTTTTTGAGACAGGGTCTTGCTGTGTCACCCAGGCTGGAGTGCAGTGGCACAATCATGGCTCACTGCAGCCTCAACCTCCTGGGGTCAAGTGATCCTCCTCCCACCTTAGCCTCCCAAGTAGCTGGGACTACAGGCACGCACCACCATACTCAGATTATTTTTATTTTTATTTTTTGTAGAGATGAGGTCTACGTTGCCTAGGCTGGTCTCAAACTCCTGAGCTCAAACCATCCTCCCCGCTTGACCTCCCAAAGTTCTGGGATTCCAGGCGTGGCCCACCACGTCCTGCCCTACATTACATTTAGTTGTCATGTCTCCTTAGGTTCCTCTTGGCTATGACAGTTTCCTAGACTTACCTTGTTTTTAATGACCTTGACAGTTTTGGGAAGTGCTGGTCAGGTATTTTGTAGAATGTCCCTTTATTGGAACTTGCCTGCTGTTTTTCTCATCATTGTAATACTGGGGTTATGGCTTTTTGGAGGAAGACCAGAGAAGTCAAGTGCCATTTTCATCACATCACATCATATCATATCATACAAGTGATTCAGCAACATGATCATTGTTGATGTTGGCCTCGATCGCCTGGATGAAGTAGTGTTTATCAGGTTCCTCCGCTGTAGAGTTAGCCTTTCTCCCCATGTTCCACACTGTGCTCTTTGGAAGAAAGTCACTCTGCACAGTCTGCACTGAAGGAGTAAGGAGTTAAGCTCTACCTCTTTGAGGATGGAGTACCTACATGAATTATTTGAAATTCTTCTATGTAGGAGATTTGTCTTTTCTCTGCTATTCATTAAGTCACTTATTTATATCAGCATGGGCCCACAGATGTGTATTTTTTATTTTGGGTAATAATTCAATATTTCTTTATTTTGGTGCTCAAATTGTTCTAGCCTTGGCCATTGGGAGCTCTTTCAGTTGGCTTCTGTGTCCCTTTGGGATGCTCACATTGATGAGGATAGTGATGTGGGGAATTCATTTTTGTTTCTTCGTGAGCATTTCCTTTCTTTGGGGCACTACAAGATGCTCTAGGCTCATCTTGTGCCTTTCCTGCCCCCATCCTAGAATCAGCCACTTCTCCAAGGAGCCCAGGGGATGGCTATTTTCATTACAAGGTGATCATTCACCTTTCATAGGGATAATGGTACTGGTGTGTGCAAATTATTTTATATAATTTGACTGACAACTTTTCAGGAACATACATTTTGCTAAAAGCTAGACTCAGCCATTTTAAAAGTTGTATCTAGCTCTTAGAAGTTTCCAACCAGGCTTCATTCTAGTCGGAATGTGAAAAGCTATCCAAAGAAGAGAAATGTCTTTATCTCCATCCTCATCGTGAAAGGAGGTCATTCATGATATTGTGAGGTGCTATAAGGATTTTACAGAAAATTCTAGCATAGTGGAAAGAGTTCCAGAATGAGATTGGGAGGTTGGATTTGGTCCAGATGGTGCACTGCACCCATATGCACTTGGTTAAGTGTTACTTCCACTCTTTCGGCCTCATCTATAAAAAGAGGTGAGTGGCCAAAACCCATTTCTAAAGTTCTGTTCACCTCCAAATGTGATGCTATGAACAGCAGCAGCAGCACTAACTTTGGAATGGCAGTAGCTTTGAGGAATCCAGGGTGGGAAGTGGGGGCAGGAATGGGGGTGTGCAAGGTCAAGCTGTGAAATGCAGAATTTGAGAGCTTAGGGGAGAGATATCATTAATGATCATATTAAATATTAATAATAATATTAAAGACTTAATCTTGATTTTAATGTAGGCTGTATCTGTGGCTCTAGATCCCTGGCTGATTATTCTTTAGGCTTGTAGGTTCTCAAGCTTGGCTGCACATTGAAATAACCTGGAACACATTCAGAAATACTGTTGCCTCGGTCCCAATGCCAAAGATTCTGATCGACTTGGTTTGGGATGCAGCCTAGGCATTAGCAGTTTTTTAAGCCTCTCCCCCAACAACCCTAAGTCCCAGGCGATTCTAATGGCAGCCAAAGTTGAGCATGTGCTTTCAGCTATAAACGCTCTTGTCCCTCCACCATATAACGCATGGATTAAGGGTCCTCAGTGTACCATCTGCATAGCAGCAGATGAATTGGATTTGGATAGTGTATTAGTTTCCTGTTGCTGCTGTAACAAATGACCACAAACTTAGTGGCTTAAAACAACACACGTTAATTTTCTTATATTTCTGGTGGCCAGAAGGCCAAAACGGGTTTCACCGGGCTAAAATCAAACAGGTCTCGCTGGGCTAAAATACAGCAGCACCGCATTCCTTCAGGAAGTGCTAGGAAGAACTCGCCTCCTTGCCTGCTCCAGCTTTTAGAGGCAGCCCTCATTCCTCCATCCATGGCACCACAGCAGTCCAGCCTCTGCCTCCATCATCATCTCCTTCTCTGACTCTGGCCCTCTTGCCTCCTTCTTAGAAGGTCTTTTATGATTATATTGAGTCCTCAGGGATAATTTCCCTAGCTCAAAATTCTTTTTTTTTTTTTTTTTAAAGTAGTCTTTTTTTTTTTTTTTTTTTTTTCTTTTTTATTGATCATTCTTGGGTGTTTCTCGCAGAGGGGGATTTGGCAGGGTCACAGGACAATAGTGGAGGGAAGGTCAGCAGATAAACAAGTGAACAAAATTCTCTGGTTTTCCTAGGCAGAGGACCCTGCGGCCTTCCGCAGTGTTTGTGTCCCTGGGTACTTGAGATTAAGGAGTGGTGATGACTCTTAACGAACATGCTGCCTTCAAGCATCTGTTTAACAAAGCACATCTTGCACCGCCCTTAATCCATTCAACCCTGAGTGGATACAGCACATGTTTCAGAGAGCACAGGGTTGGGGGTAAGGTCACAGATCAACAGGATCCCAAGGCAGAAGAATTTTTCTTAGTACAGAACAAAATGAAAAGTCTCCCATGTCTACCTCTTTCTACACAGACACAGCAACCATCCGATTTCTCAATCTTTTCCCCACCTTTCCCCCCTTTCTATTCCACAAAACCGCCATTGTCTTCATGGCCCGTTCTCAATGAGCTGTTGAGTACACCTCCCAGATGGGGTGGTGGCCGGGCAGAGGAGCTCCTCACTTCCCAGTAGGGGCGGCCGGGCAGAAGCGCCCCTCACCTCCCGGACGGGGCGGCTGGCCGGGCGGGGGGCTGACCCCCCCACCTCCCTCCCGGACGGGGCGGCTGGCCGGGCGGGGGGCTGACCCCCCACCTCCCTCCCGGACAGGGCGGCTGGCCGGGCAGAGGGGCTCCTCACTTCCCAGTAGGGGCGGCCGGGCAGAGGTGCCCCTCACTTCCCCGACGGGGCGGCTGGCCCGGCGGGGGGCTGACCCCCCCACCTCCCTCCCGGAGGGGGCGGCTGGCCGGGCAGAGGGGCTCCTCACTTCCTGGTAGGGGCGGCCGGGCAGAGGCGCCCCTCACCTCCCGGACAGGGCGGCTGGCCGGGCGGGGGGCTGACCCCCCACCTCCCTCCCGGACGGGGCGGCTGGCCGGACGGGGGGCTGACCCCCCCACCTCCCTCCCGGACGGGGCGGCTGGCCGGGCGGGGGGCTGACCCCCCACCTCCCTCCCGGACGGGGCGGCTGGCCGGGCGGGGGGCTGACCCCCCCACCTCCCTCCCGGACGGGGCGGCTGGCCGGGCGGGGGGCTGACCCCCCCACCTCCCTCCCAGACAGAGCGGCTGGCCGGGCAGAGGGGCTCCTCACTTCCCAGTAGGGGCGGCCGGGCAGAGGCGCCCCCACCACCTCCTGGACAGGGCGGCTGGCCGGGCAGGGGGCTGATCCCCCCACCTCCCTCCCGGACGGGGCGGCTGGCCAGGCGGGGGGCTGATCCCCCCACCTCCCTCCCGGACGGGGCGGCTGGCCGGGCGGGGGGCTGACCCCCCCACCTCCCTCCCGGATGGGGCGGCTGGCCGGGAGGGGGGCTGACCCCCCCACCTCCCTCCCGGACGGGGCGGCTGGCCGGGCAGAGGGGCTCCTCACTTCCCAGTAGGGGCGGCCGGGCAGAGGCGCCCCTCGCCTCCCGGACGGGGCGGCTGGCCAGGCGGGGGGCTGACCCCCCCACCTCCCTCCCGGACGAGGCGGCTGGCCGGGCAGAGGGGCTCCTCACTTCCCGGTAGGGGCAGCCGGGCAGAGGTGCCCCTCACCTCCCGGACGGGGCGGCTGGCCAGGCGGGGGGCTGACCCCCCCACCTCCCTCCCAGATGAGGAGGGAGGACGCTCCTCACTTCTCAGACGGGGTGGCTGCCGGGCGGAGGGGCTCCTCACTTCTCAGACTGGGCGGTTGCCAGGCAGAGGGTCTCCTCACTTCTCAGACAGGGCGGCCGGGCAGAGACACTCCTCACATCCCGGACGGGGCGGCAGGGCAGAGGTGCTCCCCACATCTCAGATGATGGGCGGCCGGGCAGAGACGCTCCTCACTTCCCAGATGTGATGGCGGCCGGGAAGAGGCGCTCCTCACTTCCTAGATGGGATGGCGGCCGGGCAGAGACGCTCCTCACTTTCCAGACTGGGCAGCCAGGCAGAGGGGCTCCTCACATCCCAGACGATGGGCAGTCAGGCGGAGACGCTCCTCACTTCCCAGACGGGGTGGCTGCCAGGCAGAGGCTGCAATCTCGGCACTTAGGGAGGCCAAGGCAGGCGGCTGGGAGGTGGTTGTAGCGAGCCGAGATCACGCCACTGCACTCCAGCCTGGGCGCCATTGAGCACTGAGTTAACGAGACTCCGTCTGCAATCCCGGCACCTCGGGAGGCCGAGGCTGGCGGATCACTCGCGGTTAGGAGCTGGAGACCAGCCCAGCTGACACATCGAAACCCCGTCTCCACCAAAAAAATTCGAAAACCGCTCAAAATTCTTAATCACATTTGCAAAGTTCCTTTGGCCATGAAAAGTAACACAATCACAGGTTCCAGCAATTAAGACGTGGACATCTTTGAGGGGACATTATTCTCTCCACCGTAGATAGAGACAGAGCAACTGCTGTAATTACAGGCCCATAAATACAGTTAACTTACTCTATGATATGTGGCATCTCTTTACTTTGCCCATTTTTTCAACTTTTATTTTAGGTTCAGAGGTACATGTGCAGGTTTGTTATATAGGTAAATTATGTGTCATGGGGTGATATTTCATAACCCAGGTAATAAGCATAAGTAGTTTTCCATCCTCTCCTTCCTCCTACCCTTCACTCTAAAGTACATGTGGCCATGTGTACTCAATGTTTAGTTCCCACTTACAAGTGAGAACACATGGAATTTGGTTTTCTGTTCCTGGATTAATCTGCTTAGGATAATGGCCTCCAGCTGTATCTATGTTGCTGCAAAGGACATGACTTCATTCGTTTTTATGGCTGCATAGTATTCCATGGTATATATGTACCACATTTTCTTTTCTTTTTTTTCTTTTTCTTTTCTTTTTTTTTTTTTTTTGATATAGAGTCTTGCTCTGTCGCTAGGCAGGAGTGCAGTGGCACGTTCTCAGCTCACTGCAACCTCTGCCTCCCGGGTTCAAGTGATTCTTCTGCCTCAGCCTCCTGAGTAGCTGGGACTACAGGCATGTGCCACCATGCCTAGCTAATTTTTGTATTTTTAGTAGAGATGGGGTTTCACCATGTTGGCCAGGATGGTCTCAATCTCTTGACCTCATGATCCACCTGCCTCAGCTTCCCAAAGTGCTGGGATTACAGGCGTGAGCCACCGCACCCGGCCCCACATTTTCTTTTTCTTTCTTTTTTTTTTTTTTTTTTTTGAGATGAATTCTCACTCTGTTGCCCAGGCTGGAGTGCAGTGGCATGATCTCTGCTCACTGCAACCTCCGCCTCCCAGGTTCAAGCGATTCTCCTGCCTCAGCCTCCCAAGTAGTTGGGACTACAAGTGTGTGCCACCATGTCCAGCTACTTTTTGTATTTTTAGTAGAGATGGGGTTTCACCATGTTGGCCAGGCTGGTCTCAAACTCCTGACCTCGTGATCCACCCGCTTTGGCCTAAGTGCTGGGATTATAGGCATGAGCCACCGTGTTCGGCCTGGCCCCACATTTTCTTTTTCCCGTACTGTTGGTGTGCATTTAGGTTGATTCCATGCCTTTGCTATTGTGAGTAGTGCTTGTTTGGCCTTTCTTGTTTTAGCTGTGCTACGATTTAATCAGATACCATCTTTGTGGAAAATTATACACCCTGGTGAAAATTTGACATGAAAAACAATGAGAGCCTGGAAGCAACAGAAATCAAGAGCAGATACACATTTTTCAATAGTTTAGTAAAATGACACTCAGAACTGTAATTGGCTGTGGTGGGTTTTAAAGGGCAGACAGAGATGCTCACTGACTCTGGTGGAGGACTGGCCACCAGGCCTGGGGAATGACTGGCATCTCTGTCATGTAGTTTCCCTGCCTCCCCCATGCTCCGTGAGCCTGGCAGTGCTGTGGGACAAGGCGCCAGCTGGCACCTGCAGCTCTGCTAGCAGCTCCCACCCTCCTGGACAAAGAGTATGAAGGCCGGCAAATAACACTGTGGGCCCTGAGTTAGAGGCATGGTCAAATGATGTGAGGTGGGAAGAGACCGGGGCCAGCTGAGTGCAGTGACTCACACCTGTAATCCCAGCACTTTGGGAGGCTAGGGTGGGAGGATCAATTGAGCCCAGGAGGTCAAGGCTGAAATGACCTATTATCATGCCACTGCACTCCAGCCTAAGCAATAGCACAAGACCCTCCTCCCTCACCCCGCAAAAAAGAGGGGGCTGTATATGCAGGCAGAGAAGAGTTCTGGAAGATGTGGTTTTATTTTTTATTTTTTATTTTTTTTATTTTTCTTTTTTATTGATCATTCTTGGGTGTTTCTCGCAGAGGGGGATTTGGCAGGGTCACAGGACAATAGTGGAGGGAAGGTCAGCAGATAAACAAGTGAACAAAGTTCTCTGGTTTTCCTAGGCAGAGGACCCTGCGGCCTTCCGCAGTGTTTGTGTCCCTGGGTACTTGAGATTAAGGAGTGGTGATGACTCTTAACGAACATGCTGCCTTCAAGCATCTGTTTAACAAAGCACATCTTGCACCGCCCTTAATCCATTCAACCCTGAGTGGATACAGCACATGTTTCAGAGAGCACAGGGTTGGGGGTAAGGTCACAGATCAACAGGATCCCAAGGCAGAGGAATTTTTCTTAGTACAGAACAAAATGAAAAGTCTCCCATGTCTACCTCTTTCTACACAGACACAGCAACCATCCGATTTCTCAATCTTTTCCCCACCTTTCCCCCCTTTCTATTCCACAAAACCGCCATTGTCTTCATGGCCCGTTCTCAATGAGCTGTTGAGTACACCTCCCAGATGGGGTGGTGGCCGGGCAGAGGAGCTCCTCACTTCCCAGTAGGGGCGGCCGGGCAGAAGCGCCCCTCACCTCCCGGACGGGGCGGCTGGCCGGGCGGGGGGCTGACCCCCCACCTCCCTCCCGGACAGGGCGGCTGGCCGGGCAGAGGGGCTCCTCACTTCCCAGTAGGGGCGGCCGGGCAGAAGCGCCCCTCACCTCCCGGACGGGGCGGCTGGCCGGGCGGGGGGCTGATCCCCCCACCTCCCTCCCGGACGGGGCGGCTGGCCGGGCGGGGGGCTGACCCCCCCACCTCCCTCCCGGATGGGGCGGCTGGCCGGGCGGGGGGCTGACCCCCCACCTCCCTCCCGGACGGGGCGGCTGGCCGGGCGGGGGGCTGACCCCCCCACCTCCCTCCCGGACGGGGCGGCTGGCCGGGCAGAGGGGCTCCTCACTTCCCAGAAGGGGCGGCCGGGCAGAGGCGCCCCTCACCTCCCGGATGGGGCGGCTGGCCAGGCGGGGGGCTAACCCCCCCACCTCCCTCCCGGACGGGGCGGCTGGCCGGGCCGGGGGCTGACCCCCCCCACCTCCCTCCCAGACAGAGCGGCTGGCCGGGCAGAGGGGCTCCTCACTTCCCAGAAGGGGCGGCCGGGCAGAGGCGCCCCTCACCTCCCGGATTGGGCGGCTGGCCAGGCGGGGGGCTAACCCCCCCACCTCCCTCCCGGACGGGGCGGCTGGCCGGGCCGGGGGCTGACCCCCCCACCTCCCTCCCAGACAGAGCGGCTGGCCGGGCACAGGGGCTCCTCACTTCCCAGTAGGGGCGGCCGGGCAGAGGCGCCCCCCCCACCTCCTGGACAGGGTGGCTGGCCGGGCAGGGGGCTGATCCCCCCACCTCCCTCCCGGACGGGGCGGCTGGCCAGGCGGGGGGCTGATCCCCCCACCTCCCTCCCGGACGGGGCGGCTGGCCGGGCGGGGGGCTGACCCCCCCACCTCCCTCCCGGATGGGGCGGCTGGCCGGGAGGGGGGCTGACCCCCCCACCTCCCTCCCGGACGGGGCAGCTGGCCGGGCAGAGGGGCTCCTCACTTCCCAGTAGGGGCGGCCGGGCAGAGGCACCCCTCGCCTCCCGGATGGGGCGGCTGGCCAGGCGGGGGGCTGACCCCCCCACCTCCCTCCCGGACGAGGCGGCTGGCCGGGCAGAGGGGCTCCTCACTTCCCGGTAGGGGCGGCCGGGCAGAGGTGCCCCTCACCTCCCGGACGGGGCGGCTGGCCGGGTGGGGGGCTGACCCCCCCCACCTCCCTCCCAGACGAGGAGGGAGGACGCTCCTCACTTCTCAGACGGGGTGGCTGCCGGGCGGAGGGGCTCCTCACTCCTCAGACAGGGCGGTTGCCAGGCAGAGGGTCTCCTCACTTCTCAGACAGGGCGGCCGGGCAGAGACACTCCTCACATCCCAGACGGGGCGGCAGGGCAGAGGTGCTCCCCACATCTCAGACGATGGGCGGCCGGGCAGAGACGCTCCTCACTTCCCAGATGTGATGGCGGCCGGGAAGAGGCGCTCCTCACTTCCTAGATGGGATGGCGGCCGGGCAGAGACGCTCCTCACTTTCCAGACTGGGCAGCCAGGCAGAGGGGCTCCTCACATCCCAGACGATGGGCAGTCAGGCGGAGACGCTCCTCACTTCCCAGACGGGGTGGCTGCCAGGCAGAGGCTGCAATCTCGGCACTTAGGGAGGCCAAGGCAGGCGGCTGGGAGGTGGTTGTAGCGAGCCGAGATCACGCCACTGCACTCCAGCCTGGGCGCCATTGAGCACTGAGTTAACGAGACTCCGTCTGCAATCCCGGCACCTCGGGAGGCCGAGGCTGGCGGATCACTCGCGGTTAGGAGCTGGAGACCAGCCCAGCCGACACATCGAAACCCCGTCTCCACCAAAAAAATACGAAAACCAGTCAGGCGTGGCGGCGCACGCCTGCAATCGCAGGCACTCGGCAGGCTGAGGCAGGAGAATCGGGCAGGGAGGTTGCAGTGAGCTGAGATGGCAGCAGTACCGTCCAGCTTCGGCTAGGCATCAGAGGGAGACCGTGGAAAGAGGGGAGAGGGGAGAGGGGGGAGGGGGGAGGGGGGAGGGGAGAGGGGAGAGGGGAGAGGGAGCTCTATCTACCACACAGTCCTTCTCTCAAGACTCTGTCTCTGCCTGTGCTGTTCCTTCTAAGACGTGGTTTTAGATAAAGGTTTGCCATTTACTGCTGAATGCACCTGCCCTCCCCTGCCAGATGGCAGAGGACCTTCAACAAGGAGGCCTACAGGGAAAAATGAGGGACTCATCTGACCCTATTACCTGTTTTGGGGGCCTAGCTCCCTTCTTCCACCAAAGCCCCATGGTGGCTCTTTCCAGCTGCTTTCTGTCTTGCAGGACAGTGGTCTAGCCAGCCATCTCCTTCCCCACTGAGTTGGTCAAGACCCTGCTGCTGAGAACTCTCTCCTGCCAGAGCTTGGCCCCATCTGTTGCCATGGCAACAGCCAGCTGCTGCTTAGCACCAGCCTGGAGACTGGGCACAAAAAAAGGGTGGCCAAGGGAAGTAGGCACTGGGGCTCTCCTGCACCCCTGGAGGCCTGGGGGCTGGGGGGTAGATAAGGCCCCTTTGGGGTCTCCTATTAGTCTCTGATGGGTTTGTTCTCTCAGGGAGAAGCCAGGAAATTTGAAAGATCTAAACTCCTCTCTATTCCTCCACACTGGAATCAGAGTTTGTGAAGATAAAGGTTCCTTTGCCAAGGCAGTTCCAGTGCTTACATACATGCACTCACACACAGTCCTTCACATTGGAGTGCACTTTCTTTTTGTACTTGACATGATATTGACCTCTAAGAGGGTTAGAGAGCTGGGAGTATGCAACCGCCCAGGCCTGCTTTAGATATAAAACCTGTCCTTTGATGCAGATAGATTCGAATTCAAAACTTTTCCATTTATGTGTGACCCTGGGCAAGTTAACTATTAATAATGATAGATAATATTTATTGTCAGGCATTGTGTTAAATTCTTTCCATGCATTATTTTAGTTGGTTCTTACAGTAATCTTGTCAGTTGTTTGTTCTTACTTCCCATCTTCAGATACAGAAACTGAGGCTCAGAAATTTGCCCTATGTGTACCCAAGTTTGACTCGCTCTGAAGACGGTGTCCTTTTTAATTTTAACTTCAATTTATTAGAGATGGGGTCTCACTCTGGCACCCAGGCTTCAGTGCCATGGCACAGTCATGGCTCACTGCAGCCTTGCACTCCTGGGCTCAAACCATCTTCCTGCCTCAGCCTGCTGAGTAGCTGGAACTACAGGTGCACACCACTGCACCCAGCTAATTATTATTTTGTGTGTGTTTCTAGAGACAAGCTCTCACTATGTTACCCATGCTGGTCTCAGACTCCTGACCTCAAGTTGATTCTCCTGCCTTGGCCTCCCAAAATGCCCAGCCTGAAGCCCATATTCTTAATCACTCTTCAGTATTAACCTTGGATTGCCTTAATTTCCTCATCCGTAAAATAGGCATAATGTCTGCCTCACAACCTAATTGTGTTATGAGGACTGAATGAATAATGAAAAATATGATGTGGGTAAAAGTGTCTCATGGAGGTAAAGCCCTGACAGATTCTATCAGCAGAATCACTGGGGAGGTGAAAGATGCTCACCTTTGGGTCCCAGGAAAGCTGTCCTTCTCCTGCTCTCCTAGGTTTCTCATGGCATTCAGGGCTCTCTGGTTTCCAAAATCTCAGGGTCTGGCTCTTTCCCTGTCTCCACAGGTGATTTCCATGGTGATGGTGGCTGTGGGTGTCTACGCTCGGCTAATGAAGCATGCAGGTGAGCTGTAGCTCTCCCTCCCTGCCCCCACCTTGTGCCATGCCCCTTTCCCCTCTGCCTCCTTCAGCCTGGCCCTCACACATAAGCTATGGGGCTAAAGGAGGCAGCCTCCCTGGAGCCAAATCTTCATGGTCTACGTAGGTGTCGGACCCCCCCAGGCCAGTGCCCCTGGATTTCCCTGAGCCCCTCTGAGTCTTCCAGGATATGCCTACATTTGAGGCTTAGGAAGTGTGTGAGAAAAAAGGTAGGCCCCTGGGAGCAGAGAGTCATCAAGGGCTTTAGCCCCTCCCTAGCTCTGTCCTGGAGAAACCCAACCACCATTCCTATTTCACCACACAAGTCACCAGGAAACAGAATCTGCAAAGCTGGTGAGCCTAATGCCATTCCAATTCTTTTCCGGAGCGAAAGCAGCCCCTCCTTAAGCCCAGGAATAAAGGCTTTTATTTCTTTAGTTCCTCAAATTAAATGCCACAACCCTTCTGGGCCCTTTTTGGTTCTCCCCATGGGACAGGGGTACTGCCTCCCCTTAACCTTCATCCAACCATAATGGAGATTCCCCCACCAGGGGAAGGAGAACAGTTTGGGGCACCCTCCCACCCCATCCAGGGGTTCCTCAGTGGGCACCAGGCTCAGGCTGAGGGCCGGCTCCTTCTCCAGAAGCAGCCCTAGCCTGCCTGGCAGTGGACCCTGCCATCCTGCTGATCGTGGTGGGTGTCCTCATGTTCCTGCTCACCTTCTGTGGCTGCATTGGGTCCCTCCGCGAGAACATCTGCCTCCTGCAGACGGTGAGTGGTCAAGGCCCCACTGGAAAGACCCTGGCCCTCTCCCCATCATGCCTCTTAGCCTCCCAGGGCCCTTTGGTTTTCTTGTCCTACCCTACCCCCAGGCCTGTGCTGTCCACCCCTCAGTGCAGAGCTCAGCCCGGGTGACCCAGCACAGGGTGGCCACCCCCAGGACAGTGTCCCAGAGGCAGCTGCCTTTCTCATGTGTGGGGCATCTGGGAGAATTGCCTGGCAGCTCCCAGCATCCCCTTGACCCTGGAAGGGGTTGCTGCCATGAGTGGTCCTAGACGCCTCTTCTTCCTGCTGCTCCACAGTTCTCCCTCTGCCTCACCGCTGTGTTCCTGCTGCAGCTGGCCGCTGGGATCCTGGGCTTCGTCTTCTCAGACAAGGTAACACTGGGAGCCAGGAGGCCTCCTCAGGTGTGACCCAGAGGGAGGAAGGAAGGTTCCTGCCCATGTTTAGCCTGGTTAATTAACCACAGCTCCTTCCCCTGAGAAACATCAGTCGTTGAAAAGTTCATTAGGGGTGAATGAATAGTCTGTAAACTCATCATATTTGAAGAGAATTTTAAGATCATAAGGTGCTTTCCTCTGACAGTCTGAGAAGCTAACAGGGAAGTAAATTATACAAACACAAAGTTAAAATAACTTAGAAACTTTAATAGCAAATGACAGAATCAAACTCAATAATCAAGTGGACCACTGACAATATGAAGAGCCTCTTATTTCTTTTAAAAATTGTTTATTGAGATAAACAGAAGGAAGGAAGGGGGAAGAGAACAAGATTTTGTTTTGAGGTTTATTTTTCTTTCTTTCTTTTTTTGGTTGTTGTTTTTGTTTTTTAAGAGATGGGAGTCTCACTAGGTTGCCAGGCTGGCCTTGAACTCCTGGGCTCAAGTGATCCTCCTGCCTCCATCTCCTAAGTCTCTGGGATTACAGTCATGTGCCACCATGCTTGGCTTAATAAAAGGTTTCGAACAATGCTTGCCATATCTGGAAATGGTCTGCCATTCAGTGACAGTCCTTTTTAAGAACCAGAATGTCTTTCCCAAAAGGCAAATGATTGCCAAGGGCAGACTACAAAACTAAGGAAAGAAAATTTGAGAAAAGTAGTGGGGCAGGAAGGAAGAGACTATGGTAGAAAATTATGAAATCGGGCCAGGCGTGGTAGCTCATGCCTGTAATCCCAGCATTTTGGGAGGCTGAGGCGGGCAGATCACTTGAGGCCAGGAGTTCGAGTCCAGCCTGGCCAACATGGCGAATCCCTGTCTCTACTAAAAAACACCAAAAAAATTAGCCAGGTGTCAGGAGGCTGAGGCACAAGAATTGCTTGAACCCAGGAGAAGGAGGTTGCAGTAAGCTGAGATCGCGCCACTACACTCCAGCCTGGGAGACAGTAAAACTGTATCAAGAAAAGAAAAGAGAAAAGGAGAGGGGAGGGGAGGGGAGAAAATTATGAAATCGAGAGCCACTGAGTTAATTCCGAATTTCATAGTCCTGCTGGCTTACAGTAAGATCCTGAAATGATGTATTAAATAGCTCTGTTTTGAGTCTAAAGAGATGCAATTATCTAGTGTCCACTAGAGGGCAGTGCCTCAGCTCAGTAAGCTACTTTCTGCTAAAAAAATTAAAAATTAGTTTGTTTTTATCAGTCAACAAGTATTTTGTGATAATAGCATTCAGAGATAGATACACATTGGAATATCTTGAAATGTGTCTCTGAAAAGCTTCAACAGCAGGTCCAGCATTTCTCCTGCCCACTGGTACCTGAGGGCCCTGGGATGGATGGGCTTTGGAACTGAACCGGCTATCTTCCACCATTAGGACTCGGTTCTGATTTCAAGGCAGACTCAATTAAGAAGGATGATCCCTGTCTACTGTTATTTTTGCTGGAAGGAGGAAGTTAGGGATTAGTCCTGTGTTCTGATTCCTTGCCCATGTCTCTGGCAGGCTCGAGGGAAAGTGAGTGAGATCATCAACAATGCCATTGTGCACTACCGAGATGACTTGGATCTGCAGAACCTCATTGATTTTGGCCAGAAAAAGGTATGGGTCAGCCAGTGGTCTGGGGCACTGTGGGTAAAAGTGAATGTCATCCCAAGAGATGCCTCACCCTCTATGCCTGTGGGGCTCTTCATTACCTGCCAGGTAATGGCTTCTGGGAAGGGGTTTGGCAAAAAAGCACACGTAGCAGAGTGCTTTAAATGTACTTTTAAAGACACAGAACAGTATATATAGTAATCTACTGTGTTATAAATGGTTACCTACAGGGGGTGAGGAACTGGGCAGATTCTTGAATATTACCTCTTCAAAAGTGACATTTTAGGCTGGTCCAAAGGGAGTGAGTTATCTCATTTGATTGTTCACAGTCAGCTACAGATCCAACTCCTTGTTCTACTCTTTCCCCCCTTCTCACTGCTGCACTTGACTAGACTAAAAAAAAGAAAGTTACATTTAAAAAATTGTGATAAAATTTACATAATGTAAAATTTACCATTTTTAAGCATACAGATCCGTGGCATGAAGTACCTTCAATTGTTGTGCAACCATCACCACCATCTCCAGAACGCTCATCTGCCCCAGATGAAACTCTGTATCCATCAAACACTAACTCCCCATTTCCTCTCTTGAATCTCTGTATCCATCAAACACTAATTCCCCATTTTCCTCTCTTAAAACTTTGTATCCATTAAACACTAACTCCCCATTTTCCTCTCCTGAAATTCTGTATCCATTGAACACTAAAGCCCCATTTTCCTCTCCTCCAGCAACCACCATTCTACTTTCTGTCTGTAAATTTGACAACTCTAGGTACCTCAAATGAAGGGACTCATGGTATTAATGCTTTTTTGAGTGGCTTATTTCACTTAGCATGTCTTCAAGTTTCATCTCTGTTTCGGCATGTGCCACAACTGCCTTCCTTTTGAAGGCTGAATAATATTCTGTTGTATGTATATGCCACATTTTGTTTATCCATTCATTCACCAGTGGAGAAAAGGGTTGCTTCCACCGTTCGGCTACTGTGAACAAGGCTGCTATGAATCAAAAGTTAACAATTAGGCCAGGCATGGTAGCTTACACCTGTAATCCCAGCACTTTGGGAGGCCAAGGCAGGCAGATCATTTGAGGTCAGGAGTTCGAGACTAGCCTGGCCAACATGACGAAACCCTGTCTCCACCAAAAATACAAAAATTAGCCGGGTTTGGTGGCGCACACCTGTAGTCCCAGCTACTCAGGAGGCTGAGGTGCAAGAATAGCTTGAATTTGGGAGGTGGAGGTTGCAGTGAGCCAAGATCATGCCATTGCACTCCAGCCTGGGTGACAGACAGAGACTCCGTCTCAAAAATAAATAAGTGAAAAATAAAAGTTAACTTTTTTTTTCCCTGAGACGGAGTCTTGCTCTGTTACCCAGGCTGGAGTACAATGGCGTGATCTTGGCCCACTGCAACATCCGCCTCCTGGGTTCAAGTGAATCTCCCTGCCTCAGCCTCCTGAATAGCTGGGATTACAGGTGCCTGCCAAACCACGCCCAGCTAATTCTTGTATTTTTAGTAAAGATGGGGTTTTGCAATATTGGCCAGGCTGGTCTTGAACTCCTGACCTCAGGTGATCTGCCCGCCTTGGCCTCCCAAAGTGCTGGGATTACAGGTGTGAGCCACAGCACCTGGCCAAAAAAGTTAACTTTTAAGTAAAAGTGCTTTTGAGACAAGTCCTGAGTCCCCCTTCCTCTGGTGCAATAGACACTTGACTTTGAGATCCAGTTTGCTCTCATGGAGTAATGATTGACTCACAATATTGAAGATTCCTCCCCTGTGTTTTCTCTATCTTAAGGAGAAGTTTTTCAGCACTGATACTTTATTTCAGCCAATACTTTTGATCACTTCCATTTGCCTACAAAGCCAGAAACTTCTCTCAAGAAGATTATAGCTGAGTATGTAAAACAATATATGTATAACTGTAATACCAACAAGCACAGTGGTAAGTTATAACAAGATATACGAAGTAATAGAAATTAAGAAGTGAGAATATCTTCAGGCGAAGGCAACTGGGAAGCTGGAGCTCAAAGTTTAAGGCTGTGTTAAAACACAACCTAAAGTTCCCAGTAGAAGCTTGCTATAGACTTTTGGTGGCTCTGAGAATTCCCCTGGTCACCTCAGTGTGAGGGGTGGGTGATTCTTAACCTCTGGTGGGTTTTGTTGCAGTTTAGCTGCTGTGGAGGGATTTCCTACAAGGACTGGTCTCAGAACATGTATTTCAACTGCTCAGAAGACAACCCCAGTCGAGAGCGCTGCTCTGTGCCTTACTCCTGTTGCTTGCCTACTCCTGACCAGGTGAGCCAGCATCCTGCCTCATTTCCTCCTGGGCAGCGAGCTGAGTCACTTTCTGATGGGGGCAGCTGCTACTGGGGATCCCCATCCCCTAGCTTAACCGATCAGTCATGTGGGACAGCTGTCAGGTGTTTTTCTTCACCCCAACCTGATGCTTCTATTAACCTCATACTCATGTATTCCACATGGAGTTCAGAAGGGACAGATTTAAGTTTTAAGTTCAGATTCAGTACCTGTGCAGGTTTGTTATATAAGTAAACTTGTGTCTTGGGGGTTTGTTGTACAGATTATTCCACCACCCAGAGCAAAGAGACCTGGATCTTGACCTCTCAGAGGAAGGGAAGTCTGCATTTGGCAACTTCCAACCCAATATCCTCCACATATATTCTCTGACAATTTAGGAGTTTAGGAAGGGTGGGAAGCCCATCAGCTAAGGCCCCAAACAAAAAGTTATTGGAATTAGAGTCCCAATTGGCTTTTCAACTCTTTCCCCAGGCAGTGATCAACACTATGTGTGGCCAAGGTATGCAGGCCTTTGACTACTTGGAAGCTAGCAAAGTCATCTACACCAATGGCTGTATTGACAAGTTGGTCAACTGGATACACAGCAACCTATTCTTACTTGGTGGTGTGGCTCTAGGCCTGGCCATCCCCCAGGTAACTTACCCTGTGAGACTTGTTGGTCCCACACACTCTGTAAAGACTCCTTTGTTTTGGGGAAGGCACCTGGGGATCAGCGAGGGTGTCAGGCACTGACATGGCTGAGGGGTAGGGAAAGGGATAGTGCTGGCCGCACTGGGAAGATCGAGCCAGGGAAAACAAGGCCATCACTCACTGCTGAGTGCCCAATTCCTTCTTGCCTCTCCCAGCTGGTGGGAATTCTGCTGTCCCAGATCCTAGTGAATCAGATCAAAGATCAGATCAAGCTACAGCTCTACAACCAGCAGCACCGGGCTGACCCATGGTACTGAGAATCCATCCTGCACCTCCTCACCATGGAAACTGGCAAGCCTCATAAACGAACAGCAGTGGGTGCTGAGAACAGCACCAAATGGAGATTTGGATTCCAGCCCCCCAGTGACAGCCCAGTGGGAAGAAGCAAACTCCAGATGGGCAGAAGGCAGGGTGCACAGGTGGCTCCAGTCTCAGGAGGATGCGCCTCCTCTCCCCCATCCCAGCCCTCAGCATTGTGCCAGAGTGATACCCTTAAGTGTTTGGGTTTATGTTTTCAGTTTTGTTTAGGAAACAGCAGTTGCACAGAGAGTTGGGGGGTACTGCTGCTGCCTTTTCACCGAGGCACTGCCACCACCAGCTCTACCAGGGATGCTCCTGAGCTTGGCGGACATACTTAGATCCTAACGTGCCAGTGAGACCTGGCTGTGGAGAGTAGCACTGGCAGCCCTGCCTGGACTCCACTTGGCATGATACCAGCTCCAGAAGGGAAGGGAGTGGAGCAGGCAGTGAGGAGCGAGCCTGGGGGTCGGCTGGGGACAGCCGTATGTGCTAGGTAGGAGTGGAGGGAGATATGTTTACCAAATGCCTGTCCTGCCATCCTCCCAGGTAGTCAGAGTGAGCTACATCCTGGCCCGCCTTCATTTCCATGGAAACATGGCAGCTAGGACACGGGGTACAACAGCAGCCAAATTCTTCCCCACCTCCCTTACTTCGAAAAAAAGTTTGGAACCCTGGTCCCTATACTCTGCAGTCAGAAGTGGGACTGAGCCATACATGCCCTTGAATTCCTCCCTGTCTGGCCCTCCCTCTCCAGCAAGCAGGGTTTTCTTTAACTTGGCAGTGTGCAGAGGAGAAGTGGTAACACCCCCACCCCATTCCCCTGCATCGGAGCTCAGTATCCCTACAGGGTAAGAGGTAGGAATCTTGCTGGGACGAGGGGAGCCAGAAGTGGCAATAAAAGCGTGTTGACCTGGGCTACGCGGGACTCCATGAATTTTCCATTCTGGCAACTGGAAGGGGAGGTGTAGAAGGGCCCTGCAGAGGACGGCACTGGAGACTCTCCTAAACGCCACACACATCCCCCTTGCTGCCCGCCACACGCGCGTCTCCTTCAACCGATGCATTGCCACCCTCCCACAGCCTCGCCCTCTGCTCTAAATTAGGTCGAAAGAGTCCCAGTTCCAATCTAGGAACAGCATAATTTTGTTCCAAAACCTGATGTGTGTTTTTCTAATTAAAATTAATTTGTCACCCAAAACAGGAGGGGGATGGGGAGGAGGGACATGAGCACTCCGCTGGGGCCGGGACGGGGAATGAGGAGGAAGAAGGCCCTCTCTTCCCCTACCCGGGCCCTCCAGGACCTTCTCCCTGAGTCGGCTGTAGGGAGGACTCCGAGGAAGCTCGGCGCGGTGCGCTGGGCCTCCTGGCGCCGGGAGGAGCGCGCGAGGCAGGCGGGGCGGGCGCGTCCGGGGCGGGGCGCTGGACTTCGTGGGTGGTCCCCGCCCCCGCGGCGGCCTAGGCCCGCGCCTGCGTCCCCCAACCCGGAGGAGACGGGGGGGCTGTGCTAGCTGCTTGCCCAGCGAGTGTTCCCGGAGTCTCCTCGCCGCACCCCGCTATTGGGCGCTCAGACCAGGGGCTCGGCCTGGCGGGAAATAGCCTCGACCGAACTGCTGCGGGGACAAAGAGCCGCGAGTTCGCTCCCTGCCCCCAGTGTCTCCTAAGCGAGCCTTCTGCTCCTAGGAAGGCGCCTTTCCAGCAGCCGCTGGGACCCCGGCCAGAGTTTAGCTCCCAACTAGTAACAGACGGAAAGAAAAAATAAAATTATCCAGAATCTAGAATAAAAAGTAAGGGCCTTTTATTCTGGGAGAGGACAGTTAAAAAGCGCGCTTTCTTGCTAACTTGCCTTTCTTGCTTAGTGCCAGAGACGTGCACTTTATAAACTTATTTAAGTGACACGGACCCAGAAGTCGATGTCTTGGGTTAGAGGTTGGAGTGATGCGCCCTCTGGGTTCAGCGGCTTTGAGGAGCTCACCCTGCAGCGGGCTCCGTTTGGGGCCCCTTGGAGGAGGTAAGACCAGGAACCGTGATCCTCAGAATGATTATTCAAATCTGGATTTTCAAAACTAAGAACTACACTTTCACCATCGCCTCTACTGTCTCTCAGTATCTAGCCTCCTGGGTCTGGACTAAAAGGCTGGGAACTTCTGCCCATGCCCCAGACTTTATAACGCACAGAGCAAATGTTCAGTATAGTGCAATTCAGGGTTCCTAGCTAGATTGCAAATTGCCAATGTCTCTGATTCTCAGTCTGTAGCTTTCTTTCTCTTCGGCCTGATGCTGGGGAAGAAAATACACGAAGTTTTATATTTCATGTTTGCTCCTTGAATTTCTACCTATTTCTAGTAACCCTCCTCCCAAACACACACAGTTACCAGACACACACTGTTACCGGGAGTCCTTCCCAAGAGAGGGTTCTTGGATCTGACACAAGAAAGAATTCAGGGCAAGTCCATAAAGTGAAAGCAAGTTTATTAGAAAAGTAAAGGAATAAAGAATGGCTACTCCATAGACAGAGCAGCCCCAAGGGCTGCTGGTTGCCCATTGTTATGGTTATTTCTTGATGATATGCTAAATAAGGGGTGGATTATTCATGCCTCACCTTTTTAGACCATGTAAGGTAACTTCCTGACGTTGCCATGGCATTTGTAAACTGTGGTGGTGCTGATGGGAGCGTAGCAGTGAGGACGACCAGAGGTCACTCTCGTCAACATTTTGGTTGTGGTGGGTTTTGGCCGGCTTCTTTACCGCAATCTGTTTTATCAGCAAGGTATTTCTGACCTGTATCTTGTGCGGACCTCCTATCTCATCCTGTGACTTAGAATGCCTTAATCTGCTGGGAATGCAGCCCAGTAGGTCTCAGCCTTATTTTACCCAGCGCCTATTGAAGATGGAGTTGCTCTGGTTCAAACGCTTCTGACACCACTACTTTAGAATAGCTAATCAAATGTAGGCCGCAAAGGTGGTTGAATGAAAGGAGATTCTTGGGGACAGCAGAAATCAGGCTTGGTACACAGAGGTGGAGAGAAAGGCCTGAAGGATGGTGAAAACCTGGCAGGGTGGCATGCCAAGAAAGGCACCACTAAGTTCTGCGGGCCTCAAGCCCTGCAGTTAAACAAAGACTTGTGCCCAGAAGAGCAAATTTTGCAGAATGTTCAGTGAAATTCTGATTTCCTCCTATCAGGTTTTTATTGCTACTGTTACAAATTACCATTTAGTAGTTTAAAGCAACACAAATTTATCTTACATTCTGGAAGTAAGAAGTCCAAAATGGGTCTCACTGAGCTAAGATCAAGGTGTGAGCAGGGCTGTATTCCTTCTCGGGGGCTTCAGGGGAGAATCCATCTTTCCTGCTCCCAGAGGCCGCATGCATACCTTTGGGTGGTCCCTTTCTCCAACTTCTGTCATCACATCTCCTTTTTCTCTGACTCTCCTACTGCCCCCTGACAGGACCCTTGTGATTGTATTGGCCCATCTAGATTATCCAGGATGCCTTCCCCCATGAAGATCGTGAATCTCGCCACGTGTACAAACTCCCTTTTAGTATGTAAGGAAAGAGATGCATCGGTTCTAGGGATTAGGGCATGGACATTTTTGGGGTGGCATGATTTAGCTCATTACATCCCCCTTTCCAGCCTCATGAATGCCTTCAGGTGCGGGGCATTTGGGAATGAGCTGATGTTGGATGCTGGCAAGAGTTTGAGGTAGGTGTTCTCTGGTCTTCTTTCTGATAATTATGTAACATCTATCAAGTGCTTATGATGCACCAGGCACATATTTATTATGAAGTTCAATATGCAGCCTTGGCTATTTTCTGACTTATCCTCATCCTGAAGACCAGATATGTTAACAGGGCCAGAGACCAGGTTCAAAAAGGAGAGCAGGCCAGGTGCAGTGGCTCATGCCTGTAATCCCGGCACTTTGGGAGGCCAAGGCAGGAGGATCACCTGAGGTCAGGAGTTTGAGACCAGCCTGGGCAACAGAGGGAGACCCTGTCTGTACAAAACATAAAAATTAGCCAGGCATGGTGACATGTTGGCCTCTACTGTCTCTTGCTATCTAGCCTCCTGGGTCAGTCCCAGCTACTTTGGAAGCTAAGGTGGGGAGGATCACTTGAGCCTGGGGGTGGGTAGGGGTGGGGGTGGGAGGCAGGGAGGTGGGTGTTGAGGCTGCAGAGACCTGTGATCACCCCACTGCACTCCAGTGAGCAACAGAGAAAGACTCTTTCTGTCTCTCTCTCTCTCTCACACACACACACACACACACACAAAGCAAGCAGCACAGCTTCTTCCATCAGCAGTTCTTCTGTTTTGTAAACACCCCCACCCCACCCCCAAAAATAAGAGTAATTAGATATTTCAAATCATTATAGATAAAGCACTTAGGGGAGGGAATAAAGTAAGGGATAACCACGGTCTAGAACTCCAGTTGGAAATTAAGCCTCCAGAGTCTTCTCATTACCATATCGGGAATGTGGAAAATCAATCAAATGAATGGAAATAGCAAAGGGATTCCAGAAATATTTTGGACATCGGTGCTCACTGTCTAATAAACAAGAAGCAATGCAATGTTGAGAGGAAGCTGTAATCATAATTACTAATAAATGCTATTAGGCGAATTATTACAGTGTGGAAAATAAGTAACAGATTCCTACCTCACACTGTGCACTGCAAAGCATTCCAGAAGGATAAAAGAGCTAAGATTTTAAAGTAAAACAAACAAGAAAACCAGAATATCATACTGTCCTAGCTCTAGGAAGCTACAGTAGACAGCTTTTCAGTGTATCTTCCCAACTTGCAATGATTCCTTCTTCTTTGGAAACTGGCATCCACCCCTCAAGCCATAGGGGTGAGTCTTGAGGAGCCATATTTATCCTCTAAGGCCTGGTCCCCTAGGCATAGCTGATTGGATCCAGCTCAGGCACTCTATTCGTTTCCTAGGGCTCCCATCACAAAGTGCCACAAAAATAGATCGCTTAAAACAACAGATATTTATTGTTTCACAGTTTTGGAGGCCGGAAGTCTGAAATCGAGGTGTTGACCGGGCCATGCTCCCCGGAAGCCTCCAGGGGAAGATCCTTCCTTGTCCTTTCCAGCTTCTGGTAGCTGGGTATTCCTTGGCTTGCGGCAGTATAAATGCAGACTCTGCCTCCCTCTTCATCTTCCCTCTGTGTCTGTGTCCCAATTTCCCTCTTCTCATAAGGATGCCAGTCACATTGGATCAAGGCCCACTGTACTCCAGTATCCTCATCTTTTTTTTTTTTTTTTTTGAGACAAAGTCTTGCTCTGTCACCCAGGCTGGAGTGCACTGTCATGATCGCGGCTCACTGCAACCTCCACCTCCTGGGTTCAAGCGATTCTCCTGCCTCAGTCTCCCTAGTAGCTGGGATTACAGGCACGCACTTCCACGCCCAGCTAATTTTTGTATTTTTAGTAGAGTCAGGGTTTCACCATGTTGGTCAGGATGGTCTTGAACTTATGACCTCAGGTGATCTGACCGTCTCAGCCTCCCAAAATGCTGGGATTACAAGCATGAGCCACCACGCACCTGCCCTCCAGTATCATCATCTTAATTAATTACTTCTGCAATGACCCTATCTCCAAATAAGGTCCCAATCTGAGGTGCAGGGGTCTAGGGCTTCAACATATCTTTTTTAAGAAGACAAAATTCAACCCACAACAGGCACCTAACCCAAACAGTAACAAACAGAGTTATTTCCCTGGGACTTGGGAATTGAGAATGAGGTTCTAGTCACAGCCTGGGCTGGTCTCATGAAGAAAGAGAAGGCAAAGGGAGGCTGAGGTACCAGCCCTCTTATGCTCCAGGGACTGATTATGGAGAAAGTCTATTCCCAGAAACAAGAGAAGGAAGGAGTGGAGTGGGGTGAGGAGGAAGAAGAGGAGTCCTCCTGGAAGCGCCTTTCCTCTATAATCCCAGAACCTTTCTGCAGTGGCACTGCTTTCCAGCCGTGGCTTCCCTGTCTCCTTACAGTAAAGCCTGTTTTATTTGCTTAGGGAAGCTCAACTGGTTTCTCTTGCTCGCAAGCAGAGTTAATAGAAAAGCTAGAATCAGAGTAAGATGCTGTATTAGTACTCTTTTGCTGCTGTAACAACTTTCCACAAACTCAGCGCTCAAAACAACACAAATTTGGCCGGGTGCGGTGGCTCATGCCTGTAATCCTAGAACTTTGGGAGGCCAAGGTGGGTGGATCACCTAAGGTCAGGAGTTTGAGACCAGCCTGGCCAACATGGTGAAACCCTGTCTCTACTAAAAGTATAAAAGTTAGCCAGGTGTGGTGGCACATGTCTGTAATCCCAGCTACTTGGGAGGCTGAGACAGAATCACTTGAACGCAGGAGGCAGAGGTTGCAGTGAGCCAAGATCATGCCACTACACTCCAGCCTGGCTGACAGAGTGAGACTGCATCTCAAAAAAAAAGCAACACAAATTTTTTATCTTACGTTCTGTTGGTCAGAAGTGTGCTATGAGTCTCACTGGGTTAAAACCAAGGCATCAGCAGGGCTGCATTCCTTGCTGGAGATTCCAGGGACAATACATTTCTTTGTCTTTTCCTCCTTCTTGAGGCTACCTGCTTTCTTTGGTTGGCGGCCCCGTCCTCCATCTTCCAAGCCTGCAAGGGCAGGGCAGGTACTTCTCACACTACTGTCTCTCTGCGGCCAGGAAAGATTCTTCACTCCTGTGGTTAGGTTGGGCCCATCTGCATAATCTAAGATACTTTCCCCATCTCGAGGAATGTAACCTTAATCACACCATTTGCAAAGTCCCTTTTGCCATATGAGGTAATATATTCACAGGTCCTGGGGATTAGGATATGGATATCTTGAGGGCATATTATTTTGCCAACCACAGATGCACAATAGACTATATTATGACCATTTGTAGTAAGATAGATGACCAAGCATTTCTTTGTACTGTTTCTTTTTCTTTTTTTTGAGACAGAGTCTCACTCTGTCACCAGGCTGGAGTGCAGTGGCACAATCTCCGCTTACTGCAACCTCTGCCTCCTGGGTTCAAGTGATTCTCCTGCCTCAGCCTCCCAAGTAGCTGGGACTACAGGAACATGCCACCACGCCCAACTAATTTTTGTATTTTTAGTAGAGACGGGATTTCACCATGTTGGCCAGGATGGTCTCAATCTCTTGACCTTGTGTTCTGCCTGCCTCGGCCTCCCAAAGTGCTGGGATTACAGGTGTGAGCCACTGGTACTGTTTCTTTTTCTTACAAAATTGCTTAATTTCAACAATGCAGGCTGAAGCTCTTTTTGAGGAACATAGGGTCAATTCAGTGACATTCAAGGACCTTTATTTAGCTGCCTTCTCATAGCAGACGTTTTAACTCTCCCAGAAAGACTTCAAATGAGTACATACTCCCAAAGGCCTCACTGGAGCCAGGGAAGAATAAACAGAATTGGGTGAAATATGTATTTCCCACTAAAGAATTTCATTTACAGCTGGGCATGGTGGGTCATACCTATAATCCCAGCAATTTGGGAGGCTGAAGTTGGAGGATCACTTGAGCCTGAGAGTTCAAGACTAGCCTGGGCAACACAGGGAGACCCCATCTCTACAAGAAAAAAATAAAAAATTTAGCCAGGCACGATGGTATGTACCTGTGGTCCCAGCTAGATGGGAGGCTGAGGTGGAAGGATCACTTGAGCCCAGGAGGTCAAGGAGGCTGTAGTGAGCCATGTTTGTGTGCTACTGCACTCCAGCCTGGGCGTCAGAGACAGTCTGTCTCAAAAAAAAAAAAATGCCTTTATGAAAATGTAATTACCAGAAAAAGGCTATTTGAAAAAATGTGGTGGCCAGACACAGTGGCTCACACCTATAATCCCAGCACTTTAGGGAGCAAAGACAGGAGGATGACTTGAGCCCGGGAGTTTGAGACTAGCCTGGGTAATATAGGAAGACCCCCTTTCTGCAAAAAAGTTTTAAAAATTAGGTGAGCCTAGTGGCAAGCACCTGTAGTCCCAGCTACTGAAGAGGCTGAGGCAAAAGGATTCCTTGAGCCCAGGAGGTTGAGGCTGCAGTGACCCATGGTTGCACCACTGCACTCCAGCCTGGGCGGCAGAGGAAGACCCTATCAAAAAAAAAAAGAAGGAAAGAGGGAAGGGGAGGTGAGAGGAGAGGAGGGGAGGGAAGGGGAGCGGAGAGGAGGGGAGGGGAGGGGAGGGAAAAGGGAAAGAAAGAAAGAAAGAAAGAAAAGAAAGAAGGAAAGAGAAAGAAATGTGAAATCTCCTCTGAACTGAGAGTCTGGGGTGAATACCTTAATAAAAGTAATGTTTCTGGCAGGGGGGCTATAAGGTTAATTTCTGTATAGATACAATAAATGAAATAGACACCTGTAGGAAGCCAGGTACACCCACACATTCACTCAACAAATGCAGTGTGCCAGGTGCCATTCTAGCACCAGGGAGAGAACATAACAAATGCTGCCCCTCCTAAGTTTACATTCTACTGGAGGAGACAGATGTATGCAAATATATGTTATAGCTTATCCATTACATATACTATAAAGTCAGATACAGGCTATGAAGATATAGACAATGAAGAAAAATAAAGCAAGTTGAGAGGATAGAGAGTGATGGAGGGAGTGCTATTTTCGATGAGACATTTTTTGTTTTTTGTTTTTTTTTAGAGACGTGGTCTTGGTCTTGCTGTGTTTCTTAGGCTGGCTTCAAACTCCTGGGCTCAAGCACTCCTCCTGCCTCAGCTTCATGAGGTGCTGGGACTACAAGGCACTTTTTTAAAAAAGTTTAATTTTTTTTTTTTTGTTAAATAATTACAGACTCACAGAAGGTTGCAAAGAAATGCAAGGGAAGTCCCATGCTCTTTTTCCCAACCTCACCCAGTGTTAACATCTTCTACAATTACAGTATGATACATTATCAGAACCAAGGAATTGACACTGCTACAATGTATAGAACTTATTTGGATTTCAGTAATCATACATGCACTTATTTGCATATGTGTGCATGGCTCTATGTAATTTTATCACATGTAGTTTTGTGTAATCACCACTACAATCAAGGTATACTCAACTGGAGTATACGTGAATTACATCTCCATGAAACTGCTACAAAAAAATGCTCAACTGTGCCATCATCACAAGACACATTGGTGTTACCCCTTCATAGCCACACCCATTCCTCCCCACCGTCACTAACCTCCGGCAACCACCAATCTGTTCTCCACCCCTATAATTATGTTATTTCATGAATGTTACAGAAATGGAATCATGCAGTAGTTATCCTTTTGAGACTGGCTTTTTTCACTCAGCATAATTTCTTTGAGCGCCATCCAAGTTGTTGCGTGTATCAATAGTTTGTTCTTTTCTATTTCTGAGTATTATTCCATGGTATGGATAAACTACAGTTTGTTTAACCACTCACCCATTAAAGGACATTTGGTTGGTTTCCAGTTTTGAGCTATTACAAATAAAACTGTCACGACCATTTGTGTACAAGTTCCTGCGTGAAAATAAGCCTTCATTTCTCTTGGAGAGATGCCCAGGAATGTGATTGCTGGGTCGTATGGTATATATGTTTTTTCCAGAAACTGACAAATTGTTTTCCAGAGTGGCTCTATCATTTTATGTTCCCCAGCACTATACGAATGACTCAGTTTCTCCGCAGCATTGCCAGCATTTGGTGTTCATCACTACTTTTTTTTTTTTTTTTTTAGACAGAGTCTCACTCTGTCGCCTAGGCTGGACTGCAGTGGTGTGATCTCGGCTCATTGCAACCTCCGCCTCCTGGGTTCAAGCGATTCTCCTGCCTCAGCCTCCTGAGTAGCTGGGACTGCAGGCATGTGCCACAATGCCCAGCTAATTTTTTGTATTTTCAGTAGAGACGGGGTTTCACCGTGTTAGCCAGGATGGTCTCGATCGATCTCCTGGCCTTGTGATCTGCCCGCCTTGGACTCCCAAAGTGCTGGGATTACAGGCGTGAGCCACCACACCTGGCCCACAATTTTTTATTTTAGTCATTTTGATCAGCATGTGGTAATATCTCATTATGGTTTAATTTGCGTTTCTCTAATGGCTAATGATACTGAACATCTTTTCATGTGTCTATTTGCCACCTATATATTCTCTTTGGTAAAATGCCTGTGCGTGTCTTTTTCCGGTTTTCTAATTGGATTGTTTGTTTTTTTAAGTACTGTTTTCAAGTTCTTTGCGTATTCTAAATACAAGGCTTTTTTTGGACATGCAATTTACAAATATCTTCTCCCAGTATTTAATTTGTCTTTTTATTCTTTTAACAGTGTCTTTTGCAGAGCAAAATTTTAAATTCTGATGAGATACAATTTGTCAATTTTTCCTCTTCCGGTTTTGCTTTTTATTTTTTATTTTACTTTTATTTAACTTCTTTAGAGATAAGGTCTATGTTGCCCAGGCTGGAGTGCAGTGGCTGTTCACAGCTGCAATAATAGAGCACTGCAGCCTTGAACTCCTGAGCTCAAGTAATCCTCCTGCTTCAGCCTTCTGGTAGCTGGGACTACAGGTGTGCATCACTGTGCCTGGCTCTGGGTTGTGCTTTTGGTATCAAGTCTAAGAACTCTTTGCCTGGTATGAGTCCTGAAGATTTTCTATGTGTTTTTAAGAAGTTTTATAGTTTTATATTTACATTTAAGTGCATGATTTGTTTTGAGTTAATTTTTGTTTAAGGTGTGTGAGGTTTACATAGAGTTTTATTTTATTTTTATTTTTTTGCATATGGATATGTAATTGCTCTAGCACCATTTATTGAAAAAGTTCTCCTCCACCATTGAACTGCTTTTGCTACTTTGTCAAAAACTAATTGGCCATATATGTGGGCATATTTCTGGGTTCTCTATTCTGCTACATTGATCTATGTGTCTATCTTTCTACCAGTACCACATTGTCTTGATTGCTGTAACTATATAGTCAGCCTTAATATCAGCCAGCAATTCCTCCCACTTTAATCTTTGTCAAAAATTGAGCAAGGCCTTTCACTTTCCGTATTAGTTTTGGAATAAGCTTGTCTATGTCTACAGAGAAACTTGTTTTCTTTCTTTCTCAAAACTTGAGATTTTGATAGGAATTTTGTTAAACCTAGAGGCTTAGGGAATCAACCTAGGGGAAAGTGACATCTTTGCTATGTTTGATCTTTTGATTCATGAACATAGTATGCCTCTCCAAGGATTTAGGTTGCCTTTGATTTCTTTCATCCCCATTTTATAATTTTCATCATATAGATTCTTTATAAATTTTGTTAGATTTGTACTTAAGTATTTCATTTTTTTCTTTTTTTTTCTTTCTTTCTTTCTTTCTTTTTTTTTTTTTTTTTTTTTTTTTGAGACAAGTTTCACTCTTTTGCCCAGGCTGGAGTGCAATGGCATGATCTCGGCTCACTGCAACCTCTGCCTCCCAGGTCCAAGTGATTTTCCTACCTCAGCCTCCCCAGTAGCTGGGATTACAGGCACCTGCTATCATGCCCAGCTAATTTTTGTATTTTTGTAGAGATGGGGTTTTACTATGTTAGCCAGGCTGGTCTTGCACTCCTGACCTCAGGTTATCCACCCACCTTGGCCTCCCAAGTGCTGAGATTACAGGCGTGAGCCATTGTGCCCAGTCAAGTATTTCATTTTCTTCGGAGCAGTTTGTTAGGAATGCCTTCTTGAGAAAGGGTATTTGAATGGACCTAAATGAGAACATAAGAATAAGCCTGAGTGCCAAGATCCTGAGGCAAGTTCTTGCTTGGTGTGTGTAAGGACACACAGCAAAAACTGTACCCATTAATCAGTAAAAAGGACAGCATGTTCAAGGTGGTGTGAGCTAGAAAAAGAGTGGTAGCAAATGAGATCCAGGAGGTTGCCAGGGGTTAGCAGGACCTTGGTGAAATCCTGATGAGAAATTGAAATTTTACTCTAAGTGTGATGAAATGCCATCAGAGTGTTGAACAAAAGAACGATATAGTCAGACATATTTTAGAAGGATGACCCTGGCGCCTGAATGCAGAATTGGTTGTAGGAGGGTAAGGGGAAACAGGAAAGCTGTTAGCTCTTGGAGTGGCCCAGAGGACAAGTGACTGTAGCTCAGAAGAGGGTGGCAGTGTGAAAGGGACAAGGAGTAATTGGAGTCTAGATATATTTTGAAGGTGTAGCTGTCAGGATTTGCTGATGACTCGGTGTGAGAAGTTAGAGAAAGAGAAGAGGCATATATGGCTCCAAGGATCTTGGCCTGTGCAGCTGGGTGAACAGTGGTGCCATTTACTGAGACGAGAACTACATTCTTCAGTATGAAAACAGAACTGTCAGCCAGCACAGTGACCTTGCACCTGTAGACCCAGCAATTTCGAAGGTTGAGATGGTGAGGGGGTATCATTTGAGCCAAAGAGCTTGAGGTCAGCCTGGGCAATATATGACCCCATCTGAAAAAAAAAAAAAAAAAAAAACTGTCACTACCCAGAAAAGACGTGAAACCTAATATCTCAGTGTGCAGTCACAGACTGGCATGCGATAAGATTACCTTTCCCAAACCAGCCACATTTCTACAATGTTGGCAACTAGTTGGAATTCCAGAAACCACTGAGATGGTACCATAAGATGGATGTTGGAGAAGAAAGAAAAGGTAAGTGAAACCAGTAGTTCTTAACCACGTAAGAACCAAGCTTTTCCATGTTACTTCACACTAATCTTCATTAGACTCCTTACAGCTAAGTAAAAATACACTTGTTTTTTCCCTTTTTTCTTTCTTAAAAAATTGTAGTAAAGTATATCTAACGTAATATTTATTTTTGTTACTATTTTTTGAGGCAGAGTCTTGCTCTGTTTTGGCTCACTGTAACCTCTGCCTCCTGAGTTCAAGTGATTCTTCTGCCTCAGCCTTCCAAGTGGCTGGGACTACAGGCACATGCCACCATGCCTGGCTAATTTTTGTATTTTTAGTAGATATGGGGTTTGACCACATTGGCCAGGCTGGTTTCAAACCTCTGACCTCAGATGATCCACCCACCTTGGCCTCCCAAAGTGCTGGGATTACAGGCATGAGCCACCGTGCCTGGCCTCCGTATTTATTATTTTAAGTATTTGTAAATTTACAGTTCAGTGGCATTATATTCACAATGTTGCATAACCATCACCATCTATAGCCAAAACTCTTTCATCATCCTCAACAAAAACTCTGTACCTGTTAAACAATAGACTCCCTTTTACCACTTTCCCCAGCCCCTGGAAACTTCTATTATTTTCTATTTCTATGAATTTGCCTGTTCTGGGCACCTGAAATCAGTGGAATCACACAATATTTGTTCTTTTGTGTCTGGCTTATTTCACTAAACATATTGTTTTCAAGGTCCATCCATGTTATCCATATATCAAAATTTCATTCTTTTTACGGCTTAGTAATATTCCATTATTATAGATATACCATGTTTTGTTTATCCATTCATCCATTGATAGGCACTTGGGTTACTCCCACCCTTTAGCTATTGTGAGTAATACTGCTGTGAACATTGATGTACAAATATCTCTTCAAGTCTCCGCTTTCAATTCTTTCAGATTACATATACCTAGGGGTGGAATTGATGGATCACATGTTAGTTTTATGTTTAGCCTTTTGAGAAACCACCAAACTGTCCTCCACAGCAGCTGCACCATTGTGCATTTCCACCAGTAATGCATGAGGGTTCCAATATATCCACATCTTCACCAATACTTGTTATTTTCTCTGCTTGCTTTAATTATGATCATCCTGGCTGGGCATGGTGGCTCACGCCTGCAATCCCAACACTTTGGAAGACCAAGGTGGGCAGATCACTTGAGGTCAGGAGTTCAAGAGCAGCCTGGCCAACATAGCGAAAACTCCATCTCTACTAAAAAAAAAAAAAAATTAGCCGGGCATGGTGGCGCACACCTAGAATCCCAGCTACTCAGGAGGCTGAGGTAGGAGAATTGCTTGAACCTGGGAGGCGAAGGGTGCAGTGAGGCAAGATTGCACCACTGCACTCCAGCCTGGGGGCAGAGTGAGACTTTGTCTCAAAAAAGAAAAAAAAATCTATAATCATCCTAATAAATGTGAAGTGGTACCTCACAATGGTTTTGATTTGCATTTTCCTTATGGATAATGATGTTGAGCATCTTTTCATGTGTTTATTAGCTAGTTGTGTATCTTCTTTGGAAAGATGTCTATTCAAGTCTTCGCCCCCTTTTTAGTTGGGTTGTTTCTCTTTTTATTGTTACTGAATTTCAGGAGTTCCTTACATATTCTGGATATGATGCCTCATCAGACATACGTTTCATAAGTATTTTCTCCCATTCTAAAGGTTGTCTTTTTGCTTTCTTGACAGTATCCTTTGATGCACAAAGTTCTTAATTTTGAGGAAGTCCAATTTCTCTATTTTTTCTTTTATATAGTCTTTTTTTTTTTTTTTTTGAGATGGAGTCTCTGTTGCCCAAGTTGGAGTGCAGTGGTGCAATCTCAGCTCACCGTAACCTCTGCCTCCTGGGTTCAAGCAATTCTTCTGCCTCAGTCTCCCAAGTAGCTGGAACTACAGGTGTGTGCCACCATGGCTGGCTAATTTTTGTATTTCTAGTAGACACAGGGTTTCACTCTGTTGGCCAGGCTGGTCTCGATCTCCTGACCTCAAGTGATCCACCCGCCCTGGCCTCCCAAAGTGCTGGGATTACAAGTGTGAGCCACCACGCCCGGCTGCTCAGTTTAACTAATTTTTCTTTTATTGCCTGTGCTTTTGGTATCATATCCACAAAATAATTGTCAAATTCAATGTCATGCAGATTTTCCCCAATGCTTTCTTTTAGGAGTTTCATAGATTTCGTTTTTACATTTAGGCCTTTGATTAATTTTGAGTTAATTTTTGAATATTGTTTAAGCTAAGGGTCCAACTTCATTCTTTTGCGTGTGTATATGCAGTTTCCCCAGTTCTACTGGTTGAAAAGACTGTCTTTTGTCCGGGCGAGGTGGCTCACACCTGTAATCCCAGCACTTTGGGAGGCCAAGGCGGGTGGATCACGAGGTCAGGAGATTGAGACCATCCTGGCTAACACGGTGAAACGCCGTCTCTACTAAAAATACAAAAAATTAGCTGGGCGTGGTGGCAGGTGCCTGTAGTCCCAGCTACTCAGAAGGCTGAGGCAGGAGAATGGCGTGAACCCAGGAGGCGGAGATTGCAGTGAGCCGAGATCGCGCCACTGCACTCCAGCCTGGGTGACAGAGTGAGACTCCGCCTCAAAAAAAAAAAGAAAGAAAGAAAAGTGTGTCTTTTTTTTATTGGGCTTGGCACCCTTGTCAAAAACCAATTGGCCACATATGTGAGAGTTTACCTCTAGGCTCTCTATTCTCTTCTGTTGACTTGTATTTCTGCCCTTATGCAAGTAGTATAGTGTTGTTTTGTTTTGAGACGGAGTCTCACTCTGTTGCCCAGACTGGAGTGCAGTGGTGCAATCTCGGCTCACTGCAACCTCTGCCTCCCAGGTTCAAGCGATTCTCCTGCCTCAAACTCCTGAGTAGCTGGGATTACAGACATGCACTACCATGCCTGGCTGTTTTTTTATTTTTTATTTTTTAGTAAAGACAAATTGTCCATGTTGGCCAGGCTGGTCTCCAGCTCCTGATCTCAAGTGATCCACCCACCTCGGCCTCCAAGAGTGCTGGGATTACAGGCGTGAGCCACCGTGTCTGGCCATGGTGTTTTAATTACTGTAGCTTCACAGTATATTTTGAAGTTGGGAAGAAGTGTGAGTCCTTTTTTTTAAGATTGTTTTGGCTATTCAGCTCTCCTTGCAATTTCATATAAACCTGAAGACTGGCTTTTCCATTTCTGAAAAAGAGGCTGTTGGAATTTTGATAAGGATTGTGCTAAATCTGTAGATCAATTTGAATTATATTGACTAACACTGTTAAATCTTCCTATCCTTGAATACAAAATGTCCTTTCACTTATTTAGGACTTCTTTAATTTCTTTAAGCAACATTTTGTACTTTTCAGTATAGGAGTCTTTTACCTCCTTGGTTAGATTTATTCACAAGTATTTAATTCTTTTTTTTTTTTTCCGAGACGGACTCTCGCTCTGTTGCCCAGGCTGGAGTGCAGTGTCACAATCTCAGCTCATTGCAACATCCGGCTCCCGGGTTCAAGCAATTCTCCTGCCTCAGCCTCCCAAGTAGCTGGGATTATAGGCACCCACCACCACGCCCAGCTAATTTTTATATTTTTAGTAGAGACGGGCTTTCACCATGTTGGTCAGGCTGGTCTCGAATTCCTGACCTTGTGATCCACCCATCTTGGCCTTCCAAAGTGCTGGGATTACAGGCATGAGCCACCGCACCCAGCCGTATTTAATTATTTTAGATGCTATTGTAAATGGTATTACTGTTTTAATTTCCCTTTCAGGTTATTCATCACTAGTGTATAGAAACACAACAGATAATTTTCTCATTTTTGGGAGGGAAGAAATTGAGGCTCAGAATAAGTTGCTCAAAGGTGCATGGCTAGTAAGGCCCAACTCAGGGCTCTAATTTTGAATCTATCGGGCTGTCTCTCTGAAGAGGTTGCTTATTGGGCTCCTTTACCATTTTGCCCTTTCCCTTTGACTCAATGCTCTTAATTGCAAAATAGGAAGCACTGGGAAAAGAAAGAACTGGAGCACAGCCGGGTGTGATGGTTCACACCTGTAATCCCAGCACTTTGGGAGGCCGAGGTGGGCAGATCACCTGAGGTCGGGAGTTGGAGAGCAGCCTGGCCAACATGGTGAAACCCCATCTCTACTGAAAATACAAAGATTAGCTGGGCATGGTGGCGGAAGTCTGTAATCCCAGCTATTCCGGAGGCTGAGGTAGGAGAATCGATTGAACCCAGGAGGCGGAGGTTGCAGTGAGTTGAGATCGCACCACTGCACTCCAGCCTGGGCAACAGAGCAAGACTCCATCTAAAAAAAAAAAAAAATTGGAGCACTGCAACAGTCATGTTCCGAATTTTGCCAGTGTAACAACTGAACCACAGGAGGCAGCCATGGTCTCAGTGATACCCATGGATACGTTCACTTCAACCCTCTTTGACTGGAAGGCCCACAGGCAAATAACAGTCAACATTGAATTTGTGACCTCAAAATGCCAAAATACTTTATGAGAATGACTCAGAAATCAAGAAGCTACTTGTAACAAATCAAGTACTGAAATGCATTGTCAACACAGGACAGCTTCTCATCCCTGAGAAAAGGATTGTGTTAGGACATGCAGTTGGGGCTAAGACTCTTGAGGAACTGGGTGGGGTGTGGCTCAGGCTTGCTTGGGAGAGAAGCACTTTGCAGCTTGCCACCAGGCTGGAGACCTGAGTGTGCCAAGTCACTCTGCGTAGTCTAACAGACACTGGCAGTCTTGTATGTCTACAGGAGGGGATGCATGAACTTTCTCCAGGAACCTGAATACCATTCACGAACGACTGGGAAATTCCCTCTCCCCAGTCCCCACTGAACAGTTTCCTTCTCTCAAATGACAGGATTCCTGAATCTCTTTCTACTTCCTTCTATATCTAGGAGATAGCACATCACTGCAGCTGTCACTAATGGGAACGTGGCGTGATAGCTGTGGACAGTACTAGCAGCATTTTCTCAGTCTGCCTTCCTGCTACCCTTTGCTAGGCCAGCAGGATTCCCACAAGGGAATACTGAAGTCTGATGAATAGGAGCACATGTGTGCATGAGTGTACACACACACACACACAAACACACACACACAGAATTGAGAACTTATGGTATATTCTCCCCTCAAGAAGGGAAGAGCATTCTGGCTGGAAGATAGTGTCTTAGGATAGCCTCAATTTACCTCTGCTATCTCCAATGTGAAGGTATTATATTCCCACAATGCGAATCTTCCTCATACTTCCTGAGAAACCTCACACAAGAAATGGGAGAGCCTATATCCTTGAAGAATTACCTACTGACATTTGGAGTAGAGAAATAAGGGCCTGCCTGAGCACATGTGTAAGTTCTTCCCTAATACATGAAATATTAGGAAAATCCCACAGGGCTTCGAGACTGCCACAACCAGATATTTTACTCTTGCTCACTCAGGAAGGTAAAGAGAAAAGCAAAAACAAACAAACAAAACAACACACACACACAATCAAATAGAAAATAAGTGCAGATAGTTCACAAAGCAAAGCATCGGGTGTGCTATCAGGCTCCAAGGCAGCTTTCTCTACAGCTTGGACTTGGACATGTTATAACAGCCATTTTATTATGTCACAGAAAGAAATAACTGAAGTAGGTCATAACATTTCAAATTATTTTTCCAGTAGGAATATTATGCCCTGATGACATAGTCTAGTTTCACTTCTTCCATCAGTCACCAGAGACTTTCCTTAAAATGGTCCCTTGTCTCCAGCCTCTTGCACTTCATGCCATCCTCATGTTGCCTTATGTATTAGTCTGTTCTCGCATTGCTATAAAGAAATACCTGAGACTGGTCAGGTGCAGTGGCTCACACCTGTAATCACAGCACTTTGGAAGGCTGAGGTGGGTGGATCACTTGAGGTCAGGAATTTGAGACCAGCCGGGGCAACATGGTGAAACCTCGTCTCTACTAAAAATACAAAAATTAGCCTGGCGTGGTGGCATGTGCCTGTAATCCCAGCTACTCAGGAGGCTGAGGCAGGATAATCATTTGAACCTGGGAGGTGGAGGTTGAGGTGAGCCGAGATCACACTGCTGTGCTCTGAGATCAAACCACTGTGCTCCAGCCTGGGCGACAGAGCGTGACTCCGTCTGAAAAAAAAAAAAAAACCTGAGACTGGGTAATTTATAAAGAAAAGAAGTTTAATTGGGTCACAGTTCAGCAGGCTATACAGGAATCATAGCAGCTTCTGCTTCTGGAGAGGCCTCAGGAAACTTCTAATCATGGTGGAAGGCAAAGGGGGAGCGAGACATCTTACATGGCAGGAGCAGGAGGAAGAAGTGGGGAGGTGCCTAACCCTTCAAACAATCCTCGTGAGAACTCACTCATTATTGTGAGAGCAGCACCAGGAGGATGGTGCTAAACCATTCATGAGAAACTGCCTCCGTGATCCAGTTACCTCCCACCAGGCCTCACCTCCAACACTGAGGATTACAATTCAACATGAGATTGGGTGGGGATGCAGATCCAAACCATATCACCTAATATTAACCAGTAAAGATTAATATCATTCCCCTAGTCAAAACTTTGAGATTTCCTTACTATCAAGAGAATTGACCCTTAATTCTGTGTGTTATTTGAGGCTTCTTACCAATCAGTTTCCCTACTTATCTATGTCCTTATTCTAACTCCTCCTACTCACACTTTAGTCCTGGATTCAAAACCCACCTCCTCCACTTCTATCCACACTGACCTCTGTCCCCTATTCCTATAGCATACTCACGGTACCTCTCATTTTGGCAGCTTATTTATCAAGTGATTACTATGTATGCTCAAGTGAACTAGATGTTTTGTGAACACGAAGAGAATGAGATAAGGTCCCTGACCTGAAGGAGGGAACGTTGCTGTTCTGTCATGCTATGTTTCCTGAGAGCAAGCCATGTATCCACAGGAAAATGGAAGTCTACAGGTTCCTCCAGGATGTCTCTGTGCTATGTACATGCTGGAATTTCAGAAAGACTTGCTAAATTGAATTAAATTCTCTCTCTCTCTCCAATTGATTTAGTTGAAGTGCAATAGCTAATATGCACTTAAACTGTCCAAAGTAACAGAACTAGTCCACTACCGCTAGGCCATGAGCAAGTCTTCCAGGGGTAAGAAAGGAAAACCCACCCTGGTGTGCGGCCCGATCAGCAACAAGGAAAAAGTTGCTCAGTGCAAGTCTACTCTCCTGTTCGGAGCCTTGTGGTTATGCTGGGTTATACTTGGTTGTGCAGGTGTAAACTGCTGAAGTGGGAAATTAAGTGTGGTGACCAAAAGCGTGATGCTCAAAGGAGTGAGGAAAGGCAAAATGAGCAGAGTGGGGAAGAGGAACAGCAGAAACCTCCCAGAGCAGATGAGCAGCAGGGCCATCAAAGAAGGACTGGCTTCCTTCTCACATAACCAAGGCCAGTCCCTGGGAACCACAGTTCAGACTTCACATATTTGTAGCAGTAAAGGCTTGATGTTGGCAAGTTTATTTCCCAGACACCTGTTCCCGCAGGTAACAGCAGCCAGAGCAGCTGCCGTGAGTGACTCTGAGGTCGTCTCTCTCAAAGGTCCCGAGCTGGAAGGATTTGGAGAAGCGCAAACCCCAAACCCAGGTTCTTCTCCATGGGGCCCCGGGATATGTTGGAAAATCTAACCAAAGCAGGAAAAACTGGCGGGCCCGGAGAACGGGGCAGAGATGGAATAGAAGTCCCCGTTGACTTCAGGCATCCTGTCTTTCCCATCCTAAGCCAGGAGAAAAGTCCGCTTCCTGCAGACGACCTCAGACCAAGCAAGGTGCCCGCCGAGTCTCTCCTTGCAGGTCCGGCCCACGCTTTCCACTCATCTCTTTCCCCCGGGCGCGGGGCGGCGGCAGGCGGGGTCACCAGATCCCCCTAGCCCGGGCCCCTCCAGGCGCCAGGGACGCTGACGCTCGCGCTCTTCCTCTCTCGCCTCCCCTCCCCACCTCTCCGCTCCTTCGTCCAGTCCCTCCCCCAGCCTCGGCGCCGGGGGGCCGGGCTTGGCTCCGCGAGGCCCGTGCATTCCAGAGAGCCCAGCGAGCTAGAGCAACAAAGGAGCCGGGTCGTCGGCGGGGAGAGTTCGGGGGGCTGCGGCGCGCTGGGGCGAAGGTGGCTGCTGGGCCGCGGGCTGGCGCGGGGGCGGAGCCGGAGCTGCACTCGCACCCCCGGCCCGCGTCTGGCCTCCCTCGCGGGGCGGGGAGTTGGCTTTAATGGTGGGAGAGGGAATGGGGCTGGGGATTGGGGGCCCAGGGGGCTCCTAGGGCTGAAGACAACTTGGATTGCGAGGCTAGGGCTTGGGGAGTCGTGCATCCCGGTCCGGGCCTCCGCAGCCCAACATGGGCCCCGGGTTCCAAAGTTTGCGAAGTTGGGCGCCGAGGGGCCGGGGCGCGCGGAGCGTCCGGGGGGGCCCGGGCCCGGATTCTCTGGGCGCACAGGTCGCCTGAGCCGCCTCCGCGGCCGCCGGGGTCGTGCGTGTGGCCGGGGGGCTCCGAGGAGCAGGCGGGGGCGCCGGGGCTTTTGCTGAGTTGGCGGGGTTGGCCATGGCCGCTGCCCGCCCAGCGCGGGGGCCGGAGCTCCCGCTCCTGGGGCTGCTGCTGTTGCTGCTGGGGGGCCCGGGCCGGGGGTCGGCCTCGAGCGGGAACGCGACCGGGCCTGGGCCTCGGAGCGCGGGCGGGAGCGCGGGCGGGAGCGCGGGCGGGAGCGCGAGGAGGAGCGCGGCGGTGACCGGCCCTCCGCCGCCGCTGAGCCACTGCGGCCGGGCTGCCCCCTGCGAGCCGCTGCGCTACAACGTGTGCCTGGGCTCGGTGCTGCCCTACGGGGCCACCTCCACACTGCTGGCCGGAGACTCGGACTCCCAGGAGGAAGCGCACGGCAAGCTCGTGCTCTGGTCGGGTAAGTGCGGCGGAGCCGGGTCTGGGGGGCGGGAGGTGCTGCGGTAAGATGGGGGCACCCTTGGAAAGAACAGGCTCAGGCCTGAGTTTCGGAGAGGGCGGGGACAGCACCCGGGAGAGTTGGAGGGACAGAGCCCGAAACTTTGGGGGCAGGTTACGTGCAGGATGGGACCCTCGGTCATGGGAAAAGGAGGGCAAGGAAGTTGACGAAGCGGGTCACAAAGGGCCTGAGCTGGTGGGTGAGCAAAGGATGGCGGGGATGAGGGGCCCGTGAGGAGGTGGCTCTAAGCCACGGGAAAAGACATTTTGTAAGAAGAGGAGATGCTCCACCTACTCTGGAAGCAGGGTGCCGGGGGATTCAAGGAGGTGTTCAAGACCCTGGGGAAATTGGAGTTGGAGAGGAAAAGGGGAGGGATGACGGTGGAAGAGGTTTAGGCATTTGGAGGGAAGGGTAGGGGGACATGATCGAGTGAAGTTTTGAAGGAAAAGAAACCTCCATAGTGATGAATTATTAAAAGGTAACCAGAAAGTTCTGGAAATCTTGATTTGGTAGACAGGAAGGAAGCCTAGAGAACTGTGATCTTGTCTGGCTTTCACGGGAGATTTCATTCAGTTTGTGCATCTGAAAAACCGGCCCTCTGACGCATGCAGGAGGTTATGAAGGAATAAGACCTTTCTAACAGTTATTTGTGTTTTCTTTGGAAATTTGGTTACCGAGGCTGGTCAGGGCTGTGGAAGGACCCTTAAGTCTGGTGTGTTGAGAGCCTGTGGACACTTCCATGGTGGTTTGAAGTCCCAAAGCTCCCTCACTGGAGTGGCAGAGTCTGAAAAACTGCACAGTGAACCCAAATGTCCTTCCTTAGCAGTGTGGAGTATACTCTCCCCCACCTGTCACTTTTCTAGATGAGGCCTGGAGGGTGCTGAGGAAGGGAGTTGGCCTTATCAGCCCTCGCTTCTAGCCAGTATGATTCTAAAACTGTCCTTGGAAAAAGAAAAGAAAACCAGGAGCCAGGAGCAGAACTGGGAGCCTCCCTCTTTTGACAGGGCTGGGGTACCCCATCTCTTAGCTCTGCCCAGGGGGCTGGTGAGGACCCTAATGTAGGGAGTGTATGTAGGCCGCCTGTCATTGACAAGTTCTCGGCCTTTGTCAGAAGTTGGACAAGGCCATGAGGTTCCTGGCTTGGTTCAGATGCTGGAGGAGGAACTTGGAGGATGGTATCCATGGTACCCATGAGGAAGAGCTGCATCCTTTTTGGGGATCAGGTTCTAAAGTCAGCACAGCACATTAGACAGAAATCGTGTGTAAACAACAGTGGCTTTGAAAACTCTGCAGATTACCATAGTGTAAGGTGGATGTGGTTTTGCATATACACTTCTTTTACGATGTTTGCATACATGTGTTACATGTATACTCATATATAAGAATGGGTATACATAGAAGATAAAATAATTGTAATTTTAAAGTTACATTCATGCAAAAGACTGAAATAATAATAATAATAATAATAATAATAATAAAAAGAACACTAAAGTGAAATTAAGCAAGATTGCTTTGAGCATCACCCAAAATGAGACTTGAGTTTAGGAGCCAGCTGTGTGGAAAGTCCAAATCTCTCAGCACTAGAATCTCACCCAGTTCTGAGTTGCTCATGCTGTCAGAGGATAATCTTTCTGTCCCTCTCTTTATTGATTGTGCAAGGACCCATGGTTTAATTTTCCCAAGTTAAATGCATGTTTGATGTTGCCTCTGTGTAGTTACCATCAGATCAAGGAGGAAGGGTATGAACCATTTTCCAGCCCATACTCTTGAGAGCAGCTGCTGAGCAGACAGAAGTAGTTTAAGCTGGAACATGTATGAATTAGTACCATCTGCAGGTTGTGCAGGTTGAAATCTCACTATCTGTGCCTTTTGGCAGGGCAGGGTCCTACAGAGATGCCAGCACTGAGCCCAGCACCTTTAGTTCCATTAGTTCACTATGAGTTCTTCTCTGCCACCAACCACCATCCCTCAGCTCATTCCTGTTTCCATATGTGTTCTGGTTGCACTCTTTCTGCTTGGGACTTGCAAGTAGGGCAGAAGCAGGTGTTGGCTTGAGCTGGGTAATGAGTAGGTAGAGTGAACCCGAGCCTCGTGTGAGAATCACAGCCAGGTCAGCTGGTAGCCTCTGGCAAGTGATTTATCGTGTTCCGAGTTAATGATCTTGATTTTGCATTAGACAGGGTCAGTGTTACCTGGCTCTTAGGGGTGTTTTTGTGGGTGAAGGATGAAGGTGATCTAGGTTGTCTTCATCGGTAAACTCTTGAATGTAGGAACTGGGTCTTCACTTTTTTTCAAAGCCTGTGAGTACTGAGTACACAGCCATGCTTCTATTCATGCATTCAGTTATGTATTGAATGTTTGCTGTATGTCACATGCTGCGCATGTAAGGATGAAGAATACAGATATGATCCTCTGTCATCAAGAAGAAGACAGGCTGGGCATGGTGCTCACACCTGTGATCTCAGCACTTTGGGAGGCTGAGGCGGGAAGATTGCTCAATACCAGGAGTTTAAGACCAGCCTGAGACCTTGCCTCTAAAAAAAAAAAAAAAAAGGAAGACAGATAATTCAACAGGCTTTGGAAATACCTGTGAAAGGTACTGTGGCATTTTAGGGTACTGAAAAAGCATAAAGGACGCAAGGAACATCCCAGAAGAACTGGCATTTAACCCATAACTTGACACATAAGCAGGAATTGCCTGGCCGAGGGAGAGTTGAGGTTTGAAGGGATAGGAAGAGGAAATAGCATGTACAAAGGTGTAGAGGTAGGAGGGCTTGGTGCTTTGAAAGAAAGTATAAGAGTTGCAGTAGAACTGGATCAAAGCATGTGAGGGGTGGAATTGTGAGAGATAAGACCTAAAGAATTAGAAAATAAAGGGATTTATACCTCATATTAAGTTTGGATGTTATCCAGGGGATGATAAGGAGCCATTGAAAGATTTTAAGCAAGGGAGAGATGTAATTGTCTTTGCATTTTAGCTGGATCTCTTTGGGTATGGTGTGAAGAAGCCATAGGAGCAGGGAAAGCCTGGAGCCTGGCTTCTTGACCAGGGTATGTGTAGCCCAAGTAAGAGACGATGGCGGTTGGGACTGGGTAGCAGGACAGAGGGAGTGGGCAGATCCCACTAACTTTCAGAGGTAGTGCTCATAGGGCACTGATGAGTTAGATGTGGAGCCTCAGTGAGCAGGAGGCCTCGGGTTTCAGGCTTGGACGGAAGGTGGTGCCATTCCCTTTCACTAAGATAGAGAATGCTAGAGGAGGAAGAAGTTTAGGCAGGAGGTGTGGCTTTGATTTTGGCCGCGTGAATTAGAGATGCTCATTGGACATCTATGTGGAGATTCTCAGCAGATCTGGAAATAGGAATTGCTGGAGAGAGGTGGCCACTGTGTGCTTCCTTGGCCCTGACTACTGAGGCTTTGGAAGGATGCCATTGACTGAGGAAGTTTATAGCTCAGGTTGGTCCAATTTCTAGGTCTCTATAGACCTCAGGTCTTTCCTCTGTCTTTCATCTCTCTGGCCTGAGGCTTCTTCAGTCACTTAGCATCTCTCCCCTTTACAGCTGGAAATGCCTCCTCCCGGGCATTCCAAGCTGACCAGACAAACATAATGTCCAGGCCGTGGTCCACCTTAGGCCAAACCTGGTTTAGTAAGTGGGGCAAAAAAGCAGAGAGGCCTGCAGCTGGCAGTGGCGATAGGTCCCTGAGAGCCAGCACGTAGCCTCCTTAACCACTGCTGTGCTCTGTGTGGTACATAAGTGTGTGGCCCTGTCACCTTGCCCACTTGCAGGTAAGTAGGAGAGAGACAAAGGCTGGGAGGAATTTCTTGTTTGCCTCTCACACATTGAATTGAGGGCTGAGAGGAGGAATGTTTTTGGTGATGGTGGGTTATTTTCAGGGATGGATCAGGAAGAATTTCCTTAGAGCTGTTCCCAAACTTGGCTGGTAATCAGAGTCAGTTAAAAAGATATATATGGCCGGGTGCGGTGGCTCACGCCTGCAATCCCAGCACTTTGGGAGGCCGAGACGGGCAGATCACAGGGTCAGGAGATCGAGACCATCCTGGCTAACACGGTGAAACCCCGTCTCTACTAAAAATACAAAAAAATTAGTTGGGCATGGTGGCGGGTGCCTGTAGTCCCAGCTGCTTGGGAGGCTGAGGCAGGAGAATGGTGGGAACCCGGGAGGCAGAGCTTGCAGTAAGCCGAGATCGCGCCACTGCACTCCAGCCTGGGCGACAGAGCGAGACTCCATCTCAAAAAAAAAAAAAAGATATGTATGTATAGGCTGGGTGCAGTGGCTCACACCTGTAATCTTAGCACTTTGGGAGGTTGAGGCAGGAGCATTTCTTGAAGCCAGGAGTTCGAGACCAGCCTGGGCAACAAAGTGAGACCCCATCTCTAAAAAAAAAATTAGCCGGGCATGTTGGCACACACCTGTGGTCCCAGCTACACTGGAGGCTGAGGCAAAAGGATCACTTGAACCCAAGAGGTTGAGGCTGCAGTGAGCCATCATCACACCACTGCCCTCCAGACTGGAAAACAGAGCAAGACCCTGTCTCAAAAACACATACATATATATAGATATGTGTGTATGTATACACACACACATATATGTATAGGGAAAATATAAAATACAGAAAAACATACATGGACCTAAGTCTTTTTTTTTTTTTAAATTATCTTTAATTGATTATTTGAGAAATGGGGTCTTGCTGTGTTGCCCAGGCTGGAGTGCAGTGGCTATTCAGAGGCTCACTCATTGTGCGCATGGTGCTTATGGTGCCTGGAATAGCTGGCACTACAGGCATGTGTTCTGTGCCAGCCCAAGTCTTCAATTTTGCTTCAGATCTTTAACTTTTTAATTGTGAAATATAACATGTATGCAGAAAACTGCATAAAACACAAAGGTACTGAATAACAAATAATTATAAAGTGACGTCTGGGTCAATAACTAGAACACGGTCAGACCCCTGAAGCTCCCTCTGTGTCTTGTCTAGTCACATCCCCCTCCCCTTGCTCAAGAGGTTTTCAGTAATCACGTCCTTTTTTTCTCTATGGTTTTACCTCCTAGTTTTGGAATCCATAAGCAGTATATTTCAGCTTTGCATGTTTTTGAACTCTGTTCAAATGGAATTTGTACAAAATAATATGCTGTGCATATTATTTCTTGCTTCTTTTACTTTATATCATTATGTAAGATTCATCCATGTTATTGCAGCTTATTTCTTTTTTGCTTGTTTATTTGTTTGTTTTTGTTTTTTTGAGACAGTCTCACTCTGTCACCTAAGCTAGAGTGCAGTGGCGCGATCTCGGCTCACTACAACCTCTACCTCCTGGGTTCAAACGATTCTCCTGCCTCCGCTTCCTGGGACCATAGGTGCACACCACCGTGCCTGGCTAATTTTTGTATTTTTTAGTAGAGACAGGGTTTTGCCATGTTGGTCAGGCTGGCCTCAAACTCCTGACTTCAGGTGAGCCACCCACCTCATACTACAGCTTATTTCTTCATTGCTGAATAATATTCCATTATATGAGTATACCCCCAATTGTTTACCCATTTTATTGTCATCTCAAGTTTTTGCCCACTGCAAATAACATTGCTGTGAGTAGTCTTTTATGTATATCCTGGTACAACTGGCACAAGTTTCTTCAGGTATATGCTGAAGAAGTAGAATTGCTAGATAATAAGGCATGCATACTTTAGGCTTTTGCCAAACCATTTTTCAAAGTGGTTGTACCAACTTATACTCCCACTAGCTAGTAGAAAGTCAACATTGGTTCACATGATTCCCAACCTTTGGTATTATCAGCCTTTTACATTTTTGCCAATCTAGTGGCTATATTGTGGCATATATTTGTGGTTTTAATTTGCACTTGCCTGATTACTAGTAAAGTTAAATGCCTTTTTAAATGCTTACTGGCCATTAGGGTTTCTGCTTTTGGGAAGTGTCTGTTCAAATCTTTGACATGTTTTTCTATAGGGGCTGTCTGTCCTTTTTGTAAGATTTGTAGGAGTTCTTTATACATGCTAGATATGAGTTTATAGGATTACAAAGGAAATCAATTATATTGACATAATAGTTATCAAATATAAAAATGCAAGTATGTGGGCTTATTTATTTATACAATAAATAAGATCTGGTGCAGGTGTAATAACTGCTATAATATCAAAGTGATTATAAGCATTGACATTATTTCGAGATATCTGCAACAAAAATATCTGGTTTCCACTTGTGACAAAGCCACAGGTACTATTAACATTATGTACTGTGGGCCAGGCGTGGTGGCTCACACCTGTAATCCCAGCACTTTGGGAGGCCAAGGCGGGCAGATCACGAGGTCAGGAGATCGAGACCATCCTGGCTAACACAGTGAAACCCCGTCTCTACTAAAAATACAAAAAATTAGCCGGGCGCGGTGGCGGGCGCCTATAGTCACAGCTACTCGGGAGGCTGAGGCAGGAGAATGGCGTGAACCCAGGAGGTGGAGCTTGCAGTGAGCCAAGATTGTGCCACTGCACTCCAGCCTGGGTGACAGAGCGAGACTCCCTCTCAAAAAAAAAAAAAAAGAAAAAAAAAACAAAAAAAACGTTATGTGCTGTGATGTGTTGCTTACATTCATAATTGGAGGAAGGGCCAAATTTTAGTTAGGTGTAATTTTTTTCCCATTGAAATTCATGGACCTCTGAATTTTTCCAAGAATCCTTTGTGAACCATAGGGTAAGAATGTTACTTACAGAATATCACTATCTAGTAGAGAGTCTGAGCTATTCTTGATCGTGTGTGTGTGTGTGTGTGTGTGTGTTTTAATAGAGACAGGGTTTGACCCTATTGTCCCGGCTGGTCTTGAACTCCTGGGCTCAAGCGATCCTCCTGCCTTGGCTTCCCAAAATGCTCCTTTGTGTTTTAATATAAAAATACTTGGTGATTTTTTATTGGGATTGCATTGACTATATAGATTAACTTGGAAAAAAAAAGAGACATCTTTACAATACTGAGTCTTCCAAACATTGAACATTTATATATTTCTATTTAGATCTTTCATTTTCTCAATATTCTGCACAGATTTAAATACTTATTATTTGTTAGACATTCCTAGGTACTTGATATTTTTGATGCTGTTGTAAATGATGCCTTTAACATTTATTTCACTTTGTTTGTTGCTGACATATAGAAATAAAACTGGCTGGGCACGGTGGCTCACGCCTGCAATCCCAGCACTTTGGGAGGCCAAGGCGGGGGGATCACGAGGTCAGGAGATTGAGACCATCCTGGCTAACATGGTGAAACCCCATCTCTACTAAAAATACAAAAAGTTAGCCGGGCATGGTGGCGGGTGCCTGTAGTCCCAGCTACTCAGGAGGCTGAGGCAGGAGAATGGCGTGAACCTGGGAGGCGGAGCTTGCAATGAGCCCAGATTGCGCCACTGCACTCCAGCCTGGGCAATACAGTGAGACACTGTCTCAAAAAAAAAAAAAAAGAAATAAAATTGATGCCTTTAACATTTATTTCACTTTGTTGCTGATATATAGAAATAAAATTGATTGTGAATTCAGTAAACTTGCTAAATTTATTCTATACACATAGTCATATAATTTGTGAATAATGAGTTTTGTTTCTTTCTTTCCAAGTCTTATACCTTTTATTTATCCTTATTGCTTTACTGAAGGCTTCCAGTGCATTGTTAAATAGACAAAACATCTTAATTCTTGACTTTTCTGGATTCTAAAAAGAAAGCTTTTCTACCCTTCATTAAATTTGATGTTTGGTTCAGGTTTTTTATAGTTAATTACATTTTATCAGATTAAGAACGTTTTCTCTTATTTCGAATTTGCCAATTATTCTTTTGATCATAGATGGATGTTGAATTTTATCAACTTTTTTTTTTGGAGACGAAGTGTCACTCTGTCACCGAGGCTGGAGTGCAGTGATGCGATCTCAGCTCACTGGAACCTCTGCCTCCTGGGTTCAAGTGATTCTCCTGCCTCAGCCTCCCAAGTATCTGGGACTACAGGCGCACGCCACCACGCCCGGCTAATTTTTTGTATTTTTAGTAGAGACGGGGTTTCACTGTGTTAGCCAGGTCAATTTCCTGACCTCGTGATCCGCCCGCCTCAGCCTCCCAAAGTGCCAGGATTACAGGTGTGAGCCACTGCGCCTGGCTGAATTTTATCAACTTTTTTTTGCATCCATTGAGATGATCATATGATTTTTTTCTCCTTTAACCTGTTAATGTAGTAAATTGCATTGATTGAATTTTCTAATATTAAACCAGCCTTATAACAGTGGTACTCAACTTGACTAGTCATCAGAATCACACAAATAAAAAGTCTTTTTAAAAGTCTAGATCAGCCGGGCGTGGTAACACCTATATTCCTGTTTCTCTTTTTGTTTCATGTTTTATTAAAATAAAAGAAGTAAAATAATACAGATAAAGCTGATAAAGCTGATATCCCCTCTCTTTCTCTTTTCAGTTTCATATCCTTCTTTTCTCTTTGGAAAGCTTCCCCATCCTAGTAATTTGTGTATTTCTTTATTTTGTTTTTAAACTCAAGTTTTTTTTGTTTTCATTTTTGTTTTTTTGTAGAGATGGGGTTTGGCCATATTGCCCAGGTTGGTCTCGAACTCCTGAACTTAAGTGATCCACCCACCTTGGGCCTCCCAAAATGCTAGGATTATAGGCGTGAGCCACCATGTCCAGCCTTAAGCTTAATTACTTTTAAAAAATAGGTTATACATGTACATGGCACAGAATTCAAAAGGAACAAGTTAAGTCCTACTTCTGCATCTAGCTACCCATTTTTCCTCTGCAGAAGTAACCACCAACACTGGTTTTTGTGTCCTTTTGGAAATATCCAACATCTGTCCAGATGTAGATGTGCTCTCAGTCTCTCCTCTACCGCCCAACCAGTACCATGCTCTATAGACTGCTCTCCACTCAACTGAGTCCATGTAACATGACAACATTGGACATCATTCCATTTCAATGCACATCCTGTCATGCACCCCAGAAGGAGATTTTGGTTAACAATGGACCACATGTGATGGTGTTCCCTTAAGATTATAATACCACATTTTTACTGTAGCCTTTCAATGTTTAGATATGTTTAGATACACTGATACTCACCGTTGTGTTACAGTTGCCTGCAGTATTCAGTATAGCAACATGCCGTACAGGTTTGCAGCCTGGAAGCCATAGGTTATACTGTATCACCTAGGTGTGCAGTAGGCTATACCATCCAGGTTTGTGTAAGTACACTCTGATGTTCACACAAAGATGACATTGCCTGATGACACATTTCACAGAAGATATCCTCATTGTTAAGCAACATGTGACTATATCTCAACCCTGAATAGTGTTCTATTATAATGGTGTACGTTATTTTACTTGGTTGGTCTCCTATTGATGGATATGGATTCAAGCTGTTTCTACTTTTTTGCTATTACAAAACAGTGCTGCAATGAATAATCTATATTATCTTTGTGAACATGTGAAGTAGAAGTACTAGTATAAAATTTTGGTAGATAATGCCAAAGTGATCTCCGCAAGTGTTTACTAATTTTTATTCCTACCAACAAATATAAAAGTGCCAGTTTCTCCCCACACTCTTTATAGTACGGTATTTTCTTTTCTTTTTTTTTTTTTTTTTTTTTTTTTTGAGATAGAGTTTTGTTCTGTCACCCAGACTGGAGTGCAATGGCGATCTCGGCTCACTGCAACGTCCGCCTCCTGGATTCAAGCAATTCTCCTGCCTCAGCCTCCCAAGAAGCTGGGATTACAGGCGCCCACCACCACACCTAGCTAATGTTTGTAGTTTTTTAGTAGAGACGGGTTTTCACCATGTTGGCCAGGCTTGTGTAGAACTCCTGACCTCAGGTGGTCCACCCGCCTCGGCCTCCCAAACTGTTGGGATTACAGGCGTGAGCCACCACCATGCTCAGCCTTCTTTATGTTTTAAAGGCCATTAAATGGCCTTGAGTCCAGGAGTTCAAGACCAGCCTGAGCAACATGGTGAAACCTTGTCTCTACAGAAAAATACAAAAATTCGCCAGGTGTGGTGGTGTGAGCCTGTAGTCTTTGCTACTCAGGAGGTTGAGGTGGGAGGATTAACTGAGCCTGGGGAGCTGAAGGCTGCAGTGAGCCGTGATTATGCCACTGAGCTCCAGCCTGGGCAACAGTGTGAGACCCTGTCTCAAAAAATAAAAAAATAAAAAAAAACATAAAGAGATGTTCGACCTCAGTCTTAATAATACAAATGTGGAATAAACTACAACGAAATATTCTTTTTTTAAACTTTTATACTTTTTATCACTTAGTGATAAAGATCAAAACATTTGAAAATGTGATCTGTTATTTGTCTTTCACCTGTGTGTCTATAGAATTATGCAATTTTTACTGATTTGGAGGAGCTTTGTGCATATAAGGAAATTAGCTCTTGTGATAAGTATTGAAAATACATTTTTTCAGTGTCTTTTCTTATGATTTTTGTATCGATTTTTCTGAAGTCTTTTGTTTAAATCTTTTATTTCACAATGTGTAGGCTTTGTGTCATTTCAGAAGGCCTTCTCCACTCCAAGGTTTGAAAAATCATTTCCTGGCCAGGTGTGGTGGCTCATGCCTGTAATCCCAGCACTTTGGGAGGCCGAGGCGGGTGGATCACGAGGTCAGGAGATCGAGACCATCCTGGCTAACACGGTGAACCCCCGTCTCTACTAAAAATACAAAAAAAAATTAGCTGGGCGTGGTGGCGGGCGCCTGTAATCCCAGCTACTCGGGAGGCTGAGGCAGGAGAATGGCGTGAACCCAGGAGGCAGAGCTTACAGTGAGCCGAGATCACATCACTGCACTCCAGCCTGGGCAACAGAGCGAGACTCCATCTCAAAAAAAAAAAATCATTTCCCATCTTTTCTTCTAAAACTTTAATTTTTAGAAAAACAATGTAGTTATTTTTTTATCCATCTGGACTTTTATGTAAGAAATGGGGTAAAGCTCCACCTTATTTTTTCCCCAGATAATTTCTCAGTTGTCCTTTAAGATTTATTTAATAATCTCTCTTTTTCCTGGGGAGTTTTATTTTTAAGGTATGAAACAATATTCACAATGAGGGAAAAAAAGGAAAACAAATTACACATTTTTAAAACCTGATTGTTACCACAGATATAAAAAGATTGAGAAAAATTACAGTTTTTTTTTGTTGTTGTTTGTTTGTTTTAATGAGTCTTGCTGTATCACCCAGGCTGGAGTACACTGTCGTGATCTTGACTCACTGCAACCTCCACCTCCTGTGTTCAAGCAATTCTTCTGCCTCAGCCTCCCAAGTAGCTGGGACTACAGGTGTGGACCACCACGCCTGGTTAATTTTTATATTTTTTAGTAGAGACAGGGTTTCACCATGTTGGCCAGGCTGGTCTCAAACTCCCGACCTCAAGTGATCTGCCTGCCTCAGCCTCTCAAAGTGCTGGGATTACAGGCATGAGCTACCGCACCTGGCTGACACAACCTTTATTTTTTTTTATTTTTCGAGACAGGGCCTTGCTCTGTCGCCTAGGCTGGAGTGCAGTGGTGCCATCTCCGCTCACTGCAACCTCTGCCTCCTGGGTTCAAGTGATTCTCCTGCCTCAGCCTCCTGAGTAGCTGGGATTACAGGCACGTGCCACCACATCCAGCTAATTTTTGTACTTTTAGTAGAGACAGGGTTTCACCATGTTGGCCAGGCTGGTCTCGGACTCCTGACCTTGTGATCCACCCGCCTCAGCCTCCCAAGTTCTGGGATTACAGGTTTGAGCCACCATGCCCAGCCGACACAACCTTTTTATTAACTGCCTGATGTTTCTCTAAAGCATTTTACTCCAGAGAGGTCCCCCCATTTTAAATATATTGTGCAATAAAAGTAAACATCCAGTAAAATTGACTTTTTCTTTGTTGTACAGTTCTAAGTTTAGACAAACGCATAGACTTATGTAACCAGCCACCACATTCAATTCAAGATAGAGAATCGTCCTTTAACCCCCATATATTCTCTCATGCTACTATTTTGTAGGCAAATCCTGCCCTCACCCCAATCCCTGGCACCCACTGCTCTGTTTTCTGCAAGTACCCATGTGCTCAGAATTTCTGGTGACTGTTTTTGGGTTTTTTGTTTTTTGTTTTTTTGTTTTTGAGGCAGAGTCTCATTCTTTTGCCCAGGCTGGAGTGCAGTGGCGCCATCTCAGCCCACCGCAACCTCCACCTCCTAGGTTCAAGCAATTATCTTGCCTCAGCCTCCCGAGTAGCTGGGATTACAGGCATGTACCACCACGACCGGCTAATTTTTGTATTTTTAGTAGAGACGGGGTTTCACTTTGTTGGCCAGGCTGGTCTTGAACTCCTAGCCTCAGGTGATCTGCCTGCCTTTGCCTCCCAAAGTGCTGGGATTACAGGTGTGAGCCACTGCGCCTGGCCAACTGGTGACTGAATTGAGTCAAGTGGGAACTGTTACCTGAGGACATTGCTTCTTAACTGGCAGGAACTTGCTCTGCACCCTGGAATATACTCTGAAGGCTGGGAGCAGTCAGAGGCCTCAGACAAATAATCATAAGAGTTAACATTTCCTGAGCGCTTACTACATGACAGGTACTGTGCCAAGGGCATTTAAAGCATTATATCACTTTTCACAGCAGTTCCATGAGGTAAATCTATCATCCCCATTTTACAGATGAGGCAACTGAGGCTAAAGATAAAGTATTTTGCCCAAGATCATACAGCCAGGAAAGAGTGGAGCCAAGATTTGGACCCAGGCTGGGCAGTTGCCATGCACATGCCCCTTACCTCTCTACTGTGTTGCCTTCCCCCGAAAAGAGTGGTTACCTGTCTCTACCACCCCCAGCCTGGAAATGTGACCGGCACCCATGTTGGCTCTCACATCCTCATATTCTCTCCTAATGCAACTTCTTGCTTGGGAAATAGATATTGCTGAAGCAGGGTTGATTCAGGAAGGGCTTCTGTGATGGGCAGGGCGGAGGACTAGGCTGGGGACGGGTGCTGGGAGATTGCCGCCTGTTTCTGTCTTGCTGACAACATTTTTCCCCTCTCCGCACTGGACAGAGCCTCTTCTGTTCCTCTCCATCTGACTTCCTGCTTCCTCCTCTGGCTTTGGAGTGCCTGGCTCCTCTGACTACCTCTTCTTAAGCCCCCATCTCTTCTCTCTCACTCCGCTTGGTAAGAGGAACAAGGGTTCTGGGGTCTGGGCAAAGGGAAACATCTCCTGGCTCTAGCAAATGGGCCCCGTGAGAGTTGGGTGCACCCCTGAAAAGGTAAATCCACCCCGGGGAGCTCTACCAGAGGCATTACCACTCCCTAGCAGGGCATCTGGAAGTGGCAGTTATTTTCTTAAAACTTAAATGATAGTAAGCATACAGAATAGCGCACAGATCATGAGCTTGGTTTCCACAAGGTGAATACACTCATGTAACCAGTATCAGATCAGGAGATAGAATATTCCCAACATCCCATGTAACCAGTACCAGATCAAGAAATAAAACATTCCCAGCAGCCCAGAGGTTCCTCTCCAGGCTCCCTTCTAGTCACCATCCCTAGAGTAGAGGGCTGGGGCATTTTTGTTTGTCACAATCACTTCTGGGTTCTACTGGCATTGAGTTGGCAGAGTCTAGTGTCTGCAATGCATGGGACAGTCCTACGGTATAAAGAACTGTCCTGCCCAGATGCACTGTTGAGAAACACTGTACCTGCCAGGTCTGACCAGTGATGGGCTGCAGTGTGGCAAAGGCCTAGAGGACAGGGGTGAAGCTGTGTCTGTGGGTCAGAGTGAGGAGGGGCCTTCACTGCAATGCTGTTGCCACCCCCAGGCCTCCGGAATGCCCCCCGCTGCTGGGCAGTGATCCAGCCCCTGCTGTGTGCCGTATACATGCCCAAGTGTGAGAATGACCGGGTGGAGCTGCCCAGCCGCACCCTCTGCCAGGCCACCCGAGGCCCCTGTGCCATCGTGGAGAGGGAACGGGGCTGGCCTGACTTCCTGCGCTGCACTCCTGACCGCTTCCCTGAAGGCTGCACGGTGAGTGCTCTGTGAGACAAGGTCCAGGCTCTCTGGGTTGGGCAGGACCGGGTATAGGGCAGGGTCCAGTGGGGAGCAGGGGAGCCCAGAACTTTGTCTCCTGGAGACCCTGAGCCTACAGCCATGGGGTCAACAGGACACAAACTCAAACTGCAGCTCACTGGCTGGATCCGTCTATTAGGGATTCTCTATTTATTTATCAATGATCACATGTTCAGCAAAATGTTTTGAGCACTGGCTGTTGGGTGTTGTGGTGTTACGGGCATCACGGATGACAGGAGCCTATCAGGAAGTTTCTCATGTATGTTGGGAGTTAAGGCGCGAGCATGTGAAACAGCTAGAGCCACCAAGACAGGGGACGTGAGCTAGTTCTGGGTGGTGCAGGAGAGGTCTTCAATGAAAATAATAACAGTAATAATGATGGTAATAATACTAATTAGTCCTGTTTACTATATGCCAAATGCCATTATAATAAGCTCATGCCTGTAATCCCAGCACTTTGGGAGGCCGAGGTGGGCAGATCACCTGAAGTCAGGAGTTCCAGACCAGCCTGGCCAACGTGGCAAAACCCTGTCTCTACTAAAAATACAAACATAAGCCTGATGTCATGGTGTGCGCCTGTAGTCCCAGCTACTTGGGAGGCTGAGACACGAGAATCGCTTGAACCTGGGAGGTGGAAGTTGCAGTGAGCTGAGATTGTGCCACTGAACTCCAGCCTGGGCTACAGAGTGAGACTCTGTCTCAAAATAAATAAATAAATAAATAGGCTGGCCAGACACAGTGGCTCATGCGTGTTATCCCACCACTTTGGAAGGCCGAGGCGGGTGGATCACTTGATGAGGTCAGAAGTTCAAGACCAGCCTGACCAACATGGTGAAACTCCGTCTCTACTAAAAATACAAAAAATTGGCCAGACATGGTGGTGGGCACCTGTATTCTCAGCTACTTGGGAGGCTGAGGCAGGAGAATTGCTTGAACCCGGTAGGTGGAGGTTGCAGTGAGCCAAGATTGTGCCATTGCACTGCAGCCTGGGCGACAGAGCCAGACTCTCTCTCTCTCTTTCTATATATATAATACATGTTTATTCATTTAACCCTTAAACCATACCATAAGGTAAGTACTACCATCTTAGAAATGGGGAAACTGGCCGGGCGCAGTGGCTCACGCCTGTAATCCCAGCACTTTGGGAGGCTGAGGTGGGTGGATCATGAGGTCAGGAGTTCAAGACCAGCCTGGCCAACCTGGTGAAACCCCGTCTCTACTAAAAATACAAAAATTAGCCGGGTGTGGTGGTGGGCACCTGTAGTCCCAGCTACTCGGGAGGCTGAGGCAGGAGAATTGCCCGGGAGGCATAGGTTGCAGTGAGCTGAGATCACGCCACTGCACTCCAGCCTGGGCGACAGAGTGAGACTGTCTAAAAAAAGAAAGAAGGAAAGAAAGAAAAAAAGAAAGAAAGAAAGAAGTGGGGAAACTGAGGTACAGAGAGGCCAAATAATTTGCCAAGCCAGCCCTGGGATTCAGGTCCCGGAAGTATATCTCCAGCCACCCTGCCATGCTACCTAGATACCTTTCCCTAAACAAGAGGCTCGCCCCTGAGCTGCCTTGACACCGTCTTTTCCCATCCCTGGTGCCAGAATGAGGTGCAGAACATCAAGTTCAACAGTTCAGGCCAGTGCGAAGTGCCCTTGGTTCGGACAGACAACCCCAAGAGCTGGTACGAGGACGTGGAGGGCTGCGGCATCCAGTGCCAGAACCCGCTCTTCACAGAGGCTGAGCACCAGGACATGCACAGCTACATCGCGGCCTTCGGGGCCGTCACGGGCCTCTGCACGCTCTTCACCCTGGTCAGCCGCGGGAGGGCAGGCCCGGGGTGCCCTCAGCCGGGAACGTGGGAAGAGAGCCAGAGGGAAGGGGGGCAAAGAGGTCTTGGTGGGGGTCCCCAGGGAAGGGTCATGATCAGAAGGGTCTGGGGCTCAGTTAAGGGTGTCTGTGTCAGCAGAATAACCCTAACCTCACAGAATGGCGCACTTCTCTCTTCTAGGCCACATTCGTGGCTGACTGGCGGAACTCGAATCGCTACCCTGCTGTTATTCTCTTCTACGTCAATGCGTGCTTCTTTGTGGGCAGCATTGGCTGGCTGGCCCAGTTCATGGATGGTGCCCGCCGAGAGATCGTCTGCCGTGCAGATGGCACCATGAGGCTTGGGGAGCCCACGTAGGTGTCTTGGGGACCCAGAGGTGAAGGTACAGGGAGGAAGGCTGAAGTGTGCATTTACCCCAAAGGGAGCAGGTGCGTGTAAAACCGAGATCCAGGGCAGGATCTGGCTCTGCCCTACTGCATACTGCATGCAAGATCTCCAGTGTTAGGATCTTAGTTTCAGAATAAGGACCTTCATGGTTTGTATCTGCTCAAAGGGGCGGCTCCTAGAGCCTCCTCAGATCTGACCTGGGTCCTGTCTCCAAGCCCTGACTTCTGGGAACCTCCAGCCCTCAGCAGCCGAGGGTCTGGGCACAGGGTGGGGAGACCAGGTAGAGGGAGTACAGAGTGACCGCCTCAAGTGACACCTTACCTCTCTGCACAGCTCCAATGAGACTCTGTCCTGCGTCATCATCTTTGTCATCGTGTACTACGCCCTGATGGCTGGTGTGGTTTGGTTTGTGGTCCTCACCTATGCCTGGCACACTTCCTTCAAAGCCCTGGGCACCACCTACCAGCCTCTCTCGGGCAAGACCTCCTACTTCCACCTGCTCACCTGGTCACTCCCCTTTGTCCTCACTGTGGCAATCCTTGCTGTGGCGCAGGTATAGTGACTGGTAGGAACGGGAGACCTGGATGGGGTGAGTTTGAGGGAGGGGGCCAGTAACCCACCTTCTATCCCACCCCTTCCTGCCGCAGGTGGATGGGGACTCTGTGAGTGGCATTTGTTTTGTGGGCTACAAGAACTACCGATACCGTGCGGGCTTCGTGCTGGCCCCGATCGGCCTGGTGCTCATCGTGGGAGGCTACTTCCTCATCCGAGGTGAGTGAAGACCAGGCCAGGACCAGTTGGGCAACAAAATGTACTGGGCACTTGCTGCCAGTACTGGGAGCTGCCAGCACGGCTGCCCCCATGCTGACACCCCAGCTAGCTCCTATAGGGCCTTCACACAGAGTAGAAGGTGACCCTCTAGGCAGACGAAACACCGTGAGCACTTGCTGCGGGACAGCACCTTTGTACTGGCCAGAAAAATCCATCCCTCTCTCCAGGGCCTTGGCCCAGGGCTCACAGCTTGTTTTTTTGTTTGTTTTTGTTTTTGAGACAGAGTCTGGCTCTGTTGCCCAGGCTGGAGTGCAGTGGCACAATCTTGGCTCACTGCAACCTTCGCCTCCTGGGTTCAAGTGATTCTCCTGCCTCAGCCTCCCGCATAGCTAAAATTACAGGCACGCACCACCACGTCTGGCTAATTTTTGTATTTTTAGTACAGACGGGGTTTCACCATGTTAGCCAGGCTGGTCTTGAACTCCTGACCTAAAGTGATCCACCACCTCAGCCTCCCAAAGTGCGGGGATTACAGGCATGAGCCACAGTGCCCAGCCTCACAGCTTGTTAGGTGGAGTTGGGTCAGGATCCAGCCCCAGTCAGCTCCTGGCCGGTGCACTTGTGTGATGAACACCCTGAGTAACCTACTCTGCCCACTTGGACCAACCTGGGTCGTTTGGTTATCTGTGTGCACATTAATTCGATATGTACTGTCAATCTTCTGGAGCTTGGTTTTCATCTTCTTTCTGCCCCCGGCACACACAGTTCTCACAGCATGCATGGAATTAGTGGTCCCTAACTTTCCTGTCTCATGCTGCCATCCCATAGTAAGCCTCAGCATCTATTTAGCTCATTGTTGTTGGGTTTTCTTTGTAAACCTCAGTTTCCTCACCCTGAACTGCCAGCCTTCTGTTCAGTCACCTCTTTCCCCTCTTTTTGGCATAGTATCTGGCCCTCTGATTTGTGCTTCGTTATCATGCTGTCCTAGTATGGTAATCACTAGCCACATGTGTTGAACTAGTCCAGCCTGGGTGCGGCGGCTCACTCCTGTAATCCTAGTACTTTGGGAGGCTGAGACGGACGGATCACTTGAGCTCGGAGTTCGAGACCAGCCTGAACAACATAGTGAGACCCCATCTCTACAAAAAATACAAAAGTTGCCTGGGCAGGGTGGCACATGCCTGTGGTCCTAGCTATGTGAGAGGCTGAGGTGGGAGGCTTGCTTGAGCCCAGGAGGTTGAGGCTGCAGTGAGCCGTGATCTTGCCACTGCACTCCAGCCTGGGTGACAGAGTGAGACCCTGTCTCAAAGAAAACAAGACAACAACAAAAAGAAACAAGTCCAAATTGAGATGTGTTGTAAAATGTGAAACACACACTGTATTAAAAAAAAACTTAGTGGGAAAAAAATGTAAAATATCTCATTAATAATTTGTTACATGGATTACATGTTGAAATGATTTTATTTTGAATATATTAGGTTTGTAAAATATATTGATATTAGTTTTGCTTGTTTCTTTTAACTTTTTTTAAGTGGCCACTAGAAAATTTGCCATATGTACGTGGCTCACATATTTCTATGGGAAGGCCGGCATGGCGGCTCACACCTGTAATCCCAGCACTTTGGGAGGCCGAGGTGGGCAGATCACCTGAGTTCAGGAGTTCAAGACCATCCTGGCCAACATGGTGAAACCCCATCTTTACAAAAATACAAAAATTAGCCGGTGTGATGGTAGGTGCCTGTGATCCCAGCTGCTTGGGAGGCTGAGGCGGGAGAATTGCTTGAACCTGGGAGGCGGAGTTTACAATGAGCCGAGATCACGCCATTGCACTCCAGCCTGGGCTACAGGGTTCCGTCTCAAAAAAAAATTATATTGGATAGCGCTGTTCTTGAGTCTGTTTTATGTCTTTCCCATCAGAACAGCTTTGATCTGCCCCCTTCTTCAGGGGCAGCTGGGCCACGACCGAGGCTCCCTCTTCTCAAGTGTCTGTCTAGGCTCTGCCCTGGTCTTCTCACCATTTCTCCAGTGTCTCTAGCTCCCCAGGCTTTCAGTTAGCACAGGGGTAATCAGACTTGGGACTCCAGAGCCTTAGGACCCTCCTCCCACTCACCCATCCTTCCCAGCAGGGCAGCCTCACCCCTGCTAATGTCTGAGGTCCCCCTTCTGTTCAGGAGTCATGACTCTGTTCTCCATCAAGAGCAACCACCCCGGGCTGCTGAGTGAGAAGGCTGCCAGCAAGATCAACGAGACCATGCTGCGCCTGGGTGAGTGGCCCCGGGGGACTTCGGTCTGAGGTCCTGGCCAGCCCAACACTGCACCCTCCTGGGGCTATGCGACCGGCAGGATGCAGTAAGTCAGTGGGACAAGTTAGCCATGGGGACAAGGACAAGGGGTGTGTGTAGGTGGTAGTGGTAGTGGCAGCTCAAAAGAAGGGGGTCTACTCGTGGGGAAGAATTCAGTCAAGTTCATGCCGGGACTGGTTCCTCCTGCCCACTACGTCCCACGTGATCCTTCCCACAGTTGCTTCAAGTGCCCTTCTTATTTTATTTTAGAGAAAGCAGTTCTTGGACTGAGCCCAGCATGAGTTCACCCCAGCCCCAGCTGAGTGAACTTTGAGGCCCAGTGGGGCAGACTCTCTCCTTCCCACTGCTGCTGCGGGACTGGGCTTGGTAACGTCCTGTCCTGCCCCTGTCCTCCACAGGCATTTTTGGCTTCCTGGCCTTTGGCTTTGTGCTCATTACCTTCAGCTGCCACTTCTACGACTTCTTCAACCAGGCTGAGTGGGAGCGCAGCTTCCGGGACTATGTGCTGTGAGTGAGGGGCATGGAGGCGGCAGTGCTGGGAGCTGGAGCCAAGGCCATAAGGACACCCACCTCCACCCACCGGGCAGCAGGGATTTGCCAGGTCCCTGCTGCAGACAGCAGATTCAATGGATGGTGTCTGGGTGCATAAGGCATCAGTCTCCGTAGTTTCTCAAACGTGGCAAACAACCTTCGCATCCCTTCTCACCTCTGCCCTTCCCTCTCCACCCCCTTGGTTGCCCAGCTGGTGCATGTGTGACTGTTAAGCAGCCAGTTCAGCTTCGTCTTCTCTGACTGACACTAAGTTGCCCTCTAATTCTGCGTGCTCTCCTGCAGAGCCTGCTGTAGATCCTGGCACAGGACTAGTTACCTCTCTGTGATAGGTTAATGACCTGCTAATGTTGGCTAGTTTTTGCCTGTGCTTTTTTGTGTCATAATGAGGATGGATTGGAGAGAGTAAGACATTGCTACTGCTAAGAGAAGCGCAGTACCCACTGTTACAAGGACAGTCGCTAAAATGGATGCTAGTCCAAGCCCTGACTGCTTCAGGCTCTTCCGTAAAGGTTCCGGCTTCCAGTCTGGGATGCTTTAAACCACAGTGATGCCTGAGTCTCTGTCCCAGAGATTCAATTTAATTGTCTGGGGTGGGTCCCAGGCATCAGTAGCTATTAAAAGCTCCCCAGTTGATTCTAATGAGCACCCAGGGTTGAGATCAGTGCTGTGGAGCTTAGCCCTTTCTAAAGTTTTTGGATTGATTGTCTGAGTCTACCCAGTAGACTCAGAAAACCCCACCTGTAGTCCCAGCTACTTGGGAGGCTGAAGCAGGAGATTGCCTGAGCCCAGGAGTTGGAAGCTGCAGTGGGCTGTGATCACGCCACCGCACTCTAGCCTGGGTGACAGAGCAAGATCCTATCTCAAAAAAAGAGAGAGGAAAAGAAAGGAAAGCCTCACCTGTCTACGTTGCCTCACTGTAGATGTCAGGCCAATGTGACCATCGGGCTGCCCACCAAGCAGCCCATCCCTGACTGTGAGATCAAGAATCGCCCGAGCCTTCTGGTGGAGAAGATCAACCTGTTTGCCATGTTTGGAACTGGCATCGCCATGAGCACCTGGGTCTGGACCAAGGCCACGCTGCTCATCTGGAGGCGTACCTGGTGCAGGTGGGCATGGCAGCCAGCCCCTCCTGCCCTGCCCGCCTCACCCTCAGCCTTGGGACCCCATCTTTAGGTTTTGTCGGGTCCGGCCTCTAGCACAGCCTTGGTCAGTGGTTCACCGCTGCCCCCTGGTGGCACCTTCTGTCCTTGGGTGGCCTGATGCCTGGGCCTGGGCCTGGGCCTGGGCCAAGGGCAGAGCCAGCTGCCATCATCTTTTAAGAGCGGAGTGATTGGAGGGCTGGGCACACAGGAGCTCTGCATTCTGGCCCCACTTCTTTGCAGAGAAGGCCTCTACTCCTGAGTCCTTGAAGGACTTGAGGCCCTTGGGAGCCTCCTTCTCTGGAAAGAATGGCATCGCTGGCCCTTCCCAAGATTTGATGGGAAGTGGCAGCTTCTTCATGCTCCTTCCTTATCCCTTCTGCTCTCAGGTTGACTGGGCAGAGTGACGATGAGCCAAAGCGGATCAAGAAGAGCAAGATGATTGCCAAGGCCTTCTCCAAGCGGCACGAGCTCCTGCAGAACCCAGGCCAGGAGCTGTCCTTCAGCATGCACACTGTGTCCCACGACGGGCCCGTGGGTGAGCCTCACCCCTCCTCCACTGGAGCCGCCTGGCCCCGCGCTGCCCATGTGCTAGTCTCTCCCAGCCTGCTGGGGGCACACAGATTATTTGGAAGACCGACTGTGAGGAGCAAGGCGCTCCCTCCATCACTCACACACCCATTCTTCCCCTGGCCCCTCCTACCCTCTGGGGGGCTCTCCCCTCTCTGTTTCTGCCCCTGAGTCTGCTTGCCGGTGCTTGGGTTCCAAGAAGACTCCCCTCCCTCTCCCTTCTCATAAATTCTCCAGTTGCTCTCCCTGGGCAAGAGTAAGTCAGGGTTCCAAGAACTGGATTTCTGGCCTCCAGTTAGGCCCTTTGGGGACGTGAGGCCCTTCTCTTCAGATTCTGAAGGGGTAGAGATCACCGTGGTTACAGGGTGAGCTTTCTCTGGTGAGCAGGAGGGACTGGCTGTGGGAAGATGAATGGCACTGAGTATGGGAGGCACTGCCAGGGACCGGGAAGTCACTATTCCTTCTCCTTTCCTTCCTTCCATTCCCACAGCGGGCTTGGCCTTTGACCTCAATGAGCCCTCAGCTGATGTCTCCTCTGCCTGGGCCCAGCATGTCACCAAGATGGTGGCTCGGAGAGGAGCCATACTGCCCCAGGATATTTCTGTCACCCCTGTGGCAACTCCAGGTATGAGAGTTCAAGCTTCTGGAGGAAGGTGGGGGGAGCACAGAGGCTGGGGGCTTCTGGGACTGGAGTACAGGGGCTGTCGGAGGAGGAAGAGGAAGGAAAGGCCCCAGAGGATCTGAAGAGTGGGGCTGAGGCTCTAAGAGTCTAGAGACCTGGGCCCCAGAACTAACAGGTTAAGTGCTCCCAGGGGAGCGGGGGTGGCGTGGACAGAGCCAGGGCCCCAGGCTCGTGTTGTCTCTCCTCCTGTCAGTGCCCCCAGAGGAACAAGCCAACCTGTGGCTGGTTGAGGCAGAGATCTCCCCAGAGCTGCAGAAGCGCCTGGGCCGGAAGAAGAAGAGGAGGAAGAGGAAGAAGGAGGTGTGCCCTCTGGCACCGCCCCCTGAGCTTCACCCCCCTGCCCCTGCCCCCAGTACCATTCCTCGACTGCCTCAGCTGCCCCGGCAGAAATGCCTGGTGGCTGCAGGTGCCTGGGGAGCTGGGGACTCTTGCCGACAGGGAGCGTGGACCCTGGTCTCCAACCCATTCTGCCCAGAGCCCAGTCCCCCTCAGGATCCATTTCTGCCCAGTGCACCGGCCCCCATGGCATGGGCTCATGGCCGCCGACAGGGCCTGGGGCCTATTCACTCCCGCACCAACCTGATGGACGCAGAACTCATGGATGCAGACTCGGACTTCTGAGCCTGCAGAGCAGGACCTGGGACAGGAAAGAGAGGAACCAATACCTTCAAGGCTCTTCTTCATCACCGAGCATGCTTCCCTAGGATCCCGTCTTCCAGAGAACCTGTGGGCTGACTGCCCTCCGAAGAGAGTTCTGGATGTCTGGCTCAAAGCAGCAGGACTGTGGGAAAGAGCCTAACATCTCCATGGGGAGGCCTCACCCCAGGGACAGGGCCCTGGAGCTCAGGGTCCTTGTTTCTGCCCCACCAGCTGCAGCCTGGTTGGCAGCATCTGCTCCATCGGGGCAGGGGGTATGCAGAGCTTGTGGTGGGGCAGGAACGGTGGAGGCAGAGGTGACAGTTCCCAGAGTGGGCTTTGGTGGCCAGGGAGGCAGCCTAGCCTATGTCTGGCAGATGAGGGCTGGCTGCCGTTTTCTGGGCTGATGGGTGCCCTTTCCTGGCAGTCTCAGTCCAAAAGTGTTGACTGTGTCATCAGTCCTTTGTCTAAGTAGGGCCAGGGCGCCGTATTCCTCTCCCAGGTGTTTGTGGGGCTGGAAGGACCTGCTCCCACAGGGGCCATGTCCTCTCTTAATAGGTGGCCCTACCCCAAACCCATCTTTTGTTCTCCTATATCCTCCTTCTCCTGTTCCATTTCAGTTCAGTTTCAGCGGTGCCAACCTCTTTGCGTTTCCTTTTTGTTGATGAGGACCCAGAGCTGCTGCACACACTCACCTCTAACCCCCTCCCCTCGCTGCTGGGCCCCATCTCCACAGGAGAGACTGGTTCAGCTCTAGGGCCTCAGTCTGGAGTGGGATAGGAGCAGTGAGTGACAAAGCCTCTGAAAGATGCATCATCTCTTCCTCACACCCATTCAGTGGGGCTCTAGACTTGAGGGGCTACCCTGGGAAGCTGCTGTAGCTTCAGCCAGGCAAGAAAGCTTCCTTCAACCTGCATAGCCAGTGGATGAGGAGATTCCCACCTTCCATAGCCTCCAAACATGTTCCCAAGGCCCCACTTTCAAGAATCAGACAGCAGGAAGCCATAGATGCTGGCTGGGTTCCAGGTTATGGGGAGAAGAAATACAGTCAATAAAAGGTTTTTGTATAAACTCTTGGTGTGTTTTTCCTTTTTTTTTTCTTTTTCTTTCTCTTTCTTTTTTCTTTTTTTTTTTTTAATTGAGATAAAAGTCTCACTCTATCCCACAGGCTGGAGTGCAGTGACATGATATTGGCTCACTGCAACCTCCGTCTCCTGGGTTCAAGCAATTCTGCCTCAGCCTCCTGAGTAGCTGGGATTACAGGTGCCTGCCACCACACCCAGCTAATTTTTGTATTTTTAGTAAAGAGGGGGTTTCACCATGTTGGCCAGGCTGGTCTCGAACTCCTGACCTCAAGTGATCCACCCGCCTCGGGCTCCAAAGGGCTGGGATTACAGGCATGAGCCACTGCGCCCAGCTAGTGCGTTCTTTCTTCTATGGGCTCCGATCCTGGCCTCCTTACCTTGTCTTGGTCCTGATCTTTTTGGTCTTCCACATCTTCCCAAGGGTGCTCTGAAAGGCCAAGAGCTTCGTGCTAATGTGGCCACGGCTGACAGTCAGATGTCAGGCTGATGGCGCCCTCATGTGCTGGCTGTCCACCTGAGCCAGTCGGCTCTATATGAACAAAAGCTCTTCTGTGACCGCGGCTGCCTCACTGAGCACTGATCACAAGATAATTGAGCACAGGCGTGCAGCTTCCCCTGGGGTGATGGTGTCTCCCTGATGGGAGTGGAGATGGGCAGGACTCCTCGAGGCATTCCTGGACCTCATCTCTGGGGGCCTCTTTCTTCTACCAGGGACATCCATCGGGCTAGATGCATTCTGATCCACAGCTTCCTCCCCTGGCCAGTCAGGGAAGCCTGTTAGCCCCACTTCCTCCAATGAGATAATCAGTAGAAGACTGGGAACTGGGGTGCAAGGGCTCAGGACTATGAGAGAAGGAGGTCTGTGTAGCAAAGGGGCTGGTGCCCACAGACTTGGCGGGTATTGTGGAGTACAGACCAGGCTTGTTTGGGGAGTACTCTTTTTTGTTGTTGTTGAAATAGAGTTTCACTCTATTGCCCAGGCTGGAGTGCAGTGGCACAATCTCAGCTCACTGCAACCTCCGCCTCCTGGGTTCAAGCGTTTCTCCTGCCTCAGCCTCCCGAGTAGCTGGGATTACAGACATGCGCCACCATGCCCAGCTAATTTTTGTGGGTTTTGTGTGAGTTTTTAAATTTTATTTATTTATTTATTTATTTATTTATTTATTTTGAGAATGAGCCTTGCTCCATTGCCCAGGCTGGAGTGCAGTGGTGCCATCTCAGTTCACTGCAACCTCTGCCTCCCTGGTTCAAGCGATTCTCCTGCCTCAGCCCCCCAAGTAGCTGGGATTTCAGGCGCGCACTACCACACCCCACTAGTTTCTGTATTTTTAGTAGAGACAAGGTTTCTCCATGTTGGCCAGGCTGGTCCCAAACTCCTGACCTCAGGTGATCCGCCCGCCTTGGCCTCCTGAAGTGCTGGGATTACAGATGTGGGCCACTGCGCCCAGCCTAATTTTTTTTTTTTTTATTTTGAGACAGAGTCTCGCTCTGTCGCCCAGGCTGGAGTGCAGTGGCACAATCTTGGCTCACTGCAAGCTCCGCCTCCCCGGTTCATGCCATTCTCCTGCATCAGCCTCCCAAGTAGCTGGGACTACAGGTGCCCGCCACCACGCCAGGCTAATTTTTTGTATTTTTAGTAGAGACAGGGTTTCACCGTGTTAGCCAGGATGGTCTCGATCTCCTGACCTCGTGATCTGCCCGCCTCGGCCTCCCAAAGTGCTGGGATTACAGGTGTGAGCCACTGTGCCCAGCCAGGAGTACTCTTTGAATGCTGCTCATGTGATGAGGACACCGCATTTTGACCATGGCCAGATTCCAGGAGAAGGGGAAAGGGAATACTAACCCATGGATTGTATTCCTAGGCACTTTACATGTGTATTAATAATAGCTAACTCTTGGCTGGGCACAGTGGCTCATGCCTGGAATTCCAGCACTTTGGGAGGCTGAGGCAGGAGGGCTGCTTGAGCCCAGAGTTTGAGACCAGCCTGGGCAACAAAGTGAGACCCCCATCTCTATAAAAGATTAAAAAATTAGCGGGGCATGGTTGTGTGCCTGTGGTCCCAGGTCCTTGGGAGTCTGAGGTGGATCGCTTGAGCCCAGGAGCTGGAGGCTGCAGTGAGCTGTGACTGCATCACTGTACTCTAGCCTGGGCAACACAGCAAGACTCTGTCTCAGAAAAAAAAAAAAAGCCTCCCCCTCCCCCTCCCCCTCCCCCTCCCCCTCTCTCTTTCTTCAGTCGCCCTCTGTTGCCGAGGCTGGACTGTACTGCCGTGATCTCAGCTCGCTGCAACCTCCCTGCCTCGGGCTCCCAAGATTCTCCTGCCTCGGCCTGCCGAGTGCCTGGGATTGCAGGCACGTGCCTCCATGCCTGACTGGTTTTTGTATTTTTGGTGGAGACAGGGTTTTGCCGTGTTGACTGCGCTGGTCTCCAGCTCTTGACCTCAAGTGATCTGCCCACCTCGGCCTCCCGAGGTGCTGAGATTGCAGAGTCTTGCTCACTCAATGCTCAATGTTGCCCAGGCTGGAGTGCAGTGGCATGATCTCAGCTCGCTACAACCTCCACCTCCCAGCCGCATGCCTTGGCCTCCGAAAGTGCTAAGATTACAGCCTCTGCCCAGCCACCACCCCATCTAGGAAGTGAGGAGCGTCTCTGCCTGGCCGCCCATCATCTGGGATGTGAGGAGCCCCTCTGCCTGGCCGCCCCGTCTGGGAAGTGAGGAGCGCCTCTGCCTGGCCACCACCCCGTCTGGGAAGTGGGGAGCACCTCTGCCCGGCCGTCACCCCGTCTGGGAAGTGGGGAGCGTCTCTGCCTGGCCGCCCATCGTCTGGGATGTGAGGAGCGCCTCTGCCTGGCTGCCACCCCATCTGGGAAGTGAGGAGCGCCTCTGCCCGGCTGCCCATCGTCTGGGATGTGAGGAACGCCTCTGCCCAGCCGCCACCCCGTCTGGGAAGTGAGGAGCGCCTCTGCCCGGCCCTGCTTCGTCTGGGAGGTGAGGGGCGCCTCTGCCCGGCCCCCCTTTGTCTGGGAGGTGAGGAGCACCTCTGCCCGGCTGCCCCGTCTGGGAGGTGAGGAGCGCCTCTGCCTGGCTGCCCCGTCTGGGAGGTGTACCCAACAGCTCCGAAGAGACAGTGACCATTGAGAACAGGCCATGATGACGATGGTGGTTTTGTCGAAAAGAAAAGGGGGAAATGTGGGGAAAAGAAAGAGAGATCAGATTGTTACTGTGTCTGTGTAGAAAGAAGTAGACATAGGAGACTCCATTTTGTTCTGTACTAAGAAAAATTCTTCTGCCTTGGGATGCTGTTAATCTATAACCTTACCCCCAACCCCGTGCTCTCTGAAACATGCGCTGTGTCAACTCAGGGTTAAATGGATTAAGGGCGGTGCAAAATGTGCTTTGTTAAACAGATGCTTGAAGACAGCATGCTCGTTAAGAGTCATCACCACTCCCTAATCTCAAGTACCCAGGGACACAAACACTGCGGAAGGCCGCAGGGACCTCTGCCTAGGAAAACCAGAGACCTTTGTTCATGTGTTTATCTGCTGACCTTCTCTCCACTATTATCCTATGACCCTGCCACATCCCCCACTCCGAGAAACACCCAAGAATGATCAATAAATTTAAAAAAAAAAAAAAAAAGCCAACTCTTAGTGGATGCTTGCCGGGTACTTCTCTAAGCACTTTGTGTACATTAATTCATCAAATTTCACAGATTCAGACCTGTGAGGCTCTGTTAACACCCCTCAAGAAACTGAGGCACAGAGAGGTTCAGTAGCTTGCCCAAGACCACACAGTAAGTGGAAATGCTGGCATTTCGTTGGCTGCAGTGGGCACTTAGCCATGGTGCTCCACTGTCTCTTGTTTAATTCAGAGAATAATAAACCAATCAGAGAAGCTCATTTTATGTGTTAGGTTGATGCAAAAGTCATTGCAGTTTTTGCCATTTTATTTTATTTTATTTTAAGTATTTTGAGACAGAGTTTCACTCTTGTTGCCCAGGCTGGAGTGCAATGGTGTGATCTCAGCTCATCACAACCTCCACCTCCAGGGTTCAAGTGTTTCTCCTGCCTTAGCCTCCCAAGTAGCTGGGATTACAGGCATGTGCCACCACACCTGGCTAATTTTGTATTTTTGGTAGAGATAGGGTTTCTCCATGTTGGTCAGGCTGGTCTCAAACTCCTGACCTCAGGTGATCCACCTGCCTTGGCTTCCCAAAGTGCTGGGATTACAGGCGTGAGCCACTGTGCCCAGCCAGTTTTTGCCATTTTAATTGGAAAATATAAGCTCAGTGAAGCAAAATGACTTGCTTGCAACCTCGCAGCTAGTGAGTGACAGACACTAGGTCCAGGCTCTTCCTGACCAGTGTCCAGGCTCTTTCCACGCTTAATCCCGCCTTTGATTTTTCTCTCTATCCAGGTTTCCTGGTTTGTGTTCCCTCTGGCCATCCCACATCCTCTTACACCTGCTCTTCTTGTTCTTCCCGGCCATTACTGCTTCCCTTAGCATTGTTACAGCTATTTTTTAGCCTTTATCAACAACAGTATTTAAAATAATGAAAGTTATCAGTGCTGTTTAAGGATCTTTTCTGAAACAAAGGAGAGTGTTACAATGTTCTTCTTTTCATCTCCAAAGACAGTTGACTACTAGTTTTCCTCCCTCCTTCTATCCTTTCTTTAGTGGGATTACTTATGTAAAGGATGGGAGATGGGGTAAAAGGGGAGTTCAATCTGGGCCTTAAAAGCTGAGAAATAGGCCAGGCACTGTGGTTCACGTCTGTAATCCCAGCATTTTGGGAGGCTGAGGTGAGAGAATCACTTGAGTCCAGGAGTTTGAGACCAGGCTGGCCAACATGGTGAAACTGTGTCTCTACAAAAAATAAATTAGCCAGACGTGGCGGTGCATGCCTATAGTCCCAGCTACTCGGGAGGCTGAGGTAGGAGGACTGCTTGAGCCCGCGAGGGTCAAGGCTGGCCGAGAACGCACCACTGCACTCCAGCCTGGGCGCTGGGCTACAGCAAGCACCACCCTGTCTCCAAAAAAACAGCTGAGAAATGTGACCTTTGTGCAGAGACTCTGTGGCCACTAGGGGGCAATGTGAGCCCACCTTTGTGAATGCAGATGTCCAGCACCATGGACACTCCCACAACCAAGAAATCTTCCAGTAGTATCCCTATGGGAGCATCAATCTCAGGACTGAACAACAGTAACCACCCTTCTACCAAAAGCTCCTGAGTGAGATCCCCAAAGAAACCCCTCAGGATCCAAGGGGAGCCTGGTTTGTGGGACTCCCAGTTTGGGGGACTCCCTGCTATGCTGTTGCCCTGAGAATACAGCTCCCCATGCGTGCCCCTTATCACAGGCTCTGCCCTCAGCTGCCTCATTGGGCCTCTTACCGTTCTTCCAAATTCAGCTGGCCTTGCCTCTGTTGGTTCCAGCTTCCTTAAAGCAGTCTGTCCACTGCCCATCTTTGTTCCTCTGTGCTTTTTTTTTTTTTTTTTTTTTTTTTTGAGACAGGGTGTCACTCTGTTGCCCATGCTGGAGTGTTGTTCCTCTGTCTGCTTTTTTTTTTTTTTTTTTTTTTGAGACAGGGTCTCACTCTGTTGCCCAGGCTGGAGTGCAGTGATGCAATGTCGGCTCACTGCAGCCTCAATTTCCTGGGTCAGGCGATGTTCCTGCCTCAGCCTCCCAAGCTGCTGGGACTACAGGTGCACATCACCATGCCAACCTAGTTTTATTTTTTGTAGAGATGGGGTCTCACTATGTTGTCCAGGCTGGTCTCAAACTTGGTCTCGGCCCAGGCGATCTTCCTGCCTTGGCCTCCCAAGGTGCTGAAATTGCAGGCATCAGCCACCGTGTTCAGCCTCTGCCTGCTTTTTTATTTTTATTTTTAGAGACAGAATCTTGCTCTGCTGCCCAGGTTGGAGGGCAGTGGTGCAATCATAGCCCACTACAGCCTCAAACTCCTGGGCTCAAAGGATCCTCCGGCCTCAGCCTCCCAAGTAGCTACAACTATAGGCATGTACCATCATGCCAGACAAATGTTATTAAAAACAAATTTTTTTTAGAGACAGGGTCTGGTCATGTTGCCTATGCTGGTCTTGAACTCCTGGCATCAAAGTGATCTTTTGCCTTGGGCTCCCAAAGTGTGGGGATTATAGGCATGAGCCACTATGCCCAGCCTACTTTTGTTTTTAAGAAATTGAAACGATATAGAAAAGTACAAAGAACAACCTAATAAACACTCATATTCCCACCACTCAGAATTATCAACTTTTTATCATTTTATCATATTTGTTTCAGATCTTTTTTTTTTTTTAAAGAAAAGTGTAACAGATTTAGCTAAAGTACCCTTTGACCAATACCCCACCCCACTCTCCCCGCTGCTCAAAAGGAAAGCAAGCCTGGGCGCAGTGGCTAGCACCTGTAATCACAGCACTTTGGGAGGCCAAGGTGGGTGAATCGCTTGATGTCAGGAGTTTGAGACCAGCCTGGCCAACATGGTGAAACCCCATCTCTCCCAAAAATACAAAAATCAGTTGGATGTGGTGGCCCACGCCTATAATCCCAGATACTTGGGAGGCTGAGGGAGGAGAATCGCTTGAGCCTGGGAGGCGGAGGTTGCAGTGAGCCGAGATCCTGCCATTGCACTCCAGCCTGGGCAACAGTGTGAGACTCTGTCTCAAAAAAAACAAAAAACAAAAAACAAAAAACCACAAAAAAATAGGCTGGGCACGGTGGCTCATGCCTGTAACCCTAGCACTTTGGGAGGCCAAGGCAGGCAGATGGCCTGAGCTCAGAAGTTTGAGACCAGCCTGGGTAACATGGTAAAACCCCGTCTCTACTAAAATATGAAAAATTAGCTCGGCATGGTGGTGGGTGCCTTTAGTCCCAGCTACTCGGGAGGCTGAGGCAGGAGAATTGCTTGAACCTGGGAGGCGGAGGTTGCAGTGAGCCAAGAATGCGCCACTGCACTCCAGCCTAGGCAACAAGAGCGAGACTCTGTCTCCAAAAAAAAACAACCAGAAGTTCGAGACCAGCCTGGGCAACATAGCAAGAGCCCTACTCTACCAAAAACATTTTTTTTAATTAGCCAGGTGTGGTGGTGCAAACCTGTAGTTCCAGTTACTTGGGAGGCTGAGGTGGGAGGATTGCTTGAGCCCAGGAGGCAGAGGTTGCAGTTAGCTATGATTATGCCACTGCACTCTGGCCTGGGTAGCAAGAGTGAGACTCTGTCTCGAAACAAAAAACCAAAGTTTTCTTCATATGTCTGGTGACTTTGGTTGTCTGTTCATACTCAAGAATGTGACACTAAATGGTTCACGGAAGCTCTGTGAACATGAGTATGGTCTTCAGGGTGGGTGATCTGGCTGGCTTATTTCCTTTGGAAACTCTCAATGTTAGTATCTTTGTTTTCTCTCTTGGATTGGTCAGATACCTCAGAGAAATACTTCTTCTTCTTTTTTTTTTTTTTTGAGACACAGTCTCGTTCTGTTGCCCAGGCTGGAGTGCCGTGGCGCAATCTTGGCTCACTGCAGTCTCTGCCTCCCAAGTTCAAGCAATTCTCCTGCCTCAGCCTCCCGAGTTGCTGGGATTACAGGCGTGTGCCACCACACCCAGCTAATTTGCGTATTTTAGTAGAGACGGGATTTCACCATTTTAGTCAGGCTGGTCTCAAACTCCTGACCTCGTGATCTGCCCGCCTTGGCCTCCCAAGTGCTGGGATTACAAGTGTGAGCCACCGTGCCTGGCCAAGAAATTCTTCTTTATTGGCTGGGCGCGGTGGCTCAGGCTTGTAATCCCAGCACTTTGGGAGGCCGAGGTGGGCGGATCACGAGGTCAGGAGATCGAGACCATCCTGGCTAACATGGTGAAACCCCATCTCTACTAAAAATACAAAAAATTAGCCGGGTATGGTGACACGTGCCTGTAGTCCCAGCTACTCGGGAGGCTGAGGCAGGAGAATTGCTTGAACCCGGGAGGCAGAGGTTGCAGTGAGCCGAGATCATGCCACTGCACTCTAGTCTGGGCGATGGCACGAGACTCCATCTCAAAAAAAAAAAAAAGAAAAAGAAAAAAAGAAATTCTTCTTTATACCAACGTCCTGCATGGAAGTTATATTCCTGCTTGCCAGCGTTCTGGAAGCTGAATGAGCCGGGTGAAGGAAGAAGACCTACAGTCCAAATATTTCATTAAATAGTTCATAAACTGGTGCTTAATTACCCTGTTTCTAGTATGTAATTTGATCTTCAACTGTACCTGGTGTCCCTCAGCTACAAGGATGGCAGAAGCAGCAGGTATGTAGGGATGGAGTTGACAACAGGTTGAAGAATGTGTCCTGATGGTTGGTCCCAATCAGTGGTGGTGACTGGAATAAAACAGGGTATCAGTTTCATTCCAGTGCTCTAACTCCTTATATTTTATAACCATATCACATGAAGAATTAATTCATCCTCTCAGTAATCAATTCTAGTGGCAGGTAGGCAGCTGCTGCCTATGAGCTCCAACACATGCCAGGTGGCTGTACCGTAGCTCCCTTGAGCATTAGGGGGAAGAATGAAATCAGTTACAGAGCTGCTAATCTCTGCTCCGACAGCTGGAGGATGAAACTCTGGGCTGCTTTCTTTTTAACAGGAAGGAAATTCTGAAAGCCGGAATGTGAAGAAAAAACTTAAGAATCTCTTGTGTCTTGTGAGCTCTGTGGAAATGGCAGTGCTCAGATGCCTTCCGACATGTACTGTGAGGCACAAATTTGGAGATCAGGAAATGAGAGCCTCCATTCAAGGCAGGACAACCACACAGAGTGAAAAGATTTCCAAAATAGTAGGACAGGAAAGAAGATCGAGGCAGGTGATTTCTCTCCCTTCTCCTTCTTTTTTTTTTTTTTTTTTTTTTTTTGAGACAGAGTCTCGCTCTGTTGCCCAGGCTGGAGTATAGTGGTGCAATCTCGGCTCACTGCAACCTCCACCTCCTGGGTTCAAACGATTCTCCTGACTCAGCCTCCTGAGTAGCTGGAACTACAGGCAGAAGCCACCACGCCTGGCTAATTTTTGTATTTTTATTAGAGATGGGGTTTCACCACGTTGGCCAGGCTGGTCTCGAACTGCTGACCTCAAGTGATCCACCCGCCTCGGCCTCCCAAAGTGTTGGGATTACAGGTGTGAGCCACCATGCCTGGCCTCCTTCCTTCTCCTTGCCAGGCAAAACACAGTGACACCAAAGACTAGATGTCTAAAGAGTAGCTGTCCAATGGCTGCCTGGGTTGTTAGGGCTGTAAGTCTCTGAAACAGCTGTAAACTGTATGAACCCCTTTGCTCCTGTTTCTCTGAGAATAGAGAGGAACCCCCCCCCATAATCTGTCGCGAGTCAACTGCATTTTGTTTTTTTAAAGTATTCTTTTTTTTTTTTTTTTTTTATGAGACGGAGTCTCGCTTTGTCGCCCAGGCTGGAGTGCAGTGGGGCGATCTCTGCTCACTGCAAGCTCTGCCTCCTGGGTTCACGCCATTCTCCTGCCTCAGCCTCCCGAGTAGCTGGGACTACAGGCGCCCGCCACCACGCCCGGCTTATTTATGTATTTTTAGTAGAGATGGGGTTTCACCGTGTTAGCCAGGATGGTCTCGATCTCCTGACCTCGTGATCTGCCTGCCTCGGCCTCCCAAAGTGCTGGGATTACAGGCTTTTTAAAGTATTCTTTACATAAAATCCTATGGCATGTGCAATTTTGTCTCTTGCTTCTTAGCTTAATGTTTTTATCATAAGCATTTATTCTGAAAGCCAGAATGCCTTGATCTTCTTTCCTGTGCTATTACGATTTTGGAAATCTTCACTTCGTGAAGTTGTCCTGCCTTGGAGTCTCTCATTTCCTGATCGCCAAATTTGTGCCTCACAGTATGTATCGGAAGGCGTCTGAGCACTGCCATTTCCACAGAGCTCACAAGTGTACCAGACACAAGAGTTTCTTAGCTTCCTCTTCACATTTTGGCTTTCAGAGTAAAGAATGAAAAAGGGAAAACCTTGTTGTTAAAAAGTATTGGCAAACAATTTTCTTTCTTTCTTCCTTTTTTTCTGGGACGGCATCTCACTCCGTTGTCCAGGCTGGAGTGCCGTGGCATGATCTTGGCTCACTGCAGCCTCTGCCTCCCAGGTTCAAGCGATTCTCCTGCCTCAGCCTCCCAAGTAGCTGGGATTTCAGGTGCCCGCCACCACGCCTGGCTAATTTTTGTATTTTTAGTAGAGACGGGGTTTCACCATGTTGGCCAGGCTGGTCTTGAAGTCCTGATCTCAAGTGATCTGCCGGCCTTGGCCTCCCAAAGTGCTGGGATTACAGACGTCAACCACTATGCCCAGCTGGCAAACGATTTTCAAAGGCTGTAACAATTGCTCTATTTGTTGGACATTAGTTTTAGACAGTTTTTTGTTATTAAAAAGGACGCTGCGGTGCATGTCTTTTTGCTTACATCCTCTAAATGTAAAATTTAAAAATAATACAGAAAAGTACAAAGTAAAAATCACCTTAAATCCCATCACTTAGGAAATTAACTACTCATATTCACTATTCATATCCCTCTATGCTGATATATGTATCTGAATTTCAGATGATTGCCCTATTAGAATTATAGGTGAAAAGATTTGGCCTCGTTTAAGGCAACGTGTAATTCCTCAGCCTTGAATTTTGATCTAGTGATACCTAACTTCTTTGAGGAATGATCTTAGCTTCCAAACCCAGAATGTGACAGAAAGCGCCACAGCAAGCAAGGTCCTACTTTATCCCTTCTAAAAACAAAACCACTGAAGTTTGGAAGGGTGCTGAATTCTCAATATCACAAAGAAAAATAAAGCCACTTCCAGCCTGGAGCCGCCGCTTCTCCTTTAAATACCCGCCCACGTGATCGCAGACGTGCACGCGCGGAGGAACTTCACGCTGTCAGAACAACGAGCCATTCCTCTACCACTTCCCTTCCCCTAAGGCTTCTTGGCGTTCCCTCCCCGGAAGTCACAACTCCTCTGGAGACTTTCTCTTCCTCATCCCCTCCGTCGAGTCACCTATCCTCACTCCTTTCTGTTAGCTGCCGGCCCTAGCGCTCCCTCTCCTCGGCTGAATCTCACTTTCTGGAGGAAAGGCTGAAAGGACTACAACTCCCAGGGGACGCTGCGGGCCCCGCCCATGGGGCGCGCAGTGTAGGTCGGGGCCTGAGGTCCCACGGTCTTCTCGCCGCGTGCGGCCGGGAGCAAACGCACTACAGGTTCCGTGGCGCCTCGCGCGAGGCCAGACCGGGACGGGGCGGGGCGGGGCTGGAGGGGCCGGGACTGGCGGGCGGAGAAAGGGGGTGGGAGAGGAGGCGATGGAGGGGAGGAGTGGGGACATGGGGGAGGGAAGAGGAAGGGAGGTGGGAGGCGGGGCCGACCAAGAGCAGGAGCTGGAGTCTGAGCCGGTGGTTGCAGCGGAGGCGGTGATGTCGGTGCAGGTTGTGTCAGCCGCGGCTGCCGCCAAGGTGCCTGAGGTGGAGCTGAAGGACCTGAGCCCCTCCGAGGCGGAGTCGCAACTAGGACTGAGCACGGCCGCCGTGGGCGCCATGGCCCCCCCGGCGGGCGGTGGAGACCCTGAGGCTCCAGCTCCCGCCGCGGAGCGGCCCCCGGCCCCCGGCCCGGGCTCAGGACCCGCCGCCGCTCTCAGCCCCGCCGCCGGGAAGGTGCCTCAGGCGTCGGCCATGAAGCGGAGCGACCCACATCACCAGCACCAGCGGCACCGCGACGGCGGCGAGGCCCTGGTCAGCCCCGACGGCACCGTCACCGAGGCGCCGCGCACAGTCAAGAAGGTACTGGGGCCGGGCTGCCTCTCTAGGAGAGGAAGGGAGGGGAGGGGAACTGCAGATCCTCTCGGCACGGCGGCACCACCCTCCACGCCCTCCTTTCTGATCGCAGGACCGGAGATAGCCCTTGTCCCCTTAAACCCACTCTCTCAGAGATGCCCCCCAGCCGGCCCCTCGTGCTGGGAGCGGAGACTCCAGGAGGCACGGCCGTACTTCGCTCTGAATAACATGGAGGTAGCGCTCTCCCCTACTACTTGGAATAGGCAGCGGGAGGAGAGACACCTAATAGTACGTCCCGCGGCCCCAACACGCTCCCGGGTGTGATTTTCCAGCCTATCGGGGAGGAGACCTCGATAGTATAGAAAAACCTTACCGCTCACGGGAGTTCACACAGCAATAAGGATGAAAAGATCTTTAATACTTGGAGAACGAGTAAGGTGTAGTCACCTTGCATAGAAATCGTCAGAGTTGTCTGGTTTCCATACAGTTGATGACTTTCTGCCTTTCTGTGGCCAACCGGGGCCATACAGCAACACGATGCTGTGCCCTTCATTTCCAGCGACTGCGATATTCTCTCTTCCCTGAATATGTAAAAGGGTAATGGAGAGATTCTCCTCGCTCTTTCGTGTTAAGAGCTTTGTCCTCCCTGCTGAGTATAGTTGGTCACCAGGATTATTAGGCTGTGTATGAAGAGAATGAATGTCTTATTGATTGCTTTATTATAATCTGAAAGTGATAGGAGGAAATGCTGCTACTTTTGGGAAAGACGATCTTTGTGGGGTTTTCGGTCTTGGGCGTCAGCTTCTTTCAGACAGTTTTGAGGAGGTCTCAGAATACCAAGAAGTAACTGCCTAGGTGGCTGATAGCCCTGTATTACCCGTACATTGTCTATCCATAGTTGTCTGTCTCTCTCAAAGCTTGTCTTTCTTTCTCTCTTAAAGCTGAATCAGCACAGAAAAACAGGGCAAGTATTGGAAAAGACAGAAGTGTGGATCATATAAAAAGGGCTTACAGCTTCAATTTCCTAGACACAGTATGGGCACAGGGATTAATGTTTTTTTAAATTGTTGTGAATGGTTTTTAATTGCTTTATCAGAACAGCAACAAAGAGACGGGAAGTGTGCATTGGTTTTACTGTGTGGGACCAGCTGAATTGGAACCTTGGATCCACCATAACTTTTTGTTGTCATAGCGTCATGATTAAGGTATAGCGGATAATCCTTTCATCCTAACGATACAAATTTAGGTGATAAGTCGGAGGCAAGACTGAAGGAATTTCTGTAATGCTTTAGACAATGTCTTTGTCGTTTGTAGTATGAAACTCCTCTGGGAAGAATTAGAGTAGAAAGAGGCAGCATCCTGCAGAAATGGGTTTAAAGAAAAAAAGTAAAGTAAAAAAGAGAGGCAGCAGCAGCACCAGTGCTGGGAGTACCTAGATATGAGTCTGGAAATGCAAAGCATACTTCTGACTTGTTGAGATACTTTGTAACTTTCGTTAAGTCATTTTCTTGTGATAAAGACTGTTTTTGTCTAAACTTTTAATTTGGTTAGATTTCTTTAGGCTAAAAGTGTTTAACAAATTGCTTTTAGAGCATGAAGTTTACAGTCAGGCAGACCTGGATTTGAAGCCTAGTACCCCCATTACTACCTTTTGGGTAATTTCTAAATTACACAAATCAGTTTCCTCTTCTATAAAATGAAAGTACTAATTATGATTGAGGATTAGAAATATTTGTAAAAGGTTTAGCATTGAGCTTGGCACATAAAGTCTTAAATGATATTCTTACTAATGCTTTTATTATGAATAATTGATTTTATTTTATTCCTCCCATCATGGCTTAAGTGCAAACCCCCATGACCGCCTCTGAAAGTTCCACACAGTTCAATATATTCTATATAAAGAAGTTAAAAAATCATGGCTCACGTCTGTAATCCCAGCACTTTGGGAAACCACGGCTGGTGGATTGCTTGAGTCCAGGAGTTCGAGACCAGTCCGGGCAACATGGTGAAAACCTCTCTCTCCAAAAAAAAAAAAAAAAAGAGCCGGGCGTGGTGGTGTGTGCCTATAGTCCCAGCTACTCAGGAGGCCGGGGTGGGAGGATCACCTGAGCCCAGGAAGTTGAGGCTGCAATGAGCACTCTAGCCTGGGTGCTGGAGTGAGACCTTGTCTCAAAAAAAAAAAAAAAGTTAAAAAATCAAAGACCAGCATACTGGAGTCTGTTTTTCTTAATTCTAGATGTGCTTCTTGACCACTTTCCTTGTCTTTGAACCATCTTCCTGTTTTTTCAGCACCAAATGTATGTTCCATGATTGTAGATATACTCAGCAGCCTCAAGGCTATTGTAAAGCAGGGCTGAGCTTGCCTTACAATGTTAATTGCACCAAAAAAACAACTTCTCTGCTGAAAGTTAAGCAGGTGAAGCTCTGGGCAAGGATACAGCTGGATGACGAAATTCAGGGCATTGCTGAGCTGCTTTTCAGGTGCCCAATCTTTAACCTTCTTGATATTGAATTGGCTAAATCAAAATAAGTGCCCAAGACTGCCCTTTCCCTAAGTTGAAAGTCATCTCACCAAGGGACTGCAGTGTGACATTTTGATTTGTTGAGCCTTTGTTGATTCTTAGATTGTCTATGTAAATAACCACTCTGACCTTGACTCCTCACTGTTTTTCTTATAGCATACGAAGGAACTGAGAATACTAGTATTGAAATAGCTGCGTTTGGCTGTGGAACTGGTGACTGTTGCATTTGTTTTTTAACTTTCATGTATAAACATTTATTTTAAGTCACATTTGCATAGATGGTTTTCCTTACTTCATTCACATATCATCAGTTTTCTTAGTTTTGTTACTCTGCTCAGCCACCCAAGGGAAATAAACTTTTTACAAGAGCCAGAATTCCCAAGTGCAGTAGTTAATAAGAAGGAACATATGGTGTGCAGGTTACTCAGTCACATCTTATCTTTGGCACCTGCCTCCGTCCTGTAACTTGCGATGCTCTGGGGGCCAGATCATGTTATGTGGCTATGATATATTTAATTATAATGTCCTTTTTCATAAGTTGACATCAAGTGAACCCAGCAAGCCAAAAATCTCTATAAGAAGTAATTTGGGAAATGGGAAGATAAGTTCCACAGGGAATGAGGTAGTACTAGCTGAAAGGGATTTCTTCCTTGTGTTCTTGAAAATGAGTGATAGGAGTGTTGGCGCACAGCAGGGAAAACAAGGCAGGAGAGGATTTATTTCAGAAATATTAAAACTTTCTGACAATAAGGCTGCAAGCCCAAGAACCTCAACTAGATTGTGCTTACATCAGTATCAGTAATGACCGTGTTCAAACAGACCCTTTATTGCTTTTGGCAAACATATCCACCTTCCACTGGCTTTGTTGCTGTCAGGAGAGAATGAGTTGAGCCATGTTAGCACTTCTTGTCCTGAATTGTTTAAGCTCTTGATTTGGTTAATTATAGAGTACTAAAATGGAATGTTTTGGATAAAGACATGGGAATGTGGGAGCAGTATGACTCCTTTTGCCTGTTACAAGAGTACTGCTCTGAAAAGTGTTCAGTAAGGCAATTGGCAGTTGGTCTGTAATAATAGTTACCAATAATTAGCCTTTTTTTTTTTTTTTTTTTTTTGAGACAGAGTTTTACTCTTGGTGCCCAGGCTGGAGTGCAATGGTGCAATCTCAGCTCACTGCAACCTCCGCCTCCCGGGTTCAAGCGATTCCCCTGCCTCAGCTTCCTGAGTAGCTGGGATTACAGGCATGCACCACCATGCCCGGCTAATTTTCTATTTTCAGTAGAGATGAAGTTTCTCCATGTTGGTCAGGCTGCTTTCAAACTCCCGACCTCAGGTGACCTGCCTGCCTCGGCCTCCCAAAGTGCTGGGATTACAGATGTGAGTAATTAGCCTTTTATGTGCCAGGAGTTGTCATAGGGGTTCTGTAATCCTCACAACCATACTATGAGATGTAGGTGGCATTATTTCCATTTTATAGGTGCAGAAATGAGATCCTGGGAGGTTAAGTGCCTTGCCCAAGGTTATACATCTAGAAAGTGTCAGACGTAGAACTTAAATCCAGGGCTGTCCGTCTCCAAAGCCCATGTCCTTTTCATTATGCCACAGTGATTCTAACTTCTTAGATGCTGAGTTCTTGCTTTCTCCCAGAGGTCTTTTAGAATACTAAGTGAACTCTAAGGCGTGTCTGTCTGGCTAAGGCTTAGGTCATCCCAAGACCAAAGTAAGGCAGGTCTGAGTTAGAGCTTTAGGAAGAGGATGGGAGAAAATTGTACAAATGTAGAACTTGAAAGAATTGTAAATTTAGAAGAGGAGAATAAAAGCATCTTATACAGAAAAGCATTTCAAGATCAATGATGCAGCTTCACACTAGTAATTTACTGATAATCTGAGAAATTTATCCATATTTTTAAAGTTATAAATAAATTTGGAGTACCTGAGGAATATACCCTTTCTTCCTGTTCAGCTAACACTTTTTCCCTATTCTTTAAGCCTCACCATCTCTATGAGTCAATCTTTGATAAGAGCTTTTGAAAATTGCAAAGGGAAGAATATTCCTACTGTATACCAGGCATTGTACTTAGAGCTTTACATATACTGTTTTATTTAATTCTTTTTTTTTTTTTTGAGACCAAGTCTCGCTCTGTCACCCAAGCTGGAGTGCAGCGGCGCGATCTCGGCTCACTGAAACCTCCGCCTCCCGGGTTCACGCGATTCTCCTGTCTCGCCCTCCTGAGTAGCTGGGACTACAGGTGTGTGCCACCACACCCGGCTGATTTTTTTAATTTTTAGTAGAGACTGGGTTTCACCATGTTAGCCAGGATGGTCTCGATCTTCTGACCTCGTGATCCGCCCGCCTCAGCCTCCCAAAGTGCTGGGATTACAGGCATGAGCCACTGCGCCCGGCTATTTAATTCTTTTAAGAGGCCTCGAAGATAGCTCGTGTTCTCCTTGTTTTATTGAAGAAACTGAGTGTCGAAGAGATTAAGGAATTTGTCTCAAGGTTACACAGTAATGTGATGGAACTAACAGAGCCCTAAACTGTTGCTTTTCAATTCAAATAGTACTCTGTTCGAAACTCAGGATGAACCTTCTAAATCTTTTTTTTTTTTTTGAGATGGAGTCTTGCTTTGTTGCCCAGGCTGGAGTGCAGTGGTGCGGTCTTGGCTCACTGCAACTTCTGCCTCCTGGGTTCAAATGATTCTTCTGCCTCAGCCTCCCGAGTAGCTGGGACTACAGGTGCACGCCACCACGCCTGGCTAATTTTTGTATTTTTAGTAGAGACGAGGTTTCACCATATTGTCTAGGCTGGTCGTGAACTTCTGACCTCGTGATCCGCCTGCCTCAGCCTCCCAAAGTGCTGGGATTACAGGCGTCAGCCACCACGCCTGGCCCTAAATCTTAATCTGTGTTTTTTGGGTAGTGTTTTTGTTATTGCACTGACAGTTTCTTTTTATTTATTGCGTGGTTGAAGGTCTTACCGTGTGTTTTTGTGAGCATTTATTTTCTGAGAAAGCAGCCTGAGGTGGGCGGATCATGAGGTCAAGAGATCAAGACCATCCTGGCCAACGTGGTGAAACCCTGTCTCTACTAAAAATACAAAAAATTAGCTGGGCATGGTGGTGCACTCCTACAGTCCCAGCTACTCAGGAGGCTGAGGCAGGAGAATCACTTGAATGCTTGAATGCGGGAAGTGGAGGTTGCAGTGAGCCGAGATCATGCCACCGCGCTTCAGCCTGGCAACAGAATGAGACTCTGTCTCAAAAAAAAAAAAAAAAAAGCTGCTTTAGGAGCTGAAGTTGCAGTTGTGTGTTTGATGTCTTGAGGAAGACAATTACTACTACTACTACTACTACTAGTACTACCTACATTCTCAGTATCCAGTTAATTGAAGAAATGGATAGTTCATTAAAAAGGGAGAGTGAGTTTATTATATCATTTCCTTGGAAATGATTCCCTCCCCCACGAGAGAAAAAAAGTTTGTTGTAATCTTTATTCAGACCCTTTGTCAAGTTTATAAAGAATATGCAGTTTGTTTCATGGTGGTTTTTGTTTAAATAATTTAGAGAGGTACAACTGAGGCAGATGGGAAGAGAACAATCTTGGCAGTTGCCCTGATCCACTGCCCTGCTGTCATGTTTAGGTGGTAGACACAATTAGAGGAGCTGAAATTCCATTCACCCAACAAGATGTTTAGTAAACTTGATCAGATTTCTATGGAATTTGTAGGAGCTTTTTATAGTCTGAATGACCTATGGCCTGCGATTTGGTGAGAGCAGAGCAGAAAGCAGCAGTGGATTGACGTTTCTTCTGTAACAGTTCCCAACTCTAAAATTACTTTGATTAAATTAGATGATTATTTGTATGGGTTTCAGTCTCCCTTTTCCCCAGCTATATCGTGCAACAGTTCAGTTAGCTATTTCCCTCTTGGACACTTGCACTAAAAGCTGGTGATTTTATTTTCTTTTTTTTTTTCAAGGGTCTATCAGTAGAAATCTATTGGTTTGGGGCACCTAGTTCTTAGCTTAGAACCTATATAAAGGAAGGGTATTTGAACTGCTGATTGAGTTTCTCTGAGTATAGGGCTTTAGCCTTTCTGAATGTTGCAAACCTGAGGCTAAAACTAGCTTCATCTTCTCTGCACACACTTACATTCTACAGTGCTCCAAGGTGAAACTTCATCTATTGACTACCTTTTCTTGGAAACTCTTCTCTTGGCTTCAGCGACACTTATAATTGCTACCATTTACTGAATACTTACTCCGTGTCAGGAATCTCTGTCTTAGTATTTAATCCTCATGACAACTTTATCAGATGTGTAGTACTATCTTTATATTATGGATAAGAAAATATAGGCTCAAAGAGAGTAATTAACTTGTCCAAGGCTTTGTCAATGAAATGCTGGCCATAGCAATATTGGGCAGCTTTGCCTCTGTGCCAACACCCGTGCTGCTCTGACCAGACTCCCACTGAAGTCTGCTTAAGCTGCTGCTAAGACCACTTTGGATCTCACAATCTAGCCTCTTTCAAGGGGAGGCCTAAACACCATGCCTCACATCCCTGTTTGTTTCAGTCACTACCCGCCATCCGCCATCCATTATCTTCCCAATACTAATTCCTTTACCACTCTCTTCATCCTTCAGCTGATTCAATCCCTCAAACTGTTCCACCATGTTCTTTACAATATCCCCCTCCTTGATCAGCAGATTCACATGTAGTATCAGTCTCTAGCAGCAAGATCAAGTTATAAGGGCAACAGTGGCAAGTGTTAGCACTTAGTATCCAGAACTGTGATGGTGCAAACCAAGCTGCAGCATCTCCTGCTTGGCATTAGCAATCACATCTTTGCCAACCCAGTTCTGTAATTTTGAGTGTTGTTTTAGCTATGTAGCACTTAAGTTCTTCACTGAAAAAGTGACCTCATATCCTTTCTGTAAATTCTTTTTCTGTTTAATTCAGCCAGTGTTGACTTCTGCTGCTTGTAGAACTTGGAGTGATGTACAGGTTGAACCTAACCATCTACCTTCTTAGTTGCTGGCACTCATGGAGCTGAGAGTTGCTAGAGAAAATCAGCAAATCAGACAGATCGGTGTCATTAAAAATTTATAATCATCTATTTCATATGCATAATCAGCATTACCTAGCAATGTTATACATTTCTCTAGTTCACTTTCCAGCTCAATGCGAATTATTTCATCATATTGTCTCTTTCTTTTTTCTTTTTTACTGAGACAAGGTCTCCCTCTCTCACCCAGGCTGGAGTGCAGTGGTACAGTCACAGCTCACTGTAGCCTCAAACTCCCTGGTTCAAGCAATCCTCCTGTCTCAGCCTCCTGAGTAGCCAGAACTACAGGTGTGCTACCACGCCTGGCTATTTTTTTATTTTTTTGTAGAGACGGTATCTTGCCATGTTGCAGGTCTCCAATTCCCGGGCTCAAGTGATCCTCCTGTCTCACCCTTCCAAAGTGCTGGGATTATAGGCGTTAGCCACTGTGCCTGGCCTACTGTCTCTATTTCTTTTTCTCTTTTTTTGAGATGGAATCTTGCTCTGTCCCCAGGCTGGAGTGCAGTGGCGCGATCTCCGCTCACTGCAACCTCCGCCTCCCGGGTTCAAGCGATTCTCCTGCCTCAGCCTCATGAGTAGCTGGGACTACAGGCACGCACTACCACGCCCAGCTAATTTTTGTATTTTTAGTAGAGGTGGCGTTTCACCGTGTTCGCCAGAATGGTCTCAATCTCCTGACCTCGTGATCCGCCCTCCTCAGCCTCCCAAAGTGCTGAGATTACGGGCATGAGCCACCGTGCCCAGCTCTTATTTCTAATCTCTCATATTTTCTTCTTTTTTAACCAGTCATAGGCTTTATGCCTCATTATAAAAACGGAAGCTGCTGAATGGGAATTCCTTCATTCTTTTACCTCCCAAGTCTACAAACCTACGTGCATCTGGGACTCATCTTTTTCTCCTTCATTCTGTCAAGACCAATCCCTTCACAGGTGCTGTAATCATTCTCTTCTCCCCCTCCCCCCTTCCTCCTCCTTTCTTTTTCTTTCTTTCTTCTCTCTCTCTCTTTGTTTTCATTCTTTTTTCTTCAAGAGACGAAGTCGCACTCTGTAGCCCAGGCAAGAGTGCAGTGGTGTGGTCATAGCTCATTGCACCCTCAACCTCCTGAGCTCAATAGAACCTCCCTTCTCAGCCTCCCGAGTAGCTGGGACTATAGGTGCATGCCACCATACCTGGCTAATTTTTTTATAACTTTCTTGTAGAGATGGGGTCTCTTTTTTTTCCCCCTAGACGGAGCCTTACTCTGTCACCCAGGCTGGACTGCAGTGGCACTATCTTGGCTCACTGCAACCTCCGCCTCGTGAGTTCAAGCAATTCTGCTGCCTCGGCCTCTCAAGTAGCTGGGATTACAGGCATCCGCCACTGTGCCTGGCTAATTTTTGTATTTTTAGTAGAGACGGGGTTTCACCATGTTGGCCAGGCTGGTCTGGAACTCCTGACCTTGTGATCTGCCCACCTTGGCCTCTCAAAGTGCTGGGATTACAGGCGCGAGCCCACACCTGGCCAAGATGGGGTCTCTTGCTATGTTGCCTAGGCTGGTCTTGAACTCCCAGCTTCAAGTGATCCTTCCTGCTTGGCCTTTGAAAGTACTGGGATTATAAGCATGAGCCGCTGCACCCAGCCACATTTTAAAAACTTTTTGTAGAGATGGTGTCTCACTTTGTTGCCCAGGCTGGCCTCGAATTCCTGGCTTCAAGCAGTCCTTCTGCCTCACCCTCCCAAAGTGCTGGGATTACAGGTGTGAGCCACTGTGCTTGGCCTCTCCTGTCTTAAAGAATTTCTTCCTTTGGTTTATTTCATCTTTCTACTAGGTCTTTTCCTTCAGAATTCACACTTGCCCTATTGTCTCCCATTTTGAAAACACTGTCCTTTGACCTGCATATTTTCTGTTGCTGTCATGTTTTTCTATTCTCTTTCACAGGCATGCTTCTTAAAGGAGTTTTCAGTACATGCTATATGTGCTTTTTTCCTCTCATGAATTCCTTAACTCACTCCTGCTATAATATTCTGTTTAACCAAAACAAAACCCTCTTGCTAAAGTTGTTAATGTCCATTAGATTGGGAAACATGGGGGTCTTTTTTTTCAGTCCTCATCTTCTTGGACCTCTTAGCAGCATTTGACATTGACTCCTTGTGAAACACTCTTTTCCCTTGGCTTTTGTGACACTGCTCTTTACTAGCTTCCATCTTATTTCTCTAGCTGCTCCTTCTCATTCTTCTTCTTTTTTTTTTTTTTTTTTTTGAGGCAGATCTCACTGTGTTGCTCAGGCTGGAGTGCAATAGTATGATCACTGTAAACTTGAACTCCTGGGCTCAAGAGAGGCTTCCACCTCTGATCCTAAAGGACTAGGATTACAGACATGTGCCACCTCATCCAGCCTCCTTCTCATTCTTCTTCTTCTTTTTCTTGATACAGGGTCTCACTGTGTCACCCAGGCTGGAGTGCAGTGGTACCATCATGGCTCACTGCAGCCTCAACTTCCCAGGCTCAAGCAATCCTCCCACCTCACCCTGTGGAGGAGCTGGGACTACAGGCACATGCCACCATGCCCAACTGATTTTTGTATTTTTTGTGGAGATGGGGTTTCGCCATATTGCCCAGGCTGGTCATGAACTCCTGGGCTCAAGTGATCTGCTCACCTCAGCCTTCCAAAGTGAGTTTTGTAATAACTTGTACATAAATAAAAGCATACTCGCTATACATTGTTTTGCAGGTTCCTTTTTTATTCAGTAGCACGTCTTAGAGCTCTTTCTGTATCAGTACCTATAGATCTGTCTCATATTTTTTAACTGCTCAATTAATTTCCTAAGTCTATATTGTTGCTTCTTAAACCATTCTTCCATTGATGCACATTTACCTTAACTTGTTTTTTCTTTCTTTATACATGGTGCTGCAGTAACTATCTGTATGCATTTTTGTGTGTGTACATGTAGAAGTGTTTCTCTAGGATCGATATCTAAAATTTTAATTTTGGGATCAAAGATAGCCTTTTTTTTTTTTTTGAGTTTTTTTTGAGACTCTGTCACCTGGGCTGGAGTGCAGTGGCATGATCTCAGCTCACTGCAACCTCCACTTCCTGGGCTCAAGCAATCCTCCCATCTCAGCCTCCTGAGTTAGCTGGGACTACAGGTACACGCTGCCACGCCCAGCTAATTTTTAATTTTAATTTTAATTTTTTTTTTTTGAGACAGTCTTGCTCTGTTGTCCAGGCTGGAGTGCAGTGGTGTGATCTCAGCTCACTGCAACCTCCGTCTTTCAGGTTCAAGCGATTCTCTCGCCTCAACCTCCCGAGTAGCTGGGATTACAGGTGTTTGCCACCACCCCTAGCTAATTTTTGTATTTTTCATAGAAACGAGGTTTCACGGTGTTGCCCAGGATGGTCTTGAACTCCTGACCTCAGGTGATCCGCCTGCCTCGGCCTCCCAAAGTGCTGGGATTATAGGTGTGAGCCAATGTACCTGGCCCAGCTAATTTCTGTGTTTTTTGTAGAGATGGGGTTTTACCATGTTGCCCATGTGGGTCTCAAACTCCTGGGCTCAAGCGATCTGCCCGCCTCAGCCTCCCAAAGAGGCATAAAACACAGTGCTTGGCCGTGTTTTAAATTAAATGCAAAATGCCATGTTGTCTTTAAAAATGTAGTACCATTTTACATATCAGCTAACGATACACGAAACAACTCTTTCACCATACATTTACCAATACTGAGTATTTTTCCATCTTTGGGGGAAAGTCTTTTACTGGTCTTTTTATAATATCTGCATTCTTCTGACAGAATGAGGCTGAGAGTATTTTCATGCATATATTGGCAATTTATATTCTTTTTCTTGTAATTCCCTGTTCATATTCATTAACAAATTATTTATTGATTGACTACTGTATGCCAAGTGCTGGGGATACAGCAGTGAACAAAACGGATAAAATCTCTGCCTTCGTATTGGATTTTTTTTTTTCATGTTGGTTTTAGGAATTCTTTATATATTCTGGATATTAATTCTTTGTGTATATGTTGCAAATATTTTTTCCTACTCCATTTCTTGTTTCTTGTAACATTGTTTATGATTTTCAAAGTTTTTATAAACTTGGATTTACCAGTTTTTTTCCTTTTTGGCTTAAACATTTTGTGTCTTAGAATTGCCTTTCCAACCCCAAATTTATAAACAACATCTGTGTTTTCTTCACCTGTTTATATGGTTGTATTTATTATATTTTGGTCTTCAATCCATCTGGAATTAATTTTTGTTTGTAATGTAAAATAGGGACTATTTATAATATGAGATAGCTCTATTTGTTCCCAAATAAAATATATTTTACCTTTTTCTGGTTTGTTCTCTGATTGTTTCTTTAACTTGTCTTTCTTAACTATTTTTCTTTCTTAACTCTTAGTTTACATGTAGAAGAAACTTGTGATTGAAGACTGTGCCTATTTATTAACACAAGTATGACACTAAAAATTAGCGTCCTGATACTACTGATTTAGTGTTTACGGTGAATTATTCATAGAAATACTTGCTATTTTAGCGAATTTTTCTTTTGTTTAATTTATGTAGATTAGTTTACGTTTTGACAGAAATTGGAGCCCCAATGATATCTCGGATACATGTCCTATGCAGTGGTAGCCTACAGAGAAACTCATCTTCTGCATTATATTAAGTTAGAAAAATTTGATACTGTGTGGTCCTTTTCCAAAATGACACTTTATTATTATTAATATTATTATTCTGAGACAGAGTCTTGCTGTGTCGCCCAGGCTAGAGTGCAGTGGCACCATTGGGTCACTGCAACCTCCATCTCCCAGGTTCAAGCAACCCCAGCCTCCCGAGTGGCTGGGATTACAGGTGCCCACCACCGCACCCAGCTAATTTTTTTTGTAGTTTTTAGTAGAGACAGGGTTTCACCATCTTGGCCAGGCTGGTCTTGAACTCCTGACCTTGTGATCCACCCGCTTCGGCCTCCCAAAGTGCTGGGATTACAGATGTGAGCCACCACACCTGGCCAATTGTTATGATTTTGCGGCCTTGTCAGGAATTGAGTATGTGTGATGAGGCTCTAGGATGAAAAATTTTTCCGTGGTTAGGTAGGTGTGGTCACCTGTCTTTCAAAGTTGACATTAACTGCGTTAGCTTAAAGAAGAAATTCTTTTCCTGGAAGGCAAATAAAGATTCTTCTTCAACAAAGCTTTATTGGATATACAGCTCAACTGAGTCTAGTCTTGAGTCACTGAACTCAGGGAGGTAGAAATGGAATAGGAATTGTACTACATTAATTCATGTCTTTCATTTCTGTAAAGGAGAAAAGATGATTGGCCTAATGCTATTTTTTTTATGACCGATGCTGGACTGTATTAGAGAAGTAACTTAACTGCTTCTGGATATTTGCCTAATAATCTCCCTAATACATTGTGAGCTTCTTTTTTGCAAAAACCGTTTATTTGTTGGGTGTCAAATACTGCTAAGTGCTAGAGTTATAAGTTAGCAAGATACCATTCTTGCCCTCCAGGAGAGGATAGGGAATGTAGACACAGAAATAACTAAATACAGTGTAGTTTGATATAAGCAATATTGGAAACAGGAATTGTAGTTTGAAGAGGTCAGCACTGAAATTGAGGTGAAACCCAAGAGGTTTCACCATGTGTCAGAACCTCTGTGGCCGGGCGCGGTGGCTCACACTTGCAGTCCCAGCACTTTGGGAGGCCGAAGCAGCAGATCACTTGAGCTCAGGAGTTTGAAACTAGCTTGACCAACACAGTGAAACCCTGTCTCTACTAAAAATACAGAAGTTAGTCAGGCGTGGTGGGGCGGGTGCCTGTAATCCCAGCTGCTTGGGAGGCTGAGGGAGGAAAATCGCTTGAACCCAGGGGTGGAGGTGGCAGTGAGCTGAGATGGCACCACTGCACTCCAGCCTGAGCAACAGAGCAAAACTCCGTCTCAAAAAAAAAAAGCACCTTTGTGAGGTTTCCTTGTTCCAGCTTTACAAGTCTAGAAATTCACATTTTTGTGCAATCAGGGGTCATTTACCTGTTAGGACTGGCTCAGACTAACCAAAATCATGGGAGACTCATATTTAAAACAAAATGGTAACTCCTAATTTACAGTCATGTATAACACTCAAGCTAATCTGATAAACGTGTAAATCAGGATATTCTGGAAAATCTATATGGGAGGTCTAATTATAGTTAGAGACAGTTTATTAAGTTTGGAATCATTTAGATCCTTGCTATTCAAACTGATCCTTGCTTTTCAAACCAGAAGCATTGGTTATCACCTGGGAGCTTGTGAGATATGAACAATATCAGGTAACTCTGGCTCTGTACTAGCATATACCTGTCAGAACCTCAATTTTGTGTTCGTTGTTGAGTAGATGTTGGCTTAGCAATTAGTCTCATTTCATGTTTCTCATTTTTATTAATTTTTTTTTTTTAGAGATGGGGGTCTTGCTTTGATACCCAGGCTGGAGTGCAGTGGTGCTGGAGTGCAATGGTGTGATCATAGTTCACTGCAGCCTCAAACTCCTGGGCTCAAGCAGTCCTCCTGCCTTAGCCTCCTGAGTAGCTTGGGATTACAGGCACAAGCCACTGTGCCCAGCTTCATGCTTCTCTTTTATGAAACCTCAGAGTAGAGAAGCAAGAAAATAATTTTAGGGTTTTATGGAAAGGTGGAAACTTACAGTAAAACCTGTTATAAGACTTATGACAAAATACTCAATAGACACAAAGACATAGAAAAATAAACAGGCACAGATATATAGAGACAGACACACCGAGACCCAGAGGGAGAGTTACACATAGACTCCCTACACACAGACACTTCCCCCATATATACATAACAGAACCCCTGCCCCACCATGCCCAAGCCTCTACCCAGTCCCTTCCCACACACAGAGACCCCACACCCACAGAGAGAACCCCACAGCTGGTCGGACGCAGTGGCTCACACCTGTAATCCTAGCACTTAGGAGGCTGAGGCGGGTGGATCACCTGAGGTTGAGAGTTCGAGGCCAGCTTGACCAACATGGAGAAACCCCGTCTCTACTAAAAATACAAAATTGGTCGGGCACATGCCTGTAATCCCAGCTACTCGGGAGGCTGAGGCAGGAGAATCGCTGGAACCCGGGAGGTGGAGGTTGCGGTGAGGCGAGATCGCGCCATTGCACTCCAGCCTGGGCAACATGAGCAAAAAAAATCCGCCTCAAAAAAAAAAGAGAGAATCCCATGGCCATCTCCACAGAGAGTCTTCTCCATGGTTACAGAGACACCCCACACAAACCACACACACCCTGAGACCCACCCACACACAAAAACACGGGCTCCCACAGAGAGAAATACATACACAGACACACACACTGACATCCAACAGGTAATGCTTAAAACTAAGGTTTTCATGGAGCGTGAATAGTGTTCTCCACAGTTATTTTGAGGAGAAGGAGCAAGTGTTCTCTCAAAGGTACTTTTAACTGAGCCAGAAAATGAAGCAAAAACAGATGGGCTGCCATTGGGTCTGCAGAACAGTGAATGCTACAAAGCCAGTTTGATTTGGATTCCTGTTTCTGGAACTGCCTGTTCCTGGGCATTGTTTTCAGTTTGATGCACTCAGCATGCTTGGGTGGAAAGTCATTCTTTTATTTTCTCTCAGGAGCTTGCATCCTAGATTGCTGGTTAAGCAGAGTTTTATGCTCAGTCTCCTTTGGCACTAGTTAACACACTCCCTTGGTGCTCCCTGAGTCATATAAGTCTGCCCAGGATTGGAAGATCCAGAAACACTGTGCCCATGTGGAGGAACTCATACTGAGTCCTCTGTGGGTGCGTGGGACCGAGGAATGTAGGGGGAAGATTATGTATTAGATATAGAAAGAGATGTAATTTTCATTTTTTTTTAACCTGTGGGTCATTCATGGTATAGGTTTGCGTAGAGAGCTTGATGGAACTTAAGAATGACTTAGGAATTATTTAGTTGTAAATTAAATGATTTTTAAGCTACATTGATGTGGGCAGGGGATGGCGCTTTGGATTATTTTGGTTGAGAGAGAACATTGAAACTACATAGCCAGATTTCTTGTGACTCGGGCAGCATCTTCTGAGAATTATCTTGTTAGGAAAAAGACTTGACACATGCAGCATGTTTGTGTGTGTAAATACTTGAAAGTTTCTATCACACCAAGGGAGCCAGACACCAGAGACATCAGAATAGTTTTATAAACGTTAAGTTCCAAAAAGAACTATTTTCTCTTGTTGCCTGGTACACATATATGTATTCCTTTGACTAAACCTGTTTAATTTCAAACAGGCTAGGCATGGTGGCTCATGCCTGTCATCCCAGCACTTTGGGAGGCCGAGGCAGGTGGATCACCTGAGGTCAGGAGTTCGAGACCAGCCTGGCCAACATGGTGAAACCTTGTCTCTACTAAAAATATAAAAATTAGCCAGGTGTGGTGGTGTGCACCTGTAGTCCCAGCTACTCGGGAGGCTGAGGCAGGAGAATCACTTTAACTCGGGAGGCAGAGGTTGCAGTGAGCTGAGACTGGCCACTGTACTTCCAGTCTGGGTGACAGAGTGAGACTCCATCTCAAAAAAAATAAAATAAAATAAAATTTCATTTCAAATAGATGGAAGAGTCATGAGAAAAGTGTACTCATTATCCAGTTTAACAAATGTTTTCATTTTGCAAAATTTCTTTATTTTTTAAAGATGTAAAACATTGGATAAAATTGAAGACGCAGCTGGCCACAGTGGCTCACGTCTGTAATCCCTTTGAGAGGCCAAGGTGGGAGGATCAGTTGAGGCCAGAAGTTCAAGACCAGCCTGGGCAACATAGTGAGACCCTATCTCTATTTTTTTTAAAAAAGGGAGACAGAAAAAAAAAAAGAACTCTGTGTATTCCTTCTCTATTTATTCTCCTTTATCCCTTCTCTCTTTCCCATAAGGCCCACAAAGGTAACTTTGTGTTTATAACTCCCCTTCATGTTTAGTACTTTTGCTATATATTCTTTATCAGTATCAATTGTATGTCAGCAGATAATATATAGCATTGTTTTGTTTATAAACTTTACATAAATGGTATTTATGTATTCTGCAGCCCTCTTTTTTACTTAACTTTAGAGTTTTAGCCAGTTTGATACATGTAGACTTTCTAATTGATTTATCTTAACTACTATGTGGTATTTCACATGTATGAATATACTACAGTTTACACATTCATCTCACTGTGTTGCCCAGTCTGGTCTCAAACTCCTCCTGGACTCAAGCGATCCCTCCTGCTTTGGCTTCCTAAAGTGTTGGGATTCCAGGCAGGAGCCACCAAGCCTGGCCTTTTTTTTTTTTTTTTTTTTAACTGAAATGAACAACCTTACTCATGTTTCCTTATGCACATGTGTGAGAGTTTCTCCAGGGTCTATCTCTAGAAGCAAAATTGCTTATGGTGGCCGGGTGCAGTGGCTCACGCCTGTAATCCCAGCACTTTGGGAGGCCAAGGGGGGCGGATCACGAGGTCAGAAGTTTGAGACCAGTCTGGCCAACATAGTGAAACCCCGTCTCTACTAAAAATACAAAAAATTAGCGGGGTGTGGTGGTGTGCGCCTGTAATCCTAGCTACTCCGGATGCTGAGGCAGGAGAATCACGTGAACCCAGGAGGCGGAGGTTGCAGTGAGCTGAGATCGTGCCATTGCACTCCACCTGGGTGACAGTGCGAGACTCTGTCTCAAAAAAAAAAAAAAAAAAATTGCCTGTGGTATGTTAATTTATATCAGCTTGACAAGATATTTCCAAATTGCTTTCCGAAGTGGCTTGATTCCTGTTTTCAAGTCCTTACTAATATGTGGTGTCGTCAGACATTAAACTTCTGTCAGGTACTATCTCTGTTGTTTTAATTTGCATTTCCTTGGATAGTAGTGAGATTGAGTTTCTTCTAATATGTCTGTAGTTCATTTGGATTTCCTTTTTTCATATCCTTTCCCATTTTTCTGTTGGGATCCCAGTGGCGTTTTCTTATCGACTATATTGTTTCTTTTTTTTTTTTTTTTTTTTTGAGATGGAGTCTCACTCTGTCGCCCAGGCTGGAGTGCAGTGGCATGATCTTGGCTCACTGCAACCTCTGAAGCCCGAGTTCAAGCAATTCTCCTGCCTCAGCCTCCTGAGTAGCTGGGATTACAGGCGCCTGCCACTGTGCCCAGCTAATTTTTTTTGTATTTTTAGTAGAGATGGGGTTTCACCATCTTGGCCAGGCTGGTTTTGAGCTCCTGACCTTGTGATCCACCTGCCTCGGCCTCCCAAAGTGCTGGGATTACAGGCGTGAGCCACCGTGCCCGGCCGACTATATTGTTTCTAATTCCTTATCAGATATGTGTGTGTGTTGAAAATATCTTTTGGTCTGTGGCTTGTGGCTTTACTTATGACTTTTATTAAAAAGTTAAAAATTTTAATATAAAATTGATTTTTTAAAATCATTTGTCCTTTTTGAGTCTTGTTTTAGAAACTTGTACCTATCCTGGGGTCATATTTTCAATATAGTCTTCTAAAATGTTTAGTTTTGTGTTTTCACAGTTATGTCTTTTGTTTGTTTTTGTTTTTGTTTTGTTTTGTTTTGAGACGGAGTCTTGCTCTGTCGCCCAGGCTGGAGTGCAGTGGCACCATCTAGACTCACTGCAAGCTCCACCTCCTGGGTTCACGCCATTCTCCTGCCTCAGCCTCCCGAGTAGCTGGGACTACAGGCGCCCACCACCACGCCCAGCTAATTTTTGTATTTTTAGTAGAGATGGGGTTTCACCGTGTAAGCCAGCATGGTCAGCCAGGATGGTCTCGATCTCCTGACCTCGTGATCGCCTGCCTTGGCCTCCCAAAGTGCTGGGATTACAGGCATGAGCCACCATGCCTGGCCTTCACAGTCATGTCTTTAATCCAACTGAAATTAATATTTTATATGGTATGAGATAGTGATCTTATTTTATTTTATTTTATTTATTATTTTTTTCTTTTTTTGTGCTTTTTTTTGGTGGGGGGACAGTATCTTGCTGTGTTGCCCAGGGTAGAGTGCAGTGGTGCAATCATGGTTCACTGCAGCCTTGAACTCCTGGACTCAAGTGATTCTTCAGCCTCAGCCTTCCCTGTAGCTGGGACTACAGGTGTGTGGGCCATCATGCCTAATTCTTTTTTTTTTGTAGATACAGAGTCTTGCTATGTTGCCCAGGATGGTCTTGAATTCCTGGGCTCAAGCGATCCTTCAACCTTGGCCTTTCAAAATGCTGGAATTACAGGCATGAGCCACTGTGCCTGGCCTTATTTTATTTTCCATATGGATAACCAGTTGTCCCATATGTTTCCATATGGACAACCAATTGTTGACTGAGTATGTCTTTTCTCTGTGATACGTGTCATAGTCCACTCAGGTTGCTGTAACAAAAATACCATAGATAGGGAGGCTTATAAACAACGATACTTGCTTTCTCATGTTTCTGGAGGCTGGGAGTCTGAGATCAGACTGGTGATCAGATTCAATGTCTGGTGTGGCCTAGCTAACTGGTTCATAGATGACAGTCTTTTTGCTGTGTCCTCACTTGGGGGAAGAGGGAAGGGAATGCTCTGGGACCCTCTTTTATGAGGGCACTAATCTCATTTATGAGGACTCCACCCTTATGACCTAATCACCTCCCAAAGGCCTCACCACCAAATACCATCACACTGGGGGTTAGATTTCAACATACGAATCTTTTGGGGGAACACAAACATTCAGTCTAGGGCAATATCTAATGCCGCCTTCTGATATCCAGATCCTTTCTGTTTCTGGATTCTCCCTTTTGTTTCACTGGTGTCTTTGTTGATGTCTTTACCAATTGCATGCCTTTTAAATTGTTAGAACTTTATAACAACTCTTGATACTTTTGTTGGGCAAGTTCTTCCTAATGTATTCCTTATTTTAAACAGTAAGAGGTAAAATTTGCATAGTGTAAAATCCACCCATTACAAATTACAATTCAATGATATATATTTGTAGAATATTCTTTTTTTTTTTTTTTTTGACAGAGTCTCACTCTGTTGCCCAGGCTGGAGTGCAGTGGCACAGTCTTGGCTCACTGCAGTCTCCGCCTCCTGGGCTCAAGTGATTCTCTTACTTCAGCCTCCCGAGTACCTGGGATTATAGGCGTGTACCACCATGCCCAGCTAATTTTTGTATTTTTAGGAGAGATGGGGTTTCACCATGTTGGTCAGGCTGGTCTCAAACTCCTGACCTCAGGTGATCGACCTGCCTCAGCCTCCCAAAGTGCTGGGATTACAGGCATGAGCCACTGCACCTGGCCAGAATATTCTGTTTATGGTAAAATATATATAACATACAATTTACCATTTTATACATTTTTAAGTGCATAGTTCAGTGGCATTAAGTACATTCACACTGTTGTGCAACCATCACTACTACTCATCTTCCGAAGTTTTTTCATCTTCCCAAACCAAAACTCCATACCCATTAAACAGTAACTCTCCATTCCTTCCTCCCCCAGCCCCTGGAAATCACCATTCTATTTTGTCTTTTATGAATTTGACTTCTCTAGGTACCTTATATAAGTAGACTCATACAGTATTTTTCCTTATGTCTGGCTTATTTCACTTAGCATAATATCTTCAAGGTTCATCCATGTTGTATCACATGCCAGAATTTCATTCATTTTTCAGGGTGAATAATATTCCATTTTACATATATGTACCACATTTTGTTTATTCATTTGTTAATGAACAGTTGGGTTGTTTCTACCTTTTGGCTGTTGTGAATAATGCTTCTATGAACATTGGCATACAAATATCTGTTGAAGTCAATACTTTGAGTTCTGTTGGTTGTATACCCAGAAATGGAATTGCTGGGTTATATGGTCATTTTATTTCTGACGTTTTGCAAAACTGTCATACTGTTTTCCATAGCAACTGCACTGTTTTACATTTCTATCATCAGTGTACAAGGATTCTAATTTTTATACATCGACAACACATTTCGTTTTTTGATAATAGTCATCCTAATAGGTGTGAAGTATGTTGGATTTGTTTTTTTTTTTTTTTTGAGACGGAGTTTCACTCTTGTTGCCCAGGATGAGTGCAATGATGCGATCTTGGCTCACTGCAACCTCTGCCTCCCGGGTTCAAGTGATTCTCTTGCCTCAGCCTCCCGAGTAGCTGGGATTACAGGCATGTGCCACCACGCCCATCTAATTTTGTGTTTTTAGTAGAGACAGGGTTTCTCCATGTTGGTCAGGCTGGTCTTGAACTCCCGAACTAAGGTGATCCACCCGCCTCGGTCTCCCAAAGTGCTGGGATTACAGGCGTGAGCGACCGCACCCTGCCAAGTATGTAGAATTTTAAAATCAACTCCACAATCCAGTTTCAGAACATTTTCATTTCCCCCAGAAGTCACTTTTGCCCATTTGTGGTCAGTCCCTGATCCCACCCTCTGCCCCAGGTAACTACTGATCAGCTTTCTTTCTGTTTATTTTTATTTTTTTGAGACAGGATCTCGCTCTGTCACTCTGGCTGGAGTGCCATGCCGTGAACTCGGCTCACTGTGGTCTTGATCTCCTACGCTCAATCCATCCTCTCATCTCACCTTCCAAGTAGCTGGGGCTATAGGTGCGTGCCACCGTGGCTGGCTAATTTTTGTATTTTTTGTAGAGATGGGATATCATCTTGTTGCCCAGGCAAGTCTCAAACTCCTGGGCTCAAGTGATCCACCTGCCTCAGCTTCCCAAAGTGCTGGGACTATAGTTGTGAGCCACCATGCCCAGCCTGCTTACTTTCTCTTTAGATTTGCCTTTTCTGGAAATTTCATATAAATTAAATTATACAATATGGGGTCTTTTGTGTGTGACTTTTCCACTTGATGTAATGTTTTTGAGGTTCATTCATGTAGTAGGTTCATTCAGTAGTTCCTTTTTATTGCTGAGTAGTATTTCATTATATGGCTATACCACATTTTATCAGTTTAGTAGTTGATGGACATTTAGATTATATCATCTTTTAGCTATTTTGAATAATGCAGTTATGATCAATTATGGTAAATCTTTTGGCAGACATATATTTTCATTTCTCTTGGGTGGATATCTAGGAGTGGAATGGCTGGGTTGTGTGTTACATTTATGTGTAATTATTTCATATAAATGTAACTGGCAAACTGTTTTCCAAAGCGATTGTATGATGTTAGATTCCCACCAGCAATGCATGAATGTTTCATTTTCTCTACATCCTTGCCAATACTTGGCATTGTCAGTCTTTTTGATGATAACCATCGAAGCAGTTGTATAGTGCTATGTCATTATGGTTTTAATTTGTGTTTCCTCATGACTAATGATGTTGAGCATGTGCTTATTAGCTATTTGTATATCTTTTTTGCTAAAATGACTGTTTACATCATTTTCCCATTTTTAATTGGGTTGTTTTATTATTGAGTTGTAGGAATTCTTTATACAGCATGTTCTGAATACAAAAGATTTTTCAGATATGTGATTTGCAAATACTTTCTCCTAGTCTGTGGCTTGTCTTTTCATTTTCCTGATGATGTATTTTAAAGAGCTAATCTTTTTAATTTTGAAAAAGTCCAATTTACTACTTTTTAAATAGATTGTACTTTTTTTTTTTTTTCCCCCAAGACAAGGTCTCATTCTGTCACCCAATTTGGAGTGCAGTAGCATGATCATGGCTCACTGCAGCCTTGACTTCCCTGGGCTCAGATGATTCTCCTACCTCAGCCTCCTGAGTAGCTGGGAGTACAGGTGCGTGCCACCATGCCCAGCTAATTTTTCTATTTTTTGTAGAGAAGGGGTTTTGCCATGTTGCCCAGGCTGGTCTTGAACTCCTGGGTTCAATCAATCTGCCCACTTCTGCCTCCCAAAGTGCTGGGACTACAAGCATGAGCCACTGCACTTAGCCTTAGATTCTACTTTTGGTGGTATAACAAAGAAATCTTTGTGTAACTCAAGGTCACAAATTTTATCTCCTTTGTTTTCATCTAATGGTTTTATAGTTTAGGTTTTGCATTTAGATTTTTGGGCTTGGGGTGAAAAAAGTCCCCATTTTTTCCCTTCATATGGATATCCACTTATCCCAGCACCATTAGTTGAAAGAACTATCCTTTCCTCATTGAATTGCTGTGATACCTTTGTTGCAAATCAGCTGTCTGCAGATGTGGAGGTATGTTTCTAGACTTTCTTCTGTTCCATTGATCAGCTTGTCTGTCTTGATGCCAGTACAGCACTCCCCTGATTTTTATAGCTTTATTGTAAGTACAGTTATCCCTTGGTTTCCTTGGGGAATTGGTTCCAGGACCCTCATGGATATAAAAATCCTGGGATGCTCGAGTCCCTTATATAAAATGGCATAGTATTGCATATAACCTGTGCATATCCTCCTGTATACTTAAATCATTTCTAGATTACTTACACCTAATATAATGTAAATGCTATGTAAACAGTTGTTACACTGTATTTTTTATTTGTATTACTTTTTATTGTTGTGTTGTTACTATTTTTTCTTTTTTTCTTTTTCTTTTTTTAATATTTTTGATCTGAGGTTGGTTGAATCCGTGGATGCAGAACCCATGGATATGAGGGCTGACTGTTGGAATTGGGTAGTATAAATCCTGGATACTATTTTTTTTTTCAAAATTATTTTGGGTATCCTAAGTCCTTTGAATTTCCACATAGATTTTAGGATAAGCTTGTCAATGTCTACAGAAAAAGCTTGCTAGGATTTTGATAGGGATTTCATTGAATCTGTAGGTCAATTTGGGAGAATTCCCATCTTAATGATACTGAGACTTCTAATACATGAACATGGAACTTCTCTCCATTTATTTAGATTTTCTCTAGCTGCTCTTTAGCAGTATTTTGTACTTTACACTGTATAGGCTATTGTAAATGAAATTGTTTTCTTGATTTTACTTTCAGATTGTTTATTGCTAGCATAAACAATTGTAAAAATACAATTTTTTAAAATTGTGGTAAAGTTTACATAACAATAAACTTTTTTTTTTTTTTTTGGAGACATAGTCTCACTTCCTCACCCAGGCTGGAGTGCAGTGGCGCGATCTTGGCTCACTGCAGCCTCAACCTCCTGGGCTCAGGTGATCCTCCTACTGCAACCCCCCGAGTAGCTGGGACTACAGGCAGGCACCACTGTGCCTGGCTAATATTCGTATTTTTTGTAGAGACAAGATCTTGCCATGTTGTCCAGGCTAGTGTCGAACTCCTAGACTCAAGCAACCCTCCTGTCCTGGCCTCCCAAAGTGCTGGGATTACAGACATGAGCTGCTGCACCCAGCCCATTTTAACCATTTTAAAGTGTACAATTCATTGGCATTAAGTACATTCACAATATTACCATTACCACTATCTATACCCAAAACTTTTTCATTGTCTCTAACAAAAACTATGTATTAAACATTATCTTCTTTTCCCCGCTCCCCCAGCCCTTGGAAACCTCTATTCTATTTTCTGTCTCTATGAATTTGCCTATTCTGGGTACCTTTTCTTTTTCCTTTGGTGTCTGGCTTATTTTACTTGGTATAATGTTTTCAAGGTCCCTTCATATTGTAGCCTGTATTAGAATTTCATTCTTTTTAAGGCCGAGTAATATTCTATTGTTTATCCATTCATCTGTTGATGGATATTTGGGTTGTCTCTATATTCTTTTGGCTATTGTGAATAATGCTGTTATGATTATTGGTGTACAAGGCTGGACGCAGTGGCCCACACCTGTAATCACAACTTCTGGGAGGCCAGTGTGGGAGTATTGCTTGAGGCCAGAGGTTGAGACTAGCCTGGGCAACTTAGCAAGAATCCATCTCTTCCAAAAAAAAAAAAGTTAGCTGGGCATGGTGGTGTGCAATTGTAGTCCTAGATACCTGGGAGGCTGAGTTCGAGGCCACAGTCAGCTATTATTGCACCACTGCACTCCAGCTGGGATGACAGAGTGAGACCCTGTCTCAAAAACAAACAAACCAAAAAGTTGGTATGCAAATATCTGTTTTGAGTTCCTGCTTTCAATTCTTTTGGATGTATACCTAAGAGTGGAATTGCTTGATTACAGTTGATTATTGTGTTGATCTTGTATTCTGCAATTTTAAGAAACTTGTGTATTTAGTTTTTTGAAGATTCTTTAGGATTTTCTTTGTACAGGATCATGTTATCTACAAATGACCATTTTACTTCTTCTTGTCCAATGTATGTGCCTTTAATTTCTTTTCTTTTCATATTACACTGTCTAGAACCTCCAGTACAATGTTGAATAGAAGTGGCAACAGTGGACATGTTTGCCTTGTTTCCGATTTTAGAGGAAAAGTATTCAGTCTTTCATCATTAAGTGTAATGTTCACTGATAGTTGGTAGGGCAGATTTCTCCTAATATATCCTTTATAATGTCTTAGTTTTGGCTGACTAAAGGACTGAATAAATTGGCATGTGTTAGTGAATATCACCTCTTGACATTTATATGTCTCTTAGCTAAGCTATAAGATTAAAAATCCCTTTCTTCCTTGTAGAATGGAGCAACCCTTATGATACCCTGTAAGTTTCTACTTTGAGTCCTTCAGTTTTTGAATTAGTCAAATTACTCATCTAAATTTGCAGTTCATGGTCTGCTTGTCCATATTAAAGTCTAGAGTGTCTAGATTGTGACCAAAACGGGTGAAGCCTTTGTGTTTTCTGATGCTGTTTTAAAGTTTATTATAATTTTCCCTTCTATGGGGAAAGATTCTGTGCTGTTTTCTCTTAAAGTGAAATGTATGTTGTTGTGTGTTTTTAAATAGATGTAGTTTATTTTACAGTCCAAACCTGTTGTTTCATCTATTCCCATAAGATCCACAGGCAGCATCCTTCTCCATTTGGATGGGGACAGTGAGGTTTATATACCTTGATTGGTAAGCCTGTGTCTGATGTTTTAAGTGCCTTATCCCTTAAATTGTAAACTCTACAGGACTTAGACCATGTGTGTCTTGTTCACTGTATTGTTAACAGCTGGCAGATAGTAAATTTTTTTTTTTTTTAAATAAAAGTGTGATTAAATCAGTTTGTTTTGTGATGCTTGTGTGAAGAGAAGTGATTAGTGTAAACTGGCTTTGCTTTAGGGTTTTCATTCTCTAAATTCTTGAAGCATTCTAGAGTAGGAATTGTTGTCTATTTAGTTTAAACAGGATTTTTTTCCAGTTTCTTAGTAATTAAGCTATTACTAGGTTTATTATTCTCTTACATGTGTGCATTTAAAAAATTTGAAACACATCTCACCTCCTTTACAGTTTGGTAAAGGCTGCCTTGGCCTCCCAAAGTGGTGAGATTACAGGTGTGCGCCACTGTGCCTGGCCAGCTGAAGTTTTTGATTCCCAGCCTTATTCTCTGTCTTTGCACCTCAGTGATGCTCCAGTAAGCATCATCTGTTTTTCTCAAACTGCTTGATATAATGGTAACTCATATAGTTTGATAATGAGGATATCTAAAAATGATTATTTCCAGTTCAAATACGTCCATTAATCTGCACGCTTAATCCTAATTTTTTTCTTGTCACACTGCCTTCTGAGTTATTATAGTGGCTTATACATTTTATGGTTTCTAGAATCTTTTTGAGTGAGAATCATTGAGAATATTTGTGTTTTTAATCTCTTCTGTTTATCTCTTCTGTTGATCTGCTTTTTGTTAATTATTTGGCTGGCTTTTAGTGGATCTTGCACAATTTAATGCTGGCACATAATAAGTTCGTAATAAATGTTTCTGATTATCGAGCTGAGCCCCAGTCATGAACCATTGATTTCTAACATACTCTCTCCCTTTAGCAACCTGGTTACCTCTGCCCTTAAATGAACATAACCCCTGATGCCATGACATACATGGAGACTTCAGTATTAATTTTTCAGTTCTTGTATGTAACACTCTTAGGTAGAGTCTCTGTCAGATGGCACTGATAATTAATCCTTTGGAAAGATCCCAAGGGCTTTCAGGCTCTCTGGCTAGATGTTAACAACAGGAACAGTGAGTAGTATATAGCAACATGATACTTGACAGTTTTAAAGCAACACTGGTTTTATTTAAGATCATCAGGTTAAACCAGCTAATACTCCTTTGGCTTAAAACCTACTTGTAGTTTTTACTGTTGGGTATTCTCTTCTCAGAATTGTTCTTTATATATGTAGCAGAGGCTGCGCGTGATGGCTCACCTCTGTAATCCCAGCACTTTGGGAGGGTGATGCAGGAGGATTGCTTGAGCACAGGAGTTTGAGACCAGCCTAAGCAACATAGTGAGACCCTACCTTTCCAAAAAATTAAAATATTGTCTGGGGGTGGTGGCACATGCCTATAATCCCAGCCACTTGGGAAGTTGAGGTGGGAGGATCACTTGAGCAAAGGGGTTTGAGGCTGCATGCAGTGAGCTATGATCGTGCCACTGCACTCCAGCCTGGGTGACAAAGCAAGACCTTGTCTCTGATTGATAGGTAGGTAGGTAGATAGATAGATGATTGATTGATTGATTGATTGATAGATAAATAGCAGAGATCATGACAAGTCTGTGTCCCACTTGAAGATTAGAAGACTCAGCAGGCGGGCTCTTGGCTTAAAAAGAAGGCAAAGGTAGCCGGGCACGGTGGCTCATGCCTGTAATCCCAGTGCTTTGGGAGGCTGAGGTGGGCGGATCATGAGGTCAGGAGTTCAAGACCAGTCTGGCCAAGATGGTGAAACCCCGTCTCTACTAAAAATACAAAAAATTAGCCAGGCGAGGTGGCGGGCGCCTGTAATCCAAGCTACTGGGGAGGCTGAGGCAGAGAATTGTGTGAACCCAGGAGGTGGAGGTTGCAGTGAGCCGAGATCGTACCACTGCACTCCAGCCTGGCCGACAGAGCAAGACTCTGTTTCAAAAAAAAAAAGAAGGCAAAGGTGATAGGTGTTTTGGGACTCACAGTCAGACTCATGAAGGCTTTGTCCCAATCTTGAGAAGAAGAAGGGACCCTTAGGAAGATTGGGACCTTGCCAAGATGTAGCATGTAGCAGAGTATCAAAGAATACTCTTTTTAGAGCACTTACAAATATGAATTAATTCTTATGGTAGCACTGTGATAAGCAATTGTAGTTTACTAATGGCAAGACCAAATAAAGTGAAATTCAATTAATGTTTGTTAAATGACGTTAAGCACTATACTTAGTGCTTGTCCAAGGCTTCAGAGCTGTAAATGCAAATGGCAAACACTGTATTTTGCTAAGACAGCACCTCAGTTTCTCTGTCTGTAAATATAATCCCAGAGTTATAAGGTTGTAATTAAGATATTTTTTATTTTTGAGATAGGATCTCACTCTGTTGCCCTGGTTGGGGTGCAGTGGTTCAGACACAGCTCAGTACAGCTTCGACCTTCTGGGCCCAAGTGATTCTTCTGCCTCAGCCTTCCAAAGTGCTGGGATTACAGGCATAAGCTGCTCGACCTGGTCAAAAAATATTCTTCTTGAATATTTAGAGATTAGAATGCAAACGTTTCAAAATATACTTGTTTAGGTTTTCATGTTTCATGCATTTTCAAAGGAGTAAAAAGAATTACAGAAAAGAGAAACAAATGTAGTTTATAGTTATATCTTTTCTGCTTAACTATTATGATTTAGTTAATCAAACACAAGGTAAAAAGCTGAACTTGAATTCTTGTTCTGTGGTACTTTAACCAAGTGTTTATTTCACAAAATCAAAATATGAGCACTTGGTTTAAGTATTACAGAATAAGAATTCAAGTTCAGTTTTTTACCTGTCTTTGAGATGTTAGTATAACATCTAAATGAATATGTCTTGCAGATAGTTAGAACTGGATTCATAGTGGAAGTGGGGAAGAAAGGATCAAGAAATAGCTTTGGAAGGTATCAGAAAGGTCCCAATCATAATGGTAGCTATACTTTGATTGATATGGAGGACAAAGATGGCTAATTAGAGTACCTTAGGTACAAAACACCATTAATGGACAGAAAGAAGAAAAGGTATTAGCAAAATTACATTATTATCCTACAGCAACATAATTTTACCTTTGTGTAACTGCTTATACCTTTCAAACCAGTAATATCCATTATCTTACTTGATACTGAAATAGTTTGAAATAAAGCAGGTGACTTCTTAGTACAACATGTTAATTTTAGAGAAACTAGCTAGTACTGTTTTTTCTAGAAACTCTGATTATATTATAAAGACAAAACCTAGATACTTTACATTGAATTATTTTGTACTTGATTGGTACATTGTTAATATTTTTCAAAGAAATAGCAATTTTGTTGAACTAGAGCCAGGTCTCAATTTTCTATCTGGCTTTCTTTGTGGCACCATACTCCTGTAAAACCATCAATGCTCATTAAGCTATGGATCACTTCGGCTTTTCTTAACCTGGCTAAAGCAGTGTTATCCACAAGTTTCATTTCAGAGAAGATAGAACTTTGTAAATAACCTGAAGGCACCTTTATAGCTACCCTTCTATTGTCTCTGAGGGTAGGTCACAGGCTGTGATGGGGAAGAAGAAAAGCGTTCTGAGGTTTGAGAAAAAGTGGTGAGAATTTGAATAGTTTTTTGTGGAGTGTGAGCAACTGAATTAATCAGAAATGTGGTAGGATTTCTGAATTAACTAGAAAGTAAAGAATTAAATTTTCTAGTAGTAGCTACATTAAAAGTAAAAAGGGCCGGGCGTGGTGGCTCCCAGCACTTTGGGAGGCCAAGGCGGGCGGATCATGAAGTCAGGAGTTCGAGACTAGCCTTACCAACATGGTGAACCCCCGTCTCTACTAAAAATACAAAAATTAGCCGGGCATGGTGGCACGTGCCTATAATACCAGCTACTCGGGAGGCTGAGGCAGGAGAATCGCTTGAACCTGGGAGGTGGAGGTTGCAGTGAGCCGAGATCGCGCCATTGCACTCCAGCCTGGGTGGCAGAGCGAGAGTCTGTCTCAAAAAAAGAAAAAAAAGTAAAAAGAAACAAGTGAAATTGATTTTAATATCTTATACTTAACCCAGTAAATTAAAAAGTTATTATTTTAACATATCAATATAAAAATTAAGATATCTTACTTTTTAATTTTGTACTTGAGTCTTTGAAATCTGGTGTATATTGTGTGTTGACAGTATATCTGAATTTGACTAGCCACATTTCAAGAGTTCAACAGTCATATGTGGTTAGTAACTATTGGACAGTGTGGGTCGAAAGTAATTAAAAATAAATTTTGAACTGCATAGACACGTCATCTATTTACATGAATGTGTGTGTGTGTGTGTATGTGCGTGTGTGCGTGCGCACGTGCATGTTTAGCAATTCTTAGGGTTAAGACAATTCATTTGATAGGCCTGGGTTGATGAACTCAACAGAAGTTGATGTGAATAAAAATGAAAATGAGGGCTTGGCGCGGTGGTCCACGCCTGTAATCCCAGCACTTTGGGAGGCCGAGGTTGGGAGTTCAAGACCAGCCTGCCAACATGGTGAAACCCTGTCTCTACTAAAAAAAATACAAAAATTAGCTGGGCCTCGTGGGAGGCACCTGTAATCCCAGCTACTTGGGAGGCTGAAGCAGAATTGCTTGGGCCTGGGAAGCGGAGGTTGCAATGAGCTGAGATTGCACCATTACACTCCAGCTTGGGTGACAGAGCAAGACTGTGTCTCAAAAAACAACAAAAAAAAGAAAGTGAGATTGAGTTCAAAGGGAAGTCATTGCAAGGAGGCAGTGCCAGTACTAAACTTAATACCTCCGTCCTGTGTAGACACATCCACTTTGTTGAATGGAAAGCTGGCCTCTTACTACCCTTCAACTACTTTATTTTTTCTGATGACTTGTAATAAATACCGTCTAACTGGAAGTCAGTGTGTTACAATTAGAATGTGATGATTAGAAGAAACTAATATAGGTAGGACTAGGAAAAAATGATAGGTTAGAGTGATAAAGTAAAAATTTTAAGAATACATGCAATAGTATAAAAATCAAAAGATATAAAAAGATTATGTATCAAATATAAAGCTCTTATCCTCTAGCCATCTGATTCCCTTCCTTGAGAGTAACTAGAATAGTTTCTTATGTCTTATTTATCTTTTAGGAGTAGCCTATGCATTTACAAGTGTATACATACTTTTTTGTCTTTCCTTGAATAAACCAATAAAATACTTATATCCTTTTGAAAATATACAAAAGGTAGCAGCATACAACACACACCATTTTACATCTTGCTTCCCGCCCCTCCCACCGCCCCCCCCCACCTTAATCTATCTTGTTGCTGCTTTGTTGTTTTTAAAGTCTATGTAATATTTCATTGTATGGATGTACCACAATTTATGTAACCAGTTTTTTATTGATGGTTATTTAAATTGTTTTCAATATTTTGCCCTTACAATCAATACTGTAATGAATATCTTTGGGTATATCTGTTGAACACCTATGTGAATTATGTGGAATAAATTCTCATAAGTAGAATTTCTTGTTCAAAAGGTTTTTTTTTTAATTGTATAAATATTGCCAAATGCAATAGAGGTTTTTACCAGTTAACACTTCCAACTAATAATGTGTGAATAAACTTTTTCTTAAATAAAACTGATTCTACAAACCGAGTCTTAGGAGAAAATAAAATTTATAAATAATAAAATTTTTATTGTGCTGTTGAATTGAAGAGGCATAGATAACCCCCTTTTGTCTTGACATGATCCTTTTGAGCAACCTCAGAGGAGCCCCTAGAGTTGCAGAGGCATAGACTGAAAACACCGATAACCAGCTCCCTTTATTTTATGTATGAAGAAGAGAGCTCTGAAGGGATGAAGCTGTTCCTCCAAGACCACCCAAAAAACAGAAAAACATGAACTATAGAACCCTCAGATAGGAATAGGAATGGCTTGGAAATGTATGCAGAAGTGTTTTGTGTAACAGGTAAACCCCAATTAATTACTTTTTGAGAATCAAACCTTTTTAAAATAACATTTGCTGTTTGATTTTGTTTTAGTAAGCTTCATGGTTAGTGGAGCCTTGGCAGCCTAAGGGATCCTTGGAGTAGAAAAGGGAACTTGGTTGTCAGAGACAAGGGAGGAAGTCCTACCTTCATATTTCTGACATGGTGACAACTGATATGAAGAGCAAAAGGGGCAAAGACTAGCAGAAGAGAATGAGGGGGTGGAGGGGCAAAAGGGTCTCAAGTACCTACCCAGTGCCTGGTGCATGGTGGCTGCTCAGTAATGGTAGTTCCTTACTGGTGGAAGTATGGACTGGTCTAACCATTTTGAAGGATGGTACTTAATCAGATTATGCATTATGTATACCTTGTAACCCAGCAACTTTTTTCCTGTATATATATGTGAAAGAAGTTCTCACACAGGTTCATAAGGGGTCATTCATTTCAGTGTATTTGTTCTTGTGGAAAGTAATTTGTTGTCCATACCCTTTCCCCAATGATGGGTAAAATGTGATCATAGATTTATACCTCAGTTTGAAGTAATGGTCTAGATGTGCACATGGCAGCCTAAGGATCTTAGAGACATAGTGCTGAGTAACAACAGAAAGAAAAGGAATGAGATATGTAACACAATAGCATTTATATACATTTTAAAATGTATGTAAGTAAAACATATTACATACTTTACAAGAAAACATGTTAACACATTAAACACATTATAGTGATTGCCTGCGTTGCGGATGATAGGAGTGGAATAAAAGAGAATAAGCAAATAAGAGTAAAAATACACAAATGTAAAACTTCATTTCTGTATCGAGGTGATCTTTAAAGCATCTGTTGGATAATTAGGAGGACACCTACAGATCAGTACCCCTGTTTCTCCCATTCTCCCATTGTGGTTACCTTTGGGAGTAAAATTTCTGGTAACGAATTACCATTGGAATATTTTTTGTTGTTAATTTAACTGAAAGTAAATCAGATTCACAGTTCTCAATTTTTTTTTTGCCTTTAAAAGGAAAAAAAAAAAAGAAGAATCCCCCATCCTTCACTTTTTCTGTTACTGTGTGTTCTGTTGGATTGTTGCTTAAATACAAAATACTAACCTTATGCCTAATTTAGGTACCACGTGTATACCAGGACTACATGATATCCTTCTTAGAAGATAATACTTAGTGACATTAATAATTCACTGGGAGACTTCTCCATGTTCTTTTAGATAATTGCCTTTTCTGATTAAAGCTTGGAATGCCAATAGTTGGAATAAAGCAGTCACTTCTTTGATCTGTTACCCATTATAAAATTTATGTTATTTATCTTGCTTTTTTTTACAAGAATCTCTGCTTATGGCAGATAAAAATACTGACTGACTTCCAGAGAGTTCCCTGAGATACCAGGTAAGATCTTGAATAGAATGGAGTGTAGGAAACAAACAGTTCCTATCGTAAGCAATTTTTGCTGCTAGAACAAAATCCTTTTGTAGGTCATGAACTTTTGAGTAGCCTGAGTTTTGAGTTAGCCTCAATTAAGGTTTTTGGTTGTTTTACCACCCAGGCTCCAGATTAGCAACTGGAGACAGGAGCTGTGATGGAATTAAAGTAACTGTGGCAACCATTATAATGTAAATGAGCCTTCTTGGGCAGGAAGTTGAGAGCGTGAGCACTTGTTAGGGCATTCCTTTATTACGTCTACAACTAGAGCTGAGTAGCATTTTGCTATTTTAAAATCCTGCTCCTTGGACACCATCAAGTCCTGTGTTATTCCAACCTTCTTTTAGTTTTCTGAGAAACTAACACCAAACTAATATGTATATACAATAGGAAATGAATCTCTGGTGTGCTTATCCTCCTTCATTCACATTAAGACCTCTTCTTCCTTTAATAACATTACCTTTTTCCCACTGCTTCTGGAAATAACACTCAGCACCAAGTCTCTGATAAACAAAGAAGGCCACTTAGGTTTTGAGAGATGTGGTGTGTACCTAGTATACTCTGATGGCCAAGATTTGGCTTATGGTGGAACAAGTGGTGCCAGGGCCCCTTCTTAAGCAGCACAGGAGCGACAAATCTTTGGTCTCAAATCTTAATTTTTTATATTAGTCTTTAAAATTTTAAATTATTTTAAAATTATTTTCAATAAGTCTTTTGTACTCCTAACCTTTGAATTTCAAGTCATAAGATTGTAAGTTTTAGAGTATTAATGTAGGCTTACTCTTTGTGGATTTAGAGATTAGATGACTGGAGGAGAATAATAAAAGTGAAACTGAAGTAATTACCAAATGAGGTTGAGTTCTAAGTTAAGTACTGTACTTGTTTACTACCCCACAATGAGTCCAGTGATTTTAACAACAAGGCTTGTAAGCGAGAAGCTTAAGGTTCCTATTCAAGGTTAACTATTGTTATGATGTCGGTGCTAGGAAAATAACTTCCCTCAACCTCAGTTTTTCTCTTTGTAAAGGAAGAGTGAAAACGACGACTCACTGTTGTGGGGAAATATTTACGAAAGGAAATAAAATTTAACTAGTAGTATGGTCAAGAATGTCAGCTGAGGTTGGCCAGGCGAGGTAGCTCACATCTGTAATTCCAGTGCTTTGGGAGGTTGAGGCAGGCAGATCATCTGAGGTCAGGAGTTCGAGACCAGCCTGGCCAACATGGTGAAACCCTGTCTTTGCTAAAAATACAAAACTAGCTGGGCATGGTGGCATGTGCCTGTAATCCCAGCTACTTGGGAGACTGAGGCAGGAGAATCGCTTGAACCCAGGAGGCGGAGGTTGCAGTGAGCTGAGATCATGCCTTTGCCCTCCAGCCTGGGCAACGTGAGTGAAACTCCATCTCAAAAAAAAAAAAAAAAAAGGCTGATATAAGACAAATCCTGATTTTTAAGGTAATGTGCCTTAGTTATGCCTGCTTAGCTTGTGCCAGTTAAGGCTTTTTACTTTGATTTTAAGTTTCCTTCCTCCTACTTCATCCTTTTGTTGAGTTGTCATTCAGATCACAACAGATACTCTTGTATAAACTGTCTTTGTTGGCTTAGTCTTCAGCAGGTGGATTGATCTTGGACTTCAAATATTTGAGCATTTACTATATGCAAAGCTTAGAACTGGGTGCATAGGGAATAAATATAAAATGTATACAAGTGTGATTCCTGCCCTTCAATATACAATCATTCAAATACTTGTAGACAGTTCTGCTCTTACTTTTCCTACCCCAGATAGTCTCTTCTCCATGGAAATCATTCCTGCTTCTCTTAATCATTCTTCATATGATGTAGTCGGCCAGGCCATTACTACCATCCTGGCTATCAGCATCACTTGTAAGAGGTCATATTTCAAATTATAATTCTCAGGGTGTTGCTTGACCTGTTTCATATTTCAAATTATAATTCTCAGGGTGTTGCTTGACCTGTTTCGATTTTCTTCCTTGTTCAGGTCACTGTACTGTTATTTTATTACCTATGAATTTGTATTAACTTTTAAGCTGTCAGTTCAGTACAAAGGCCCACCTTGAGCTTACAGTCAACTGAACTCTCATCAACACATGTTAAAATTGGTTTCAATTTTTTTTTTTTTGAGGCGGAGTCTTGCCCTGTCACCCAGGCTGGAGTGCAGTGGCACGATCTCGGCTCACCGCAACCTCCGCCTCCTGGGTTCAAGCGATTCTCCTGCCTCAGCCTCCTGAGTAGCTGGGATTACAGGCGTACGCCACCACCCTCGGCTAATTTTTTGTATCTTTAGTAGAGACAGTGTTTCACCATGTTGGCCAGGCTGGTCTCGAACTCCTGACCTTAAGTGATCTGCCCACCTCGGCCTCCCAAAGTGCTGGGATTACAGGCGTGAGCCACTGTACCTGGCCTGAAATGGATTTCTTATTCGCTGTATACTTCTAAAAAATAAATGCATGTATATTTACCCTTGATAAATTTTATTTTGTATTTTCAGCACGTTGTTTCTATATGTTCAGATATTTGATCTTTTATAATCTTTAATGATATCTCTTATATCTTTAATGGTATTATTTAATCTTTATAGATAGGTTTAGATCACCAGAAAATTTATAAGCTACCATTTAAATCTTCACAATATTGATAAACATCTACTAAGATAAGGCCAAATAGAGAGTTCTGTGGCAACTGTTAGTTACTTCTTTCCAGATTTACATTAAATAATTGATTAATAATCTTAGAATTGTTGTTCAACCAATTGTAAATCTATCACTTAACTAGCGTAAGAAAGTTAATCCTGATTTCAGCAATATGTATTGGACCTACTTTATGTTATTTCTCTGATCTCTTAGTCTAATACTTTTGTCAAAAGTAAAATGAGGTTAGCATGATTGTTTTTCTTGGTGAACCCCATTCTGACTCACTGTGTTCTCTGTACCCCTTCCCTACCCCACCGTAGGCTAACATAGGAAATCTTTGTTAAACCCTTAATCTATGATTTCAATAATCTAGTCTGTTTTTTTCCTTTGAAATTGAGAAAATTAAAATTGAACTTTATTGTTTCTAGTCTTCTAGCTTCTCTTCCATTTTTCATGAGAGATCATGGAGATCTTAGGCTGTAATTTATCTGGTTCTAGATATTTGCATTTACTAAAAGCTACTGGGTGCTCTTTTATTATCTTTTCTCCTATTTCAGGCTTCAGTTTCCTCTTAACCATTTGCATTCTCTTTTCAGTATGGAAAGTTACTCTGGATAAAGAAAATGCAAGCAAAATAAGAGTTGAATAGGTTTGATTTTCTGTATTATTTTTTAACATGGTAGAAGGGCCTGTCTCATATTTTTGCATATAACATCACTGAAAAAAGACTATATGTTTGCACTTTTCATAAGCTTATATTGATATTCTATTATGTGCCAGGCACTGCATTAGATTCTTGGGCTCCAAATATAAATAAGATATGGTCTCTGTTCTCAAGGAGGTCACAATATAATTGGAGAGATACGTATTTATATAAATATTCACTGTATAGCAAGAGCCGCTGGCCAGGATCAGAAAACATACTTTGAGGGTTAGAAAAATAAGACAGGGATTTATGCTGAATGAGGTGGCGAAATGTACATTTTCAATAAGCTATAGGAGGAGTCATGAATATTTATGAAAGGAGAAACATGTACATACACAGTTAAGCTTCTTACCCCTTTATGGGTTGCGTGTACAGAGAAAAGGCAGTATTAGCATGATCCAAGGGTGGAGTTTTTGAGCCTCTGGCCTCAAAAGGTGAAGCAGAGGACATGAAAAGCCTCACTGCGCATCCTCTGTAGACTGGCCAGAACCACTCCGTGGTTGGTGGTCTCCTATTAGGAAGGAATGCTGGTTGGTGGTTGTGAGGAAACCACAAAAGGGAGGGGCAATGTCAGGAGGTTGGTTTATATTAGCAGTGGAGCAGGTAAAAAGGCTGGTTTCTGTTTAACCCTTAGGAAAGAAGCCTAATGCTGGGCAGCAAGGGATGGGTATAATGAGGTGTGTCTGACCTTTCACCTGGTCATGGCTGGGAACTCAGATTTAAGGGTTTCTCTGGGGTCTCCTTGGCCAAGAGATGGTCACTTCAGTCAGTTGGGGGGCTTAGAATTTTATTTCTCAGGAGGAACAACATTCCTTTTTATGAAGAATAGCATATAATAAGTTGACATGAAAATGGAGGGTAAAGGCTGACCTGATGTGTTTAGAAATCTTAAAATAATCCAGGATGGTTGGAATACGGAATAGGAGTCCCAAGAAATGAGGCTGCAGGTGGGACCATAACAGAAAGGGCCTTATATTCTTTGCTAGAATTTGGACTCCAGGAGGCACAGGAGTATCACCGAAGGGTTTTAAGCTGGGGATGTGATCAAAACCAAGCCTGTCTAGTCAGTCCTTCCTTATGACATACTATATAATTAAGTTTAGTCTGTTATGTTGTGGTGACAAACAGTCCCCATATTTTAGTGGCTTACAATAACAAGGATTTATTTTTTGCTCATACTGCATGTCCATTGTGTAGCTTTGTTCCAAGACTTAGGCTAGATGCTCCTATCTGAGGCATTTTCTCTTGTATTAGAGAGAAATAAGGCATGGTAGAACCACACCATTTCTCTGAAAGTTTCTGTTCAGAAGTGGGATGTGTCATTTCCTCTTACTTCCCAGCGTCATTGGCTAAAGCAAGTCATGTGGCCAAACTTGATATCAACTGGACCGGTTGTCTAATTCTCCACCAGGAAGGAGCAGTGATTTTTGAATAATAATGGCATCTATTTACATGTATCAAATTTTATTTCTTTGCTTTCCGGGATTACCTGGGAGCATCTGGTGACTGTGTTCCCAGTGACTTGAAGTAGCTTGAGGGAATAAAGCTAGTTGGAGGCAGAGAAACAAGAAAATGTCCTGGCAGCTTTAATTTGTTTCTCTTCTCCCTGAGGCTGTCCTGGTTCCTGAAATTTTCCTTTGTGTCTGTAAGCTAATAGGAGAGTGTCATGATCAGATGTGCACTTTAGCAAGATTACTTCAGATGCAGTATGGAGAATGGGGAGAATGCATTCGAGTAAAAGCAGGAAGAACAGTTAGTGCCTTGTGTAGAAAGAATGATTAGTAATCTGTTTCAGATATAGAAGGACAAACTAAGGGCCTGGCAATAGAAATGTGGGATTCTTTTAGAGTTACCTCTGAGTCCTGGCTATTGTGGGGAGAAATAAAAGAGAAGGAAGAGAGTTATGTCCAGGTAAGGCATTTGAGTAGATGGTGGTGCCATTCACCAACATAAGGGGTAAAACAGGTCAGAGGAGAAGATATTTTATTTTATTTTATTTTTTATTTTTTTGAGACGGAGTCATGCTCTGTCACCTAGGCTGGAGTGCAGTGGTGCCATCTCGGCTCACTGCAAGCTCCACCTCCTGGCTTCACACCATTCTCCTGCTTCAGCCTCCTAAGTAGCTGGGACTACAGGCACCCGCCACCATGCCCGGCTAATTTTTTGTATTTTTAGTAGAGACGGGGTTTCACCGTGTTAGCCAGGATGGTCTCAATCTCCTGACCTCGTGATCCACCCGCCTCAGCCTCCCAAAGTGCGGGATTACAGGCGTGAGCCACTGCGCCCGGCCAGTAGAAGATATTTTAGACATTGAGTTTGAGGTGTCTATGGAACATCTAAGTGGAGATGACTAGTAGGCAAATTGGATAAACTGGTATCGAGCTCACGGGATGTGAAGAGTGTTATTAAAATGATGGTTCATGGTATGTAAGGGTAAGAAATCATGGATAAGAAGGAAAGGAAAAAAGGAGATGACCGAGAGATTGCAGTAAAAGAATTAGTGAGCTAAAGTCTGTGAAATTATAGTAGAGAAAATTAAACAAGCAAGCTAAAAAGAAGTCAGAGAACAGGATACCCAAATTAGCCATTATGGAGATGGAACAGTTTCTAGTGGTGATAAGGTCTGGAGTAACCTTGGTTGTGCTTAGCTGAGTTAGAATGGAGCAGAACGTCATTGAAGATGACATCAAGGAACTCGAAGGCTAAGGTCTTTATGGGCCACCCACATGGATTGTTGCTTGTTCAGTGTGACAGAGACTCCTAGTTGTCTACTCAGTATCCAGTTTCTACTTCTTCCTTACTAGCAGAACGCTAGGCAATATGCATTGGAAAAACTATACATAGAATTAAATTCAACTGCATATAACAGTAACCCCCAATAACAATGCCTTATATTGTATATGAGTTTATTTTTATTAAAAAATCAGCTTCGTTTCACATTTTTTACAGAATTTATGGTATTTATTAGATTCTAACTTGAGTAAGTTATATACATGATGTATTAAATCTGGTCAATTGTAATCCAGAATGTATGTACTGTGTTTTATTTATAAAGAAATACAGAGAGAAACATTTACAAGATTGGTATGATGGCTCCTCCACAGGGATTAGAGACCCAGACTCCTGTCATTTTTCTCTCCATTGTTCTTAGTATGCTGCTTCCATCATTAGGGATGCTTTCATGGCTTAAGATGACTGCTGGAGCTCAGGGCAATTATATGAAGCAAGAAGGAGGAAGGGGAAAAAGGCAAAAAGGGCATCCCAGAAGCCCCACCCAACAACTTCCGCTTCCTTTTCATCTGATAAACTCAGGTTGATGGTGGGATTTAGGATGACTAGAATCTGAGAGAGGAATTTGATAGGTGGCAGTAACTAGGGAAAGAGATGAGAGAGTTGAATGGCATGACCTTAAAGGGGCTGCTTTATTATAAGAGAGTGAAGTAGTATTCTGGCAGAGTGTGGCAAGTGCACAGGTTCTGAGGGGTGTGTGTGGGTGAAGGAAGTTTATCAGACATTTTTCAGGAATTAGCAAGGAGGCACGTGCAGCTGGAGTAGAGTAAGTAAGGGGGAGAGTTGTGGAGATTAAGGCTGGCAGGTAATGAGCCAGTGTCATGTATGGTGTTAATAGGTCATATTCAGGATTATGCTTTAACTTTTGCTTTAAATGAGATAGAAAACCATTGGAAGGTTTTGAGCAAAGAATGACAGGATCATATTTAAGTTTTGAAAAGATCGCTCTGGCTGTAGGGTTGAGAATAGACTGAAGGGGTCAGGAGACCAGTTAGGAGGTTACTGCAATAACTAGAGAAGAGACGATAGTAGTTTGGAGCAGATAATAGCGGTGAAGATGAGAGAAGTGGCCAGATTCTGCATATATAGTAGAGCAAAAAAGATATGCTAATGTATTTGATGAGTGTTTGAAAGAGAAAAGTTTTGGATGACTTCAAAGTCTTTGTCCAGAACAACTGTAAGTATAAAAACAATAGGGAGAAGTTGTCCAAAATGAGGATAATTGTATTGCTACAGTGACCTTCTGTAGGTGTAGTCAGTGTCTTCCTGTTTTAGTATATTCCTGTTTCTTGTCTCCTTTTCTTTTTTCTCAGTGCACATTTAACTAGTTTTCAATACATTCGCTATTTTGCTCAGCCAACAAATGACTGTTAACAATTACAAAGTTGTTTCAGCCTTTATCGGTTAGGCTTCTTTGGTTGCAAAACAAACCAAAATTGACTTTGTTCAATTGACTTAAGCAAAAAAGGTAGTAGATGGATGAGAAGGAGGGAGGGGAAAGGATAATGGAGGTAAGTCACAGAATAAGGAAATGCTAAAGAATTACACCTTGGGGCTGGGCGTGGTGGCTCACGCCTGTAATCCCAGTTACTCTGGAGGCTGAGTCAGGAGAATGGCTTGAACCCAGGAGGCAGAGAGGTTGCAGTGAGCCGAGATCTCACAATTGCACTCCATCCTGGGCAACAAGAGTGAAACTCCGTCCCCCGCCAAAAAAAAAATTACACCTTGGGAGAACCCTGAACTAAAGTATCTCACTGAGATCTAGGTAGCATAATGGACATAATGGTTTTTATCAGGGTAACGTCATCTGGACAAATCACTCATATAATTGAGTATCTAATTTAATAATGGTACTGAGCTAGATACTGAGGGCGGGGAATAGGAGGGGCAATCCAAAGCTGAATAAAATATATTACATACCTTTGGAGGATTATAATAGAGTAGAATTAATGAATCATGTCTATCACTTATTCAAATTAGAATGTAATAAATACCATAAATGCTACAAAAGATATTAAAGATGATTAGATGATTTTGTATGACTAACCATAGCAATATTTTAACATTTTAGATACAAATAGATTTTAAAGGAAAGATAAACATAAGAAAATGTCAGATAAATTTTTTTTTTTGCCCACTAAACGCAAAATATTTATGTTGTGGAGACATAGTAAATTATGATACATTCATAGAGCATAATACTAAGCAGCCATCAGAAATGATGTTGCACAAGTATGCCTAATGAGAAGGGGAAATGATCATTTTGTTTTAAGTGAAAACAAAAAAAGATTATGAAATCACACAAATAGAAAATCTGAAATTTAACATGAGTGGGGTGTGTGTGTATGTATGAGAGAGAGAGAGAGTAGTACACCCTCCAAGTTATTGAGTTCATTCAAGGGGTGTGTGTGTGTGTGTGTGTGTGTGTGTGTGTGTGTGTACACCCTCCAATTTATTGAGTTCAATCAAGGCTTATTAGGTATTTTTTTTTGAGACAGAGTTTCACTCTTGTCGCCCAGGCTGAAGTGCAGTGGCGTGATCTCAGCTCACTGCAAACTCCACCTCCCAGGTTCAAGCGAGTCTCCTGCCTCAGCCTCCCTAGTAGCTGGGATTGTAGGTGCCTGCCACCATGCCTGGCTAATTTTTGTATTTTTAGTAGAGACAGGGTTTCTCCATGTTGTCCAAGCTGGTCTCGAACTCCTGACCTCAAGTCATCTGCCCACCTTGGCCTCCAAAGGTGCTGGGATTACAAGCATGAGCCACTGCGCCCCTCCCCAAGCCTTATTAGATTTGAATGTTAGCGTGAATAGTATATTGAAGGTGGAGGTAAGGCTAGTATTGAAAGTGAAGAGAGAATAATCAGGCTATTGTAATTATCTAAGTAAGAGAGGATAAGGACCTGACCCTAAGATAGGAAGTAGAAAAGAGGGAATCTTGTGGGAGAGATGTTAAGATGATGGAATTGATAGAATTTGGTGACTGACTTCTGTATGTGTGTGGGAGTGGATGCTCTGTGTGATAACAGAGAGATGAGTTTCTAGTCTTATATGATTGGGTAAAGGTCATACTCCTATTTATTTAACAGTACCTATAACATGGGAGTAGAAAGCTCTGAAAATGGCATATGATCTGTTTTAAGAAAAAAGAGGATGAGGGGAAATATTGAGAGAGAGAGAGAGGAAAGTGAGGAATTTATTTTGACGACTTTTTGGACAAACTTGCTATTTTAGTTCACTCCCTTTTTACTCCTAGTTCTACTAGGAGTAAACGTAGTAGTTTAAACTAGTAATTAGTAATTTAGTAAATTTAAACTAATAATTTCCAAGTCAGAATTTTAACAGTCATGACTGATTTTTAAGCCTCTATGTTATCTTGAGGATCTTGTTTTTACCAGCTATACCTTAAAGAAGCTCAGCTTTGAAAGAGCTTTGTGACATAACCAGGTTTTGGAAAGATCAAGGTATGAAAATGCTGTAACTTTGAAGGCAGCATTAGGGAGTTTGCTTGTGCTTTCTTTTTTTGTTTTTGTTTTAGTTTTTTGAGACGGAGTCTTACTCTGTTGCCCAGGCTGGAGTGCAGTGGCATGATCTCAGCTCACCACAACCTCCATCTCCCGGATTCAAGTGATTCTCTTGCCTCAGCCTCCTGAGTAGCTGGGACTACAGGCACGGGCCACCATACCCGGCTAATTTTTGTATTTTTTTAGTAGAGATGAGGTTTCACTATGTAGGCCAGGCCGGTCTAAGGCCAGATCCTGACCTTAGGATCCACCCGCCTCGGCCTCCCAAAGTGTTGGGATTATAGGCGTGAGCCACTGCACCCGGCCGCTTGTGCTTTCTTGGGAACGACATTAATGCTGTGGTTGAATCTTTCCTTTGTTTAAACAAACCAAAAGTAAGATTTGAAGGCTGCTTGGTGGGCTGAATTTCTCTTTTGGTAGAATGTTTTAGCTTTTTGAAAATAAATAGACCTCTTTACTTTTTAAAAGTAACTTTATTGAGATATAATTTCATACTGCGAAGTTCACTCATTTAAAGCATACAATTCAGTGAGTGATTTTTTTTCATATTTACAGAGTGTATAACCATTACTGTAATTTAATTTTGGAACATTTTCATCATCCCAGAAAGAAACCTTGTAGTAATCATTCCCTAGGCAACCACGAATCTATTTTCTCTCTCTGGACGTTTCATATAATTTGCCTATTCTGGACATTTCATATAAATGGGATCATAACCATATGTGTAGACCTTTTGGCTTTCAAAGTTTCTTTTTTTTCTTTTCTTTTTTTCCTAAATGATTCCTGGGTTTTTTTTTTCACTTACTCTGTTGCCCAGTCTGAAGTGTGGTGGCACGATGATGGCCCAGTGCAGCCTCAACCTCCCAGGCTCAAGCCATCCTCCCACATCAGCCTACTGAGTCCTACTGGGACCACCATGGTGTGCACCACCATGCCTAATTTTTTTTTGTTTTTTTTTTGAGACAGAGTCTTGCTCTATTGGCCAGGTTGGAGTGCAGTGGCACAATTTCAGCTCACTGCAACCTCCGCCTCCTGGGTTCAGGTGATTCTCCTGCCTCAGCCTCCTGGGTAGCTGGGATTACGGGCACGCATTACCATGCCTGGCTAATTTTTTTTTTTTTATTTTGAGTAGAGATGGGGTTTCACCATGCTAACCAGGCTGGTCTTGAACTCCTGAGCTCGTGATTCACCCACCTCAACCTCTCAAAGTGTTGGGATTATAGGCGGGAGCCACTGTGCCGGTTTTTTGTTGTTGTTGTTGTTGTTGTTGTTGTTGTTGTTGTTTTTTAATAGAGATGGGGGTCTCACTATGTTGCCTAGGCTTGTCTTGAACTCCTCGGCTGAAGCAGCCCTCCTGCCTAAGCCTCTCAAAGTGTAGCCACCATGTCCGGCCCTAAATGAGTTCTTTTTGTATTCCATAATTTTTAGAGTTCACCTTAAATTTTACAGTGTCTATAGATTGATAAATTTGCTTGATACTTAATTCATGCTTATATCCTTCTTATCATTAAATGCATAATATATGTCAAATAAATAATTTGTAATGGATTTTTTATGGACATTAAAATATATTCTTTATTGATATTGTTCCAGTGTCTGACTTTCATTTATAATTTCATATTACCATTTTTGCTCCTATCTACTACTCACTTTCTAGCTAAAGTGTTTATACTTACAGTGATGGAAAGTTTTTGACTCAGGCCTTCCTTATTCCTGCGTATTATTTAATTTTACAGTGTTTGGTAGAAGCAAGGTCAAAAGTTTACTGAAAAGAAAATGAAGCCCATTAGGAAACTATTAGGTATATCTTAATATTTCCTTTCTCAGTTCCTTTAGATCCTTCCTCATTGTATTATCTGGGTAACACTGGTTGAGGGATTCTACCTTCCTAATGTAACGTCAGTTGTGTTTAGAACTGCCTTGACATACGTACCTGCTTGATTGGTGTCCTCTTCTATTAGTCACCAGAGTACAGAGATACTCAGTTCCAATGGTAAAAATAGTATACATTCCCTTTAGTTAGAATCTTCTTAGTGCAAATAACCTTGGACCTATGGGTCCTGTCCATGATAAAAGGCAGACCATTTTTCACTTTTTTCTTTGAGTTTCTTTTCCTGTGACTTCCCCCTCCTTGTTATATGTTTTACATTTGACAAAGGGGGAAAGAACACTCAAGATTCCTAGTCATATGCCAGATAAATATATAATAGACATTATTTTAAATCTATAGCTGAGCTTGTGAAAAAGTAAGGAAAATCCTTAGGGGCAAAAAAATGATGAGGGCATTGAAAATCAGTGGTAAGTACATAAGCTAAAGTTACGGCTGCTCTGGATGACTAAGAGACTTAGTTTTAACAACCACATGGGAATAAGAGACTTTTTTACTCCCTTGCAGAAAGCTAAGTTCCTCAGAGGGTTTCCACATTGAAAAGATGATCTAGAAAAAACATTTGCCCCATGGCATAGAGAAATGTCAAGGAAGTTTGTCCACTCCGTGTGGGCTTTAGGTGAGAAAGGTTTCTCTGAGAATTTGTTACCTGGGGTTGTCTTCACATAGGTTCAGTTTAGAATGTTCCTCTTTTTCTGCAGTCCAGGAAACCCAAAACCAAGAAATTAACATATAAAGTAGTCTTGAATCTGCAACAGTCCTATGGCATCAGGCTGAAGCAAGTGCAAAACTTCTCTATAGGGATATCCTCAATCTAGGCCACACCAAATCTCACAGCTAAAGGTGCTCTAAAAAAAAAAAGTTCAGGCCGGGCGCGGTGGCTCATGCCTGTAATCCCAGCACTTTGGGAGGCCGAGGCGGGCGGATCACGAGGTCAGGAGATCTAGGCCATCCTGGCTAACACGGTGAAATCCTGTTTCTACTAAAAATACAAAAAATTAGCCGGGCGTGGTGGCGGGCGCCTGTAGTCCCAGCTATTCGGGAGGCTGAGGCAGAAGAATGGCGTGAACCCAAGAGGTGGAGCTTGCAGTGAGCCGAGATGGTGCCACTGCAATCCAGCCTGGGCAACAGAGCGAGACTGTCTCCAAAAAAAAAAAAAAAAAAGAGTTTTAAAATAGACCTTCAAAAAATATAGTCACTGAAACTTAAAATTTGGTGGACAATATCAATGGTAGAATGGATACATTATGGTATATTCATACAACGGAATACTATTAAGCAATGGAAATGAATAAATTGCTGCTATGCATAAGATCATGGCTGAATAACAATAATGTTGAAGGAAGGAAGCCAGATGTAAAATAATATATACTATGTAATTTTATTTATATAAAGCTAAAAACCTGGGTGCGGGTAACATTGGATTTTTGTCCTGGGTGATAGTTACATGGCTGTTTGACTCTGTTATAATTCATTGAATTTATAATTTGTATACTTCCTCCATTTAATAGCAGATAAGGAAAATGTAATAAATGTCATAGAAAAGATAGGATAAATAGAAAGCATAATAAAAGATGGTAGAGATAAATCTAAATGCATCAGTAATCATACTGAACGTAAATGAATTACACTTACTGAAACAAAGAGATTGTTGTAGCATGTTTTCAAGATGGCTGATGTTAGTTCCTTCCCTCCACATGTGCACCACCCCCATCTAGTGGTGGAGTTTATTCCTCTGTTCATACCAAATCTGGGCTGGCCTTAGTGACTTGTTTGGTGAAATGTGGCAGAGATAACATTCTGGGACTTTCAAGGCCAGGTCATGAAAAGTTTTGCAGCTTCCATCTAGGCCTATTTGAACATTCTCTTTTGGATTGCTGTGCTATGGAACATTTAGTCTTGGAACCTAGCTGCCATGCTGTGAGGAGTCCAAGCCAGATGGAGAGGCTCAGCTGAGCTCCTAGCCAACAGCTAGCATCACTTTTCAGCTACGTGAGTTCCAGTTCCAGTAGGCATCATATGGAGAAAAGCCCAGGCCCTAGGCATATGGCTCCCAGTCTAGTTATCCTCAATCAATGGAGCCACCTTACCTGAGGCCCCAGATATTATAGAGCAGACACGAGCTGTTCCTGCTATACCCTGTCTGAATCAGAATTGTGAGTATAATAAAATGGTTGTAGTTTTATGCCACTAAGCTTTAGGGTAGTTTGTATGATAGATAACTGAAACCAAATTTGGTACCTTGAAATAAGGTGCTGCCAAAACCTACAATTTGCATTGGCTTTGGAATTTGGTGAGGGTTGAAGATGGAGGGACCTTGAGAAGACAGTGAAGGCTTGAATCACAGTGAGAAAAGTGTAATTGGAGGCTGGGAAAAGAGTGAACCTTTGTTATATAGTGATTCAAGGTTTATTGGTACTGCCACATGTGGTTACATAGACCATAGAAAATATATCTAATGACTTCAATGTATCTAAGGAGATTTCTAGGCAGAATGTTGAAAAAATGTTACCTAGTTTTTTCTAAGTATGATAAGGTACAAATTGATAAATGAACTAAAAAATGAACTACTAAGTTTTAAAACAGAACTTAGAGGAAATATTTCTAACCCAGGAATGGTTGTGTTATTATAGAAAATAAAACTTTTTCTCATCTCTAGTTGTTTCAAATGGCCAATGACTTTTATTTTTTTTTTATTATTATTATTTTGAGATAGTTTTTCTGTCGCTTAGGCTGGAGTGCAGTGGTGCTCACTGCAACCTCTGCCTCCCGGGATCAAGTGATTCTCCTGCCTCAACCTCCTGAGTAGCTGGGATTACAGGTGCCCGCCATGATGCCCAGCTGTTTTTTTGTATTTTTGGTAGAGACAGGGTTTCACCATATCAGCCAGGCTGGTCTCAAACTCCTGAGCTCAAGTGATCCATCCGCCTTAGCCTCCCAAAGTGCTGGGATTACAGGCATGAGCCACTGCGCCTAGCCTGACCAATGACTTCTAAATAAATGGCTTCAGAGGAAAGATAAAATTCAAGATGCTACCAATAAAACATGGCCTCAAAGTAAAGATCTCAGTGATGCAACTGTAAATCCCTTTGCTAAGACTTTTTTTTTTTTTTTTTTTGAGACGGAGTTTCGCTCTTGTTGCCCAGGCTGGAGTGCAATGGCATGATCTTGGCTCACCGCAACCTCTGCCTCCCTGGTTCAAGCGATTCTCCTGCCTCAACCTCCCTAGTATCTGGGATTACAGGCATGCATCACCATGCCTGGCTAATTTTGTATTTTTAGTAGAGACGAGGTTTCTCCATGATGGTCAGGCTCGTTTCGAACTCCCGACCTCAGGTGATCCGCCCACCTCGGCCTCCCAAAGTGCTGGGATTATAGGCATGAGCCACTGCGCCTGGCCGACTTCAGAAAGATTTAAGACAATGCCTCACAAAACCTTTCAATTAGATAAAGGGATATCTAGAGGTCTTAAGGGAATACTTCTTAGGCTTACTATGTTAAACAATAGGGCTTCTAGGGATCTTAAGCGTGTTTTCTCACAGTAGCCTCACATAAGACTTGCGATAGAAAAGGTGGATGTGGCTTTTGTCTGCTGGAGTGAATCCCAATAAGATTCATAGGAAATCCACAAGATTTTAAAGAAATCATAATAATAAAAGAGGAACAGACAGTGGAAAGTGAAAATAGGCGTTTAGATTTCCAATCATCTATAGGCAGGAAACAAGCTTATAAGGCCACTCCATTGCAAAAATTAACCCATCTCTTATGTAAAAAGAAGGTTAATTCAGAAACTTAGAGGGTGGAGCCAAGGGTTGTGGAGAGTCATTCTCAAGGTGTAGGACTTGGCTGTAATAGAGGAACTGGTGATGTGTGTCTGATTAGATTTCAGAATTGTTACGGGCCAGTAATGTTATGTGTCTCCTGTTCCTTCTCCCTTTTTCCTCACATTTTGAATGAGAGTGTCTATTGTGCTTATCTTAAGTCAGTCTCACTATTGTATGTTTGTATGTTGGGTGTGTGGGAGCAGATAATTTGTTTCTTTAATTCAGATCAGGAGGAACTATACTGCAGTAGCTGTACCTGAGGAACTGCATCTGAGGAGCCTCAACCACATCTGGACCTGATTTAGATATCGAGATTCTGGACATCAAGCTGATGCCATAATGAAATGAGACTTTTGAAGGTCTTAGAAGAGGGTGAGTGTATTTTGCATGTGGGAGGGCCTTGTTGGGGCCAGAGGGTGGTCTGTGGTAGCTTGTCTCCAAAGTGGCCACCACCAATTTCTTCCCTTCTTGCCATTCAGTGGTGGAGTCTATTTCCCTTGTCCCCTTGAATCTGGGCTGGCTTTAGTCACTTGCTTAACCAATAGACTGTAACTTTCTGGGACTTCAGAGGCTAGGTCATGAAAAGCCTTGCGTCTTCTGCCTGTGCCCGTTGGAATCCTCTCTCTTGGACTGCTTGCGCATAGAACCCAGTCACCATGCTGTGAGAATCCCCAGCCAGATGGAGAGGACACATGTAGGCACTGGTTGATAGCCCCATTGAGCTACCAGCAAAGAGCCAGTATCAACTGTCAGCCTTAGGAGTGAGTGAAGGAACCATGTTGAATAATCCAGCCCTAGCAGACACCACCTGGAGAAGAGCCAAGGTTTCAGACTTATGGCCCATGTTAAGACATCTCAGCCATCTTCATCCTTTCAGGGCATCCCACCTGAGTTTCCCAGACATCGTCAATCAGAGACAAGCTGTCTCTGCTGTGCCCTGCCAGAATTTGTGGCCCACAGAATCATGAGAATAATAAAATGATTATTGTTTAACACTACTAAGATTTAGAATAGTTTTTAAATTTAGCCGTAGATAACTGGAACATGGCCAGGCGCAGTGGCTCACACCTCTAATTCCAGAACTTTGGGAGGCTGAGGCGGGCGGGTCACCTGAGGTCAGGAGTTTGAGACCAGCCTGGCCAACATACTGAAACCCATTCTCTACTAAAAATACAAAAATTAGCCAGGCATGGTGGTGTGCACCTGTAATGGTTGCAGGCACCTGTAATCCCAGCCACTCGGGAGGCTGAGGCAGGAGAATCTCATGAACCCGGGAGGCAGAGGTTGCAGTGAGCTGAGATTGTGCCACTGCACTCCAGCCTGGGTGACACAGCAAGACCTTGTCTCCAAAAAAAAAAAAAAAAAAAAAAGATAACTGGAACATTGCCAAACTGAATAGAAAATAATCCAAGTCTATGCAGTTTGTAAGAAATACACCTAAGACATAAGGAATGAGAGAGACTGGAAATAAAGATATGGAAAAATCTATTCCAAAAGAAAGCTGGCATAGCAGGTTAATAGTAGGCAAAACTGATTTGAAGGCAAAAATCATTATTTGCGTTAAAAATTATCAGAAAAAAATTGTAAAGGAAGAATTAAGCAAGAAGCTATAATTCCAAATCAGTATGCATCTTATAGCATGGCCTTAAAATAGATAGATAGAATACAAAATATGTAGATAGAATATAGGAAGAAAATATATAGATACAAATATGAATAAATTTATAAATCTATAAAATGGAAAAATTTAACATGTCTTTTCGAGTAATTGATGGTCAAACAGACAAAAACAACTTGAGAAGATAACAGAAGATTTGAACAACCAACCAACAGGCTTCATTTTTTGGATATGTACCAAGCCCCACACTTAATAGATGAGAATATACATTCTTTTTAGGGAGTTTTAAAAAAATTGAACACACACTGAATTCATAAATCAAGTCTCAACAAAACCAATGAATGGATATTATGCAAACTATTCTCGTACTCAATTCAGTTAAGACTGAAATTGAGCAAAAAGATAACCAAAATAATTTTATATATTTGGAAATTTAAAAGCATACTTCTAAGTAACTCATAGATCAAAGAAAAAATAATAATGGAAATTATAAGTAAAGCCGAATGATAATATAAATACTGTGTATCAGAATTATGGGTTACAACTAAAGCAGCATTTAGAGGGAAATTTATATCATCACAAAGAAGATGAGGGTAAGAAAAACTAATTAAGAACATTAAAAAAGCCAAAGGGAAATTTACAGCCTTACATGCTTATATTAGAAAAAAGACAGAGTTCATTATTTATTAGCCTTAGTATTTGACCGAGAAGTTATTTTTAAAAAGAAATGAATAAAAACCAAGGAAAGTAGAAGGGAAGAATAAAAAAAAAAAACCAGCAGAACTGAATGAAATTGAAAACAGGCTGGGCACAGTGGCTCATGCCTATAATCCCAGCACTTTGGGAGGCTGAGGCAGGCGGATCACTTGAGGTCAGGAGTTCAAGACCAGCCTGGCCAACATGGTGAAATTCCGTCTCTACTAAAAGTATAAAAATGCCGTGCATGGTGGTGGGCACCTGTAATCCCAGCTACTTGGGAGGCTGAGGCATGAGAATTGCTTAAACCTGGAAGGCAGAGGTTGCAGTAAGTTGAGATCATGCCACTGCACTCCAGCCTGGGCAACTGTCTCAAAAAAAAAAAAAAAAAAAGAAAAAAACCACAAAGATATAAAAGAATTAACAGCAACAAAAGTTGGTTTTCTAAAAAAAACAATTAAAATAAGACAAAGCCCTGCAAAGATTAATCAGCAAGACAGAGTGAAGATACAGATACCACTAAGATTGAACAAGAAGACATATCTACAAATACAGCATAGATTATGAAATAACAAATGTATTGTTAACAAATCTATGGTGCTAAATTGTACCGCTTAGATAAAAAGAAGAGCGTTGTGAAAAATATATATAATTTACCAAAATTGACTCAAGGAGGAATACAAACCTGAAGAGACCTATAATCATTAAATATTTTGAATTAATAAGTAAAATACTACCTAATTGAAAAGAGGCACAGATGCAATTTTTACAATAGTTTTATAAAGGGGTATAATTGACAAACAAAAAACTGCAGATATTTAAAGGTTACAACTTGGAAAGTTTTGACACATGTCTAAAACCATGAAACTATTGTTACAATGAAGATAAAGAACATATTTATTACCTCTAAAGTCTCTTTTTTTTTTTTTGAGATAGAGTCTTGCTCTGTCGCCCAGGCTAGATGGAGTGCTGCCACCTTAGCTCACTGCAACCTCCGCCTCCTGGGTTCAAGCAATTCTCCTGCCTCAGCCTCCTGAGTAGCTGGAATTACAGGTGCGCACCACCACACCCGGCTAATTTTTTTGTATTTTTATTGGAGACAGGGTTTTGCCATGTTGCCCAGGCTGGTCTCGAACTCCTGGGCTCAGGCAATCCACCCGCCTCGGCCTCCCAAAGTACTAGGATTACAGGCGTGAGCCACTGCGCCTGGCCTCTCCTGTCTCTACTACCCAGTTTCATCCCTAGGCAATCACCGATCTGCTTCATATAATAATAGAGTCTGCATTTTCTAGGCTTTTAAGTGGAATCAAGTAGTATGTACTCTTTGAGGAGAGGGGAGTGGGGTAGTTCTGGCTTCTTCCACTTACCATCATTATTTCGAGATTTATTTATGTTGTTGATTGATCAAAGGTCTTTTTCATTGCATAGTAGTACCATCGTATGGTTAGACCACATTTGATTTATTCGTTCACCTGTTGACAGCCACTTGGGTTATTTCCAGTTTGAGGCTATTATAAATAATGCTTCTGTGAACATTTATTAGAGATATGTTTTTGTTCCTCGTTGTTAAATATCTGGAAGTGTGATGGTTGGATTATATAAGTGTACGGTTTAATTTTTAAGAAACTGCCAAACTGTTTTCCAAAGAGGTTTTGCCGTTTTACATTCCCACCAGGTTTGAATTCCTCCACATCCTCATCAACACTTGGTATGGTCAGTCTTTATTTTTAGCCATTCTGATTAGCATAAAATAGTATTTCATTATGGTTTTAATGTACTTAAGTGACTAATGCTGAGAATCTTTTCATGTACTTTTTGTCATTTGTATGTCTCTTGTGGTAAAGTGTCTATTTAAATATTTTGACCATTTTATTTTATTTTTTATTTTTTTAGAGATGGGGTCTCCCTGTGTTGCCCAGGCTGGTCTCAAACTCCTGGGTTCAAGTGATCCTCCTCCATCAGTCTCCCAGTGTGTTGGGATTACAGGCGTGAGTCACCACATCCAGCCTCTTTTTACCATTTTTAATTAATTGGGTTGTTTATTTTCTAATTATTGAGTTTTGAGAGTTATTTATATATTCTAGATATAAGTCCTTTATCAGATAGATGATTTGCAAATATTTCCTCCCAGTCTATGGCTTATTTTTTTTATTCTCTTCACAATGCCTTTCGAAAAGCAAAATCTTTGTATTTTCATGAAGCCCAATTTATCAATTTGCTGTTTTATGGCTTGTAGTTTTGGTGTCATATCTAAGAAATCTTTGTCCAACCCAAGATTAGAAGAGCTTTCTCTTATGTTTTCTTCTAGAAGCTTTATAATTCTGGCTTAACATTTTATACCAATGGCCCATTTTGAGTTAATTTTTGTATATGGTACAAGGTTTGTATTGAAGCTCTTTTTTTTTTTTGCATATGAATATCTAATTGTTGCAGTATCATTTTTTGGTAAGACTGTCTTTTCTCCACTGAATTGCTCTTGCACCTTTGTTGAAAATCAGTTGTCTACGGATGTGTGGGTGTATTTTTGGACTTTCTTCTGTTCCATTGATCTGTTTGTCTAACTTGACACAACTACCACATTATTTTTATAGCTATAGTTTTTGTAAGTCTTAAAAACTGATAGAGGTAGTCCTCCAGCTTTGTATTTCTTTTTCAAAGTTGTTTTGACTCTTCTGCGCCCTTTACATTTACATGTGAATTTTAGAATCAGTTTGTCAGATTCTACAACAAAGCATCTGGGATTTTTATTGGAATTGTATTGAATCTGCATTTGGAGAGAATTGATAGCTTAACAATATTGAATCTTTTGGCCATGAATGGCATATCTATACCATCTTGTGGACATCTTTTATTTCTCTCAGAAGTGTTTGGTAGTTTTTTTTTTTCCTGCCTCAGCCTCCCGAGTAGCTGGGATTACAGACGCACGCCACCAGACCTGGCTAATTTTTGTATTTTTAGTAGAGATGAGGTTCGCCATGTTGGCCAGGCTGGTCTCACACTCCCAACCTCAGGTGATCCCCCCACCCCAGCTTCCTGGCCAGTGTTTAATAGTTTTCAATAGGTCTTGCATATCTTTTGTCCAATGTATCGATGTTTCATGTTCCATGTTTCATGTTTTTGTTATTACCCTGGAAAGGGGTCCTGATCTAGACCCCAAGAGAGGATTCTTGGTTCTCATGCAAGAAAGAATTTGTGGTGAGTCCACAGAGTGAAATGAATGCAAGTTTAAGAAAGTAAAGGAATAAAAGAATGGCTGCTTCATAAGCAGAGCAGCCCTGAGTGCTGCTGGTTGTCTATTTTTGTGGTTATTTCTTGATCATATATGCTCAACAAGGGGTGGATTATTCATTCATGAGTTTTGCAGGAAAAGGGGAGGCATTTCCCACAACTAAGGGGTCTGCTTCCTTTTAGGGTAACTTCTGATGTTGCCATGGTATTTGTAAACTGTCATGGCACTGGTGGGAGTGTCTTTTAGCATACTAATGCATTATCATTAGCATATAACCAGCAGTGAGGACAACCAGAGGCACCTCTTGGTTTTGGTCAGCTTCTTTACCGCATCCTGTTTTATCAGTGGTGTCTTAGTTACCTGTGTCTTGTGCCAACCTCCTATCTCATCCTGTGACCAAGAATGCCTAGCTTCCTGGGAATGCAGCCCAGCAGGTCTCATTTTACCCAGCCTCTATTTAAGATGGAGTCGCCTTGGTTCTAATGCTTCTGACAATATGGTTGCTTTTTGCTAATATACAGAAATATCAATTGACTTTTATAAATTGATCTTATAGTCTTTAAGTTTGCTAAATACTTTTTTTTTTTTTTTTTTTTGAGAGAGTCTCGCTCTGTTGCCCAGGCTGGAGTACAGTGGCACGATCTCGGCTCACTGCAACCTCTGCCTCCTTTGTTCAAGCAGTTCTTCTGCCTCAGCCTCCCTAGTAGCTGGGATTGCAGGCGCCCACCACCATGTCCAGCTGATTTTTGTATTTTAGTAGACACGAGGTTTCACCATGTTGGCCAGGCCGGTCTGGAACTCCTGACCTGAAGCAATCCACCTGCCTTGGCCTCCCAAAGTGTTGGGATTACAAGCATGAGCCACCATGCTCGGCCCTAAATTTGCTAAATTCTTGTTTTAGTTCTAGTAGCTTTTTTGTAGATTCCATCAGATTTTCAACTGAGGCAGTTTTTTGTCAACTATGAGTAAAGACAGTTTTACGACTCGCTTTCTAGTCTAGATACTTTTTAAGTTCTTATTTTATTGTACTTTTCAGATGATCCCATACAATGTTGAATAGAAGTGGTGGGAGTAGACACCAATAAGTATGATATTAGCTGTTGTTGTTTTTTTTTAGATCCCCTTTATCATGTTGAGAAAGTTTCCTTGTATTCCTAGTTTTCTGACAGTTTTCATCAGGAATGTCTGGTGGATTTTGTCTAATGCATTTTCTGTATCTATTGAAATGATCACATGATCTTTTTAATTTTGTTAACATGGTGAGTTACATTGATTCTTTTTTTTTTTTTTTGAGACAGAATCTCGCTCTGTCGCCCAGGCTGGAGTGCAGTGGTGCCATCTCGGCTCACTGCAACCTCTGCCTCCTGGGTTCAAGTGATTCTCCTACCTCAGCCTCCTGAGTAGCTGGGACTACAGGCGCCCACCACCATGCCTGGCTAATTTTTTGTATTTTTAGTAGAGACAGGGTTTCACCATGTTAGCCAGGGTGGTCTCGATCTCCTGACCTCATGATCCGCCCACCTTGGCCTCCCAAAGTGCTGGGATTACAGGCATGAGCCACCACACCCGGCCCACTGATTCATTTTTAAATGTTAAACTCACCTTGTATTCTTAGGATAAATTTCACTTGATTGTGATGTATTCTTTTTATATATTGCTGGGCTTGGTTTGCTGAAATTTTTAAAATATTTTTTCATCTATGTTCATGAGAGTTATTAGTATGCAATTTTCTTTAGGTCTTTGCAAGGCTTTGGTATTAGGATAATGCTGACATCATAAAATGGGGTAGGAAATGTTTCTTCTTTTCAGTGTTCTAGAAGAGTTGTTATAGATTTCCTTCTGATCTTTATTTTCTTTCTTCTGGTTGCTTTGTATTTTATTAGTCTTCTGTTTCTAGATTTTTTTTTTTTTTTTTTTTTTTGAGACAGGGTCTCCCTCTGTCACCCAGGCTAGAGTGCAATGGCGTGATCTCGGCTCACTGCAAACTCCGCATCCTGGGCTCAAATGATCCTTCTGCCTCAGCCTCTCAAGTAGCTGGGACTACATGCCTGGCACCACCATCCCTGGCTAATTTTTGCATTTTTTGTAGAGATAGGGTTTTGCCATGTTGCCCAGGCTGGTCTTGAACTCCTGTACTCAAGTGATCCGCCTGCCTTGGCCTTCCAAAGTGCTGGGATTACAGGCGTGAGCCACTGCGCCTGGCCATGTTTCTTGATTCTTGAAATGGAAGCTGAAGTCTTTTATTTGAGACCTTCTTTTATTAATAGGAGTGTTTAGTGTTATACATTTCCTTTAGTGCTGCTTTAGCAACATTCCACAAATTTTGATGTATTTTCACTTTCATTCAGTTCGAAACACTTTCTAATTTCCCTTTTGATTTATTCTTTGACCCATCAGTTACTTAGGTATGTATTACTTTACTTCCTGATATTTGGGAGTTGTGCAGATATTTTCCTTTGTTGATTCCTAATTTAATTCCATTATGGTTAGAGAACATACTTTGTATGACTCTAATTCTTTTATATTTATTGAGGATTGATTTATGGCCTCAAATATGGCTTATCTTGGTAAATTTTTTATATGCACTGAAAAAATATTTTTCTATTATTGGTGCATTTTTCTTGTGTTTTTTTGTTCTTATGGTTCATTTAGCATCTTAGATCTATGAGTTTATTGTCAATATCAAATTTGGAAAAATTTGGCCACTATTTCTTTAAATATCCCTGTTTTTCCTCTCTTTACTTCTGGGAACTCTAGTTACATGTATATTAAACTGCTTAAAGTGTTCCCAGAATTCACTCATGGTCTTTTTATTCTTTTTCCACTCCGGTTTACTTTGGGTAGTTTTTATTATGTGTCTTCTAGTTCACTCATCTCTTATGTTTTGTCTGATCTGCCGTCAGTCTTATCCAATGCATTTTTCATATTAGACATTATTCTTTTTATCTGTAGAAGTTGGATTTAGGCCTTATTTTCTTTCTCCCATGTTTCTACTTAGCTTTTTGAATATGGAATAACTTTGGTAATTCCCTTGTCTGCTAATTCTAACATATATGTCAATTTTGTTAGCTTCAGTTGATTGATTTTTTTCTTCTTCATGGGTCATATTTTCTTCTTTGCATGTTTGATAAATTTGTGTGGATTATAAACATTGTGAATTTTACCTTTTTAGGTACTGGATTTTTTTTTTATTTGTTCTGTGTCACAGTTAATTTATTAATACAGTTGAATCCTTTCCTTAAGATTTGTTTCAAAAACATAGAGAGAAGAGGGAGAGAAAAAAAAATATTTGTTAGGTGGGGCCAGAGCTGTTTTCCATCTAGGGTAGTTAGTCCCCAAGATCCTTGGAATACTCTACCTTGTGCCCTGTTAATTACGGGGTTTTCCAGTTTGGCTGGTGGGAACAGGCATTGTTCTTGTTCTGTTTGAGTGCCAGTTAGTGTTCCCTCTAGTTCTCTAAGTAGTTCCTACATGCACTCACTGGTCAGTACCCCACTGAGTACTTAAGAGGAGCCCACTGCAGAGCTCCAGGTGCTCCCAGCATGCAGCGCGTTTTCCAGCACTCCATCCTGCACACTGTCTCTGCCTTGGCCTTCCCAGACTCTCAGCTCAGTCTCTTCAACTAAGATAGCCCTGGGCTCTACTTGGGTTCCTCCTTCAGTAAACTGCACCTTGGAAATATTCTTAAGGCAGTAAGCAGAAGCATTCACAGAACTTACTTTACTTGTTTTCTGTCTCTCAGGGATTGCTGTTCTTCATTGCCTAATGTGCAGTGTCTTTGAAACCATCATTTCATGTATTTTCTCTGCTTTTTTTGTTTGTTTCAGGCGGGTAGGTAAATCTTATACTTGTTATTACATATTGGCTAGAAATGGAAGTCCATTATTTTAAATACTTCTTATGTGCTTGAAATGTTTCAGGATAAACATATACACTAAATGGATATATTTGCCAAAGATGAGGTACTGATAGAAATTTTCTAGACTTTAAAATTAAGTTTCACCTTCTTCTCTTCCATCATTTTGAGACTAAAGTTTTATATTTTAAGTGTTTTTTGGTATTTGCTTGTGCTTTGCTTGTTATCTATAAAAAAGAGGTTTAATATGTTCTATGGTTGTGTGACTCAAACAATATAGTACTTTTCGTACCACAGGCCCTGAGGTCTGAACTCAGCATCACTATCTTTTTTCATATTATCTTCCAAATAGCATCAGGTGGTCATTTTTAAAATTTAAAACCAGTCTACCTATCTTGTTTGATTTGATCTTGTGACCTTGGGGAAGAAACCCACCCAGGAATAGAATAAAGAAACTTTTTACATCCTGAGGCTTTAAAAAACAAAATCAAAATCCAGCTATTTAAAAAATTTTAATATCTTTAAACCTTTCTACAATGGAGTCATTTTTTTAAAAGAAAGCACTGTCCTTTGCCTGGTTAATGAATAATGTGAGTACTATTTTATTATAAATAATTGATTTCCAGGACTTCCTGGGGTAGGAAGAATGTGTCCTAGCTGAATAAATTAAGGGAAGTGATAAGGACTGAATTCTGTTAGTGGAAGTAATAAACGAAAGAAAGGTATGAGGTTGGGGTTGACTGTGAGCAGAGAGTGATTCCGTAGTTAAGATGAAGGGATTTGTTAGTCTTCTCAGAGAGGAAGGACAAGCGTGAGGAATAGGAAAATTTCACCTGTAGGTGGGATGGAAAAAGCTTGGAATAATTGGCCGGGCATGGTGGCTCACGCCTGTAATCCCAGCACTTTGGGAGGCTGAGGTGGGCGGATCACCTAAGGTCAGGAGTTCAAGACCAGTCTGGCCAACATGGTGAAACCCCCATCTCTACTAAAAATAAAAAAATTAGCTGGGCATGGTGGCGTGTGCCTGTAATCCCAGCTGCTTGGTAGGCTGAGGCAGGAGAATCATTGGAACCCAGGAGGCAGAGGTTGCAGTGAGCCAAGATCGCACCACTGCACTCCATCCTAGATGACAGAGTTGAGACTTCGTCTCAAAAAAAAAAGAAAAAAAAAAAGCTTGGAATAGTTGTTTGGGGGCCATCCTGAGACAATGTGATTCTCACATATGGGAGTATGAAGATAAGGAATCTCTTGGAGAATTCTAGCTTGTGACTTTCACTCCTGCTTTCTCTTTCTCCTCTATGTTCAGTATGCAATTGTTGATTAATTGAAAAGGAGTGGAAATGAAAAAACTAAAAAAATTTTTTTTTCAAACTAGAAAAATGTCTTAAGAAATTGAAAATGAAATCATTAGTTTTTAGAGCTTTATTTTTGGCAAACTAGAATAATCCAAGTTTTATTTTACTAATTTTATAGAATTATAGCCGTAGGAAGGTAAGCAAATTTCTGTTTTCTGCTACAATATTTTTGTAAAGGTGAAATCTAGTTAAAATATTTTGGAGTATAAAAAATTAGAAAACATGGTACAGAAGAGGCCAGTGCTGCTCAGGGGTTAATAAGGCTGGGACAGCCAGCTCTAGCTGTTAGCATATGTAGGTTTTAATATACTAAAGGCCGTGAGCTACAGCTTTTGCTTTCTCTCCCATCTGTGGCCTCCCTCGTGTATTTATGTATGTAGCCTCCCTGATGTGTGGATGTATGGATGTATTTACAGCTAGCATCAGCTATGGTTAGGGCTGCATTCTTTTCTTTCTCTCCCATCTGAGGCCTCCTGGAGTCATTCTTGCAAGAGTTCACACAAGTTTGTTGAACTGAATTAAACTTCAAGTTTTTGTTAGAAGAATTGGGCAGGGATCAGAGCATAGAGATTCCTGATGGAGAATCCATCAGGCAAGGAAATGAACAGCTCTTTGTGTCCTGAGATGACCAGCTTCTCCTACCCAGACCAGGAAGGATTGTTTTGCCAGTCTTCCCATGGTGTCAGGGAACCAGGATTGAGGAGTCTAAATTTCAGTTTTGGCAAGTTGGAAAAGAAAAAAAGGTACAAAAAAAGGAACTTAGGTTGAACTTACTGCCAATCTTTCCCCAGAGGGAAATGTTCTTCCTGACCTTGTAGAATCCATGTGATTAAAGTTCTTCATGTCCTTTTTAGAGTTCTGAGCAGTAATCCTCTATTTTCTTTTCTTTTCTTTCTCTCTCTTTTTTTTTTTTTTTTTTTTTGAGATAGGGTCTGGCTCTGTCACCCAGGTTTCAGTGCAGTGGCACGATCTCAACCTCCACCTTGCTAACTGCAACCTTCACCTCCCAGGCTCAAGCGATCCTCCCACCTTGGTCTCTTGAGTAGCTGGGACTATAGGTGTGTGCCACCCCACCCAGCTAATTTTTGTATTTTGTGTAGAGACAGGGTTCTCTCTTTGTTGCCCAAGCTGGTCTCAAATTCCTGAACTCAAGTAATCTGCCCACCTTGGCCTCCCTAAGTGCTGAGATTAGAGGCATGAACCACCATGTCTGGCCTAAATCCTCTATTTAAACCAGGACCACCTTCCTACCCCCAACCTCCACCAAAAAGAAATTTTAGTTATATCAAACCAACTAGTTTTAGGTCACAGTGTCTTTCTTTGGAGGGTGAAAATGAAAGAATTGAGGCTACACAATATAAAATGAAATGGTAATGTGAGCATTAATTAGAATTATAGGTGTTTTAGAGCAGTAGTTCTCAAACTTTTTTGTCTCAGGGCCCTTTACACTCTTTATTTTTTATTTTTTTGTGTGTGAGATGGAGTCTTGCTCTGTTGCCCAGGCTGGAGTGCAGTGGCGCAATCTCAGCTCACTGCAACCTCTGCCTCCCGGTTTCAAGCTTCTCTCCATGAGACTTGCCTTGGCCTTTTCCTTTTTTACCTTTACCTGGCTTTCAAAGACAAATATAAATATGAGAGGAGGGGAGTTAGTTTTTTTTTTTTTTTTTGAGACAGGGTTTCACTCTCATCACCCAGGCTGGAGTGCAGTGGCATGCGCTCAGCTCACTACAACCTCCACCTCCTGGGCTCAAGTGATCCCCCTGCCTCAGCCTCCCAAGTAGCTGGGACCACAGGCACATGCCACTGTGCCCGGCTAATTGTTTGTATTTTTAGTAGAGATGGGTTTCACCATGTTGGCCAGGCTGGTCTCGAACTCCTGACCTCAAGTGATCCACCTGCCTTGGCCTCCCAGAGTGCTGGGATTACAGGGGTGAGCCACCACTTCCAGCTTCTTTACACTCTTAAAAATTAAGGATCCCAAAGAGTTTTTGTCTCTGTGGGTTATATCTGTATCAGTACTTACAATGTTAGGAATTAAACCTGATAATTTAAAAATATTGATTGATTGATTGATTTAAAATAACTATAAACCCACCATGTGTTATTTATTTTAAATGGAGACATTTAATAATATTTAAATATTAATAAATTGAAAATAATAATCCCACTATATGTTAACGTAAATAATATTTTCATGAAAAATAACTACATTTTCTAAAACAAGGATATTTAATGGGAAGAAAAGCATTGTTTTATATTCCTGCAAATCTCTTTGATGGCCAAATTCATAGAAAACTGTTGAATTCTCGTATCTGCTTTTGCCTTGTCTGATGTGTTGCCACACATCTTGTATCCTCTGGAAAACTCCACTGTACACTTATAAAATAATAAGAGTAAAAAGAACAAATATAATCTTAGTGTTATCATGAGAATACTTTTAACCTCAAGCACCCCCTCCAGGGATACCTCAAGTAGTTTCTGGACCATATTTTGAGACCACTGTTCCCAAACGGTTTATGTGTGAGAAAAGAGAAACACAAGACTTATCACCATTACTTCTACAGCAGATTTTTCCTTGTGTTTAATCAGTACTGGCTGTTTAGCCTAATTAAGCAGTATAACATCCAGACTCCAGAATTGAAGTGGGTGGTATAGCTGAAAACTCCAAGCACTGTACCGGCAGTAAGTCTCAGTTTAATGTGCTTTTTAAAAGTAGTTGTTGTTCAGTGTTTTTGTAGGCTATTGCTAACCAGTGGGAGAGGAAAGTTAAGGCAGCTCTCTGGGAAAGAAAAACCAAGGAATTTTAGAGATTAAAAATGACCTTTAAAGATAATCTGGTCATCGAATTTTAGACTATTGGATTTGAAAGTCAGATGCTGAGAGGTCATCTAATCCAACCCTTAAGCTTTTTAGTGATTATAATTAGTACTTGTGATACACAGGCTAAGTTCTTTATGTAGAGCTCCTTCTCCCCATGTCATTTTGATGTTTACTGTTTCTTTTGAATTTTTTTATAATAGAAAATGTCGATCATGTACTCCATTACTCACCTTCAACAATTGTGAATTCATGGCCACTTGTTTCACATATAGCCCTATCCACACCATCCACTCACTGGATTATTGGATGCAAATTGAAGAATTTTATAGCTTCACCTGTAAACATATCACTATATCTCTAAAGATAAAGACTTTAAATAACTTCAATTCCATTATCATGCTAAAAAATTAGCAATAATTTTTAATAGCATAAAAACCCAATGTTCACATTTCCCTTGTGTTATTCATAAATGTATATTTTTTCAGTATGTTTGAATCAGGATACAAATGAGTATCATATAGTGCAGTTTGTTGATTTGTCTCTTAACATTAGTTCTCTCTTCTCCCCTGCTTTCTGTTTTGCAGTTTTTTGTTGTAGAAATCAAGTCATTTGTGTTGGCAGAATTTCCCTGAGTCTGAATTTTGCTGATTACATCTCTGTAGTGTCTTTTAACATGTTCCTTTGTCTTCTGCAACTCCTGTAAATTTGTATTTATATTTATTTTAATTTAATTTTATTTTATTTTATTGAGACAGAGTCTCGCATCACTCAGGCTGGAGTGCAGTGGCGTGATCTCGGCTCACTGCACCCTCCACCTTCTGGGTTCAAGCGATTCTCCTCCTCAGCCTCCCGAATAGCTGGGATTACAGAGGCCCGCCACCACGCCTGGCTAATTCTTGTATTTTTAGTAGAGACAGGGTCTCATCATATTGGCCAGGCTGGTCTCGAACTCCTGACCTCAAGTGATCTGCCTGCCTCAGCCTCCCAAAGTGCTGGGATTACAGGCGTGAGCCACTGCGCCCGGCAGTACTTCTATTTAGAAGAGTGCTCAGACTTCTTCATGAGTGGTGTTAAGTATTTCCATCAGAAGGTACATAAATGTCTGCATGTCTTTTTTGTTTTAAAATTTTATCTATTTATTATTATTATTTTTGAGACAAGGCCTTGTTCTGTCACCCAGGCTGGAGGTGCAGTAGCATGATCACAGCTCACTGCAGCTTCAACCTCCTGGGCTCAATTGATCTTCCCACCTCAGCTTCCTGAGTAGCTGCGACTGCAGGCATGCACCACCACGCCTGGCTAATTTTTGTTTGTTTGTTTGTTTGTTTTGTAGAGATAGAGTTTTACCGTGTTGCCCAGGCTGGTCCTGAACTCCTGGGCTCAAGCCATCTGCCAGCCTTGGTCTTCCAAAGTGCTGGGATTACGGGTATGAGCCACCACAACGGGCCTATTTTAATTTTTATTTTACTTTTTTGAGTCAGGGTCTTGCTGTGTCGCTCAGACTGGAGTGCAGTGGCACAATTACAGCTCACTGCAGCCTCAACCTCCTGGGCTCAAGTGATCCTCCTGCCTCAGCCTGCCTAATAGCTAGGAGCACAGGTGTGTGCCACAATGTCTAGCTAATTTTTAAATTTTTTTTTGTAGATGGGATCTCACTAGGTTGCCTAGGCTCGTCTTGAACTCCTGGGTTCAAGCAGTCCTCTTGCCTTGGCCTCTCCAAGTGTTGAGATTGCGGGCACGAGCCACCTCATCCAACCTGTCTCTTTTTGTGTGATGTTAGTAACTATTGATGATTTTTACTTAGATCCATTAAATCATTAAGAGCTATACAATGATGATATTCCAGTTCTATTATTCTTTCATTTATTAGCTGGAATACTTCTATAAAGAGAAACCTCCCCTTTTCTAATCTTCGATTTACCCAGTGGTATAATACATATTGGAAAGTCAGGATGAATGTTTTGTTCTTTCCCCTTGTTTACCAATTTTCAGAATACTGTATTGGTTCACTAGCAGTCTCCAATTAGGCATTGGTTTTGGTGGGGTTTTTTTGGTATCATAAACTCTTGGGTTGAAACATTTTTGAATATGTTTCAATTCATTGCATTTTTTTCCTTTTCTAGTGATTTTACCGATATATTTCTTCTTTCTTTTCTTTTTTTTTTTTTTTTTGAGATGGAGTCTTGCTCTGTTGCCCAGGCTGGAGTGCAATGGTGCAATCTCAGCTCACTGCAACCTCCGCCTCTAGGGTTCAAGCGATTCTCCTGCCTCAGTCTCCTGAGTAGCTGGGATTACAGGCATGCACCACCTCGCCCAACTAATTTTGTATTTTTAGTAGAGATGGGGTTTCTCCATGTTGGTCAGGCTGGTCTCGAACTCTTGATCTCAGGTGATCCTCCCGCCTTGGCCTCCCAAAGTACTAGGATTACAGGCACCATGCCCAGTGGCATATATATTTCTTCTAATAAACTCAGCTTGATGATGAGGACGTGTCTTAGACATCTTTCTGTCCATGGTGCCTAGTGCATGGCTTTCAATAAATGTCGAATGAATGAGTTGATATTCTGAGTAGCATTTAAAAATAAGAGCTAGTGGCTGGGCATGGTGGCTCATGCCTGTAATCCCAGCACTTTGGGAGGCCAAGGCGGGCAGATCACGAGGTCAGGAGATGAGACCATCCTGGCCAACACGGTGAAACCCTGTCTCTACTAAAAATACAAAAATTAGCCGGGAGTGGTGGTGGGTGCCTTTAGTCACAGCTACTCGGGAGGCTGAGGCAGGAGAATGGCGTGAACCCGGGAGGCGGAGCCTGCAGTGAGCTGAGATTGCGCCACTGCACTCCAGCCTGGGCGACAGAGTGAGACTCTGTCTCAAAAAAAAAAAAAAAGTTAGTTTTGGAGGCATGACAGAGGAGCAAAGTCCAGTATTACTTTCCTGTGTGAGCTGAAGAAAGTGCAATATAACAGTGAAAAATAATATGGTTGCAGGTGAAAGAAAAACATGTTTTTTAAAAAGTGAATGTGGCCGGGCGTGGTGGCTCATGTCTGTAATCCCAGCACTTTGGGAGGCCGAGGCAGGTGGATCATGAGGTCAGGAGTTCGAGACCAGCCTGGCCAAGATGGTGAAACCCCATCTCTACTAAAAAATACAAAAATTAGCCAGGCGCAGTGGCGGGCTCCTGTAATCCCAGCTACTCAGGAGGCTGAGGCAGGAGAATCGCTTGAACCCGGGAGGTGGAGTTTGCAGTGAGCCGAGATCACGCCACTGCACTCTAGCCTGGGTGACAGAGTGAGACTCCATCTCAAAAAAAAAAACAAAAAACAGTTAATATTATTTAATTGCCATTTGTTAACAGACGTGGCATTATTTCCACCATTGTTTCCAGTGGATCTTTTAATTATATTTATTAAAATATAAAAAAAGGAGTAATTCAGAGTCCTTGTCTTTACTTCACTTGCTGTAAGATAAGTAACATTTAAAAGCCACCTTTCCTCCCCTCAGGTTCTTTTCTCTTTTAATATAAATGGCAAAGAGCATACATGTTTATGACAGACATGTTCCCCATAAGTTTATTCATTTATTCTACAAAGCCCCCCAAAATTTTGCAGGGAAGTAAAACAAAACTAATTTAAGTACCCACAATATGTGAGGCACTGCTCTGAACATTTTTGCATGGATTACACATATCATTTATTCTTACCACAACTCTATAAAGTTGGTAGGATTATTATCATCATCTCCTTTTTATAGATTAAGTAATTGAAGCACAGACATTAAGTAACTTACTGAGGGCATACAACTAGTGAATATTAGTGCTAGGATTCAAATCATGCATTCTTTTACTGGAGCCTCTGCTGTTAAATTACTTTCAGTGACTTTACCTGAGACCTTTTTTTTTTTTTTTTTTGCAGGATTGGGTGGTATTCATAAAAGAATTTTATAATCATGTGAATAATAAAATTTATTGCCACAAAAAGTCTTTTTTTTTTTCTTTTTTTTGAGACAGAGTCTTGCTCTGTCACCCAGGCTGGAGTGCAGTGGCGTGATCTCAGTTCACTGGAAGCCCCACCTCCCAGGTTCACGCCGTTCTTCCGCCTCAGCCTCCCGAGTAGCTGGGACTACAGGCACCCGCCACCATGCCTGGAAAATTTTGTTTTTGTATTTTTAGTAGAGACGGGGTTTCACCGTGTTAGCCAGGGTGGTCTCAATCTCCTGACCTCATGATCCACCCGCCTCAGCCTCCCAAAGTGCTGGGATTACAGGTGTGAGCCACTGCGCCCGGCGCAAAGTCTGTCATTTTATGATGACAAATATGGCTAAGTTTTTTTTTAATGGAACTTTATTCCTCCAAAAAATGACTTTTAATTTTTCCCAGGCCATCATTTCATGGTTGGTATTAAGACAAACAATTATGAAGTGTTGAAGAATTAAGTTCCTATTATTACTGTATTATGTATTACTGTAAAAAAATTAGAATTCATAGAATTTGCAAATCTTGAACATTTTTAGTAGGACTACTGCTTGTAACAATTTGCTTACCATCACTTTCCCTTTGATTAGATAATTATAACTTGTTTTGTGTGGTTATAAACAGGTTCATAACATTCTCATACATGAGTCGTAAAGAGGTAGCCATCCTAGTTTCTTCATCTGTCTTTGCTTCATTATCATGAATTTATGCGTGGATAAAGATAAAATAAGTCACAAGCACTATGATAATCAGCAGTTGTCACAGCTGTGAGTATACCATATGTAATAGAGCCCACTGGTTGTCCAAAATTCCTTGCAGACTAGGGCTATATATCATTCCTTTCTCTCCCACTCAGTAAAGTTAAATGTGACACAAGAATGAAAATGATGTTAAGGCTGGGCACGGTGGCTCACGCCTGTAATCCTAGCACTTTGGGAGTCTGAGACAGGCAGATGACCTGAGGTCAGGAGTTCAAGACCAGCCAGGCCAACATGGTGAAACTCCATCTCTACTAAAAATACAAAAATTACCTGGGCATGGTGGCACACACCAGTAATCCCAGCTAGTTGGGAGGCTGAGGCAGGAGAATTGCTGGAACCCAGGAGGCAGAGGTTGCAATAAGCCGAGATCACGCTACTGTACTCCAGCCTGGGTGACAGAGTGAGACTCTGTCTTAAAAAAAAAAAAAACAAAGAAAGTAAGTTATGTTAATAGGGATTGAATTTACTTTAACTTATTCATTAGAAAGGAACTTAAATATTATTAGGAACAAGTTATTTGGGACACAGTTTTATAGCTTCTAGACTGAGAAACATTACTCTTAAAAGCATATTGTTTTGGGAATGATAGTAAGAGGAGTAAAGAATAAAAGCATATTGCTTACCCACTTTTAAAATTATTTATTTATTTATTAGAGATGGGGTCTCACTGTGTTGCCCAGGCTGGTCTCAAACTACCAGGCCCAAGCACTACTCCCACCTCTGCCTCCTGAGTAGCTGTGATTATAGGCGCTTGCCACTGTGCCAGGCTTTCTCAAGTTGATCAGTGAAGACAGAGTTTTTGGTTTTTTTTTTTTGGTATCTTTCAAAGTATGGCATTGAGAAACTCATTTGTAATGGTTGCGGAAAAGGAATTTTTAAAAAAGGAAGCTAAGAAATAATAAACGCTAAACTTATTGTAATAAGTTATAGTTGTTGGTTTTCCAAGACTAAGAGGTTAAAAGTACTCTTAAAGCACATAAAAGTTATATACAAATATATGTATACCCCTTCAACTAATAACCAGAGTCTGGCCTTGAAAATGTTCTAGTAGAAGCCACAGATTGATTGTAATGGACTAAAACTGGCTGAACGCGGGAGGCCAAGACCAGCGGATCACTTGAGCCCAAGAGTTTGAGACCAGCCTGGGCAACATGGCAAAACCCCATCTCTACAAAAAATACAAAAAAATTAGCTGGGCATGGTGGCACATGCCTATAGTCCCAGTTACTAGGGGGATGGGAGGACTGCTTGAATCCAGCCTAAGCAACAGAGTGAACCCTTGCCTCAAACCCCTCCCCCCCAAAAAAACCCCAAAAACTTATTTGAGGAAACCCAATACACACATAACATTTTTTCAAACAAAAATGATAAAAATTGCAACAATTAATTTAAGTTCTTATAGGTCAGGGATCTAACATGTTCAAATTGTTCAAATATTTATAGCAGTAATCTCTTAACTGTCTTTTGGAATATAGTATAATTCCAGGAGAGAGATGGCTTAGTATGAATTTGTATGTAGTATTGAGATTAAGACTTGGATGTGGTTTGTTCCAAACTAATTTAGAGATTGTTAATTCACTTTTAGGAACTAATTTCACAGTCAACGTGATTTTTTACTTATTGGTTGTGAAAAGTGCTTTATCTGGTTTGTTTGGTAGTAATGGAGAAAGATTATTTAGATTAATGTTTGTATTATTTCACTTTGTAGCTAATCAGTTATTTTGTAGAAAAAGAAACATTCTTCTTTATTGGGAGACTGAATGGTGTATTCTAGCTGGCATTTAAATATATGTTTAGTTGGTAGAACAATTACTTTGTGTACCTATGATGAATGTTATTTATTTGGACACATTTGCCTTTTCCTATTTTTTTCTTAATTGGTTTGACTGCATCTCTAAAAGCTCTCTTTAGATTGATGCCAAAAAATCCCACATGTCTGAGGGAAGTGCCAGGAAAGTGTTAGTGCTTCAATTTCCTTGATTCTTATCCCTTAATTTTTAGGGGTCATTGAAATCAGAAGGGTTAGACTCTCTAGAGGCTGTTGGTCTGTTTAAGAACTATTCCAGGGAAGGAAATTAACACTTACATGCCTGTTAGTATTAGGAATTTGATGTATTAACTCATTTAATTCTTAGAATTCTGTGAGGTAGATGGTATATCAATTTTTCTGATACAGCAATTGAAGCCAGTTATCAATTTACCATAAGTCACACACCTTAAGTGGCAAGAGTGTAATCTGAATCCATATCGGTCTCTAAATATCTCTCTTTCTACTACACCATGTTAATCTAGATCCACCACAACACTGTAGCTGTTCATCTGAACAGGATATTTTCTATTAGCAAATATTTTAATAAGATGGGGCAGGTATTGAGATTAGTAGACGTGTTAAGGAGGTTGCAATGATATGTGATGTATAGAAAAATCCTGGGACTATAACTTCATAAATTAGAATTTTAGATCCACTATTAACATGTGTACCCTGGATAAGTCATATGTTGCCTTTGTTGTAGTTTTCCAGTCTGTAAAAATGAAGATGTTAATAATATCTATTCTGCCTTCCCAGTGGGGTGTGTTGAATGTGTGTTTGCTGGCTTTGAAAATGATAAAACTTTACCAATGTAAAGTATTAAGTAATGTGGTTCTCGGGAGTCGTGTGGCTTGATGGATTGGTACCATTCTTTTAACCAAGAAACAATTAGTTGATCTTGGCAGTAGGCCACTGGAACTCAAAGAAATAGCATCTGTCAATCACAGTCATTTCTTGGAAGGAAGAATTGAAAAATGGCACAGGAGTCATTCTCCTTGACCTCTTTCTCTGAAAGGGAATTTGATTAGGCAAGCTGGTTTCATAATAGAGTAGAGCTTCTCTCTTCTCTCCGGGGAATTGAAGCTGAGCAGCCAGGCTGGTTCTGTGAAGCCAGAGCAATCTGGTTTTAAAGGATTTAACTAAATTCTCTATGATTAAGGTTTTCTGAGGGATGTGCATTGCTGAGCAGCAGCTTTAAAAATGTTACGTATGAGTCAGTCTGTGTCCCTAGACTGAGAACAGAGTAGTGGAACTGGTTTAAGTTCAGGGAATAGTCTTCAACAAGTTCATAGCATCTTGAAGAGAAGCCTAGACTCTGAAAGCTGAAAAAATAGGCAGTAGGAGACCATTGTATAGACTGTAGAACTGAGACCCCATCTAGTCATTATTTGGTATTTCTCCACACCTTTGTTAGTGAGCTGACTCAAGTACTTTATAATATAGAAAAATAAAACTAAAGGTCAACAATCAACATATAGTAGGTGTGCAGTAAGGATATGAATATGTAATAAAAATGATTGTAAATTTATGCCTAATTATTGTCTTACAGTGAAGGCCGTGAATGGCCAGAGAAACTACTTAAAACATTTGAGTTTCTGAAACTACAGGCATCCTCAGAGGGTTAATGCATGCTCTTAGTAGAACTCAAATGTCTCTAATTAGGAAGATCTTAATCCTTTATTCTTCCAACAGTTGCTGACTTTGCTGGGGGGTTGTTCGTATATATGCAGAATTAAAGCCACTGGTTTAAGTAATTTGGCCAAAGTCAGGATAAAAATAGATTAGTTTCTGTAAAGCTTCTCTGCGTTTATACTGTTACCTTTATTTGCTAAATAGATTTTGGATAAATATATAGCTGGTTTTAGATCTTGGAATCTTAGTACTTTAGACAGCCACTTGCCTTCGCTGCTTCAATCCCCATTCCAGTATGTGTTATTCCAACTCATTGGAGACTTTAGAAGTGTGATTAGATGAGTCTCATTTTGGAGGAATCATGTAGGATTACCCCTATGATAGTTACTTAAAATTCTTATCACTATATTTAGGAGAAAACACATTTAGATGGAAGTAAAAAATCAAGGAAATAATAGGAAGAAAAGAAGAGAGGTTGCATAAAGGGAGCCAGTGAGTAACTTCTGTACACCTTAATATTCCATCAACCACAGACTTTTCTTCCAATTAAGTACTTTCCCAAAGAATCACAAACATCAAGGGAATAAAGACAAAATTATTTTCTGGTGTTATGTTGGCATTCATTGGATTTAAATATTTTGGGGCCAGGTATGGTGGCTCACGCCTATAATCGCAGCACTTTGGGAGACTGAGGTGGGAGGATCACTCGAGCTGAGGGGTTCAAGACCAGCCTGGGCAACATACTGAGACCCCATCTCTACTTAAAAAAATTAAAAAATTAGTTGGGCATGTAACACATGCCTGTAGTCCCAGCTACTTGGGAGGCTGAGGTAGGAGGATCCCTTCAGCCCAGGAGTTCAAGGCTACAGTGAGCTATGATCTTGTCACTGTACTCTATCCTGGGTGACAGAGTGAGACCCTGTCTCTAAAAAATAAAAATAAATAAAAAATTTTGGCTTCCTAGAATGGTCCATGCAGTTGATAGAGAGTAAATGCCTGGGGTTTATTAAAATGGAAAGGTTAGGATGCTTATACCTATTTTTCACATAATCTGGAAGGTAAAATAAAAATTTCAGGACATTCTGATACTAGGTAGTTTAAAACAATACTCAAATGGTTTCTGAAAATAGCCTTATAAAGGAGAATTAAACTAAATTGGCTAAGTTGGAGTCCTTACCCTTGCTTGGCGAGTTAGAGTTTTCAGAAGCTTAAAGTTTATGTTCTTTTTGAGATTTAATATATGTCAGCCTTTCTGAAGTGGGTAGCCAACTTGTGAAGACTGTGTGTACACATGCACACCGACCTATTGTAGCCTTGGCACATTGTGTGACTTTAAGTAGGGTGATTGGGGGTGTGAAAGGTAAAAGGATTGCAGAGAGGTGGCTGCTCCAAAGAGGAGGAATTTCTGAAAACATCACTGTTTCTTCCAATTACAGATTTTTTGTAGTGCTATGTCCCCTGGTTAATGATGGTGTCAGTGGTTGCCTGTGAGTCCTTTGCACTCTAGTATGCTTTGCTTTGAAGTAAACTTCATCTTAGGACCGGGCTGAGTTGTGCATACTGCTGAAATTAAAGGTACTGAAAAAGCATAGGGTAGATAGGCCCCAAGGGAGAAGCGACTGTTGGGAGCTTTGGAAAGCTAGCGAACAGCTCCAGAGCACTGGTGCTTGGGGAGCAGAAGTGTCACATGTTGAGATAGGAAATTTAGAATGCCTTTGCTTGAGACCTAATTGGTCTCCTTCCTCCTATAGACTGCTAGAAATTTCTATGTAGCTCTGGACTATGGGTCCCGAAGTTGGAACCACCATTCTATTCCTGTCATTTGTAGTACGGAAAAGTAACTTTTTTCTTGTTTATAAAATGAGAAAAATTTTTGAGAAGGACTTTTTTTATGAGTGAAAGTATATGGTGTTTGATAGGGTAATTGAGAGCTGTAATCAAAATCATTACCTGGCCAGATGCAGTGGCTCATGCTTGTAATCCCAGCACTTTGGGAGGCCAAGGCATGGGAAGATCCTTTGAACCTGGGAGTTTGAGACCAGCCTGGACAACATAGGGAGAGCCAGTCTCTAAAAAAAATAAAAAATTAGCCCGACATGGTGGTGGACTAATCCACTAATAGTGTCAGCTACTCAGGAGTCTTAGGTGGGAGGATTGCTTGAGCTGGGGAGGTTGAGGCTGCAGTGAGCCATGATCCTGCCCCTGCATTCCAGCTTGGGTGACAGCGAGATCCTGTCTCCAAATAAACAAATCATTACCTGCTGAAATAGTCATTCCCAGTTTATATAATCAGATAGCTAGAGGGTAACCATAGACAAGAAGGCCTGTGGTTTAATTTGATAGGAAAGACTCTAACCTCATTTAGAGAAAACGATCAGAAAATATTCCTTTTCTAATGGCAAGAGAGGAAAAACTTGATTTATTTAAACATATAAATTAGGTTCATATTATATAGGGAATGGGGTATTCACCGGCCAGCCTATTTCTGATTCCTTAGTGAAATCTGATTTAGGAAATACAAGGTAGCCTGGTTTTATTGTTGAACAAGGGAAGGAGAAAATCACTTTGTCTTATCTAGTTAACTAAATATTTCAAGGTAAGGATATGAAGATAGTTTAAATTTCCATTACAACTGGTATCAAATTTTGCTTCTCTGCTTTGATTAGAAACTGTCTCCACCTGCTGGCCGCAATTCACTTGACATTTCATGAGGACACCTGGTTTTTTGTTTTGTTTTCTTGAAACATATAACAGCTATGGAAAGTACTTAGGCAGGGTTGTAGTGACTAAAATACCTCTATGTAGCTTTTCCTAAAATTCCCAGAAGGATTTTGGAGTTTTTTCCTAAACTTTGCTTGGGGGATAATGGAAAAGAAGCAATGTAAGGCCTTACAAGAACCAAACCAAAGCAGCACATTTGCAGTGTTTGTTTGATATTTGTCATTCTACCAAGTGATTTGTCTATTTTATGTATTATATTAAACTGTTTAAGCTTTGTTATTTATAATTAAGGTCATTATTTTCCAAATTGCTGTTGGTTTCACCTCTTTTGCCTATTTGGAAATAATTATCACAATCGTTACTGAATTATACAATAAAGTAAAACTTTTCTTGGTCTAAAGGTAAGCAAGCTTTTTCTGTAAAGGCTCAGATAGTAAGTGTTTTAGGCTTTGCAGGCTATATGTTTTTTGTTGTAACTACTCAAACCTGTTATTGTAGCAAAAAAAAGTAGCTATAGGCAATACATAAATGAATGAGTTCCAAAAACACTTAATGGAAACCAAAAATTTGAATTTGATACAATTTCCATGTGCCATGATATATTGTTCTTTTTTAAATTTTTTGACCTCTTTTGGGGGGAGATTCAGGGACAGACTGGAAATTTTTCAACCATTTAAAAATGTAGAAACTATCGGGCATGGTAGCCCATGTCTGTAATCCCAGCGACTCGAGAGGCTGAGGTGGGAAGATCGCTTCAGGCTGGGAGTTTGAGAGCAGCCTGGGCACCATAGCAAGTCCCCTTCTCTACCAAAAAAAAAAAAAAAAAAAAAAAAAAAAAAAAAAAAAAATTATCCGGGCATAGTGGCATAGTGGCTCACCTGTAGTTTCAACTATTCAGGAGGCTGAGGTGGGAGAGTCCAACTTATTTTATTTTATTTTTTTGAGATGGAATCTCGCTCTGTCGCCCAGGCTGGAGTGCAGTGGCGCGATCTCGGTTCACTGCAAGCTCCGCCTCCCGGGTTCATGCCATTCTCCTGCCTCAGCCTCCCGAGTAGCTGGGACTACAGGCACCCGCCACCACGCCGTGCTAATTTTTTGTATTTTTAGTAGAGATGGGGTTTCACCATGTTAGCTAGGATGGTGTCAATCTCCTGACCTCGTGATCCACCCGCCTCGGCCTCCCAAAGTGCTGGGATTACAGGCGTGAGCCACCACACCCGGCCAGATTCCAACTTTTAGGAGTACTTCCATAACAAAGAAAACTTGTCAGAAGGGTGTTGTACCTGTTCCATCTCATCACCAACCACATGGTATAGAAGTACAGAACTTTGTATATGTGGAAGATGATTCTTTACTCACACATGTAGGATCATGACCTATTGTGGTTTGATTATATACCCACGGTTTAGATAATTTAAGTTCAAAACACTGAAATAATTTTTTAAAGGAGAAGACTCTTTTTAAAATTTTTGAGACCAGCCTGGAAATTTTATACATACAGGAGAAAACTTGAAAAATTTTTTTATTTATTTAAAATTTTTAATTTTCTTGGGTACATAGTAGGTGCATATATTTATGGAGTTTATGGAATATTTTGATACAGGCATATGATGCGCAATAATTACATCAAGGTAAATGAGGGTATCTATCAACTCAACCATTTATTATATTACAATCCTATTATACTCTTTTAGTTATTTTAAAATGTACAATTAAATTATTATTGACTATAGTTACCCTGTTGTGCTATCAGATACCAGATCTTATTCATTCTTTCTGTTTTTTTGTACCCATGAGCCATCCCCGCCTCCCCCCCAGCCTCCTCACTACCCTTCCCAACCTTTGGTAACCATCATTCTACTCTCTATCTCCATGAGTTCAATTCTTTTAATTTTTATCTCCCAGAAATAGGTGAGAACATGCAAAGTTTGTCTTTCTGTGCCTGGCTTATTTCACTTAACATAAGGATATCTACTTTGATTCATGTTGTTGCAAATGACAGGATCTCATTCTTTTTATGGCTGAATAGTACTCCGTTGCTTATATGTACCACATTTAAAAAAAATCTATTCGTCTGTTGATGGACACTTAGGTTGCTTCCAAATCCTGGCTGTTGTGAACAGTGCTACAACAAACATGGGAGTGCAGATATGTCTTCAATATACTGACTTCCTTTCTTTTGAATATATGCCCAACAGTGGGATTGCTGGATTATATGGTGGTTTTATTTTTAATTTTTTGAGGAGTCTCTAAATTGTTCTTCATAGTGTATGAGGGTTTCCTTTTCTCCATATCCTCGCCAGCATTTGTTATTGCCTGTCTTTTGGATATACGCCATTTCAGCTGTGGCAAGATATTTCATTGTAGTTTTTCTATGTTTTTTTGAGATGGAGTCTCACTCTGTCGCCCAGGCTAGAGCGCAGTGGCACAATCTCAGCTCACTGCAATCTCCACCTCCTGGGTAAGGGATTCTCCTGCCTTGGCCTGCCAAGTAGTTGGGATTACAAATCTGAATAATTTTTGTATTTTTAGTGGAGATGGGGTTTCACCATGTTGGCCAGGCTGGTCTCGAACTCCTGACCTCAACTGATCTGCCCACCTTGGCCTCCCTAAGTGCTAGGATTATAGGTGTGAGCCACTGCACCTGGCCTTGAGCATCTTTTCATACACCTGTTTGCCATTTGTATGTCTTTTGAGAAATATCTATTCAGATCTTTTGCCCATTTTTTAATTGGATTATTAGATTTTGTTTCCATAGGGTTGTTTGAGCTCCTTATATATTATGGTTATTAATCCTTTGTCAGATGGATAGTTTGCAAATACTTTCTCCCATTCTGTGGGTTGTGTCTTCACTTTGTTGGTTGTTTCCGTTGCTGTGTAGAAGCTTTTTAACTTGATGTGATCTGATTTGTCCATTTTTGCTTTGGTTCCTGTGCTTGTGGGGTATTTACTCAAGAAATCTTTGCCCACTCCAGTGTCCTGGAGAGTTTCCCCAATGTTTTCTTTTGGTAGTTTCATAGTTTGAGGTCTTAGATTTAAATCTTTAATCTATTTTTATTTGATTTTTGTATATGTGAGAGATAGAGGTCTAGTTTTATTCTTCTGCATATGGATATCCAGTTTTCCCAGCACCGTTTATTGAAGAGATTGTTCTTTCCCCAATGTATAGTTTTGGCATGTTTGTCAAAAATGAGTTCACTGTAGATGTATGGATTTGTTTCTGGGTTCTCTATTCTGTTCCATTGGTCTATGTGTCTGTTTTTATGCCAGTACCATGCTGTTTTGGTTACTGTAGCTCTGTAGTATAATTTGAAGTCAGGTTGTGTTATTCCTTCAGTTTTGTTCTTTTTGCACATGATAGCTTTGACTATTCTGTCACTTTTGTAGTTCTATATAAATTTTAGGATTTTTTTTTTCTATTTCTGTGAAGAATGTTATTGGTATTTGGAATCTATAGATTCAGTGCAATCCCTATTATTACACTGATTCTGCTTTAGTTAGGATGGACATTTTTACAATATTGATTGTTCCAATCCGTGGACATGGAATGTCTTTTTCTTGGTGCAGGGGGTATTCTTTTCAATGTCTTGCATCAGTGTTTTATAGTTTTCATTGTAGATATATTTCACTTATTTGGTTAATTCCTAGGTATTTAATTTTATCTGTAGTTATTATAAATGGGGTTACTTCCTTGATTTCTTTTTCGGATTACTTGCTGTTGGTATATAGAAATGCTAGTGACTTTTGTGTGTTGATTTTACTGAATTTGCTTATCAGTTCTAATAGGTTTTTGGTGGAGTCTTTAGGTTTTTCCAAATATAAGGTCATATCATCTACAAACAAGGATAATTTGACTTCTTCCTTTCCAGTTTGAGTGCCCTTTATTTCTTTCTCTTGACTCATTGCTCTAGCTAGGACTTCCAGTACTATATTGGATAATAGTGGTGAAAGTGGGCATTGTTGTCATGTTCTAAATCTTAGAGGAAAGGCTTTCAGTTTTTCCCCATTCAGTATGATACTGGCTGTGGGTTGTTGTATATGTTTTATTATGCTGAGGTATGTTTCTTCTATACTCAGTTATTTTTAGGGTTTTTATCATGAAGTGATGTTGAATTTTATCAAATGCTTTTTCAGCATCAGTTGAAATGATCATATGGTTCTTGTCCTTCACTCTGATGATAGGCTGTATCACATTGATTGATTGGTGTATGTTGATCCATCCTTATATCCTTGGGATACATCTCAGTTGATCATGATGAATGATCTTTTTAATGTGTTGTTGAATTTGATTTGTTAGTATTTGTTGAGGATTTTTACATAAATGTTCATCAGAGCCTGTAGTTTTCTTTTTTTGGTGTGTCTTTGTCTGATTTTGGTATCAGGGTAATACTGGTCTCATAGAATGAGTTTGGAAGTATTCCTCCCACCTCCATTTTTTGGAATTGTTTGAGTAAGATTGGTGTTAGTTCTTCTTTAAATGTTTGGTAAAATTCAGCAGTGAAGCCATTGGGTCCCAAGCTTTTCTTTGCTGGGATACTTCTTTGTTTTTTGAGATGGACTTTCACTCTTGTTGCCCAGGCTGGAGTGCAATGGCGTGATCTTGGCTCACCGCAACCTCTGCCTCCGGGGTTCAAGTGATTCCCCTGCTTCAGCCTCCCAAGTAGCTGCGATTATAGGCATCCGCCACCACACCCGGTTAATTTTGTATTTTTAGTAGAGACCGGTTTCTCCATGTTGGTCAGGCTGGTCTCAAACTCCCAACCTCAGGTGATCTGCCCGCCTTGGCCTCCGAAAGTGCTGGGATTACAGGCGTAAGCCACCATGCCCGGTCGACTGAGAGATCTTTAACTTTGACTTTGATCTTGCTACTTGTTATTGGTCTGTTTAGGTTTTAGATTTCTTCATGATTCAATTTTGGGAGGTTGTATGTGTCAAGAAATTTATCCATTTCTTCTAGGTTTTCCAATTTATTGGCGTATAATTGCTCATAGTAGCCTCAAATGGTCCTTTGAGTTTCTACAGTATCAGCTGTAATGTCTTCTTTTTCATCTCTGATTTTATTTTGGTCTTCTCATGTTTTTTCTTAGTCTGGCTAAAGGTTTGTCAATTTCGTTTATCTTTTCAAAGAAACAATTTTTTATTTTGTTGATATTTTGTATTGTTTTCTTCATTTCAACTTCATTTATTTCTCCTCTGATCTTTATTTATTTTCTACTAACTTTGGGTTTGGTTGGGTCTTACTTTTCTAGTTATTTAAGATGCATTGTTAGGCTATTTATTTGATGCGTTTCTACTTTTTTGATATAGGAACTTATAGCTATAGACTTCCCTCTTTGGCTGGGTGTGGTGGCTCACACCTGTAATCATAGCACTTTGGGAGGCTGAGGCAGGTGAATTGCCTGAGCTCAGGAGTTCCAGACCAGCCTAGGCAACATGGTGAAACCCTGTCTCTACTAAAAATACAAAAAATTAGTCGGGCATTGGTGGTGCATGCCTGTAATCCCAGCTACTCAGGAGGCTGAGGCGCAAGACTCACTTGAACCTGGGAGCTGGAGGTTGCATTGAGCTGACACAAGACTGTCTCAAAAAATAAAAAATAAAATAAAAATAAATAAATAAACAAACAAACTTCTCTCTTAGTACTGCTTTAGCTGTATCCCATAGGTTTGGGTATGTTATGTTTCCATTATCATTTGTTTCAAGAAATTCCTTCATGTTTGTACCACTTCCAAAATTCTTGTTATTGATTTCTAGTTTTATTCCATTGTGGTCAGAAAATGCTTGATATTACTTCAGTTTTTTGAGTGTTTTAAGACTTGTCTTGTGACCTAACATATAATCTGTCCTTGAGAATGATCCATGTACTGAGGAGAAGAATGTGTATTTTGCAGCCATTGGATGAAATGTTCTGTAAATATCTATTAGGTCCATTTGGTTTGTAGTGCAGATTAAGTCCAGTATTTCTTTGTTGATTTTCTGTCTGGATGATCTGTCCGATGCTGAAAATGGGATGTCAAAGTCTCTAGCTAGCTATTGTTTTGGAGTCTTATCTATTTAGCTCTAATAATACTTCCTTTATATATCTGGGTGCTCCAGTGTTGGGTACATATATATTTAAAATGGCTACATCTTCTTGCTGAATTAACCCCTTTATCATTATATAATGACCTTTTTCTGTCTCTTTTTGTAGTTTTTGTCTTGAAATCTATTTTGTCTGATACAAATATAGTTAGTCTTGCTCTTTTTTGGTTTCCATTGATATGGAATTTTTTTTCATCCTTTCATTTTCACTCTATATGTTTCTTTAAAGGTGAAGTGTGTTTCTTGTAGGCAACAGATCATTGAATCTTGCTTTTTTATCCATTCAGCCACTCTATGTCTTTTGATTGGGGAGTTTAGTCCATTTACATTCAGTGTTATTATTAATAAGTAGGGACTTACTCCTGCCATTTTATTTGTTTTCTGGTTATTTTTTTGGTCTTCTCTTTCTTCTTTTCTTCCTTCCTATTTTCCTTTTAGTGGATGTGATTTTCTCTGGTGGTATGTTTTAATTTCTCCCTTTTTATTTTTTGTGTATCCACTATATGTTTTTAGATTTGTGGTTACCATGAAGTTTGCAAATAATATCTTATAACCCATTATTTTAAACTGATGACAACACCAATTGTATAAACAAACAAGCAAAAAAACTAATAAAAACTTTATACTTAGGCCGGGCATGGTGGCTCATGCCTGTAATCCCAGCACTTTGGGAGGCCGAGGCGGGCAGATCACGAGGTCAAGAGATTGAGACCATCTTGGTCAACATGGTGAAACCCCGTCTCTACTAAAAATACAAAAATTAGCCGAGCATGGTGGCACGTGCCTGTAGTCCCAGCTACTTGGGAGGCTGAGGCAGCAGAATCACTTGAATCCGGGAGGCAGAGGTTGCAGTGAACTGAAATCATGCCACTGGACTCCAGTCTGGGTGACAGAGCAATAATCCATCTCAAAAACAAGCAAACAAACAAACAAAAACACTTTATACTTTAACTTCATACCCCCCACTTTCTAATTTTTTGTTTTCTATTTATATCTTATTGTACTGTGTCTTGAAAAGTTGTAGTTATTATTTTTGATCAGTTCATCTTTCTTCTGAAATATGAGCTTACATACCACAATTACCTAAGTTCAAAAACACTTGAATCTGTGTTCTTCTGTGTACTATTACCAGTGAGTTTTATACCTTCAGATGATTTCTTATTGATCATTAGCATCCTCTTCTTTCAGATTGAAGAACTCACTTTAGTGTTTCTTATAAGACAGGTCTGGTGTTGATGAAATCCTTTAGCTTTTGTATGTCTGGGAAAGTCTTTATTTCTCCTTCATGTTTGAAGAATATTTTCACTGGATATACTGTTCTAGGATAAAAGATTTTTCCTTCAACACTTTAAATATGTCATGCCACTCTCTCCTGGCCTGTAAGGTTTCCACTGAGAGGTCTGCTGGCAGATGTATTTGGAGCTCCATTGTATGTTGTTTCTTTTCTCTTCCTGCTTTTAGGATCCTTTCTCTATCCTTGACCTTTGGGAGTTTGGATATTAAGTGCTTTGAGGTAGTCGTCTTTGGATTAAATCTGCTTGGTGTTCTAGAACCTTCTTGTACTTGAATACTGATATCTTTCTCTAGGCTTGGGAAATTCTCTATTGTTATCCCTTTGAATGTACTTTCTATGTCTGTCTCTACCTTCTCTTTAAGGCCAATAACTCTTATATTTGCCCTTTTGAGGCTATGTTCTAGATCTTGTCGGTGTGCTTTATTCTTTTGTATTCTTTTTTCTTTTGTCTCCTCTGGGTGTGTGTTTTCAAATAGCCTGTCTTCAGGCTCACAGTTCTTTCTTCTGCTTGAGCAATTCTGCTATTAAGAGACTCTGATGCATTCTTCAGTGTGTCAATTGTATTTTTCCACTACAGAATTTCTGCTTTATTCTTTTTTTAATTATTTCAATTTCATCGTTAAGTTTATCTGATAAGATTCTGAATTCTTTCTTATGTTATCTTGAATTTCTTTGAGTTTCCTCAAAACAGTTATTTTGAATTCTGTCTGAAAGGTCACATATCTCTGTCTCTCTGAGATTGGCCTCTGATGCCTAACTTTGTTTGTTTGGTCAGATCATGTTTTCCTCCTGGTCTTGATGCTTGTGGATGTTTGTCAGTGTCTGGGCATTGAAGAGTTGGGTATTTGTTGACTTCTTAGCAATCTGGGCTTATTTGTACCTGTGCTTCTTGGGAAGGCTTTCCAGATATTCAAAGGGACTTGGGTGTTGAGATCTGTTTTTGGTCACTGCAGCCATATCTGCATTAAGTGGCACCCCAAACCCAGTAATGCTGTAGTTCTTACAGACTCGTAGAGGTATCACCTCGATGGTCTTGGGTAAGATCCAGATGAATTCTCTGGATTACCAGGCAGAGACTCTTGTTACCTTACTTTCTTCCAAACAAACGGAGTCTCTCTCTGTCTCTGTGCTGAACTGCCTGGACCTAGGGGTGAGGTAACACAAGCAGCCCTGTGGCCACCAACACTGGGACGCATTGGGTCAGTCCTGAAGCCAGTACAGCGTTGAATCTTGTCCAAGGGGTGCTGTGACCACTACCTGGCTGCTGCCTGTGTTCACTCAAGGCCCTAGGGCTCTACAGTCAGCAGGTAGTGAAGCCAGCTAGTCTTGTGCCTTTCCCTTCAGGGTGGCAAGTTCCCTTGGGCCCTGGGCAAGTCCAGAGATGCTGTTCAGGAGCCAGGGCTTGGAGTTGGAAACCTTAGAAAGAAATCTACCTGGTGCCCTATTCCATTGCAGCTATGCTGGCAGTGAAACCACAAGACAAATCCTTCTTATTCTTCCCTACCCTTTCCTCAGGCAGAGGAGTCTCTTCCCATGTCCACCACCACCACAGGCCTATGAGTACCAGGGCACCACTGATGTTCACTTAAGGCCCAAGGGCTCTTCAGTCAGCTTGTGGTGAATGCTGCCAGGCCTAGAACTCACCCTTCAGGGCAGTGGGCTCCCCTCTGGCTCAGGGTAGGTCTAGAAATGCAATGCAAGAGCCAAGGCCTGGAATCAGGGACCCCAAGAGCTTGTTTGGTACTCTTCCCCACTTTGACTGAACTGGTACCTAAGCTGAAGACAAAGTCTCCTTTATTCTTTCCTCTCCATTTCTCAAGCAGAAGGATTCTCTCCTCATAGCCAACACAGTCGTGAATTTGCTGGGACGCACCTGAAGTCAGCATGTCTCAGAGTCTTACCTAAGACCCATGGCAGGTCCTAGCTGGTTGCCGCTGCTGATTATTTAGAGCCCAAGGGCTGTTTAGTCAGCAGGTGATGAATCCTGCCAGGACTGTTTCCCTTCTGGCCCAAGATATGTCTAGAAATGTCCGGGAGCTAGGGCCTGGAATGGGACCTTATGATCCTGCCTGGTGCCCTTTCCTACTGTGGCGGAACTGGTATCTAAGTTGTAAAACAACATCCTCTTTACTCTTCCTTCTCCCTCCTCAAACAGAAGAAAGGGGTCTCTTTTGAAGCTGGGAGCTTCATGCTGCACTGCCTTGGGTTGAGGGAGGGGTGACGCAAGCACTTCCCTTAGCCACCCTGGCTGACATCTCACTAAGTTATGTGCCCCTCAAGTCCCCTGGCTCCAAGCCCAGCACAGCACTAGAACTTGCCCAGGAGTTGTGGTCCTAGTGGCCTAGACAGCCTTTCAAGTTTATTTAGAACCCCAGAGCACTTTAGCCCATGGTGGCAGGCCTTATGGAAGTTACAGATATGACTGCTGGGTTGGGTGATTCCCCTCTGGCTAGGGCTTTTCTGAATGCTCCCTCTGTGGGTACCTGCTGAGTCCTGTCTGGTGTTGCCAGCACTGAGTTCCAATGCAAAGTTGCACAATCACTGAGCTCTCCCTGCCACAGCATACAGATTGCCCATGTGGCTGCAGCCAGGGGATGGGAGGAGGGGTGTTGTTGCATTTCAAGATTGTTTTTCCTGCCTTTTTCAGTACCTCTTTCAGTGATATGTAGTTAAAACCAGGTACTGTGATTGCTCACATGATTTTGATTCTAATTGAAGGTGCTTTTTTTGTGTAGATAGTTGTTAAATTTGGTGTTCCTGCAGGGAGGATGATCAGTGGAGGCTTCTATTCAGTTATCTTACTCCATGTCTTCTCAGGAGAAGATTCTTTATGTTCATTTAAAAAACAGAAACATTCAGATAGTAGAATTATTCTAAGACAGTTTCAAAAAAGAAACTATCATTACAACTGAAGAACAATTTGCTATAGTGAGGAGCATGTGGGGTTGGTATTGGGTGCCCTGGGCCACATGATCTGGGCAGCATGGTATGGATCATTCACTATAATTTCAGTGTGATGTCACTGTGGTCATGTGGTGGTTCTTAGTCTATTTTGGAAGATAACTATTTTAAAACATTGAATTAAAAATATTTATGGTTATGGGCTGGGCACAGTGGCTCATGTCTGTAATCCCAGCACTTTGGGAGGCTGAGACCAGGCAGATCACCTGAAGTCAGGAGTTCGAGACCAGCCTGGCCAACATGGTGAAACCCCGTCTCTACTAAAAATACAAAAATTAGCCGGGCGTGGCGGCGGGCACCTGTAATCCCAGCTACTTGGGAGGCTGAGTCAGGAGAATCACTTGAACCCAGGAGGTGGAGGTTGCAGTGAGCTGAGATCATGCCACTGCACTCTAGCCTGGGTGACAGAGCAAGACTTCGTCTCAAAACAACAACAAAAATTATGGTTATGTCAGGTACAGTGGCTCACACCTGTAATCCCAGCACTTTGGGAGGCCAAGATGGGAGGATCACTTGAGGCTAAGAGTTTGAGATCGGTCTAGAAAACATAGTGAGATCCCATCTCTACAAAAAGTTTAAAAATTAGCTGGATGTGGTGGTACATGCCTGTAGTCCCAGCTACGTGGGAGGTTGAGGTGAGAGGATCACTTGAGCCTAGGAGTTTGAGGCTGCAGTGAGATGTGATCACACCACTGCACTCCAGTCTGGGCAACAGAGCAAGACCTTGTCTCAAAATAAATAAATGAAAGAAAAGAAAATTTATGGTTACAAATGGTTCATCATTTTAGTTTGTCACATATAAATATCTTCTATTCCTTTGGTTCTTGTCCGCTGCCAGCCCCCACATTCCTGGATCAATTTTACAGTCTGCCTTCTCTGTTTCTGCCTGTGCCTTAAAAACTGAGTGCTATAAAGTTATGGAATTGCTGCCTCTCTAAGCTCATGTCTCTAAATTCCAATCTCATTTGAGTTCTCTTTACCAGTCACCATTTTTTTTTTTTTTTAATTTTACGTTGGTTAGTTCCCTTTGCCTTTTCCTTCAGCAGCTGTTACAGACTTCTACTCATCTCAGACCCCTTCCTAATCTCTGTCTCATTGTCATCCAACCCACCTTGGATCTGGGACACCAAAAAGTTTAGGCTTTCTCTTGTGAACTCTTTCAACTTCCTTCTGACTTTCTCATTACATGTCTCTGTTTGACCTCATTTCTACCTTTTTCCTTTCTGTCCCAGAGGAAGAGGTTTAGCTCTTCCCATTTTAGATAGTTGTGACATCTGTCTAAATATATGATTCTTGATACCATCTCATCCACCTCCTTGGTGACTTAATAACATCATTTATACCCTTGATCTTCAGTCTTTCCCTCTCCATTAACTTCATTCCCATTTAAAAAAAAGAAAAAAGATGACAAAATAGACCCCATAAATGTCTAATCCTATCTATATATACTCTTTTAGATTTATCATTTCATTTTCTGTTTGGTAATAGAGCATTTATCGTCACCTTTTCTCTGAAACCATGCTTGCTAAGATCACCAAGGATCTCCTGTCAAATCATTCATTCTTTCAGTGGAATCACCAGGGAGTTTATATGAAGTGATGGAGACAAGGCTGAGAATGGACCCCAATGGACATCAACATTTGAGAGAATTGGTGAAGGAAAAGATAATGAAGGAAATTAGAAGCCAGGGTTGAAGGAGAAAGCCAGGAGAGTGTGGTATTCCAAAAAGAAGAGAGTTTTTAAGAAGGAGGGGAATTAAGTGTTAAATGCTATACAGATGTAAAATAAAATCAGTATTGAAAATAATTCACTGAATTTAGTAGCAAAGCAGTGAAGTGTTAGGATAGATGGTAAGGTTAAATTGCACTGGTGAGAGACATTTTTGTAGGGAAGCAAAACAAGCTGGGGTAGAAAACTCTTTTGAAAATATTGACTGTGAAGAATAAGGGAGTTAGAGTTGCTGGAGAGGGTTGCAAGCTCTAGGGAAAATGTTTTTTAAAACAGTATATAACAGACTTGATGGGCCAGGCGTGGTGGGTCATGCTTGTAATTCTAGCACTTTGGGAGGCTGACATGGGCATATCACTTTGAGCTCAGGAGTTTGAGTCCAGCCTGGGCAACATGGTGAAACCCTGTTTCTACAAAAAATACAACAATTAGCCAGGCGTGGTGTCTCACACCTGTAGTCCCAGCTACTCAGGAGGCTGAGGCTAGAGAATTGTTTCAGCCCAGGAAACAGAGGTTGTAGCGAGCCAAGATCACACCACTGCACTCCAGCCTGGGCAAGAGTAAGACCCTGTCTCAAAAAAAAAAAAAAAAAAGTACGACAGACTTGAATATGTTTAGGTGCCTATGGAAAAGAGTTTGGAGAGGAAAAAAGCAAGATTGGAAGAAGAAGGGAATAAAAATGGACTGAAGTCCTTGAAAAGAAAGAAAGGAACATGATTCAAAGCATGAATAGGACAATTGGCCTTATTTACATAGAAACAGGATATCTTACACAGTAAGAGACCTATTAATATGGGATGCCATGGGGCCAGTCCTTGAATAAGTTCATCTCTTTTCTGTCATGGTGATCGTACCTATTCCCGTGGTTTTAAATATCATCTAACCTAAATGCTGACAAGTCCCAAACTCTCCTGAATTCCAGACTTGCATCTCTAACTGCCATCTTTATATCATCTCTCAGGTGTCTGTAAACATTTCAAAACTTAGCATGTCAAAACTGAATTCCTCTGAAACTTACTTCTTCTACACTCTTGTCTTAACCTCCACCCCACCCCCAGCAACTTGGGCAGAAAGTCCTATTGTCATTGTTGACTACCCTCTCTAATACTAATCTGTCAGCGAATCCTTTTGGTTCTACTTTCAATATATTCATAGTCTCACCAATTCTCACCACTTTGGTCTAAGCCACACTGTCACATCTTACGTGGATTATTGCATAGCCTTCCAGATGGTCTCTGCTTCTGTTATTGCTGTTTCCGTCGTCTGTTTTCAGTTTATAGCTGGAGGGAACTTGTTAAAACCTATGTCAGATCATGTCACTGTTAGGTTCTGACTCTTGCAGTGGCTTCTCATGTCATGGATAATGAAAGGCAAAGTCCTTAAAATTGACTATAATTATATTAAACTATGAACTCTTATTTATATTTCTCCTTGTTCATTCTGCTACACTCTTTTTTCTTCTTCTTCTTTTGGAGACAACGTTTCGCTCTTGTCATTGCCCCAAGCTGGAGTACAGTGGTGCAGTCACAGCTCACTGTAGCCTCGACCTCTTGGGCTCAGGCAGTCCTCCCACCTCAGCCTCCTGAGTAGCTGGGACCAGGCTGGAGTGCAGTGGCGTGATCACGGCTCACTGTAGTCTCTACCTGTTGGGCTTAAGTGATTCTCTCAGCCCAACCTCCTGAGTAGCTGGGACCACAAGCGTGCACCACCATGCCTGGCTAATTCTGAAATTTTTTTGTAGATACAGGGTCTCCCTGTGTTGCTCAGGCTAGTCTTCAACTACTGGATTCAAGTGATCCTCCTGCTTCAGCCTCCCAAAGTACTGGGATTACAGGCATGAGCCATTGCACCCAGCCTCCTTCATTTTCTTTTCTTTCTTTCTTTTTCTTTTTGTTATCTTTTAGAGATGGAGTTTTGCTCTGTTACTCAGGCTGGTGTGCAGTGGTGCCATCATAGCTCACTGCAGCCTCGAATTTCTGGGCCTAGTCCATCCTCCTGCCTTAGCCTCCCAAGTAGCTGTGATTACAGATGTGAGCCACTATGCTCAGCTCTGCTACACTCCTTCAGATCTCTAGTTCTTAATAGTTTTTAGTCAGGAGGTCAATATACAAGATTACCTTTTTGCTACAGTTACCTATAACTATTTAGACTTTTTTTATTTGAAAAAAATGAGGTGTAAAATACACAGATATTAAGTCTACAGCACATATAACACCATCCACATTGAGACATTGAACGTTCTCATCTCTCTAGAACAATCTCATATACTCTTTCCCTGTCGGAAGCTCCCTGCCTCTCACCCCCACCCGTATGTAACCACTATTCAGACTTACATCACCCCATAAATTAGGTTTTCTGTTTCTAAACTTGAGCCCTACTTATTTAATACTGTTAGGTGTAATACTATATAGCCTGACCCTCTTCACCAATCCCTGCTTCTGCACTTGCTACTTTTTACCCTGCAGTACTTTTTCTTTCTTCTGTCTCTCTTAACCACTTTTTAACATATAATTTAATATGTTTGATATTTATTGTCTCTCTCCTAGAATCTAAGCTGTACAAGGGCAGGGATTTTTGTTCTGCTACAACCACCCAAAACAGTCCCTAATACACAGTAAGTGTTTGATAAATATTAGTGAAATGAATGAATGAGAGGTCTGGTGAATGGATGTAAATTTATAGGCAATCCAGATGGGAGGATTCAGAAATTGAAGAAAATCTCATGTTGTATTTTTGTTTTTAGAGAATAAGGGATAAAATTGTCTTTTGGGAGTGCAGAGGAGGTGATGGGATTGGGGTTTTGAAGACAGTGAAGGAAGTTTGAAATGTTAGAAGCATGGGAGATTGAGGATTTGGGCAATGTAGATTTATTGCTTATTGTTGGAGGCTCAGTGTTCTGGCCGTGAGTGTGGTTCATGTAATACCAGCCAATGTGGTTGAATGACTTACTTCAGCAGAACTTAGCTCAGGTGTAGAAACAGAGAAAGTTGACAGTGTTTTCTGCCGTGTAGGTTCAGTGGACAGCCAGACAGACAAAGGAGTTAGCCAGATACTGACTGAAGTGATAATACCTTGAGTTTTGGCTAGCCTGAGAAAGAAGCGATAGTCAAGAAAAACAGATTGGGATAGTACAAAAGGATCGTTTCCAGAGGTATGGTTGAGTTCAAACTATTTCCAAATAGACACAATGAAAAAAATAGAATGGGATATTGATAAAAGGATTAGCAGTTGTCATAAAAGTTAAGATACCATAGTTGATTGGTTTTAAGGAATACTTTCTTTTCCATTTTAACATTTCTAAATTTGAGATGCCAGTTTAATTGGTAACACTTTTTACTATTATGTGAAATGATGGTGAGTCTTCCAATTAATGGCAGATTTGATAAAATACAGTATTTGAATGTTAGATTCCAGAAATGTAGCATTTATAGGTACTGACAAGGTTACCAGGGCACAGCCATTAGAGAATATAACTAAAAAGGAGTCGAGATCAAGTATCTGGTTAGATAAATTATGCCCGTGGACTTCAAAGACCCAGAGTCATGAGCTAGTTGTAAGAGTTTTCAGCAAATGACATGGAGTGACTAGAGGTAGCAGATGACAGCATAGAAATAGGTAGATAGGAAAATTCACCTTCAAGTCATCCCTTCTAGTCTCATGTGTCACTTTCTCAGAGGTCTTCCCATAAATCTCCTCTCCTCAAGTCTAACTATGGTTTTCCTCTGTACTGTCTCATAATATCTTATACTTTTTCTTGTGTAATTCTTTATTCATTTCTAATTAATCTTTTATTGCATGATTATATTATGTTTTTCTTTCACCAGATTGTAAGCTCATTGACTGTAGGAATTATTTTTGTGCATTGCCTAGCACATTGTCTTAGCCCATTCAGGCTGTATACAAACTACCATAGACTGGGTGACTTAAAAACAACAGTTTATTTCTCATAGTTCTGGAGGCCAGGAAGTTCAAGAACAAGGCACCAATAGATTCAGTTTCTGGTTAGGGCCCACTTCCTGGTTCATAGAGAGCCATCCTCTCGCCATGTCCTCGCATAGTGGAAGGGATGAGAGAGCTCTCAGCTCTCTTTTATAAGGGCACTAATCCCATTCAGTCCTCATGACCTAATCATTTCCCAAAGGCCTCACTTCCAAATACCAACACATTGGAGATTAGGTTTCAACATATGAATTTGGGGTGGGGGTGGGATGGGGACACATAGGACACATTCTAGGCACTGAATAAATGAATTGAAATAGAGAACGTAAGCTGTCTGTGACCAGATTAAGGATATATTACTCTGGAATAAGGTTCTAGAAGCCACAATGGCAGTACAGAGTACATTTTACTAAATTTGATTCTGTTTCAGTGGTTGGCTTTTTTGCTGCTTTTTTTAGCTTTATCTGTTTTCTCTGACCCTCAGTTTCCTCCTGTTAGACAGGGTTATGGTAACCATTAAGTGAGTTTAGTATGGAAAGCACATCATAGAGCACCTACCACATAGTTGGTGCTCTGTAAGTGATAGGCTGAAATGGCCATCTTCATTTTTTTCCTTCTGAAAAAAACCCTATGTCTTACCTGGACTATTGCAGCTGACACCTGACAGTCTTGCTTTTGTCCCTCCTCCCTCTCTTTTCTTCTCTACACTTATGTTGAATAATTCTTCTAAAACATTGGTCATGTAATCTTCCCTTTTTATATTTCTATAACGTCTGCTCATTGCTTGCATGATCAAGTTCAAACTCCTTGGCTTGGAATTCAAAGCACTTCAGGGTCCAGTACCGTGGTTCTTTCCTAATCCCCTACTGTCCTGTGCTGCCATTTCTCTCCTGCCTTTCCTGTTATACTCCAGCAACATCATGTCATTTGTTTCCCATGCATCCCACATGTTCAGCACTCTGCCTTTGCTCTGGAATTTCTCTCTGATTGAAATGTCCTCCTCCTAGGTCTGATGGAGTCCTATTCATTCTTAAAGTTACCACCTTTCCCAACCTTTATATATTTTCCTATAATTGCGTGATTACACTGTGTTATAAATGTAAATTTACATGTCTTTCTTTAAACAAGACTGTGAGTTGCTTGAGGGCAAAAGCTATGTATTTACCTTTATCCACAACACCTGTATCCTAGTGGGTGATTAGTAAAATTTGATTGAACCAAAGGGACTGTGGAGAGTTTACAACCTATTTATTTTACTTAAAACAGTTACTCGAAGGAGGAGATAGGTTTGAGTGTAGATTTAACAGGGAAAAAATCTTAGGTGGGAATCCAGTAGAGAGGGGAGAAAATGGTCAGTTATGAAAATTAGCCGTCAGCCATTTTAGTACTAATGTCAGGCTGAAATATGAACAATATTCATTTATCTAGGAAATTAACAATAGGACACAATTCTACTCTTGTTTCAGAGGCTGAAGAGGAGATGCAAGAGATCTGACAGAAAAAACTAAATGAAACCCCAGAGGGCCAGAGAGACTTGACAGAAATGGCAGATAACAAACTTGGTTTGGGCTTGAAATGTGATCTGGCAGTCAAAGGAAAGCCAGTGCTATTCTGGGCAGCTAACAAAGAAGAATTGTGCCACGGCATAGGGAGTTGGCAAGAGCCCACTGGGAGTATTACATTTAGCACAGTGTCAGCATGATAGAAACAGAAGGTGGTGAGCTCTGAGAGCAACTGTAGTGCTGAGGGGGATAAATACATGAATTTATGAAGATCAGTTAACAAATTCAAGCATGCAGGGTTGACTGAATTCCAACTACAAGATCCAGGAGAGACACTCCCAAATATTTGAAGGGTGTTAACATTGGAAGAAGAGAAGAATTATTTAGCCTGGACTACAGAACTTTGTAAGAAGGTGAAACCAAGGGCAGGGCAAATTTATACCTCTCTAAAAGAAATGCCCTGATGTAGTTTTTGGGTGATTCGGGTGCCTTCATCCCCCAGGACTTTTTGTAGTATGAAGCTGTAAGGCCAAAATGAAAGATTTGAGAGTTCTTTCTCTGGAGAAATGGTTGAGAAATATTTTGGTCTTGTGAATAAAGAGTTTTTGTCCCAGAGACAGGTTATGAAGAATTGATTTAATATTTATTAGCCATACACAGTATATTAAGCACTGTATACAACACAGTACATAGTTCTTGAGGTTCTGAAATAAAATGACTGGTCATTATATGCTTTATGCATTCTCAGTGTGTTTCAGTAGTTTAGAAACTTTGGCAAATTTCCTAAGATTTTCCCTTTGGAATAGAATGATGGAGGAATTCGGCCAAATGTAAATGTAAAACAACAACAACAACAACAACAACAACAGATGAAATCCTATTGAAACGAATGTTTCCTTTCACAAGATGGCAAAACATATATCCTTGAGTCGGGAGTTTCCTCAGTGATGGGGATGAAGAAGCCTTGAGCTGATAACACGATAACATGTTTGTTCTTCAGGATATTTTAAATGCCAGATAGAGGTGCTATATTGTCTTCATTGCTGGCCAGGTCTCTGTTATTTCTCAGTTCAAGATAGGTCAAGGGAAAATTCGTTGATTCACTTAGAGACAGTTCTGTTTCCTGAGGCAAAGGTACTTGAATTTTCAAGTGAAATGGCCAAAAAGCCCACAGTATACTTAGATTTTTTTTAAAAAGCTTATATCTCTTCTTTTACATCTGGGCTTCTTGACTTCCAAATCTGCTTGTCTACAGAAGCCATCACGTGATTTTAAAGATAATGTTGGGTATGAAGAATGTGGAGTCAGGTTCTATTTAACTAGGCAATTGAGTCTTTCCTCAATTAACTAAATTATCTTATGCTCCCTGTGTCAGTGTGGATCCTCCAAGACAGACTTAGAGGCATAAAATTTATTGAACCACAAACAATCAATTGGGAGGGAGCCGGGAGTAGGCAGGGAGAGCTTTTTGAATATGGTGCAAGTCTAATACCTGTGAAAGAAGACCGGGAAGAAAAGGCTGGGTAGGAAATCTTGCAGACCACAGCATAGTTGAGAAAATCCCAGCCAGGCAGATGTAGAGTCCCCAGGCAAAAGTTGCTTGTTAGCAGAATCCCGTATGGGGCAGGTGGGCAGGCACTACTACCCCTGCCTTGCTCAGTCACTGGCTGGGAGCAGCTTAGGCAAAGAGTGCTTTCAGTGTTCATGGGGTTGGTGGCTAGAGGCTAAACTGTGGTCCATACAATAGGTTCTCTTGAAGCAGATCTGAGCAACACATCTTCTTGGCTACTACACTTCCCTGGCAAGCTTATTTATTCATTTCATGACAAGGTTCACAAAGTTTTAATGTGTCTTGCCATATAACATTTACAATAGCATAATAAATACTAGGGAAGATAGAAATAAAAGTAGAAACTCAAAGAACTAACTATTACTATTCCTCTAGATAAACAAAAATTTTCTGGGGTATTTTTCAAGGAGGATTCACACTGAAAATACTGAGTGATAATGACTTCATTGTCTATAATACTCGTGCAATAAATATATTTAGTTGTTTTATTTTCTAATGGCTCTTTTATGTAGTGTGTTTTGAGAAAACTCAAGGGTTTAACATTATAACACAACTCATTGATGATAAGTATTTGGAAGCTAAGATTATATGGAAGAGTCAGGTAGCTGACAGTCTGTATGGTTGGTATGGAGAATAGATCTCTGAATTTTCAGAGAAGGAAATGGACTGAACAGCATTTAAATAATCTTGCATAAATATGACTTCTATCAAACAAATTTTGTGTTATTCTTTTTTTAAGAGACAGGTCTTGCTATGTTGCCATGGCTGGACTTAAACTTCTGGGCTCAAGTGATCCTTCCACCTCATGCTCTTGAGTAGCTGGGACTACAGGCATGTGCCACTGTGCCCAGCTTATAAAACAAAATTTTGGTAAAAAGCTTGAAACAATAGACTATTCAAAATTATATTCCTTAAAATAGAAAGTCTATTAACAGACCCAAAACATATGTAATATAAGATAAAGGTGGCATTTTAAATCCATGGTGGTGGGTAAGATTGTGGAAGATAATGGATTATTTAGTAAATGGTGTAGAGAAATTTGGGTAGCCAATATGGAAAATAAACTTGTCTTCATACCTCACATTTTATATCAGGAAAAATTCCAAATGGATCAAATATTAAATGTAAGAAATGGAACTGTGGTCCTAGTAAAGTACTAAAAGAAACAATGGGAGAATTAAAAAACATAATTGTGTATAGTATAGTGTGATAAAATATTCCAGAAGCCACAAAAGAATAGACTGTAATTTTTTTTTTTTTTATTTCAGTAAGTTTTGGGGGAACAGGTGGTGTTTGGTTACATGGATAAGTTCTTTAGTGGTGATTTCTGAGATTTTGGTACACCCATCACCTGAGCCAGACAGTAAATTCGACTATATAATTTTTTTGTTTGTTTAATTTGGGGGTAGGGGATGGTGGCATGGCAAAAACTACTATAAGCAAAGTTAAAAGACAAGTGAGAAACTGGGGAAAATATTTGCAACTCACAAAGGGCTGATTTCCCTAATATATAAAGAACTCTAAAAATCAGTGAGAAAAAGAAGAATAATCCAGTAGAAATAATGGGCAAAGAATGTGAACAGATAGTTTAGAAGAAATGAAATACAAATGTCACTTAAACTCATGAAAATAAACACAGGCTGGGCACAGTGGCTCACACCTATAATCCCAGCACTTTGGGAGGCCAAGGCAGGTGGATCACTTGAGGTCAGGAGTTCAAGACCAACCTGGGCAACATGGTGAAACCTGTCTCTACTAAAAATATAAAAATTAGCCAGGCCTGGTGGTGCCCACCTGTAATCCCAACGACGTAGGAGGCTCAGGCAATCCCTTGAACCCAGGAGGCAGAGGTTGCAGTGAGCCAAGATCACACCACTGCACTCCAGCCTGGGCAACAGAGTGAGACTCCGTCGCAAAAAAAAAAAAAAGAAAAAAGAAAATAATCACTGTCTAACTCTTGATTAGGGGAATGCACATAAAAACTACTCAGAGATACTATTTTGATGTCTCAGATTAGCAAGTACCTGGAAATTTGGTAATAAACTCTATTAGAGAATATGTGGGGAAGCAGACGCACGTTGGCAATTACTTATCTGCTGTCTTACCACAATAGATTTGTTTGCATTTTCTAGAATCTTAAACATACAATATGAACTCTTATCTGGCTTCTTTCACTCAGCAAAATTATTTTGAGATTCATTCACATTACAGCACGTATCAATAGTTCATTCCTTTATAACTGAATGGATATACTGCAATTTGTTATCAGGTTTACTGTTGATGGACATTTGGGTGGTTTTCAATATGAGGCTATTACAAATAAAGCTGTTATAAACATCTGTGAACAAGTCTTTGTATATACATATGCTTTCATTTTTTTTTTAGGTAAATACAAAGGAGTGTAATAGCTGGGTCTTATGGCAGATTTATGTTTAGCTTTTATTAAAAACTGCAAACTGGTTTTTAAATTGGTTGTAATGTTTTATATTCATGACAATAGTATGTGAGAATTCCCATTTCTCCACATTTTAGTCGTTCTAATGGGTGTGTAGTGGTTTTTGTGTTTAATTTGCAATTCCATAATGTCTGATGATAAATCCATGTGCTTTTATTTTTATTTATCTTTGTAAAAGTGTGGGTGTCTTTTTGCCTAATTTTTAATTGGGTTGTTTGTCTTTTTGTTGTAAGTGTTCTTTATATGTTCTAAATATATAAATACATTGCCACATAATATATTTTGTAAATATTTTCTACCAGTCTGTTTGGCACAGTGTCTTTTTATCACCATTTATTTGTTTGTTTGTTTGTTTGAGATAGAGTCTTCTTCTGTCACCTAGGCTGGAGTGCAATGGCACGTCTCGGCTTACTGCAACCTCTGCCTCCTGGGTTCAAGCAATTCTCCTGTGTCAGCCTTCTAAGTAGCTGGGATTACAGGTGCATGTCACCACGCATAGCTAATTTTTGTATTTTTAGTAGAGATGCGGTTTCACCATGTTAGCCAGGTTGGTCTCGAACTCCTGACCTCAAGTGATCCACCGCCCATCCCAAAGTCTTGGGATTACAGGCGTGAGCCACCACGTCTGGCCTTATCACAGTTTTTAAAAAATTGAGATATAAATAATATGCCATAAAATCTTCGTTTTTGAAGTTCAGTGGTTTTTAGTATATTCACAAGGTTGTACAACCATCAGCATCATCTGATTCCAGAACATTTTTGCCATCCTCTAAATAAATTCCCCTACCCATTAGTGGTGGTATTTTCCTCCCCCCAACCCCTGGCAACCACTAACCTACTTTCTGTCTCTCTATTTGCTGATTCTGGACTTTCATATAAATGGAATCATACAATGTATGATCTTTTGAGTCTGGCTTCTTTGACTTAGCACATATCATTACTTCATTCCTTTTTATTGCCAAGTAATGTTACATTGTATGGATATACATTTTGTTTATCCAGTCATCAGTTGATGCACATTTGTAAAACACAATGAATGTCTGTATCTTAACCTTGAATCCTACAACCAAGCTAGACTCATATTAGCTTTAGTACAGTTTTTTTTTGTAAATTCCATAGGTTTTCTACATACATAATTGTTTCACCTGTAAAGACAATTTTACTTTTTTCTTTCCAATTTGATTCCTTTTATTTCCTTTTTTTATTGCACTGATTAGAACTTGCCATACAGTGTTAAATAAAAATACACAGAAGATTCTTGTTCTCAATGTTAAGAAGAAAGCATTCAGTTTTTCATCCTTAAGTATAATGTTAACTGTAATTTGTTGTAGATGTTCTGTATCAAGTAAAAGCGTTCTGTTCTAGTCTTAGTTTTCCAACAATTTTTATCAGGAATGGATGGTGGATTTTGGAAATACTTTTTTTGCACCTATTGAGATGACTGTATGGTTTTTCTTTTTTAGTTTGTTGATATAGTAAGTTATATTGATTGATTTTCATATGCCAGACCAATCTTGCATTATGAGATAAACCCCACTTGGTTGTGATATTATTCTTTTCATATATTGCTGGAATAGATTGTCTAAAAATTTGTTAAGAACTTTTACATCTGTGTTAGTGAGAAACATTAGTCTGTGGTTTTCTTCTCTTACTATGTCTTTCTATGGTTTTGGTATATGGGTAATGCAAGCCTTGTAGGATGGGTTAGAAAGTATTTCTCCTTCAGTTTTCTGGGAGCGTTTGTATGGAATTTGTATTCTTTCTTTGTTTTTTTTTTGTTGTTTTTTTTTTTCAGACGGAGTCTCACTCTGTTGCCCAGGCTGGAGTGCAGTGGCACAATCTCGGCTCACCTTAACCTCCACCTGCCAGGTTCAAGCGATCCTCCTGCCTCAGCTCTGCTAGTAGCTGGGATTACAGGCACATGCCACCATGCCCACCTAATTTTTGTATTTTTAGTAGAGATAGGGTTTCGCCATGTTGGCCAGGCTGGTCTCAAACTCCTGACCTCAGGTGATCCGCCTGCCTTGGCCCCCCAAAGTGCTGGGATTACAGGCTAGTTCTTCTTTAAATATTTGGAATTCACCAAGTAAGCCTTCTGGGCCAGGTTTTTGTGTGTGTGTGTGTATAGGAAGGTAAGGTTTTTTGTTTGTTTGTTTGTTTGTTTTGAGATAGAATCTTGCCCTGTTACCCAGGCTGGAGTCCAGTGGCGCGATCTTGGCTCACTGCAACCTCTTCCTCCTGGGTTCAAGCTATTCTCCTGTCTCAGCCTCCTGAGTAGCTGGGATTACAGGCGCCTGCCACCATGTCTGGCTAATTTTTGTATTTTTAGTAGAGACGTGGTTTTGCCATGTTGGCCAGGCTGGTCTTGAACTCCTGACCTCAGGTGATCTGCCCGCCTTGGTCTCCCAAAGTGCTGGGATTACAGGCGTGAGCCACTGCGCCCAGCCAGGTAAGGTTTTATAAACCACAAATTTAATATCTTTAATAAATATTTCTATATATTCTATATTTATAGAGCTATTTAGATTTACTCTTGAATGACCTTTGTGCCTTTCAAAGTATTTATTGAATGTCTTAGCAAAAAGCTGTTCATAATTTTTCTTTTTTCTTTTTTTTTTTTTTTTGAGACAGGGTCTCACTCTGTTGCCCAGGCTGGCATGCAGTGGCATGATCTCTGCTCACTGCAGCCTCTGCCTCCTGGGCTCAAGCCATCCTCCCACTTCACCCTCCCGAGTAGCTGGGGCTATAGGCATGCATCACCATGCCAGGCTAATTTTGTATTTTTTTAGGGGTGGGGTTTTGCCAGGTTGCTCGGGCTGATCTCAAACTCCTGAGCTTGAGCTCAAGTGATCCACCTGCTTCAGCCTCCCAAAATGCTGGGATTACAGGTGTGAGCCACCATGCCTGCCCTATTTTCTTATTTTTATTTTAAAATTGTAGAATTCTAGTGAGGGTTACCTCTGTCATTCTTGATATTATTCATTTGGATCTTCTCTCTTTTTCTCCTGATCGGTCTGACTAAATGTTTATGTATTTCATTGATCTTCTCAAAGAACACCCTTTGGTTCCATTGATTTTCTCTATTGCATTTCTCTTTTTTATTTTAAAATTTCTGCTGTGGAAAAAAATCTTCTGTTTGCTTATGGTTTGTTGATTCTTTTTCTAGTTTCTTAAGGTGGAAACTGAGGTTTTTTATCTGAGACTTTTCTTCTTTTCTAATAGAGGTATTTTGTACTATAAATTTACCTCTAAGTGCTGCTTTAGGTGCATTTTTGATTTGCTGTGTTTTTAGTCTGTTTAAAATATTTTTAAATTCTCTTGTTTGTTCCTTTTAGTCCTGGGTAATATGGAAGTATTGTATATAATTTCAAAATATTTGAGGGATTTTCCAGACATGTTTCTGTTTTTTAATTTAATTTCATTGGGTTCAGAGAACATACTTTGTATGACTTGAATTCTTTTAAATTTATTTAAATTCGTTTTATGGCCCACAATATATTTTATATTGTTAAATGTTCTGTGTACCGTTAAAAAGAATATGTTTTCTGCTCTTGTTGGGTTGAGTGTTCTATAAATGTCAATTAGGTCAAGTTGGTTGTTAGTGTTGTTGAAGTCTTCTGTATCTTTCCTGCTTTTTCTATTTGTCCTATCAATTAATAAGAGAAAGGTATTGAAATTTGTAGCTAGAATTGTAGGTTTGTCTATTCCTTTTGGCAGTTTTGTCAGTGTTTGCTTCATGTATTTGAAACTTAGTTATCAGATACATAACATTTAGGATTATGTCCTCTTGATGAATTGACTTCTTTATGATTATGAAATGATATCCTTTAGTCCTGGTAATATTCTTTGTTCTGAAATATACTTTACTTGATATTAATATGGCCCTTTTAGCTTTTTTTTTTTTTTTTTTTTTTTTGACAGAGTCTCACTCTTTCGTCCAGGTTGGAGTGCAATGGCGAGATCTCAGCCCACTGCAACCTCTGCCTCCCAGGTTCAAGAGATTCTCCTGCCTCAGACTCTCGAGTAGCTGGGATTACAGGCACCCGCCATTGTGCCTGGCTAATTTTTGTATTTTTGTAGATTTCGTAGATTTTGTAGATTTTGTAGATTTTTGTAGATGTTGGCCAGGATGGTCTTGAACTCCTGACCTTTGATGATCCGCCCGCCTTGGTGTCCCAAAGTGCTGGGATTACAGGCATGAGCCGCCGTGCCCTGCCCAGCTTTCTTTTGATTAATATTAGCATAGTATATCTTTTTCCATTCTTTTTCTTTCAGAATGATTTTATCTTTATATGTAAAGTAGATGTCTTATAGGCAGCATATAGATAGGTCTTGCTTTTATCCAGTCTGACAATCTCTGCCTTTTAATTGGGATGTTTAGACCATTTACATTTGATGTGATTATTCATATGGATGTGTATAAATCTGCCATCTTGCTGTTTGTTTTCTATTTTTCCCACCTCTTCTTTGTTCTCGTTTTCTTCTTCTGTTTCTTTTGGATTAATTAAGCATATTGTAATCATTCAGTTTTACCTCCATATTGGCTTATTACTTTTTATTTTTGTTTTGAGATGGAGTCTTGCTCTGTCACCCAGACTGGAGTGCAGTGGCACGATCTTGGCTCATTGCAAGCTCTGCCTCCCGGGTTCATGCCATTCTCCTGCCTCAGCCTCCCAAGCAGCTGGGACTACAGGCGCCTGCCACTATGCCCGGCTAATTTTTTGTATCTTTAGTAGAGATGGGGTTTCACCGTGTTAGCCAAGATGGTCTCAATCTCCTGACCTCGTGATCCACCCGCCTCAGCCTCCCAAAGTGCTGGGATTACAGGCATGAGCCACTGTGCCCGGCCTGGCTTATTACTTCTAACTCTGTTTCCTTTTTTGTAATTGTTTTAGGGTTTGTGGTGTAAATGGTGTACATCTTTAACTTATCAGACACCTCCTTCATGTGTCCTTCATGTGTCTCCTTCATACAGCACTTCACATATAGTATGTCAATCTTATGATAGTATACTTCCATTTCTTTCCACTCAGCCTTCACATTATTATTGTCATACATTTTAGTTCTGCACATAACTCCACAGTACCTTTTTATTTATTTTTCTATACAAACCTTTAAGGATATCTAAATAATTGTAAAAAATGTTTGTATTTACCATTTTTGGTACTTTTCATTCTTTTGTGTAGATCTGTCTTTCCATGTGGTATAATTTTCCTTGTGCCTGAGGGACTTCCTTTAATGTTTCTTGTACTGCAAGCCTGGTAGTGATGCTTTTTTCCAGCTTTTATACATCTGGAAAAGTCTGTATTTTGCCTTTGTTTTTGAAGGATATTTTTACTGGGTATACAATATTAGGTTAACAGGGTTTTTTTGTTTCGGTTTTTAAAGATGTTTCATTGCTTTATTGTCACTTGCATGGTTTCCTATGAGAAGTCTGTTGTTAACCATACTTTTTTTCATTTGCACATAATTTGGGGTTTTTTCCCCTCTCGATGCTTTTAAGTTTTCTTTATCACTAGATTTGAGCAATTTGATTGTGATGTTCCTTGGTGTAGTTTTGTTTATACCTTTGTGCTTGGGGTTTGTTGAGGCTTTTGGATTAATGGGTTTGTAGTTTTCATGAAATTTAGAAAACTTTCAGCCATTATTCTATTTTCTATACCCCTTTTCTTACCTTTCCTTTGGAGATTCCATTTATATGTAATTAGACCAGTTGAAGTTGCCCTCCAGTTCATGAGTGTTCTGGGTTTGTTTTATTTTGTTTTGTTTTTTCTTTTTCTTTTTTTTTTTGAGACTGACTTTTACTCTGTTGCCCAGGCTGGAGTGTAGTTGTGCAACCTCCACCTCCTGGGTTCAAGCGATTCTCCCGCCTCAGCCTCCTGAATAGCTGGGACTACAGGCACTTGCCACTACGCCTGGCTAATTTTGTATTTTTAGTAGAGGCGGGATTTCACCATGTTGGCTAGGTTGGCCTCAAACTCTTGACTTAATGTGATCCGCCCATCTTGGCCTCACAAAGTGCTGGGATTACAGGTGTGAGCCACCTCGCCTGGCTTAAGTTTTTTAAATGTGATTTTTAAATGACTCCATAATGTGTTCCACTTGGTTGAATGTCTAAGATTTTCTTCCTTTTTTTCATTAATCGAAATAATAGTGTGATGAACATTTGTATACAAAAATATTAGTATACATCTGTGATCATTTTCTTAGAATAAATTTCTCCTTAAGACTTTTAATATGTGTTGCAGAATGCTGTCCATATATTTTTGTATCACATAAAAAACAAAAAACTCCTGGCTGGGCACAGTGGCTCACACCTGTAATCCCAGCACTTTGGGAGGCTGAGGTGAGTGGATCACCTGAGGTCAGGAGTTCGAGACCAGCCTGGCCAACATGGTAAAACCCCGTCTCTGCTAAAAATAAAAAAATTAGCCGGGCGTGGTGGCAGGCGCCTATAATCCCAGCTACTTGGGAGGCAGAGGCAGAAGAATTGCTTGAACCAGGGGGCAGAGGTTGCAGTGAGCTGAGATCATGCCATTACACTCCAGCCTGGGTGAAAGAGCGAGACGCCAACTCAAAACAAACAAACAAACAAAAATCCTCCTATGAAAACTGCTAGTTTTAATGGCAGGGGAACATTCAACTACTTGAACTCCTATTCTTTAGGAGGGCCAGGATTGCTTGCTTGACACCAGTATATCAGAATTTTAAAGTGAAACTTAAAGACTAAGAAGAAACTAACCATATGAAGAATAGGGGAAACAATTACAAGCAGAATGAACTGCAGTGCAAAGCCTCAAGATACAAGGGATGTTAGAAGAATGGAGAGAAACCGAGGGTAGCTAGAGCATAGTGAGAAAGAGAGTCTGTCCTAAAAGGAGATTGCAGAGAGGCAAGGACTGGATCATGTAGGACCCTGAGGGCCAAGGCAACTATGCTTTGGACTTTATTCTAAGTGCCATGATAAGCCATTGAAAGGCTGTAAGCTGGGGAGTTTATGGTGTTGTGTAGAGGAAGGTGGTTTAGAGAGTGGCAAGAGTGGAAGCAGGATGACCAGCTAGAAGATACGATTCTTTACTATTTCTCGATCACTTTATCATATATATTAACGTGTGTTACTGCTATGGACTGAATGTCTGTGTTCCTCCCAAATTCATATGTTGAAGCCCTAATTCCCAGTGTGATGGTATTAGGAGGTGGGGCCTTTGGGAGGTAGTTAGGTTTAAATAGGTCATAAGTGTGGAGTCTCCATGATGGGATTAGTACCGTTATAAGAAAAGGAAGAAACACCAGAGCTTCCCCTCTCCACCATATGAGGATACAGCAAAACAATGGCTAGTTGTCTGCAAGCCAAGAAGTGGGACCTTGCTGAGAACCAGATTTGTTGCACGTTGATCTTGGCCTTCCCAGCCTCTAGAACTGTGAGGAATAAATGTCTGTTGGTTAATCCACCTAGTCTATGGTATTTTGTTATAGCAGGTCAAGCAGACTAAAACATCTAGGAAGTGATAAAGAAGAAAATATATATCTGAGACGGAGTCTAGCTCTGTCACCCAGGCTGGAGTGCAGTGGCGCGATCTTGGCTTACTGCAACCTCTGCCTCCCAGGTTCAAGCAATTCTCTGCCTCAGCCTCCTGAGTAGCTGGGATTATAGGTGCCCGCCACCTCGCCTGGCTAATTTTTGTATTTTTTGTAGAGACGAGGTTTTACCATCTTGGCCAGGCTGTTCTTGAACTTCTGACCCAGTGATCCACCCACCTTGGCCTCCCAAAGTGCTGAGATTACAGGCGTGAGCCACCGTACCTGGCCAAGAAGAAAGATATTTTAATATTTTAATTAATTATTATTTTTTTTTTTCAGACTGAGTCTTACTCTGTCACCCAGGCTGTAGTGCAGTGATGTGATCATTACTCACTGCAGCCTCAAACTCCCAGGCTCAAGCGATCCTCCTGACTCAGCCTCCCCAGTAGCTGGTACTACAGGTATGCACCACCACACCCAGCTAATTTTTTAATTTTTCTTTTGTAGAGACGAGGTCTCACTGTGTGGATTAGCCTGATTTTGAACTCCTGGCCTCAAGTGATCTTCCTATGTCTGCCTCCCAAAGGGCTGGGATTGCAGGCATGAGGCACCATGCCCAGCTGAGAAAACTATTTTAAAAGTAATGGGAAACTATCACATTATTCCCTTTGGCTAGTTATGCTGCATTTCCTGATTTGGCTTTGTTTGTTTGTTTGTTTGTTTTGAGAGAGAGTCTTACTCTGTTGCCCAGGCTGGAGTGCAGTGGCACAATCTTGGCTCACTGCAACCTCTGCCTCTCGGGTTCAAGTGATTCGCCTGTCTCAGCCTCCCAAGTAGCTGGGATTACAGGCATGGGCCACCACACCTGGCTAATTTTTGTACTTTTAATTGAGATGGGGTTTTGCCATGCTGACCAGGCTGGTCTTGAACTCCTGACCTTGTGATCCACCTGTCTCAGCCTCCCAAAGCGCTGGGATTACAGGCTTGAGCCACTGTGCCCTTTTTTTGTTGTTGTTTTTTGTTTTTTTTTGAGACAGGGTCTCACTCTGTCGCCCAGACTGGTGTGCAGTGGCACAATCTCAGCTCACCTCCCAGGCTCAAGCGATTCTCCTGCCTCAGCCTCCCAAGTAGCTGGGATTACAGGCATGGGCCACCACACCTGGCTAATTTTTGTACTTTTAATTGAGATGGGGTTTTGCCATGCTGACCAGGCTGGTCTTGAACTCCTGACCTTGTGATCCACCTGTCTCAGCCTCCCGAAGCGCTGGGATTAATGGCTTGAGCCACTGTGCCCTTTTTTTGTTGTTGTTTTTTGTTTTTTTTTGAGACAGGGTCTCACTCTGTCACCCAGACTGGTGTGCAGTGGCACAATCTCAGCTCACCTCCCAGGCTCAAGCGATTCTCCTGCCTCAGCCTCCCAAGTAGCTGGGATTACAGGCGCGTGCCACTACCACCCAACTAATTTTTGTATTTTTAGTAGAGATAGGGTTTCATCATGTTGGCCAGGCTGCTCTTGAACTCCTGACCTCAAATGATCCACCCGTCTTGGCCTCCCAAAATGTTGGGATTACAGGCATGAGCCACCATGCCCAGCCTGATTTGGCTTTCTAATGCTATTGCTGCATACCTAACATTTTTCTTCTATTTTATGACATCCCTAATCAGTATTTAAGCTTTGAATGTTTATTCTCCTGTTTTGCCTAGATAATTTGTTTTTCTCCTTTATTTTCTTAAATACATGGAATCTTTTATTATGCCTCTAATATAGTGTTCTCAAACTGACTTGAATGTGGATTTTAAATTTTTTTAAATGAAATATCTGCCTGGGACACCCTTTGAAAAGCTAGGCCAGAGGATTGGGTTCCAGTGATTACCAAAGGCTTATGATCAACCAAATGAGAGAATGCAGTAAAAGAATTACAACCAAATGCAACCAAAGCAATGAGAGAATACCTTGCAGGATCTGGTCCTGGAACTGCTATTAATGTTTTTTATTTTGTTTTGTTTGAGATAGGGTCTCATTCTGTTGCTCGGGCTGAAGTACAGTGGCACGATCACAGCTCACTGTAGCCTCCACCTCCTGGGCTCAAGCAATCTTCCCACCTCAGCCTCTCAAGGAGCTAGGACTACAGTGCAAGTGCTACCACGCCTGGCTAATTTTTTTTTTATTTTTTGTACAAATAAGGTCTGCCTATGTCGCCCAGACTGGTCTCAAACTCCTGAGCTCAGGCAGTCCTCTACCTTGGCCTCCCAAAATGCTGGGATTACAGGCATGAGCCATGAGCCACCATGCCTGGTCTATTAATGTCTGTGGATTGATTTCTTAGATAATGATGTAGAGATTATGTTAATCTTGAATATGGATGTGATATTACACCAGGGCAGGAATGAAGGCAATTTTGTGAGAGGGGAATGGGGCTTTGGAATCTGTGAATCAGGTTAAAATCTTAGTTTTAGCCTTTGCTAGGCTGAGTAGCCTTTGGCAAGTTGCCTAATTTCTTTGTCTTCAGTTTCTTCATTTGTAAAATGAATAGGATGACACCTACCTTGTGTGGTTTTTGTGAAGAGCAGATAAGATGTATAAGGTATAAATTTCTTTATCCACTTTTATTGTTGTTCTGTACCATCTTGGAAGATGGGGATAGAATCTGTTATAATGTTAATAAATTGGAGAAGGGGCAAAGCAAACAAGGAAATTTAGTGAGAGTAGTTCTGAATAAGTATAAATATAGCATGTAGGATCAACAGAGTATAGGGTTTTTTACTTGGATGTTTGGAACCTTGGGAATAGAAAACCTTTTTTAAAAATTTAATTTAATTTTTTAAAAGACAGATGAGGTCTCACTCTGTTGTTGCCTAGGCTGGAGTACAGAGGCACGATCATAGGTGAGCTTGAGCTCACCTCCTGGGCTCAAGGAATCCTCCTGCCTCAGCCTCCTGAGTAGCTGGGACTACAGGAATGCACCGGCGTGCTTGGCTAATTTATTTTCTTTGTACAAGTGGGTTTTCACTATGTTGGGCTGGTTTCAAATTCCTGGCCTCTAGTGATCCTCTCACCTTGGCCTCCCAAAGTGCTGGGATTTTAGGCGTGAGCCACTGCACCCTGCCCAAAAGCTGTTCTGTTTGTAATAGTGAGAAATGGAAACAATAAAGTAACAAAAGAATGATTAAATGAACCATATGTAGTACACTCATGCAATGAAATATTTTCCAGTCTTTCAAAAGAATGATACGGATCTATATATTTGGACATGGAAAGGTTTCCAGGATACTCTGGTACATTTTTTTTTTTTTTTTGAGACGGAGTCTCACTCTGTCATCCGGGCTGGAGTGCAGTGTCGCCATCCCAGCTCACTGCAAGCTCCGCCTCCTGGGTTCACGTCATTCTCCTGTCTCAGCCTCCTGAGTAGCTGGGACTACAGGCGCCCACCACCACGCCCGGCTAATTCTTAGTAGAGACGGGGTTTCACCGTGTTAGCCAGGATAGTATCCATCTCCCGACCTCGTGATCCACCCGCCTTGGCCTCCCAAAGTGCTGGGATTACAGGCGTGAGCCACCACGCCCGGCCTCTGGTACATTTTTTAAAAAAGGAAATTAATAAACCACTTTTGTAGTAGGATGGTGTATGACCATATTTGTATTTTAAAAATTATGTTATGAACATGTCTATGAACTCATAGATAAAGGTCTGGAAGGGTGAACTTCAAATCGTTAGTCATCATAAACAACTTCTATACCTTAGGCTTGCATAAATAAAAATGAGACTGAAAAGGTACTGTAAGAAGCCATCAGAGATTGTTTTCTAAATATGATATAAAACCCATTATTCACAAGAGCAATACATTATTTACATAAAAATTAACCTCCAAATATGGGAAACTTCCAGCAGTTCTGAAGTGATGGGTTTTCTATTAGAATCCTATATTTTTTCATTCTAAAACATAGATTATTAAAAGATTTGCATATTTTTAATGTATAAAACTGTGCGGATGAAGGGGTGAGAAGACGAACATTTTTATACATCCTGATAGAAATATAAATCGGTGCTTTTCTGGCGGGTACTTTGGCAATAGAGAACATGTTATCTCTTTTGACGTAGAGTTCTACTTATAGGAATTTATTTTAATGAAAAACAATCACAGACATAAAGATTTAGATTTAGCATTTATTGCATTATTTATAATATTATAAATTTATAAACAACAATATCTGACAATAAAGGATTTTAAATAAAGTAGGATACATTTATTCAGTGGACTACTAGCCACATAATATATTGTAGAAATGTAAAATTGATGCAACGTATGTTGTTGAGTGCTTACTATTTACCAGATTTGTTCTAAGTACATTATTAATATTATTTAATCCTGGCCGGGCGCAGTGGCTCCATGCCTGTAATCCCAGCACTTTGGGAGGCCAAGGCGGGCAGATCACGAGCTCAGGAGTTCAAGACCAGCCTGGCCAAAATAATGAAACCCCGTCTCTACTAAAAATACAAAAATTAGCCAGGCGAGGTAGCACACACCTATAGTCCTAGCTACTCTGGAGGCTGAGGCAGGAGAACCTCTCGAACCCGGGAGGTGGAGGTTGCAGTGAGCTGAGACTGCACCACTGCACTCCAGCCTGGGCAACAGAGTGAGACTCCCTGTCAAAAAAAAAATTTAATTTAATTTAAAAAAAAATATATATATATATATATAATTTAATCCTTAGAATAAGCAGTGAGACAATCATTTCTTATTTCATTTTACATATAAAGTAACTTGGGCACTGAGAGAGGTTAAATAACTTGTCTAAAATCACATAGGGAGTGGGAAAGCTGGGACTCACTTTTATCTGCCTGACTTCAAAATTCATACAATTACTATATTTAATGATTTTATAAATATAAAAATATGGCATAATACTTACATAAAAAAAGTTATAAGATGATATCATTTTTTTGAAGAAGGATTTATTCTAAAATGTCAGCAGTGGAAATAGTTGAGTATTGGGATAATGGTTGATTTTTGTCTCTTCTTTTATTATTGTTTTCCACAGTGAACATGAATGACTTTCATAACTACAGTTTTTAAGAGATACTCATTTCATAGCAGAAGGGTGGAGTGTATTAAAAAAATAAATATTCCTTCTTCCCCTCTGTTTCTGGGTGTATTTCTGAGATATATTTCTGAGTTTGGGTGTATTCACTCCTGAAGTTGCATGTAATTGCCTCTTGGCACTAGTTTATAAAAACTAGAAAGTTGAAACAGTGATGTTATTCAGAGATCTGAAGATGTAGGCAGATGAAATATGTTTAAATAATGACATTTTAACGATTATTCAGTTTCCTAGATCTGGGACCAGGGCCACTGGTAACAGGATTCAGAAGCCAGAAGCACAGTACCACACAGTGAGCAATTCCCCAGACTCGTCTCTTTGAGCTTTTCACTAGAAAATCCTTCTTCACCTCTTCTTTCTCCCAATTCCTTTTTATTAAGAGTCTTTTAACCTGGATGAACATAATTTGAGCTGATCATAAACAAATAGCTCTCTTTTTTGCCTGACTTTATGCATTTCTGTTGCCATGTAAACCAAATAAAGCTAGCTGTGAGCAAACCAGCTGCTGCCTGCAGCCTCCTTCCCTAGAGGAAGGGAAAGGGTGGTGAAGGTAATTGGGAAGGACTATAAGAAGGGTAGAAATTGAGGGAAGAGAGTATTCTATTTACATTTCTGGTCCTGATTCTCACTCTGTTTATTTGGCTATTTAGAATATGATGACTATAGTTGACTTAGTCATTCTTCCCAGCAGCTGAGAGATATGGGTGACTAATAATTTTTTCTCTATTTGTTTGCATGTTGGAAATGGTTACTATTGAGGGGTGGAATTAATAGAGTCTAAGCTATATTTCAGGACTGGAAAACTTGGAAAATGAATGGTTGTAGGGAATAGCATGGGGTTTATGATTTTTTGTTTCAAAGAGTTACGCTTTGGGTACTGGCATTAAAAAGTAGTTCCAGGGGCCAGGCACGGTGGCTCACGCCTGTAATCCCAGCACCTTAAGAGGCTGAGTCCAGAGGATTGCTTGAGGCCAGGAGTTCAACATCAGCCCTGGCAACTTAGCGAGATCTCATCTCTACCCAAAAAAAAAAAAAAAAAAATTTTTTTTTTAAGTTCCAAGGTGTCTAATTGAATGTGCCCTAGAGGCACTGTGCAAAGACTACATATAGGGTGGTCAGTGACTGTCAAGCATTTACACTCACAATTGAAAGGACATGACAGCTGAGGCCTAAATCACATGACATAGTAACTAGGTAAGTACTTGGAATCATTAATGAAAAGACAATGAGGTGTTTGCTTAAATTATAAATATTGATTAGGGATAGTAGAGGTAATACGTTATTATGAGAAGAGAAAAGTGAGTGTGGCAATTAGTCTTTTAGTTCAGATATGGGGAAAAAAAGTCATCTCTTCTCTGAGCTCAGGAAACTTTGGAAGTCAGTCAGCATCAGATACACTAATCCTCAGACCCTATAGTGCCACCCAAAACTAAATATTCTCCTTCAGATGGTCCAGTTCATCCTTAAGCTAGGAAAGAGCAAAAATTAAATAAGAAGAAACATTGTAATAATCTTAAGTTTCTCACTGGGCCATAAGGTTGATAGTGAACTTATGTGTAAATATCCAAAAACATTTTTTTGAAAAAACATGTTTTTCATGGCCGAGTCTTCATTTCTTATTGTCTAATTATACAAACATGAGTAATGCATGTATTTATTCCTATCCCCTTTTTCTTACACAGTAGGGTAGTATAATATGAACCTTGCTTTTTTCCCATATGAGTACAAAGAAAGTTTCCTCTTTTTATAGCTGTGTAATATTCTGTTGTTGGATGTACCTCAGTTTATGCCATCAGAACCCTGTTAGTGGATAGTTGAGTTGTTTCAAATCATTTTAAACTGTAATTTTACTGACTTTAAGTCTCTTTTGTTAGCAATCCCACTTTGAGACCAGGCTACAGAATTTAGTATATAGAAAACAAATGAATATAAGTAAAAAACTACAAATCCAACTTTAGTTCTAATCTGGGCTGTGGGAAGATGGCTGCCTAACTTCAAAGTTATGTTACCTTCATGCAGTCCTCTCTATTTTGTTTTTCTTTGCTGCCGTCTATGTATTTGGTGATGTTTGGTTCGTTTTTTGTCTTCTAATTTTTCTTTCATGGTTACTTCCTGATCCTATCTAATACACCAGCCTTCCTAACTCCTAGTTAGAGCTTTGTTAGAAAATTGTTAGACATGCAGATCTTTGGATTTTACTGTCGACAGACGATAGCAGTTTTCAGTCTAGGTGATGATGGGATTCCTCCTATCTACCTTGCCGGAAGCTCTGTGAAAATCTTAATACTTGGATAATGCACTTCTACTATCACTGCTTCCCTGCTAACAAAGTACACTTAGTAACAAATTTGTATTAGTGATACTTAACTGCCCCAGGAGGCTGGTACCTGCTACTGCTGGTGGGATGTCAAAATTTCTTCCTGCTCAGTAGGGGTAGAGACAAGCAGAATTGAGAAATGCTGTTTAAATCTGTGAATTTAAATCTGGGTTCTTTGGAGGAAGGCATAAAGGGGTGATTGATTAATATCATTTTGGCTGCTCTTCTGCCACAAGGAATAAGAGTAGAATAAAGAAAGGAAGAAGATACTAAGAAATTCAGGTTAGAGAAGAAACACTACATTGAGAATCAAGAAGCATGGATTTTGATCTGTATTCTGTTACTAATTTGGTCTGTGATTTGATCTATATTCTGTTAATGATTTGGTCTGTGATTTCACTTCTCTGGTCCTAAGTTTTTGACCTATGAAATTAGTGGTTTGGAATTTTTTTAAAAATTGTCTGAAATTCTAAGGCAGAAAAGAGAAGTAAAGCAGCAGGCCGGGCATGGTGGCTCATGCCTGTAATCCCAGCACTTTGGGAGGCCAGGGCGAAGGATTGCTTGAGCCCAGCCTGGGCAACACGGTGAAACTCTGTCTCTACAAAAAATAAAAATAAAAAAATTAGCCTGGCCTGGTGGCACATGCCTGTAGTCCCAGCTACTGGGGAGGTTGAAGCAGGAAAATCACTTGAGCTCAGGAGTTCAAGACCACAGTGAGCTATATGATCACATACCTACACTTTGGCCTGGATAACAGAGTGAGACCCTGTCTAAAAAAAAAAAAATCCATATTGTTATTAAATAATATAAAGAGGAGAGCTTGTCTGTTAAAGAAAAATACCTATTACAGTTAGTGTTGTTGCATAGCAAATTATTCCCAGAATTTAGGGGCTTAAAGTAATCGTTTACTTTGCTTCTGATTTTGTGGGTCAGGATTATGGGAATGGCTCAGCTGGATAATTCTCATTTTGGGTTTCTCGTGAGGCTGATGTCAGATGGGGCTACAGTCATCTGAAAGCTCAGTTGGGCTACATGTCCAAGATGGCTCATTCACATGGCTGGCAGTTGATTTTGGCCATCAGTCAGAGTGTCTGCATGTAGCCTTTCCAGCATGATGGTCTCAAGATAGTCAGGTTTTTTACATGGTGGCTCTCTTCTACCAGAGTGTCCCAAAGAAGACCAGACAGAAACTGCGTGACTTTTCTGACCTTGTCTTGAAAGTCACGTAGCATTACTTCCCCTGTACTATATTGGTTGAAGCAGATACAAGCATGCCCAGATTCAAGGGGACAGGTCCTAAATCCCACTTCCGTGAGAAGAATGTCAGAGAATTTGGGGGCCACGTGTTTAAAACTGCCACATTTTCTCTTCATAGAGTAGATGGCTTCTATTGAGAATAGCACATAAGTACTGAAGTTTCTTTTCTTTTCTTTTCTTTTCTCTTCTCTTCTTTTCTCTTCTCTTTTCTTTTCTTTCCTTTTTTTTTTTTTTCGACGGAGTCCCACTCTGTCACCCAGGCTGGAGTGCAGTGGCATGATCTTGGCTCACTGCAACCTCTACTCCCAGGTTCAAATGATTCTCCTGCCTCAGCCTCCCAAGTAACTGGGATTACAGGCGCATGCCACCATGCCCGGCTAATTTTTGTATTTTTGGTAGCGACAGGGTTTCGCCATGTTGGCCAGGCTGGTCTCAAACTCTTGACCTCGAGTGATCCACCTGCCTCGGCCTCCCAAAGTACTGGGATTACAGGCTTGAGCCACCCCACCCAGCCTGAAGTTTATTCTTTCTTTTTGCTTGGTTGAAGCACAACCAAGCAAAAGAAATGTGTTTAAAATTATGATCACAGAATAAGTGTTACACATTTTTCAGTGGTAACTTAATCCAGATAGTAATAACCTATACATTAAAATCTTGCCTTGTATGGAGATTATGCACAGGAGTTTGGACCTTATTCTGTAGACAGTTGGGAATCACTTGAGGCAGGAAGTATAGAAGTTGATTAGAAATAGGTAAGACTGGAGGCAAAAAGAGTAGTGCCAATTCTTTTCTTCCCCAAGCAGTGCAGGTGAGCAGTGAGATCCAGAACTGGGGCAGTGGCAGTTGGGATAGAGAGGAGATGTTTAATTCAAGACATAGTAAAACATTAATAAAACGTAATTTTTTTTTGAGACAGGGTCTCACTGTCGCCCAGGCTGGAGTGCAGTGGCACGATCACAGCTCACTGTAGCCGCAATCCCCTGAGCTCAAGCAATCCTCCCACCTCAGCCTCCTGAGTAGCTGGGACTGCAAGCGCAAGCCACCGTGCCTGGCTAATTTTTAATTTTTTGTAAAGACGGGTGTCTCATCATGTTGCCTAGGCTAGTCTCGAACTCCTGGACTCAAGTGATCCTTCTGCCTTGGCCTCCCAAAATGTTGGGATTACAAGTGTGAACCACTACATGCTGCCTAACATATTTGTAAAGAAATTATTTATATTTGAATAGCTAGTAAATAAATGAACAAAATTCAAAATGTACAAAAGGATAGATAATAAAAATAAGTTTTTTATCATCTCTTCTCCCCTACTTGCCCAGTTTTCCCCTAAGGCTGTCACTATTACTATTTTTTTGTGTGTATTTCCAGAGATTCTATGCATATACAAACTTACTTTTATCGTACTGTATTCACTATTCTGTACCTTGCTTTTTTCACTTAAAATATATCTTGGAGATAGTTTATATCAAAACATATATAGCTGCCTTGTTGTCTTAACTATAGAGGATTCCATTGTATAGATAGGCCGTAATTTATTTATTTATTTTTATTTTTTATTTTTTTGGAGACGGAGTCTCTCTCTTCTCCCAGGCTGGAGTACAGTGACGTGATCTCAGCTCAGTACAACCTCCACCTGCCGGGTTAAAACAATTCTCCTAGTTCAGGCTCCTGAGTAGCTAGGATTACAGGTGCACACCACCACGCCTGGCTAATTTTTGTATTTTAGCAGAGACAGGGTTTCATCACGTTGGCCAGGCTGGTCTCGAACTCTTGACCTCAGGTGATCCACCTGCCTCAGCTTCCCAAAGTGCTGGGATTACAGGTGTGAACCACTGTGCCCGTCCATGCCATAATTTAAGTCAGTCTCCTATAAGGATTTAAATTGTTTTCAGTCTTTCTTTTTTTTGAGATGGAGTTTTGCTCTTGTTGCCCAGGCTGGAGTGCAATGGCGCAATCTTGGCTCACTGCAACCTCCACCTCCGGGGTTCAAGCGATTCTTCTGCCTCAGCCTCCCAAGTAGCTGGAATTACAGGCATGCGCCACCATGCCTGGCTAATTTTGTATTTTTAGTAGAGACGGGGTTTCTCCATGTTGGTCAGGCTGGCCTCAAACTCCCGACCTCAGGTGATCCACCTGCCTTGGCCTCCCAAAGTGTTGGGATTACAGGTATGAGCCACCGCACCTGGCCAGTTTTTCTTTACAACAAAAATGCTTTAATGAATATCTTCATTATTTCATACATGGGGAAGTATATCTGTGGGACAGATTGCTAGAGGTGGAATTGCTGATTCCAAGGATGTATGCATTGTACTTTTTTTTTTTAAGAGACAGGGTCTTGCTCTGTCACTCAGGCTGGAGTTCAGCTTACTATAACCTAGAACTCCTTGGCTCAAGCAATCCTCCTGCCTCAGCCTTCTGAGTAGCTAGGACTAAAGGTGTGTACCATCACGCCTGGCTAATTTGTAAATTTTTTTTTCTGTAGAGATTGGAGGTCTTGCTGTTTCCCAGGCATGTGTCAAACTCCTGGCCTCAAGTGATCCTCCTGCCTCGGCCTCCCAAAGAGCTAGGATTACAGGAGTGACCTGTAATTACAGGAGTGCCTGTAATTACAGGAGCTAGGATTACAGGAGTGCCTGGCCTACATTATAAATTTTGATAGATATTACTAAATGGCTTTTCATGGAGAATAGAAACCAGTTTATATTCTCACCTGCAGTGGATGTGAGTAGCTGTTTCCTGCAACTTCATTAGCACTATGTTATCAGACTTTCGGATCTTTCCTGTTCTGATGGATGAAAGGTGGTATGTCATTGAAGTTTCAATTTACATTTCTCTTTAAGGCCATTTGTATTTATTTCTCTTTCTATGTAAACTGGTGACATGCTCTGCGTACTTGCCTGTTGGATTGTTGGTCTTTTAAAAAATCAATTTGTTGGAGCTTTTTGTATATTGAAGAAAAAGGTCCTTTGTAATATGAATTGTGAATATTTCCCCCAATTTGTCATTTGTCTTTTGATTTTAATGTAGTTTAATAGAGCTTAATTTCTTAATAGTGTCTTATGTAGTTTGTGTCACATATAGGCCCTGTCCACTTTACGATTATTTTAAGTGATGGGTCTCTTTCAAATTTCTGCACATCCTTTGTGTTCAGATCTCACTTCCTACTTTAATGGAAAAATAGAAGCTATTAAGACTTTCAACTTGCTCCTTTCCTTTTATTTGGAAAGGCATCCTGTTTCCTAAGTTGGTATTGATTTGTTATCTAATTCTCAGTGCCCTTATTATATTTCAGTGATGTTGCCACATTGATTCTTCAACTTCTCCCTCGGTTCTAACTTCACGTTAGCCATTTAGGTTCTTGTCTCTTATGTTTGCTTATTTGTTTGTTTTAAAGAACCAGCTAGGTGTAGAAAAACAGACACTCATACGTTCATGGTGGAAGTGCAATCTTGGTGCAGTCAATTTGGAGGGCAGTTTGAGAGTTAATATCTCTCAAACCTAAAAATGTATGTAGTCTTTGACCAAATTATTTCACTTTTTAGAAATGTACCCTATTGATATACCAAACATATATGAAAAGTATATACAAAGATATAAGTTACTGCAGTGTTTGTGATAGAAGAAGACTGGTAACTATCTTTGTTATATTTTTCAGTAGTTATGTATCCATCTATGTTTCCATGCCTTCAGCCATTAAAATTCACACCATTCTGGGGACTATTTTTTGCCATTTTTCTTTTCATTTTTAGAGACAGTATCTCTCACTGTCGCCCAGGCTGGCTCATTGCAGCCTCAAACTACTGGGCTCAAGCAGTCCTCCCACTTCAGCCTCTCTGGTAGCTAGGATTACAGGTGCATTCTGCCATGCCTTGCTAATTATTATTTTTTTTTTAGAGATAAGGTCTTGCTTTGTTGCCCAAGCTGGTCTCAAAATCCTGGCTTCAAGTGATTTTCCCACCTCAGCCTCCCAAAGTGTGGGACTACAGGCGTGAGCCACCTCGCCTGGCCACTAATTGATTTTCTTTTAGAATTTTGAAGGAGTACACTGTTATCCAGTTTTGCTCTTGTTGCTCTCTTTTTCCTTTTCCTCTGCTCTTTCTTTTTTTTTTTTTTTTTTTGAGACGGAGTCTCGCTCCGTCCCCCAGGCTGGAGTGCAGTGACGTGATCTCGGCTCACTGCAAGCTCCGCCTCCCGGGTTCACGCCATTCTTCTGCCTCAGCCTCCCTAGCAGCTGGGACTACAGGCGCACTCCGCCACGCCTGGCTTATTTTTTGTATTTTTTTTTAGTAGAGGCGGGGTTTCACCGTGTTAGCCAGGATGGTCTCGATCTCCTGACCTTGTGATCCGCCCGCCTTGGCCTCCCAAACTGCTGGGATTACAGGCATGAGCCACCGCGCCTGGCCCCTTTTCCTCTGTTCTTTATGACTTTCTGTCCTGATCTGCCAGTTTAAAAAAAATATTTTTTCAGGCCGGGCGCGGTGGCTCACGCCTGTAATCCCAGCTCTTTGGGAGGCCAAGACGGGCGGATCACGAGGTCAGGACATCGAGACCATCCTGGCTAACACGGTGAAACCCCGTCTCTACTAAAAATACAAAAAAATTAGCCGGGCGTGGTGGCAGTTGCCTGTAGTCCCAGCTACTCCGGAGGCTGAGGCAGGAGAATGGCGTGAACCCGGGAGGTGGAACTTGCAGTGAGCCGAGATCGCGCCACTGCACTCCAACCTGGTCGACAGAGCGAGACTCCGTCTCAAAAAAAAAAAAAAAAAAAAAAAAAAAAAAAAAAAAAAAAAAAAAAAAATTTCTCCCCTTTGTCGTTTTATCTACTGTTTATAAAATTGTTTTTAACTTCCTCTTCCAATTCTTCTATTGAAATTTTAAATTCCGTTATTTTTAATTTCTAAGAACTGCTTTTACCCATTTAAGAGTTTTTTTAAAATTATGAATTGTTGAATTTTATCAAATGCTTTTTCTATATCTATTGAGATCATATGATATTTTCTCCTTTAATCCATTATGGTGGTAATTCTACAAAGTAGTATTTTAAATGTTTAATCACTCTTGAATACTTTGGATAAGCTTATATGATAATGCTTTTTTTACATTGCTGTGTTAGTTTGCTATTTTGTTCATGAGCTCATATTTTGTATATATATCTGTGTCCATGATTGAAATCAGTATGTAATTTTCCTTTGTTATACTGCCCTTGTCTGGTTTTGGAATCAAGGTTATGCTGGTTTGATCAAAAGTTGGCTGGGGCTGCAAATTATACTGACAAAAGACAAATTAACAAGAGAAAAACAAAGTTTTTCTTTTCTTTTCTTCAGAGTTTATGCATGGCACATACCTAAGGAGAGCTCAGTGATGAGTAACTCAAAGAGGTAGTTAGAACTTGGGGTTACATAGCATCTTAGCAAAGAATAGAAATTTTTTAGAGAAGTGACAAGACAAAGGAAAAGGACATTGAGCTTCTAGGGGTAGCAAGTGTGGGAACACAAATACATGGAGAAACTAGGTAGATAAAGGCTAGTTAGCAAGGTTTGTTTGTGTTGACTCTCAGTGCCATCCTTTCTCCAGTGATGAGGCTTTTTATCTCCTTCCTGGTAAGAGAAGTGGTTGGGGGACACTTTCACAAAGGTAGAGGAAAGGTGGATGTGGGGAGGGAGGCTGAGAACTTCTGTGTCTGCTTTTTCTCAACTGCCTTCAGTGCGAAATAGTTCTTATGCCAGGGTAGCATACTCTGAACCCCTTTGTTAGAATTAACTAAAAGCATAGCATATAATTCATTGGTACCACTTACCAGAGAAAGAAAGGGAAAGTATAGGAATGAAGAGATCTGACGGCGGCAGTGGCTGGCAGGGTGGTGATGGAGGTGGGAGGCAGATGAAGATGGAATGGAGGACTGAGTATGTGTAAGTCATTGATAGCAGTAAAAGTGACTATTGTCCCCAAAGCTTTCTTGTCGAATGCCTGTGAATTTCGAGGGTGGGAATAACACACCCATGGTTATCATATGAAACCTATTTGCGGCAAGATAGTAGAAATAAAACAAACTGTGTAATCTGTCCACAATCTTGAGAATTTACCAACACTTGGAAAAAAATAGCAAGTGCTTAAAGAGAAGAATATCAGTGTAAAGGAGCATGGACTACAAGTCTGTTAAGTGGTACAGGCAGTAATTACAACCATTAAACCACTCAGAAGAATGGTTTATCTCCAGGGATATAAAGGTAAAGCTTTATGTGGGAACCAGCATGTACTTTGGCATTAAGAGAAGGGAAGGAGAACAGAAAGTAAATAGAAAGAGTTTAATAAGAAGGAGACAGAGCAGGCATTTTAAACTGAGGAAATTATATGCAAAAGTACAGGGGTGGAGTTGGGAAGGGACACCAGTGTTGAAGTATTCCTGTTACTTGTTGGTATCATCATTCACCCTATCAGCTGGTAGGAGAGCACCAGAAACCCAAGTCTTCTTAGACTCCTCCTCCCCATTAACTCAAAGGTAATATCCAGAAGAAACAAAGAACATTTGTGGAAGGAGAGTAAGAGTCATGACTCAGTTTTGATCCTAAGTGACCAGAATAATAGATTTTAAAAATATATGGGTAGGGAGGTAGTTTGAAGGAGACAATAATGAAGAGAGAGACCCCTTCCTTTAAAATAGGAATAAAGAAGCAAAAGGTAGGTGAATATACCAAGAACTTCCAATTAAAAGATGAGGGAACTTGTAGTAATCTCCCTTCTGTGTGTTAGAGAATGCGGCTATGTAGCTTTGTACCTTGAGGGACTTAACAAGGGTTAATTATAATCAACCATTGAAACACACTGTTCTAAACGCAGTATTATTCACTTGCCACCTATTTTGGGAGTTCATGTATAAGCATATAAAATTACCATTAGACTGTTTCAAAGTGGTAGACCTTATTTTAAAGTAAGAGCATTTATTTTACATGTTTAAAATAAGGGATATGTAAATCTTCCCTTTCTCCCTACTCACCTCTGTTCACCACAGGCAGTCATTGTTGACATCATCTTGTGCTTCATTCTAGAAAAATTTGGCATATATGTATATAATATTACACGTTATGTGTTACAAGTATATATTAACATACATATCTTGATAATGTATTTATACTATGTATCTTGAAACAATTTCATTTACATCTTTTAATTATGTGAAATCTTTTCTCTTTTCCTTTGGCCTCTGGCCCCATTTCCTTTATATAGGGAAGTATATTATGGGGATATAAATTCCAAATACCTGTTTTGTTTGTCTATCCAATTTTCTATTTCATTGCATTCACATTGGATTAAAGTTGCTTAAAATAGCAAAACATTTTCCTTTTTTATTTAAAATTTTTTGTCTTAAAAAGCATGAGGAGAAGGCATGGAAATATTAGTCACATTTCTTGGTATTCAATATTCCTGTGAGTGGTGTTTATTAAAAGCTCATCTTTCTTGCTTGGCATATCCGTACAGTTTCCTCCCACTACAGGGCACTAGGATATTGTTTGTTTTTAGTGGTCTGTTTATGATGAACTTGGCATTAATTTTCATATGTTTTCTTATTTGTCCTGCATTATAATAGGAATTAAATCGTCATGCTCATGTCACTTTGTTAGCGATATATGGACAATTAAGGCACCTTCCCTGCTATCAATTATGACTTCGAAGACTATTTTGTGCTTAATACTTAAGAAGAAAGGGAGAGGGGGAGCTTAGAGCAATGGGAAGTTCCAGAAATAGACCTCTACCTATAGAATGAACTGGATTTTGAAAAAGAAGCCAAGATAATTCTGTGGGGAAAAATTTTTCTTTCCAACAAATGGTGCTGGAACAACTAAATACTGTTTGGGGGCAAAGTGAACTTTGTTTCTGATCTCATTCCAAGTATAGAAGTTAACTCAAAATGGATCATAGACTATAGAAAAAAACAAAGGAGAAAATCTTCATGACCTTGGGATAGGCAAAACTTTCTTTGCACACAAAAAATACTCTAAAAGAAAATGTTTTGATAGAGTTCTCCAAAATTAGAAACTTCTATTCAAAAGACACAGGTAAGTAAATAAAAAGGCAAGCACAGACTGGGAGAAAATATTCACAACACATATACAGAAAAATGACTGGTATTTAGAATTCATATAAAGGAATCTAAAACTCAGTAATAAGATAATCTAGTTTCTTAAATGGAGGAATGATTTGAACAGACATAGCACAGTACATACTATATGAATGCCAGTAAGCATATAAGATACTCAACACCATGAGAGAAGTGCAAATTAAAACCACAGTGAGATACTGCACACCTGCTAGAATGGCTAAAATTAAAAAGAGTGACAATAGCTACTACTGATGAGGGTGTGGGACAGTTGTAATGATCATGCATTGCTGGTGGGAAACAGTTTATTATAAATTTAATATATTCTTACCAGGTGACCCAGCAATTTCACCCTTACCTATGCATTTACCCAAGAAAATGAAGCCCATTGTTCACATGAAGACCTATACACAAGTGTCCATGGCAGTTTGATTCATAATGGCCCCAAAGTGAAACAACACCACATGTCCATCAATAAATGAATGGATAAATAAAGTATGGTACACCCATGTAATGTGCTATTCAGCAGTAAAAAAGAATGAACTACTCATATAACAGTATGGATGAATCTCAAAAACATTAAATGAAAGAAGCTAGATATAAAAGAGTATTTTATGATTCCATATGATTTGTATGACGTTCCATAAAAGGCACATCTATCTATAGTAACAGAACAGATCAGTGGTTGCCTCGGGTTGTGATAGTAGTGAGATGAGTCAGCAACAAAAGAGAAAATAAACTGAAGTAACCAAAAATTATAAGTGTTATGAAGGAAACAAAGCAGGTGGCAGTATGTATAAAGGCCCTAAGTTGGAAAAGAAGACTGTTGATGGAGTATAGTGAACAAAGGAGTGAGTGGTGGGAGAGCTAAATAAGCTACCAGGTCATGCGGAAAGAGTCCTTAAAAGGGGCAGGAAGCGGGGAGGAAAAAAAAGAGTTCTTACTAACTTGACAGGGAACAGACTGTAGCTCAAATAGAAATCCTTCCTTCAGCTGGGCATGGTGGCTCACACCTGTAATCCCAGCACTTTGGGAGGCCGAGGCAGGTGGATCACCTGAGGTCAGGAGTTCGAGGCTACCCTGGCTAACATGGTGAAACCCCATCTCTACTAAAAATACGAAAATTAGCCAGGCATGGTGACAGGTGCCTGTAATCCCAGCTACTCGGGAGGTTGAGGCAGGAAAATCACTTGAACCCAGGAGGCAGAGGTTACAGTGAGCCGAGATCATGCCACTGCACTCCAGCCTGGGCCACAGAAAAAAGGAAAGAAAAATTCTGCCTTCAGTGGGAGAGGGTAAGAAGGAAGCTGTGCAAATGAGGTTTGCCTGGTGATTGGAAAGGGAGAGAGTTTACATCAGACATTTTTCTGTTTTCTTACATTTATTTTCTTTTTTATATATAAAGTAAGTCTGCCACCTGAAGGTGAAGAAGTTGAGGGGACAAACATACAGTATTCTTTTTGGGAGAGGATAGGGGAGTATGTGCCTACTAAAGAAACTTTGTGAGATGACTGAAGAACTATCGATGCTCATTAGATGTTAAGGAAGGTGATTTTAATATGAAACCTGTCAGCTTAGTCACACATGGTTTTTCTCTTGCAACATGTAACTGCTTGGGCCCAAACATGGAATTAATTAGTATATGTCATCAGAATTTAGGTTTTGCCTGGCAAAAATAATGAAGAGAGTGAAGGTGTTGTTGTGGTTGGCTTGCTTTAGTCTAGACCGTCGATCACTGAGTGAAGGTGTTTCTAGAGTCATTATCAAGATGGACAGGAAATCTAGGCTAGAAAAGAAGGAAAATGAAACTGGGAAAGAGTTCATGAATAGGAAGAGAATGATAGGATCATTGTCTGGAGAACACAGAATTATATACTGGGGCCATTTCTGCAAATGAAGTGGCAGGATAGGATGAAGTGATCTCAGAGTGACTTCCAGGTTTCCGAAATAGAGGCTCAATTATTGACATAGGTAATCCTAGAGGAGGAAGAGCAGGTTTGGGGGGGTAAGATGATGAGTTCAGTTTTGGACAGGCCGTGTTTGAGGAACCTGTGGGATGTGTAAGTGGAGATGTCCAATGAGCAATTAAGTATATAGATGTGAGAGATCTGGGCTAAGTAGAGATTTAGCAGTTATCAGCATGTAGATGATAACTGAAACATGGTAACAGAAAAGATTATCAGAGAGGATTTGTGGGGTAAGAGAAGGTAAGGGTGTGTAATTTCCTTTTTCTACAACCAGAGTGGTTGTGGTGGTGGTTGGTATTTGGTTTTGTTCCTTTTCCTTCAGTATTGTGTCTCCTTTTTCAAATAAATCCTAGGAAATACAACATGGAATGATGGTAAGAGCAGAGTTAAAGTCCTGTCTTTGCTGTTTCCTACTATGTGCCTTGAGTAGTTAAACTTCTCAGAGCCTCAGTTTTTTCAACTGTTAAAAACAGTGGTATCAAAAGAACGAGAAGACAAACCACAGACGGAGAGAAAATATTTGCACAAGACCTATATGATAAAGGACTGTTATCCAAACTATGAAAAGAGCTCTTAATAATAAGGACACAAACAACCTGATTAAAAAGTGGGCAAAAGACGTGGATAGAAAACTCACCAAAGAAGATATATATAGATGTCAAATAAGCATCTAAAAAGATGCTCAACATCATATGTCATTAGGGAAGTGCAAATTAAAATCATTTGAGATACCACTACTCATCTATTAAAATGCCAAAATTCAGAACACTGATAACACCAAGTTATCAACACCTAATGAGGATGTGGAGCAAAAGGAACTGATTCATTGGTGGGTATGCAATATTATACAGCTACTTAAAGACAGTTTGGTAGTTTCCTAGAAAACTAAACATATTCTTACCATACAATCCAGCAATTCCATTCCTTGGTATTTACCTAAAGGAATTGAAAACTTATATCCACACAAAAACCTGCTCACAGGTGTTTATAGCAGCTTTATTTATAATTGCTGAAATTTGGAAGCAATTTTAAAGATGTTCTTCGGTAGGTGAGTGGGTAAATAAACTGTGGTACATCCAGACAATGGAATATTATTCAGTGCTAAAAAGAAATTAGTGATCAAGCCGTGAAAACATATGATAGAAGCTGAAATGCATATTACTAAGTGAAGTAAGCCAACCTGAAAAGGCTACATACTGTATGATTCCAAATATGTGGCCTTGTGGTAGAGGAAAAATATGGAGACAGTGAAACGATCAGTGGTTGCCAGGGGCTGGGAGAAGGGAAGGATAAATAGGCAAAGCACAGAAGATTTTTAGGGCCGTGAAATCATCCTGTATAATGCTACAATGATGGGTACACATCATTATACATTTGTCTAAACTCATAGAATGTATAACACCAAGAGGGAACCCAAATGTAAACTGTGGACTTTGGGTGATAAAGATGCGTCAGTGTAGGCTTATTGATTAACTGTAACAGATGTACCACTCTGGTGCAGGTTGTTGACAGTGGGGGAAACTATGTCTTTGACGGGCAGAGGGTATATGGGAACTCTCCTTCTCCTCAATTTTGCTGTGAACCTAAAACTGCTCTTTAAAAGTCTATTTTTAAAAACAGAACAGCTGTGATATGAAACTGCATGGAGACAGGTCAAATAACTAAGGGCTACTGGTCTAAATTCAGAATCACCCTCAGCTGTATAGGTATTTATGTATTCACTTGTGGCTTAGCTTACTGCTGCTTAATGGGAAAGTTTTGCTTCCCTTCCTCACCTCTGTTTTTTGTTTTTTTGTTTTTTTTCTTTACAGTGATAGTGAACAATTACAGTCCTTGGAAAGATTGAATTATAGCTTAATGAATGTACAGATACAAATGTCTGGATTTTTATATTGCCAGGGGTAGAAATGACGAGGGAAAACATGCAACCCTCACAATTAAAAGGCGTTTATTTCACTATTCTAAGGAATATTTGAATCTCCTTTCAGTTGTATCCCTTACCTTGTTTACTTTACACCCAAGTGGCAGTTCATACTTGAAAGCTTTTCAGATAGATATTACAGTACCAATCTACTTTGGGTACCAGGATCTCCTTCCCCTGTGGATTCCAAAACAATTTCTGAAAATATGGGAGAAGGATCTTCAGTTATACCCACGTATACAAAATAGCATATGTCTGGATGAAAGATACATCTGGAAATTTATCCTACAGATATTCTCACACATGTAGAATATTCACTACAGCATTATACATTCATATGTAGAATGCATTACATTCACATGTAGAAGGATATTCACTACAGCATTGTATCATGGTGATAAACAAATAGCACAAGGTAGGAGCAATCTAAATGTCCATTGGCAGGGAACTGGTTAAATAAATATTGGTATATCTATAAAATAGAACAATGTGCAGAAGTTAAAAAGAGTGAGGCAACTCTGTATATGGATAGTGAAAGTCTTCAAGATAATGTTGAGGGGGAAAACTGGATGCAGAACTACATGTATGATATGCTACCATCTGTGTAGAAAAAGAAACAATAACCCCCCCCACACACACACACACATACATGCTTTTATGAAAAGAATGTCTCTAGAAGAATGCACAAGTAAGATTTCTCTCTAGAGAGGATATTCAGGTGCTGAAGGAAAAGGGTAGAGACTTTTCACCATATACTCTTTATATCTCTTGAACTTTGTGCCATAGTTAAAAACAAATGAAGAAATAAAATTCAGATTTTAGAAACCTATCTTATAGGATTATCATGAGGATTAAATGAGTCATGTATATAATCTAATGCATTGTCGGGCATCTAGTTAAGTATATAATACTTACTAAATATGATACTTACTAGCCTTTGTTTGTCCCTTCCCCTCCAGTTCCATAATTGCTGTTTGGAGGGTTCACAGGATTTATTTTCTTCACCTAGGCCAAGGATTGTTAACCTGAATGGATCAATGAACCTTTGAAATTGCAAGTTTTGTATAAGCATATGCTTATTCCAGACTTTCTAGATTCTAGAGAGAAGAGAGTCTGTGACTTTAATCAGATTTGCTAAGGAAGGGAAGGTCCCATGGCCCTAAAAAGTTAAAACACACTAACCTAAGCTGTTTTGCTATTTTATGTTTCTTTCCACCAGAAAATACTCTGCTGTCAGATCGTTTTCTCTTTATAGCTAGGAAGAGACTCTGGCTGACTTTTTTTCCTCATAACTTTTATCTTTTCTAAATATATCATGTCTGGGCAAGTAATTTAAACTTTCTAGGTCTCAACTTCTTAACTGTAAAAAGAAGTGATTGATCTGGACAAATTCAAAGGTTCCCTTCATCTTGAAAATGTTTTGATTCTATCTAGGTTTACTATGTATGGACTTTAAAAATTAGAAATATTGTCATAAACCAAGAAAAACCCTTATGCTAAGAATAATCTTTAGGTAGAGACCTAAATCTTGACTGAGGGATAAAATTGGAGGTTTGTATATACAAATATAAGAACTTATGTCAGGCCGGGCATGGTGGCTTATGCCTGTAATCCCAGCACTTGTGAAGGCTGAGGCAAGAGAATCACCTGAGGTCAGTTCGAGACTAGCCTGGCCAACATGGTGAAACCCCATCTCTACCAAAAAAAAAAAAACAAAAAAACCCACAAAAATTAGCCAGGCGTGGTGGCACATGCCTGTAATCCCAGCTACTCAGGAGGCTGAGTGAGGCAGGAGAATAGCTTGAACCCGGGAAGTGGAGGTTGTAGTGAGCTGAGATGGCATCATTGCATTCCAGCCTGGGCAACAATGCAAGACTCTGCTTCAAAAAAAAAAAAAAAATGTGTATGCCAACCTGATTCCATATAGAACAGCCATGGTTTATTTTCACACTAGCAATAAAGCTATCTTACTAAAGAGATAGGGCTATGTAAGATGCCCTGGTAGTCCTGTTGACATCTCTGTAAAACCTCTCCCATCTCAAAGTCTTTTCTCTGCTTTGTTTTGGGAAAAGGGGAGAATAGTAGAACCAGTGAGTTGTAGTTCTACACTAATAAAAAATGCCTCTATCAATATTGATCATTATCTGTTACTTGATTGAAGTCCAGATCGTAGTTCTTATTTATGAAAAACCAATCTGCATACTTTAACTCAGATGTACATTTAGTTATTCATATTATTGTACAACTCAATTACTCAGAAACATTTGTCCCAAATTTATACTGTGGTCATTTTTGCCTATTTCTTCAAAAGGCTTTATAGAAGATGGGATTCTTGACCTACAAGGCAGTTCAGGGTTAATACATTCAACAAGCATGTGAAGATAAGGGCATTTCAGATAAAGCATGCAGAGGTACCTGGATTCAGGTTTTAGCTCTGTGTCTTATGAGCTCTGATCTTGGGTCAGTCACTTATCCTGTCCATACTTGTTTCCTCAGTTGTGAAATGGTGATAATAAAAGCACCTACTGTATAGCATTATAAGGATTAAATGAGATAATACATGCCAAAACAACATAGTATTTGGAATGTAGAAAGCATTCAATACATGTAGTCTTTTTTTTTTTTTTTGGAGATGGAGTCTCACTTTTGTCACCTGGGCTGGAGTGCAATGGTGTGGTCTCAGCTTACTGCAACCTCCGCCTCCCGGGTTCAAGGGATTCTTTCACCTCAGCCTCTCAAGTGGCTGGGACTACAGGTGCATTGTGCCACCACACCTGACTAATTTTTATATTTTTAGTAGAGACAGGGTTTCACTATGTTGGCCAGGCTGGTCTCGAACTCGTGACCTTGTGATCCTCCTGCCTCGGCCTTCCAAAGTGCTGGGATTACAGGTGTGAGCCATTGCACCCAGCCTCCTTCATTTTCTTTTCTTTCTTTTTCTTCTCTTTCTTTCTTTCTTTTTTTTTTTTTTTTTATCTTTTAGGGGTGGAGTTTTGCTCTGTTACTCAGGCTCTCAGCTCACTGCAATCTCTGTCTCCCAGGTTCAAGTGCTTCTCCTGCCTCAGCTTCCTGAGTAGCTGGGATTACAGGCTCCTGCCATGATGTCCCGCTAATTTTTGTATATTTAGTAGAGACAGGGTTTCACCATGTTGACCAGGCTGGTCTTGAACTTCTGACCTCAGGTGATCCACCCTCCTCGGCCTCCCAAAGTGCTGGGATTACAGGCGTGAGCCACCGCGCCCGGCCCCGGCCTAATTTCTTTTTTAAAAGCAAACAATTCATCCTTAAGTATTAGAAATAGCATAAATTTTATTTTATTCTAGAATATTATTAAATTCTAAAATAGCAGTTTTAAATAATTTTAAATTTATGAAAGTTGAAAAAAGTTTTGAATTTTATTTTAAAACAAGTCAAAGATATATACTTATTTTTGGTGTTTCCACGTAGGCATAAGGAACACTTTTGGATTTAAAAAATAACAACTTATTGGATGATAGTGAAGTTACAGAGATTATAGTAGGTATACCTGGAGATACCAGCAGGAACATAGTAGAAATAATAAGCCAAAAACACTTTTGTTTATACTGTAACCAATCTCCTTGGAAAACTTTAGAAAACACAAAAATATACAAGCATACGTTCCATTTATTCAGCCTGATGACATCATCACACATACAGCCTCTGGAAAACCCCACTCTACACTCAAGAGAGAATGAAAAGTGAAAAAGACAAAGGACATTTTAGTATTGTGAAAATGCTTTTGACCTCAAAAGCCACTGAATCAAAGGGGAAGGTGAAAAGGAAATCGCCATTGGCAATGGTAGAGGCTATGGAAGATTGGGTCTTGCAAAATTTATTAGAAGACGTTTCTGAAGAGAAGACCTTCTGAGGCACCCCTTTGCAGGTAAAAAAGCATTCATGTCCTCTTTCTCCACAAAGCTTTTGTTAATCACCAGACCTCGCAGTGGTCTCGCAGCACCTCTTAAAGCAGTGGTTCTCAAAATGTGGTCCATGGACTCCCAGGAGTCCCTGATACTGTTTTTCAAGGTCTGTGAGGTCAGAACTGTTTTCGTAATAATACTAAGGTGTTTGCCTTTTCTATGGTGTTGACATTTTGCACTAATGGTACATAAGCAATGATAGGTAAGTAATTAATAACCATTAGTTATTGTATTTGTCATTGGTGTGTACTTGCAGATAACATCTTTCTTCCAGTTTCACTTAGAATGTTTTTGATGAAGCCATTAAAATGATTAGTTTTATTAAATATCAATCCTGGAGTATAATTTTTTTTTTAATGAACTGGGAAGTACACATAAAGTACTTCAGCTGCATGCTGAAATATAATGGTTGTCTTGAGGGAAAGCATTCCTGATTGTTTGAGTTGCAAACTGCACTAGGCTCCTTTTTTTAATCGTGTATCTCTTTTACTTTACAGAGAGACCATGGTTATTCAGGTTTGGGCATCTGGCAGATATTTTCTTGAAAATGAACGAAGTGAGCCTGTCTCAAGGAAACTGACAGTATTTGTTGTCAATGATAAAATTCAAGCTTTCAAATGGAAATTAGAATTTTGGAAAACCCAAACCCGCCACCATGAGCTTGACAGCTTCCAGTCAAGCTGTCCCCGGTGTAGACCTCGTATTTGAGCTCCAGACTCTCACTCTACCTATCTATATATATACTGTGTCCACATAAATGTTTCATATTCTAAATTTAACATGTCCACAATGGAATTTATTTCTCCCAAAAATTTCTCTCTTTCACTCTGCCCCAATTTTTCTCATCTTAGTAAATCACCTCCAACCCAGTTGTTCAAACTAGAATTGACGTCATTATTTCTTTTTCCTCACCTCCTACTTCCAATCCGTTAGCAAGTCTTTTGAGTTCTGCCGTTAAGATAACCTCAGATCTGCCTGCTTTTCTCCACCTTTGCTATTAGCCTATTCCAGGTTACCATCATCTTGCACTTGATCTACTGCATCAGGTATCTCATTGGTCTTCCCTTCTTGCCTGCCTCTAATCCATTTTCCACACAGCAGCAGATGTAAATAGAAATTATTTCATGTCACTCCATTGCTTAAAATCCTTTAATAATGCCCATTATACATAGAATAAAATTCAAATTCCTTAGCTTATAAGGCCTTTCATGTTTAGGCCTTTACCTCCTCATTCTTTTTTTTTTTTTTTTTTTTTTTTTGAGACAGAGTTTTTCTCTTGTTGCCCAGGCTGGAATGCAATGGTGTGGTCTCTCGGCTCACTGCAGCCTCTGCCTCCCGGGTTCAAGCGATTCTCCTGCCTCAGCCTCCTGAGTAGCTGGGATTACAGATGCCTGCCACCACACCTGGCTAATTTTTGTATACTTTTAGTAGAGATGGGGTTTCACCGTGTTGGCCAGGCTGGTCTCGAACTCCTGACGTTAGGTGATCCGCCTGCCTCGGCCTCCCAAAGTGCTGGGATTACAGGGGTGAGCCACCATGCCCGGCCATTCTTTACATTCTTTACAACCTCATTCTCCCTTTCATTCACTAAATTCCAGCCACACAAGTAATCTTTCTATTCCTTAAACATGCCAAGTTCTTTCTTACATCAGGGGTTTTGCAATTACTATTTTCTTTCTTTCATATAGCAAGCTTTCTCTCATCCCTCTGGTCCTAGTTCAAATGTTATCACCTTAAAACTGCCTTTCTTGATTATTCTATCTAAGGTAGTTTCTTCCTTTTATACCTTATTTAGCCTCTTGGTCATTTCCTGTATAACAGCATAAATTTAATTATTTCATCTATCTATTTACTTAATTTTTTATCCATCTCCCTTATTAGATAAAAATAAGCAAATAATTTTAGATGTGTTAAGATGGAGGTGCCTATAGGAATATCAGAGTGACGCCACCTAGTAGGCCACTGTCTGGAACTTAAGCTCAGAGGGAGATGTTATTAATAGATACAGAGTTTTGTAAATTACCTGTACGTTAATAGTAAATGAAGCCATGGATACAGGTAAGAGGAGATTTGACTGAAGAGGACACAGAGACTAGAATAGAATCTTCAAGAATTCCCACATTTGAGGGACCAAAAAGAGAAGCCCAAAGGAAACTGAGAATGAAGATATTTTGGAGATCAAAGGAAATATAATATCAGAAAAGCCAAAGGAAGAGAGTCTTTCAAGGAAGAAATATTAATAACTATGTCAAAATCCTGAGAAGTAAAGTAAGCTGAGAAGTATCCAATAGGTGTAGCAATAAGGACATAGTAACCATGGCATGAATAATTTCAGTGGATTGGCAAGACAAGACAGACCATAATAGATTGAGGACTGAATGGAAGGTGAAGAGTTGTGGATATACTGTAATAAGTTTAGAAAGCCAAGGAGTTTGGCATTGAAGGCAATCAGTCCCCAAGAAGGTGAGAGAGAATTTGATCCAGAGCACTGGTGGAAGGATAGATTTTGATGGGAAGAGAGGATCTTCCATTAAAACAGGAGGGAGATAGGAGAAGATGGATGTGGGGAAGTTTATAGGTTTGAGTATTGAGAAGTTGGAAAAGAAATTGTTTCCATTTAATGATTTTAGTTTTTTCTGTAAAATAAGAGTAGAAGTAATATACTGAGAGTAAGGGATGTTATAGCCAGACATTTGAGAAAGTATAGAACATTATGACAGCTGGTATGGAGACAAGAAGAAAGGGCTGAGTAAGGAAATGTAACAGGATTACTAGGTTGTATTGACCTGTGTATCTGGGTTGTTTTCAGCAGCAGAACAGTCCAGGCGCAGGCATGACCATTTGGTAATGGTAGTCTGCCTATGTATGGTCCCTTGCAAGTCTTCACTGTGGATGACATTGAGTAAGACTTGCTCTTGCAACCGAACATAGACTCTGGTTAACACTACAATGTCAGCATTGCATTAAGAAGATAGATTGAACTTCCTTCCACTTTCTCTGTCACTGCTAGACTTGGCAGAAGATTTTGACTACAGCATCTTTACCTTGTAGAGAACTGCACTTAGAAGCAAAGTTGAAGTGATTTATGGACCTCACAGAAGGGATTTATAGCTCCCGTAGGAAATAATTGGCTCATGACCTTTAAAATTAGAGGAAATTTGCCTTGGAGTCATCCAGAGCGAGTGAACACAGCAGCACAGTCAGTCCTCATTATTTTCAGATTCCATATTTGCAAATTTGCCTAGTAAGTAAAATTTATTAGTAACCCCAAATGAATACCCCCGATCCTTTTGGGGTCATAGACATGCATAGAATGGTGAAAAATTTGTGTCACCTGACATGCATTAAGAAGCAAAAATTGTCCTGGAATACAAACCTTCAAGAAGACCTACAGAGCTGAGGTCAAACATGACAATGGTCTGCCTTCCTGTTTCATCCCTCATACTGTAAACACGTGTCCTGTTCATAATCTGTTTAGTGCCATATATTTTTGAATTTTTGTGCTTTGTTTTAGTGATTGCACTGTGTAAAATTGTCCCCAGGTGTCATGGTAAAGTGTTGTCTAGTGTTCTTAAGCTCAAAAAGGCTGTGATGTGTGTTACTGAGAAAATGTGTGTTAGATCAGCTTAGTTCAGACATGAGTTATAGTGCTGTTATCTCTGGGTTCAATGATAATGTACCAAAATACATTAAATAAGATGTCTTTAAACAGAAATACATATAAAACAAGATTATCTATTGACACAAATGCTGAGAATCACATGCACCTAACCGTGTATTTTTCCTAGGAGCAGTGGTTCACTGTTGGCAAATTTAGTGTTCATGGCAACTTTATAGAATGTAACTACCTCAAATAATAAGAATCGATGTATTTTATATATTTATTTTGGAGGACCTTAAAGTATCTCACAGACATTAGCTCATTCATCAACACAACTTCCAGAAATTAGCTGCTAGAGAATGAGTTGTTATTTGGAGGATAAGGGAAAATTCACTCTGTAGGTCTCCCTTAAGGTTTGTATTCTAGGACAATTTTTGCTTCTTAAGTAGACAGTATTTTACCCTTGGATGTAAAAAGATCTGCTTGCTAATTATGGTTATGTTTGATTGATTTGCTTTGGAACTAATTGGAATATTCCCTATTTGACTTCAATGGGGAAAGGTTAAAAGGTAAAGAAAGCATTTTGGAAAGCAGTCAGAACTTTTTGGCAGAAAAGTACCAGGTAGAGAGAAATAATCATAGTGGTTATTATCACAAATGTAAAAAAGGTAAGGATATAAATTGCTGGATACATATTTGAATGTGTTATGTTGAAAATGGCTACTCACATATATATTATAGGAACTTTTCTCTCCTTCAACTCGGCATTCAAACCTTTGTCTAGATCCTGCTAATTCTTCCTTTATATGATTTCTCAAATTTGTTCCTTCTTTTTCATTAATATAGTGATAATCTGGAAATCCAGACTTCAACCATTTTCAAAGTTGACCTCAAAGTTGCTCTCATTTCTTTCAGCCACATTTTCCCTTGAATGTAAGAGTTACACAGTAATAAACCATCTTCCTTAAGCATATTTTTATCACATTCTGCAGACATATTACTGCCCTACTTAGAAACTCAGTGGCTGCTAGTTGTCTATTTTTAAATTACTATAAACCACTGTCTCTTCATGTTCCTCAATTCTCCTACAGCCTTTCCACCCTACCCCCTGTAATTGATGTCATCTCATAATTCATTGTGTGTGTAGGGGAACCTCTAGATGTTAATTCCTTCATCTTATTATAACCAAATCTATAAAGCTGCCTGTGTCTGTTCCTTTTTTCCCTTCCATTACAAAGGAAAGAAATATTAGAACATAGGCATCTTTGATGAGGGGCATTATTTTGTCTACCACACATTTCTTTTTTTCTTCTCAATATAAGAGCAATGTATCCTCATTCCAGAAAAATTAGAAAACAGACCAGCAATTTAGGAACTGTGTAGGCCCTGTTGATCTCCTAACGGAAACAGAGATCCTTAGTTCATGTTGATTAAGAAGGGAGGGTCTCTGATTTACTTAAGGCCTTTGAGATACTCCAAAAGTTTGTCAAAAGTCACAGAGAAGAAAAGTGTCACCTTCCACATAAAATCCATGGGGAAAAGGAGTACTGTAAGACTCTTGGCAAGGTATTTCGTTTCTCTAGGTCTTGGCTTCTTTATCCTTAAAATAAGGAATTGAATTAACTGATTTTTAAAATTATTGTCTTTTAATATATAAAGGCTGGTACCTACATTCTGCTAAAAATCAAAAGAGATGAATAGATAACAAACATAGGTTTGCTAGTTTTTTAATCAAATCAATGTATAGTGTTATTTCGGGATTCAGTCAGTTACATTTTCACAGTCATGAAAGACAAGGAAAGACTGAGAAGCTATCACGGATTGGAGGATACCAAGGAGGACAACCAAAAGCGATGTGGGATCCTGGATGGGATACTGGAACTGAAAAGGGGTATTAGTGGAAAAACTGGTGAAATCCAACTAAAGCCTGCAGTTTAGTTAATAGTTAATAGTATTATTAGGTAATAGTATTGCACCAATGTGAATTTCTTAGTTTTGATAATTGCTGTGATTTTACAAGAAGTTAACCTTAGAGGATGCTAGGTGAAGTACATATGGAAACTCTGTACTATTTTTGCAAGTTGTTTCTAAGTCTAAAATTATTTCAAAAGAAAATGTTTTTTATTAATAAGAGTGGGAAAGCAAGCCACAGAGGGAGAGAAGTTGTTTGCAAGATTTATAACTGCAAAGAACTCAAAATCAGAATGTATAAATAACTCATACAAATCAGTAAAGACTGACAACCCAATAGAAAAACAGGCAAAAGACTTGAAAGACTCTTCACATAAGATGATGTCCAAATAGCCAACAAGCATATAAAAATGTGCTTGGTGGGCCGGGCGCAGTGGCTCACGCCTGTAATCCCAGCACTTTGGGACGCCGAGGTGGGTGGATCACGAGGTCAGGAGATCGAGACCATGCTGGCTAACACGGTGAAACCACATCTCTACTAAAAATACAAAAAATTAGCTGGGCGTGGTGGCGGGCGCCTGTAGTCCCAGCTACTTGGGAGGCTGAGGCAGGAGAATAGCGTGAATCCAGAAGGTGGAGCTTGCAGTGAGCTGAGATCAGGCCACTGCACTCCAGCCTGGGTGACAGGGCGAGACTCCATCTCAAAAAAAAAAAAAAAGAAAGTGGGGCCTCAAATAGATATTTGCACATCACTGTTGATACCAGCGCTGTTCACAGTAGCCAAAAGCTGGAAACAACACAAATGCCTATCGACAGATGAATGGATAAACAAAATGTGGCATAGACATAAAATGGAATATTATTCAGCTTTAAAAAAGAAAGGCCAGGGGCGGTGGCTCACCCCTGTAATCCCAGCACTTTGGGAGGCCGAGGCGGGCGGATCACGAGGTCAGGAGATTGAGACCATCCTGGCTAACACGATGAAACCCCGTCTCTACTAAACATACAAAAATTAGCCGGGCGTGGTGGCGGGCGCCTGTAGTCCCAGCTACTCAGGAGGCTGAGGCAGGAGAATGGCGTGAACCCGGGAGGCGGAGCTTCCTGTGAGCAGAGATCGCGCCACTGCACTCCAGCCTGGGCGACAGAGCGAGACTCCGTCTCACAAAAAAAAAAAAAAAAAAAAAAAAAAAAAAAAAAAAAAAAGGAATGAAATTCTGCCGTATGCTACAACATGGAGGATCCTTGAGAACATTATGCTAAGTGAAATGTCAGTCACAAAAGGACAAATAGATTGTATGATTCCACCTATATGAGTTACCCAATGTAGTCAAATTCAGAGACAGAAAGCAGAGCCTTGGTTACCAGGGGCTGGAGGGAAGGGAGAATGAGGAATTGTTGTTTAATGGGTATAGAGTTGCAGTTTGAGATAATGAAAAAGTTTTGGAGATGGATGGTGGTGATGGTTGCACAATGTGAATGTACTTAATGCCACTGAACTGTATACTTAAAAATGGTTAAAGTGGTAACTCTTATGTACATTTACCACAATTTTTTTTTTAAGTGGTTGTGTTGGTAATGGTAGTGGTGGTGGCAAGATATAGATGAAAACCACAGTGTGACACCATTATCTAGAAAGGCTAAAATGACAGAGACCAAGGATCTGAAGCAACTGGAATACTGAGATCTTGCTGGTAGGAATATAAACTAGAACAAGTATTTTTGGAAAATTGTTTGACATTATCTAGCTGAACATATGCATACCCCATAACCTAGCAGTTCCCCTCCTAGATATATATCCGTAGAAATATTTTCATATGGGTACCGAAAGACATACAAGAATGTTCACAGCAACATTATTTTTTTTATAGTCCCCAAGCTGAAAACAACCAAAAAGCCCATCAACAGAAAAAATGGATTCAGTAAATTGTGGCTGTTCATGCAATGGGATACTTTCCCACAATATAAATAAAACTTCTAGTAAATGCAACAAACTTGGACAATTCTTAAAAATACATTGATAAGAAAAAAAGACACCTTAAATATTTTATGATGTTTATATCAGTTTCAAAAATAGGCAGAACTGATCAGTGGTGACAAGAGTCAGGACAGAGATTACCTTTGGGGAGGAGTGAGGGTAACAACTGATAGGCGACCTATGAGAAGGCTCTAGGGTACTGGGAATGTTCTAGTTTCTTATCTGTGTAGTGGTTGCATAGGTGTGTTAACTTTTGAAATTTTATCAAGCTGTAGCTTTGTTATTTGTGTACTTTTGTAACTAAGTTATGCTTCTATAAAAAGTTTATTTTAAAAAAGAATATAGCGAGAAGCACACATTCTACATTCATTTAATGGCATTATGTTTCATTGTTTAACCCCCAACCTCCAGCTCAGTGATAAAACTGAGGGCCCTAAATGCAAATTCCTTCCCACTCTTATTCTTGTTGTTTTGAAGTTTAAGAACAAGTTTTCAAGTTTAAGCTTGACTTTTCTTTGAGAACAGCTTTAGCTAGAGGTGCTAACTATGCAGCAAACTGAACCCTGACCTAAGTGGAGCTCTAATTAGCCGGGTCAGGGAAATTGAGAATTTAAGTCCATACTCCACTCCTGGATTCTACAGGTCTTAGGGAGTAGAGAAGGTAGCTTAGTGACTGCTTTAGAATACTGTAATCTTTGTATTACTTAATTGTTTATTTGAGAAACACTGGATTAGTCAGTGGCAAGGAGGTACATTTAGTTTATACTAAGCATAATTTTGTTATAGTGATGTTTCTATTTATAGTTTTGTTAATTTTTACTCATACCGTGTTCTCTTTTCCTTCCTTTTACTCTTCAGCTACCTGTTCTATATTTAATTCATTTTAGGCTTTGCCTTGAGCTAGCTAGCTATTTTTTTTTTTTAATTTTAATTTTTTTTTTTGAGACGGAGTTTTGCTCTTGTTGCCCAGGCTGGAGTGCAATGGCATGATCTTGGCTCACCGCAACCTCTGCCTCCTGGGTTCAAGTGATTCTCCTGCCTCAGCCTTCCCAAGTATCTGGGATTACAGGCATGTACCACCACGCTCGGCTAATTTTGTATTTTTAGTAGAGACAGAGTTTCTCCATTTTGGTCAGGCTGGTCTCGAACTCCCGACCTCAGGTGATCTGCCTGCCTCAGCCTCCCAAGGTGCTGGGATTACAGGCGTGAGCCACCACGCCCGGCCACTATTCTTTAAATCATATATTCATCTAGCACATATTCATGGGTTGTTTACTATGTGCTGGGCACTTGGAATACAAAAATAGGACATATAACTTCTGTTCTCAGATTGCTTGCAGTACCAGTGTGGAAAGAGACAAATGATCAATTATAGTATCAATGCTGACATGCACTGTGATAGAGATCAGTCTGGGGGATCACTCAGTAATTCGTGTAATTGATTCTTAACCTAGACCAGGAACTGGAAATGTCTACTAAAGGAAATTACAGTTAATCTATAAATTTTGAAAGACGTGTGTGTGTGTGTATGTGTGTGCATGCATATGCCTATGTGTGCTTTCATTCAGAATGGGAAGGTAAGGGAATGTAGAGCACCAAGGCTCCAGAGATAGGCAGAGACCAAGTCATGAAAGGTCTTATATGTCATCATGCTAAGGAGTTTCGATTTTATTTTGAGGATAGTGAGGAGTAACTGGGGTGTTATAAACAAGGAAGTGATATGGCATGTATAAATGAATTTAATGAATTGAAGTAGGCTGTTACATGAATGGAATTATCTAGGTAAACTTCTACTTTTCAAAGTGTTGTCCCAGCCATATTGTCATCATCTCAGAGCTATTCAAAATGTAGAATTTTGGGACCTATTCCAGACTTTCTAAATCAGAATGGGCATTTTATTTTAACAAGATCTTCACATGATTTATATGCACATTCAAGTTTGAAAAGCACCGATTTAGACAGATAATGATGATGGTCAGGCTTTATACAGCTGGTGTGAGGAAGATAGGACAGATTGCAAGAGATATTACGGAGTACATGTTCTTCCCTCTATTTGGAATACTCTTCTCAATTCCCCTCCAACACACACCAGGTAACTCCCCGCTTATCCTTTACCTTTCTGCTTAAATGGAGCTTCTCTCATGCCACGGCCCCAATACACATAATTGGTGCCCTTGCCATATACTCCCATGTACTTATATTATCATTTCTCACACTTTTATATACTTATTTAATTGCCTCTCTCCTTGTACTGTAAGCACCACGAAGATAAAGATCATTTTTCTGTGGTACTTGGCACACGGTAGGCACCCAGTAAATATTTGTGATTTGATTAAATGAATGAATTCTTCATGTATAAGAAGAGAAAATGGATTTGGGTATGCTAGAGAGAAGGATGTACATGCTGTAATTATTAACAATAATAGTTATTTTATGTATGTGTGTGTGTTTGTTTATTTTTGGACACCCAGTCTTGTTCTGTCTCCCAGACAGAGTGCAGTGGCATGATCATAGATCATTGTAACTTCAAACTCTTGGGCTCTATCCTCCCATCTCAGCCTCCCCAGTAGCCAGGACTGTAGGCGCACACCACTATGTCTGGCTAATTTTTTTTTTTTTTTTAAGAGACGGGGTTTTGCTATGTTGCTCAGGCTGAATAATAGTAAATTTTAAATAGCACTAATAAGTTCCAGGTGCTAAGTGCTTTATTCATATTAATTTATTTGATTATCCCAGCAATCCTATAGGATAGATATTCTTAATAGCCCTATTTTACAGATGAGAAAACTGAGGCACAAAAAGGATAAGTAATTTGCCTAAGGTTATGCTGTTGGTAAGAAGCGAGATTCAAACCAGGCAGTTGAGTACTACTCTGCTCTATCTAGTTTTGGACAAAATAGCTTCCTGGTGCTTAGTGTTTTATATGTATTAGTTATTTAATCTTTATAAAACCAATGTGTAGAAGATACTGTTATCCTGATTTACAGACAAAGAAACAAGGGTTCAAAAAGGTTGTGTAGCCTGAGGATACACAGCTAGTAAGTGATGAAACTGGCCTTCAAACCCAAGTCTATTCAACTTTAAAAGCCTATAGTCTTTACCTGTAATGATGATGCTTCCATGTTGAGTCCAAAAAATACCTGTGAGGTATGAATTTTAGATTACTGAGGAACTGATAAGTAAGATACCTAACATCATTTAGGTTGTGAGATAGGGAGAAGGGCTCAACAATGCCGGTGTCTGTGATAGCACTGGCATTTTGAGTTTGAAGGAGTAAGGGAGATTTAAGGTCCAGCAATTCCAGCCAGTCTCATACTTGACCACATTGAGCTTTGAACTCAGGTGGTTAGGAACTTTAGCCTCCATAATAAGCTGAAACTTAGGTGACTAAGGAATAGTTATTGGTTTTCTTGTTTGTTTGGTTTTTTTTTTTTTTTTTTTTTTTTTTATGGTCTCAGAGAATCTAGATGGATTGGAAATAGTGTTAGAACTGGAAGGAACCAGTTCTAACCTTCCACAGTTCACTCTTCCTTACCTCCCTCCCATTTTATGATAAGGAGATTGAAGAAGGCTAATTAGGTGATTTGCCAAAGTCCAATAAAACAAAGCCAGGAAAAGAAGACAGGGTCACATTCTTGTATTCCTTGCCCTGTGCCTTATCTCTAGGTTCCAGATTCATCACCTTTTGATTAAAACTGTTCTGCCATTATAGTAACATCTTCACTGCCTGGTGGTTTTTTTAGCTTTGAGCCCTGAAAAGAGTAACTTTTTGTCCCTTCCCCTTTGGCCCTAAGCACATACTCACTGACTTCAGATCATCCAGCAGGCCATATGCCCTCATGGATGACGATAGTATCGAGTCAATACTTGTGGGAATACAACTGGCACAGAGGATTTCGAGCTGTTTTTGGAGTTAAGATTCTTCTAAGCTATTCAGATACTTGGTCAATTTTTGTACAACAGAAAGCCGCAGGAGCCGATACAGTTTGCATAACTTTTTTTTGAAGTTGCCAACTCCTCACCTACATGTTAAGGGTAATATAATCATATGCAGTGGTCTCACTCCTGCCCTGGCTATAGGTGTATCTTCTAAGGCACATTATGGTAAAGTGGAATTATATTGGAAACGAATTTATAACTAGTACTTATACCTATACCTTATGCCTTACACAGTCTTTGTCGGTTAATAGGCCTTCAGTTCTCAAATGTAATAGCTACTATTTTATTTCCATTTCAGAATTGTTGCAGAAAGATGTAGTGAGGTTGCAGTGTTCAAATAGTCTATTTTAGTTAAAACCTACAGTAAGGAAACAAAAAAAAGTCATAACTAAAAACAACACTTAGTTTAGCCTGCCAAAGTGATATATTTTACTTGTGTTTATTCTTTTATTTATTTATTTGAGATGGAGTCTCACTGTGTTGCCCAGGCTGCTCACTGCAACCTCTGCCTCCCGGGTTCAAGCAGTTCTCCCTGCCTCAGCCTCCTGAGTAGCTGGGATTACAGGCGCCCGCCACCACGCCCAGCTAATTTTTGTACTTTTAGTAGAGACAGGGTTTCACCATGTTGGCCAGGCTGGTCTCAAACTCCTGGCCTTAAGTGATCCACCCGCCTCGGCCTCCCAAAGTGCTGGGATTACAGGCATGAGCTGTCATGCCTGGCCTATTTTATTTTTAATCTTGTTTCTCTAAAAGTCATTTTCTTCTGTGGTTTAACACTATCATGAAGGTCGTCATCTTCTATTTATTTAATCATTACATAGAGAAAATAGGCTGGGCACGGTGGCTCATGTCTGTAATCCCAGCACTTTGGGAGGCCAAGGTGGGAGGATCACTTGAGGTGAACTCCTGGGAGTTCAAGACAAGCCTGAGCAACATAGTGAGACCCCTATCTCTACAAAAAATTCAAAAATGTGCCAGGTGTGGTGGTGCACACCTGTAGTCTCAGCTATTCAGGAGGTTGAGGTGGCAGGATCACTTGAGCCTGGGAGTTCAAGCAATGATCACATCACTGCACCTCAGCCTGGGTGACATAGTGAGACCCTCTTAGGTTAGAATAGAATAGAATAGAATATTAATTTTTTTCTTTTACCTTAAAAAAATTTTTTTTAACTTTTTATTATTTTTTAATTTTTGAGACGGAGTCTCACTCTGTCACCCAGGCTGGAGTGCAGTGGCGCGATCTCGGCTCACTGCAACCTCTTCCAAGTTCAAGCGATTCTCCTGCCTCAGCCTCCTGAGTTGCTGGGATTTTAGGCGCGGGCCACTGCACCTGGCTAATTTTTGCATTTTTAGTAGAGACGGGGTTTCACCACATTCACCAGGCTGGTCTCAATCTCCTGACTTCAGGTGATCTGCCCACCTCGGCCTCCCAAAGTGCTGGGATTACAGGCGTGAGCCACTGCACCCAGCTTCTTTTACCTTTTCTTTTTTAAAATTATTATTGTTACCACACTAGTCTACACTATCAATATAATCTAGTAATTTTCTTATCACTGAAATATTCTAACGGTTGGGCTTCACTGTAGCCATAAAATAGACTTTTGGCCTTAATTTGTTCCTAAAAGTTTCATTATAATGCAGATCAAAATGGATTACAATGGTTGCAGATCGAGCAATGGAAAATGGATTATATATTCCTGCAGAGATAATATAATTAAGGACTAAAACCCTACTAAGGACTTCTCATCAAATAAGTCATATAGTTGTAGTCAGTAATATAACTAAGCCTCATAAATATAAAACAGTGTTCCAAATTCTATAAAATGGACATAAACATATTGAATACATTGAGTATGCAAGTTGCCCCCAAAGTATAATTAAGAATACGTACAGCATACATAAATTTTAAATTTGGTAATTTCTTAAGCACCTACTATATCGCAGGTATTGTAGGCAAATCAAAGTAGGCTAAGCCCCTGAAGAGCCTGGAGACTAACAAGGGGTAGCACACATACATAGGAACTATAATTTGAGGAATGGTGAGAATAGTGATATAGCCAAAGAACAATATTAGATGAAGGGGAGATTCCTTTTTTAAGGTCAGGTTTCATGGTAGAACTATTATTCCTTTAAATATTTGAAAAGTGAAGATAATGGAAGTGAAGGCAGAAACGAATGCATTTTGATTTGAGAAAATGACATGAGCAAAGGCATTGAGGTAGGAAAGAACACAGCATGATAATAACATAATTAAGAGCTACCATTAATTAACTCCTTAGAGTATGTACCGTTTTAAAATCCTTGCATCAGTCCTGTTAGGTAGGTAGCTGTTATTATTTCCACCATACAAATTGGAAATTGGAGTTATATAGAGAGGTCAAGTAAGTGGCAGAGGCAGGATTCTAACCTAACTCTGTCTGATTCCAAAACCAGTGTTCATGGTCACCATACTGTAGTCTTTACATTCAAGAAGTAGCAGATAATACAGTTTACCTGGAGGATAGAGTGTGTGTGTGTGTGTGTGTATATATATATATATATATATGGATATGAAGTGGATTGTCTTCTGGGAAAGGATTTGTAGAGGGTTAAGAGGCAGTGAAAATGAACAGAAAGGGATAGATGAAAGGTTTGGTGGAGGAGGGCACAGAAATAATATCCAAGTGATTGTTCTGGGGACTGCGGGAAAAGGGGAAAATCAAAGGTGCCTGAGGTTTCATATATGGTTGCCTGAGGACAGTGGCATCACAAACACAAAAAGTGAGGAGAAGAAAGTGTTGTTTGGAGGGGGGCGGGAAAGGAAAGACAGATCAATAATTTTGATTGTAGATGTGTTGCTTTAAAGCACAGATGAAATACACCATTGGCAATTTAGGTAACAGATGTGACTTCTCATTTTAAGAAGTCCTCTGGGTTTAAAGGAAGACCAGAGGACAATAACTAGAGGTTGCTAGGAGCTAAGACTTTATCAGAGTTGACACTCTGACTTCAGTGGGCCTTATTTTCCCTGCATCTCATCACCCTGTGTCCTGACATCACTCAAGTCGCCTCAACTCCATAGCTCCTCTATGACCACAGCTTCCTTTACTTCTACCTCTGCTGTTCTTATTTCGCCTGCTCTCCACCCTCCCTGTGATCCCTTGATACGTCTGAATGCACCTGGTTCAACAGTCCCTGTTTTCACCTGCCTTTCTCTCCAGTCAAACCTCTGGCCATTCATTTGAATTCTGCCCTCTCTGGCATCTTACAGTACCTCTTCCATAGATATTACCTTCCTCTCCTCCATTCCAAATCCAAAGGACCATTCTCTTAAGTAATGAAGGCGTTACAGGGTGATGAACTGTGAACCCCAAACATCTGAGACAGGTCTCGGTTAATTTAGAAAGTATTTTGCCAAGGTTGGCCGGGCGTGCTGGCTCATGCCTGTAGTCCCAGCACTTTGGGAGGCCGAGGCAGGCGGATCACCTGAGGTCAGGAGTTTGAGACCAGCCTCAACATGGCGAAACCCTGTCTCTACTAAAAATACAAAGTTAGCCGGGCGTGGTGGTGCATGCCTGTAATCCCAGCTACTCGGGAGGCTGAGGCAGGAGAATTGCTTGAACCTGGGAGGCGGAGGTTGCGGTGAGCCGAGATCACGCCATTGCACTCCAGCCTGGGCAACAAGAGCAAAACTCCGTCTCAAAAAAAAAAAAGTTTATAGAAAGTTTATTTTGCCAAGATTGAGGATGTGCACTCATGACACAGCCTCAGGAGGTCCTGATGACATGTGCCCAAGGTGGTCAGAGCACAGTTTGGTTTTATACATTTTAGGGGGACATGAGACATCAATCAACATATGTATGATGAACACTGGTTCAGTTTGGAAAGGCGAGACATCTGGAAGCAGGGAGGGGGCTTCCAGGTCATGGGTAGATAAGAGACAAATGGTTGCATTCTTTTGAGTTTTTGATTGGCCTCTTCAAAGTAGGCAATCAGATGTGCATTTATCTCAGTGAGCAGAGGGGTGATTTTGCATAGAATCGGAGGCAGGTTTGCCCTAAGCAGTTCCAGCTTGACTTTTCCCTTTGGCTTAGTGATTTTGGGGGCCCAAGATGTTTTCCTTTCACAGAGCCTATAATCATAATTATAATATTGTCACTGTTAGCTGTAGAGAAACTATCCTCTTCAATGGGAATTAACACTGTAAAGAGTCCTGGTCCTTAAAGGGACCAAAGCAGGCATATCTTGTTAGGCTTCCTTTGTGCCTGAAACCTGTGGTACTCTTATTGGATACTATACTCTAGGAATGAACTAAGCAGGTGAGATAGGCTAGCTTACCTTTTTTCTAGTTATGTCTTATTTCCAAAATTCTGAAGTGTGCAGCAAGGAGGGAGTTGGTATGGAGAGATAAAGCAGAAACAACTTCGGAGGTCCTTTAAGGTGATAGTGTACAGGGCTACTGCACTGGCATCCTGTTTCTTCCTGAAACCAGATCTGTGTGTAAAATCCAGCATTGGTTAGGGACTTTGAGGCAGTACTAGTCTTGGTTGGAAACCCTGGCTGTCTTCTAAACCTACACTGTGGTGGCTTCTGACTAGCCTCAGTGAAGCCACTTTGCAATCAGCACCTGTGTGTCTGTAGCTGCGGGCCCTGAGGCCTTCGTGTATGTAGCACACGGAGCCAGCAGAGGGAGCTGTCGTCCCAGAACTTTCTTAGAGTTGCTCAGAAATTCTGATTTTGAAAAAGATCTTCCTAGGCTCCATCCGAACCTCCCATGCAATAAGACTCTAACTTGAGATATGCGAGAGTTTGGTGCCAGACCCCTGGTGTGAGCAGATGGGGAGCTTCTGCATAGCTGTTTAAACTTGAAAGCCCTAGGAGCTCTTGATTTCAAGGAAACGCCTGTTTACTGATCCAAATCAAGCAACTCTTGAGACAAAATGGGAGTGCCTTCCTGACCTCAGTCTTTATTGATCTTGGTATCCGCACCTCCAGTGACGTGTCCTGAAGGGTGGGAGAGAATTCACAAGTGCCTCACACACAGGGAAAGAAGGAAGTCCAACTATTGCTGCAGAAAGTCCCCACTGGGGAGGTGCGGGTAGAGTGTTTGGGTAGCATTAAAACAGTGAGTGCCCTGTGAGAAGCACAGTGCCTGGGTGCAGCACTTTGCATCAGCTCTGATTTTGAAATCAGACACAGAAGGCTTTGAAGCCGGCCAGTAAGGGGTTGTCAGGCAGTTGACTAATGCTCTTGATTTGAATCGGAGGCTGCTGTGAAAAGGGATGCAGCTTCTGCTAGCCACTGTGAACTTCTGAATCTCACTAGGGTTGGGTCTGCTTTGGGGCACTCAGATAACCCCAGTATTTCCAAACCAGCTTTCCCTTTTGCTTCAGGACATATCTTACCCAAGCCTGCACTATGGAGAAGTGGGACGGTAATGAGGGCACCTCAGCTTTTCACATGCCTGAGTGGATGGTGAGTTCACTGGTCGTTTTGTTTCTCCTTCTGTTTCTTGATAATGACAGGCAACCGTTTCTGACGGGTGACAAGGATCATCTCTGAGAAGCTCTTACCAAGATCCGTGGTTGGAAAAACAGTTATTACTCTATGTTCTGATTAGTTCCTAGGTACTAGGTCACCGCTGTTTCTTAATTATCCATGAAGCTGGGAAAGGTGTGAGAGTTGCCTGGCCAGGGCTTGTTGCCTGGTCATCTCTGGTGGGCAGGGGCTTTCCTCCGGCTGCTGGTGTGATGTATGGGTTGTGTTTCCTGTGACTGTTTTGCACTTCTGTTTTCAACCTGATGCTTCATTTGTTTCTCTGGGGGTAAAGAAAAAGAACAATGAGGAGAAAAAACAAAAACAGAACTTACAGAAATGGTGCTCTCTCAAGTCTGCAAAGATTGCAAACATTTCTCCCCTCCCTGCCCGTATTTTTCCCTTCAGTCACAACATTTCCCTATTTCCCCCCCAGCTATCCTTTATATATATATTTCTCTAAGGCAGGAACTGCAGCTCTCTTGGTACAGTTCTTCAGAATACCATGTTTGCCTGATCAGTAGTTTTACTAAAATGATAATAAGGACTTATTTGTTGATAAGAACTAGCATATAAACCTATTATATTGGATCGAATTTCAACTTTTAATTTAAAGACAATAACCATCCTTATGTTTCTAAATAGTTTCTTCTAGATTTAGCCTGATTTCTTACAGCCCACACAGGTTTATGTTTACAGATTTGTGTTTCCCCACTATGGAAAACTAGTTAGACTCTCTAAAACATATTTCAAGTTCTTTTTAGTGTTTATAGAATTATGGATTTGAAGAAATAACTATTGATAATGAGATAGAATATATAGTTGGCCTAACAAAGGCCCCCCTGAGGAACTTACATTTCAACTCATTGTTACAACTATTTTTTATTGTTTTGGGGGAGGTTATTGCTGTTCTTCTTAATGTCGTTTCAGAACATTGTGTTCAGGTTTTTTTTTTTTTTGAAATGGAGTCTGGCTCTGTTGTCCAGGCTGGAGTGCAGTGGCATGATCTCAGCTCACTGCAACCTCCGCTTCCTGGGTTCAAGTGATTCTCCTGTCTCAGCCTCCCGAGTAGCTGGGATTACAGGTGTGCACCACCATACCAGGTAATTTTTGTATTTTTGGTGGAGATGGGGTTTCACCATGTTGGCCAGGCTGGTCTTGAACTCCTGACCGTAGGTGATCCACCCAACTCGGCCTCCCACAGTGCTGGGATTACAGGTGTGAGCCACCACGCCCAGTCTTGTGTTCAATTTTAAAACATTTTGTGGAAAGAAAACCTATCCATCTACAAGCTTATTCCAAGTAACATAGTGTTTTAGAATTAATGGAAGGATTTATGTAATACTTCTGATTGGGTTGAGTTTTTTTGAATTTCTTGCTACTCACTAATAAGAAGAGGGAAAAAGAAATTTGGTTTTCTTAAGGGAAGGGCCACGTTAAGGTATCAAACTTTGGTATTTCTATAAAGGAATATTACAGAAGAATTCTACTGAACATTAGTGTGCCAACTCAGAATCAATCAAAGTTTTATCGTAATTCTTATTTCTGTCATAGTCCTCACCGTCTTACAAGCTTAGCACATCCCCTCAAAGTTCAGTAGTGGCTCCTGCTGAACTTTCACCCATTTACCTTCTTTCTACTTAATGTGAACGGGAAGACTGCCCTAAAGGAGTTGGTGTGACCACTGCATAAGGGATATGATCTAGGGCTTCCCAGCTTTTAGAAAACACTATTTAATAAAACACAGCTCTTTAGTGTTGTGTCTTGGTTGGTAAAAAATAAATAAAAAAATTTGCAGCCGGGTGCGGTGACTCACGCCTGTAATCCCAGCACTTTGGGGGAGGCCAAGGCGGGCAGATCACGAGGTCAGGAGATCAAGATCATCCTGGCTAACACAGTGAAACCCGGTCTCTACTAAAAATACAAAAAATTAGCCGGGCGTGGTGGCGGGCGCCTATAGTCCCAGCTACTCTGGAGGCTGAGGCAGGAGAATAGCATGAACCCGGGAGGCAGAGCTTACAGTGAGCTGAGATCGCGCCACTGCACTCCAGCCTGGGCGACAGGGCGAGACTCCGTCTCAAAACAAACAAACAAAATAATAATTTAGAAAAGCACAGCTCTGCTCTGTTCTGTTTTTAATAAGGTATTACTCTCACTTAGGAATTTCTTGGCCATTCTCTCTTAAATAGCAGGAAAATACCTTTGCTCAGTATTTTGAACAGCAATAAAAAGGAATAGGAAGGAGCTAGTCTTCAATAACACGATTGTCTCATTTGCTAGCTTTTCTTTGCCAAAGACTTTTGAGGCTTTCTTTCAGATACCACGTAAGTCATTGACTCCTGACTTGGTCTGAAAGTACTTCATTAGGTTGCTACTGATAGCCACTTAGCCAAGAAAGCTAACCTCTGAGCACCCTCTAGTGTATTGCCGATGGACTTCCAGACCTTACTTGTAAAATGTTAAAGTGTCTTTTAATCCCCAAGAAAAAAACCATTGCTCCAGCTCCCACGTTGGGCCAAAGTTTCAATTTAAAGTTTTAACGAGTGTCTTACTCATGTTCCCATTTACATATTAGTGTAATGAAATTTCCACTGAAACTATCCCTGCCACCAAAGGAAATATGAGAAGCCTCTCAAATCTTCTTTCAGGAGAAAAATTTAGCAGAGAAGGTATATTACAACATCTCCCTTTTGTTAAAAATCACCAGCAAAAAGGGACTTCATATCCCTCAGAGAATAGGACTCACACCACATATAACAGCTGACAGTACTCACATCTCTGATTCCCAGCAGGGAAGTAAGCCGGGATGAAGCCTGAGAACCCCAATCTCAAGAACTGACGAGGTAGACTTTCAAGGTTACGTTCCATCAATCACTGGAAAACTTCTCCTGGAGCCTCTGCTCCTCAGCTGTTTTCATGTGAAGGATTTTCTTAGCCCTGTTCAGACAGCTTTACTGCTGAAAGGTTGGGGAACACTTCCTTTTAAAGATTGTCTTTATTAATGTGTTTTACTTCCCCTGAGAGATCTTTAGTCCCTTCTGGTAGTAACCTTGACTGACATGCATGGAGATCAGCAATAACTTTTTCTATGTTTCTACATTTTAATCTTTCCTCCTCCTCCCACTCCAGCTCTCTGTACTTTTCCATAGGAAATCTGGTTGATTGACTTTCATGAGTATCCAGCCAGCTTGATGCCCGATATTCTTATGGCAAGAAGTAATCCTTTTCATAGGTAAAGAGTTAGTTCAAGCCGCTCATTTGGCTTGGAAGAGAGAGGTGTTTTGAGGAATATCTGAACCATATCTACTTGGAATTAGAGACAAAAATCTCCAAAGTGTCTGATAAATGGTGGTAGAGGTAGCTTGACTATAACTCTAGGTCAGGATTGGTGCTTAAAACAGAAAGCCATTTGAAAAACTGATGAAAACTATGGGCTCTCTCCCCAGGATATTAAAAACACAAAATTTTGCATACTGTTGTAGGGGGTTCTAGACATCCATGGAATATAGGTTAAGAACACCTAATTTGAAAGAATAGAAATATTAATATTTTAGACTTGTATATCAATATGTAGTTTTCAAAACCCTCTCACATCTTATTATCTCAGCATACATTTTAAATAGGCAAAGTAGATATGATTATCCCTATTTTAGAAATGATGACAGACCTTAGGAAGTAGAGACACAGATACATCCTTTGTAGTATTACTTTATGTACTTGAAAAGGAATTAATTGGTTCCTCTTGGCCTTGATCCTCTTTAGGATAAATAGATCTTCTGTCCTCCCCATGAGTCCTGTTTTTCTTAATATATTACCTGTCTCTTCTTAAGAGCCTTAAGTTACCGAAAGCAGAATTAGACCCAGTTTTCTTTAGACCCTGTTGTGGGTGTAAAGAAAGATCACCTCAGCTGGGCGTGGTGCCTCATGCCTGTAATCCCAGCACTTTGGGAGGCCAAGGTGGACGGATCACCTGAGATCAGGAGTTCGAGACCAGCCTGCCCAACATGGGGAAACCCCATCTCTACTAAAAAGTACAAAAAAAAAATAAGCCAGGCATGGTTGGTGTGCTCCTGTAATCCCAGCTACTCAGGAGGCTGAGGCAAGAGAATCACTTGAAATCCGAGAGGTGGAGGTTGCAGTGAGCCGAGATGGCACCATTGCACCCCAGCCTGGGAGACAAGAGCGAAACACCATCCCCCCAAAAAAAAGAAAGAAAAGAAAGGATCACCTCATTGTATTCTCTGACCTTTCAAATAACCTTTACTTTTCTGCCTGTGAACATGCCTCCATGGTTATAGCCATGATAGGATAGAATGGTTGGTTAAGAAGAGTCAGGAGAATCAGGGCTGCTTTACTCACGCTTGGAGAAAGTGTTAGAGCAGTGGTTTCCAAAGTGTGGTCTTCAGACTGGTAGCATCAACATCTCCCGGGGAGTTACTCAAAACACAAAATCTTCAACCAGAGAATTGGAAGCTGAAAAAAAGTTTTTTTTTTAAATTACAAAATACAAAATCTTGGGCCCTCTCCAGACCTAATAATTCAAAAACTCTGGTGGTTAAGATCCAGCAATGTGCTTTAATAAGCTCTCCAGGTGATTTTGATGCAGCTAAAATTTGAAAGTTACTGTATTCTATAAAAACTTATTGGCTGGGTGCGGCGGCTCACGCCTGTAATCCCAGCACTTTGGGAGGCTGAGGTGGGCGGATCACGAGGTCAGGAGATCGAGACCAGCCTGGCTAACACGAAGTAAGTGATGGAAATTTTTAAGTTTTTTTTTAGTAGAAACCCTGTCTCTACTAAAAACAAACAAACAAACAAACAAAAAGCAAAAAAACTAGCCAGGCGTGGTGGCATGCGCCTGTAGTCCCAGCTACTCGGGAGACTGAGGCAGGAGAATCACTTGAACCCGGGAGGTGGAGGTTGCAGTGAGCCGAGATCGCGCCACTGCACTCCAGCCTGGGTGACAGACCAAGACTCAGTCTCAAAAAAAAAAAAACCAAAACAAACAAACAGACAAAACTTGTTAAGTGGTAAGGCTTTTCCTGTCAGTCTCCTAAAATGTCTTCTGGTTCTATTTGGTATAGATATGCCAGTCCTTCTGGCTCAAGTTATCTGACTTAAGTCATTGGACCAAGGAGCTCCTTTTTACCTGAGTGAGGGAAAGGGGAACCAGCTTAGTACATGCGGACTGGGGTGAACATTCTTGTTAGGAGGAGCAAAAGTTTAGAGATTCATCAAGCAAGCAAATGATCTGTCTCACTTTGTGAAATTATGAGTAAGAGATCAGAATTGCTGTGGGTGATGGTGAACATTCATATTTGAGTTCAATTAATTTCTGTTTCCATTTCTGGTAGTGACATTGGGCAAAGTTGCCTTAAAGAGCTGTTAGAGTTCTAATTCTTATATAATTAGGTGTTTTAGAATTGTGACTTGATCAGGGCCCCAAGATTATCCGGGATGATGTCATTTCTAAAATGTAATCTGATATGAAAATGAATTTAAAGAGTAATTTTAAATTAAATAAATTTAAAGATAAAAGGAATGATTTGAGGCTAGTACACCTAGGACTAGGATCTTTGGTCTTCTGATTAATATTATGAGGCATGGTATAGTAGATGGAGCTTTGGCTCTAGCATAAACACAGGCTCAAATTCCAGTCCCATCACTTACTTGCTGTGAGACCTTGGACAAATCATTTGTTCTCTTAGAGTTAAACTTTCCTGCTTTGTCAAGTGAGAATAATACTGCCTAATTCTTAAGATTCTTGTACAAATTAATAGAAGTAACATATACACAGAACTGTGAAAATAGGCACTTACCAAACTTTTCTCTTCCAGAGATGTCAATAAGCAGTATGCAATGTGACCTTCTCTCTCTAAATAAAGATTATCCTTAAAAAAAAAAAATCTGCCGGCTGGGTACGGTGGCTCACGCCTGTAATCCCAGCACTTTGGGAGGCCGAGGCAGGTGGATCACTTGAGGTCTGGAGTTCAAGACCAGCTGACCAAAATGGTGAAACCCCATGTCTACTAAAAATACAAAAAATTAGCCGGCGTGGTGGCACATGCCTGTAATCCCAGCTACTTGGGAGTCTGAGGTAGGACAATCACTTGAACCCGGAGGGTGGAGGTTGCAGTGAGCCAAGATCGCATCATTGCACTCCAGCCTGGGCAAAAAGAGCAAAACTCCATCTCAAAAAAAAAAAAAAAGAAAGAAAATCTGCCATTTTATGTCCTTTCTTGTGCTCAACAAGCAGTCTTTTTTTTTTTTTTTAATTAAGGAAGAATTGACATCACTTTCCCCCCAATCTCTGTAGCAGACAGTTGAGTGTAGCTTTCTTCTTCACTATGTCTCTTTCAGAAATCAGCAAATAAATAATGTGATTCTTTGCCCTTTTGCTTGAATATTTGGCACGTAATAAGATTGTTGTGATTCTGGGGACTCTGAGGAGATAAGAAACTTCCCTTTGTAGTCGTACCTTCACACATTTTCTGAAAACACACATTTTCTGAAAAAAGCAAACTGGGTCACCCTGTGCCAAATCAGCAACAATCTTGAGCTGGGACTAGAAACCAAATATCAAAACCTGTATAAAAGATGCACAATTCAGAGGAAAGCAGTGAACCGAGAAAATTGATTTCCTTGGTGACAGAGCTGAAATCAGTGTCCCCAGTCTGGCTAATCCAAGGACACAGAGTGTAGGGTAGGGCCTGCCTGAGTACTTGGCACCATTAATTTTTTTTTTTTTTACTCCTTTAAAGTGGCTCTGTGGTTAATTTTTTTCTAATGAGACTAGGTTAACTAAAATCATCTGACATGGAAAAGGAGGAGGTAAGGTTGAAAAGGAACCTAATTAGCAAGTTAATTATAGCGAGCAAAAAAGTGCAGTGGTTATATAAATAAGCTATTGTTATGCGCATGCAAGTTGGGCCTTGTCAAGGGACTTGCAAGGTTTAGAGGTCAGAGGATCCATGTAATTAGGTGTTTAGGAAAAAAATAAGTAAAAGCAAAACAGCCACTAGAATTAGGAATGGCTGTTGAGCCACTAACAGAAATGCCTTATTAAATTGGGGCCGTACTGCTGAAGGTACTGTTGGAGCTGCTTCAGGGATTCCAAGGAAGAGTAGTCCCCCACTCCCCAGCCCAAAAAGCTGGCTGGAACCAGAGCCAACAGAATTGCTGATGAGGAAAGTTTAAAGGCCTGATCACAAGGGTCCCTGGACCACAGAGGTGGCAGTGGGGCTGGTAATGTCACTATGCTGGGCAGCAAGAAGAAATACATTGTTAATGGCAACTCTGGGATTAAGGCCCAGGTGAGGCTAAGCTCTTATATACCAGTCTTGCCGCTGCTATAGCCATTATTGTAAAAGGCCAGCTGCTTATACTCTTTTTCCCCTCCTTTCCTGCTTTCATCCCTCCCTCTGGCATAAGGTGAGCTACCCCTCTTTTAACAGTCTCTTTCCCTCCCTTGCCTTAATGCCTGTTGGAATTAGGCAGTTCTCTCTCAAATGGAAAAGGAGGATTACCTTAAAAGACCCTGGTTCCAGACAAGGTAGGAAAGTTAGGGGTAGAATCTACTAAGGTACCACAATTGGGGTGGGCAGATTACAAAACCAATCCATTACAAAATGGACTGTATATTGGTGTTTAATTATTAAGAGGAGGTAAACACCAGGGAGCCACTTAACTCATGTTCTGGTTGTCAGAGAAAGATACTCATTTCTTGGGGAAAATTGCATAACTTATATTTAAGTGGTTAATCTTGCTCTAATATTTTTCTGTCTTAAAGAAACTTGAATTCGGTGTCTAACCAGTAAGCAAGGTTTTAGAATGCTATGTTCTAAGTGGAGAAAGCCTTGTACAACCTAGTCTTCTTTAGTATTAAAAGATAGCATGAACTTGTCCCAGGAAGGAGGGATTACTGTAAATAGAAAACACTATAGAGAAGACAGCTCAGCTCAGATAAACTGGTTTGAGATGATAATGCAGCTAGATAGCTATATGGTTTATTCACCTTGATCCTACAATCTAGAGTATAAGAGTGACTGGCCCCCTCTAGTGGTGTGTGTACATGGTGTGTGTGCATATGCACCCACATGTGCATGTACGCAGGTGTGTGGTTGTGTTGGGGTTGTGTTGAGCATCTGAAACACGGTTTATCTATTCTTCTTTAAAGGGGACACTGGAAAAGTTAGCGACTCAGGGTGACCTTTGAAAAGTTCCATTATTATTCCTTTTCCTGGATGGGCTTCTAAAAAAGAATAAAAACATGTGACTGTTTTGAACAAGGTTGGTGAAACGGAAGCCAGAGTTTGCAGCCTGACTGCTGTCCAGCTCCCCAGCTTTCCACCTTCCCTCTTCTTCCCAGCTCTTTTTGCCCTTAAAAATCATTTTAACTTTAGTCTTGGTTTATCTTTACCATATTTAGTGAGTATTCAAACAAGTATAGACAGTGAAGATAGAATAGGCTACTTCAGATATATTGATTCAGCACTTGATTGAGTGCCTAGGATTTGTGCCTGCAGATATAAGGGTGAATAAGAATCACAGCTTCTCCCTTTATGAGCCTATAGTTTATAGAGAATACCGGTAAGTAGACAGATAGTTACATTCATTGTGGTAAGTGCTGTGCTAGGAGAAATGCAATACATGAAAGTTCATGTACGTCCTATGGGAGTACATAGGGCAGTTTATCTTTTTGGAATAAATTGCTAGTTGAGCAAAATAATCATCTTTGTCATTTTTTTTAGTTCATGAAGAACTTCTTATCCAATGAGTTTTCCTATTGCTGAAAACAATTTGCAAGCCCTAAAGCACTCTGTAGGCTTTATTTGTTGTTACAGCTATGAAAATGCTATGAATCCCCCTAAAAGGCAATGTGAAGCTATTTCAATTTGGCATTGGTCCCTTGTCGCAATACTCAAGTGACTCATTAGTTACCTCTAACTGCAGGAAGTGGAGCCGTCAGTTCCTGCTTTCATTCTGGTGTACTGTATGTTCTGCCCATCAAGGAACCATCTTTTTATCATTAAAGGTAGAGTCACTTGTCAGACCTTTGATCATTTTCATTAGACCTTCCTCTATGCCACCTTGGATCCAGAATAGGCAATTATACAAACAGAGAAAACAAAAAAGTTATTAGTTCAATAAATTGTATGAGCTTTTTTTCCCCAAACAAGTATAGCTTACAAGTGACCTTTGATTTGTAGAGTATTATAAAGTATCAGCTGGAACCTCCAACAATAGGAGAAAGATAAAATTGTAAGAAAATCATTATCAAATAATCATCCAAAATGCAATGTCCAGAGTATGATATGAGGCTTATACATATTCATTCAATTAATCTGCTCCTTCTACATCTATCATAGTTAATGATCAATCTTACTGCTTTTAGGTATTTTATAATATCAAATATTTAAAAATAAATTAATATTTACTTACTAGCCAGGCGCGGTGGCTCACGCCTGTAATCCCAGCACTCTGGGAGGCCAAGGCAGGTGGATCACGAGGTCAAGAGATTGAGACCATCCTGGCCAACATGGTGAAACCCCGTCTCTACTAAAAATACAAAAATTAGCTGGGCATGGTGGCACACACCTGTACTCCCAGCTACTTGGGAGGCTGAGGCAGGAGAATTGCTTGAACCCAGGAGGTGGAGGTTGCAGTGAGCCGAGATCAAGCCACTGCACTCCAGCCTGGCTACAGAGTGAGACTCCATCTAAAAAAAAAAAAAAATTTACTTACTAGTACTGGAAAGCTAACTAATATATTTTAAAAAGCTTTAACAAATTAGAGTGGCTACCTGCAAGAGTTACGAGAGCATTGAACCGTAGGGGTTGGGTAGGGAGTAGATTTATTGAATTTCCTGCTATGTTTCAATTTACACACATTGTCTCATTGAACCCTCTCTAAAACCTGTGAGGTAAGTACTTTTATCTCTGTTGTATTTATGGAAAAATGAGACTCACTAAAGCATCTTGAGCAACATTACACAGCTAATGAGTGGCATAGCCAGAATTTAAATGCAATTTCAGAATGTTCATTCTTAATGAAAAGCCTTTTTAAAAATTATTAAATCATACCATTTCCTGAGATTCTTGAAACCTGAATGCAAGTCATTTTGCCTTCCTGTACCTTGCAATTTTCTCATCTAGATATATGGAGCTTACAAATATGATAATCTCAAATATTCTTTCCTGTACCTTGCAATTTTCTCATCTAGATATATGGAGCTTACAAATATGATAATCTCAAATATTCTTTCCAGTTTTACTTTTCAGTGAAACTGTATAAAATATTTCTGAATATGACTCAATTTTCTAAAAATTTAACCAGAATATCCCATTCTCTATTTGTGGGGAGTGGGGTGTCGCAATTTTATTGTAAAAAGCATATAGTCAAAGAGTAGCCAGGCACACTGGCTCATGCCTATAATCCCAGAACTTTGGGAGGCCAAGGTGGGTGAATCACTTGAGGTCAGGAGTTCGAGACCAGCCTGGCCAACATGGTGAAACGCTGTCTCTACTAAAAATATAAAAATTAGCAGGTCATTGTGGTGTGTGCCTGTAATCCCAGCTACCAGGAGGCTGAGGCATGAGAATCACTTGAACCCAGGAGGTGGAGGTTGCAGTGAGCCGAGATCGTGCCACTGCACTGCAGCCTGGGTGACAGAGTAAAAGTCCATCTCAAAAAAAAAAAAAAAAAAAAGTGTATCAAAGATTTAAATTTGATTAGAAACATAGTAGGTAAAGAATGAGACATTGCCAGACACAGTGACACATGCTTGTAGTCCCAGCTGTGTGAGAGGATTGCTTGAACCCAGGAGTTCAAGGCCAGCCTGGGCAATATGGAAAGACCCCATCTCTATTTAAAAAAAAAAAAAAGAAGAATGAAAAAGTATTCTTCTCTTCAAAGGGTCTTAATATTCCAAACATAGGTTGATACAATCAGATCAACTGTTAGGGAAGGTGAAAGCCTGTAATATAAGCCTTGAATTGCTGTCTCAAAATGGAGGTTCTTTTTCTTTATATAACTAGGTTTCTTTTTCTTAGCAGATCCAGTTTGCTGACCAGAAGCAAGAATTCAACAAACGTCCCACCAAAATTGGACGTCGCTCTTTGTCTCGTTCCATTTCTCAGTCATCTACTGACAGCTACAGCTCAGGTGAGTACTGAACTGCTGTGGACCCAGCTGTTGAGGCTAATAAGTACGATCTCAACAGGCCCTCCTGTCTATCCAAGGCTAATTAAGCATGACCAAGACTGTGCTTTGAATAAATACTTCGAGTCAAAATTTAGACTAAAATTCTGGGTGGAATATTTGGATTTCTCTTGGCAATTCAGAGTGGAGCTTAATAGAGGCCTCCTCTTCCAATAGAGGCAGAAGAGGGTGATTAAGGAAATTGAATTCTTTAATCTACTCAGAAGGGTGGGAATATGTCATTGATGATCTTTCCGGAACAGTATGTGTATATACTTGTGGTTTTTTTTTTTTATCCTTTGAAAATAAAAAAGAAATTCTTCATCCCTCCATCTGGTACTTGCAAATTAACAGGGAAACCTCAATTGCCCCAAGAAGTAATGACACACTGTAGCTAGTTCAAGCAAGTGAGCCCTTTGCCTTCTCTCCTAAGCTGTGACATTGGACTTCTTGTTATTCCTCCCATCCTTTGCACTGGCATTAACTCAGATACATGTGCCCTGGGACTGAGTTATCATTTAATGCCAGGTGAGCTGTTACTGTGTAGGACCCCTTGAAGGCATCGGCTAGTATGCTAAACGCTGCCTAGTATGAGTCGGATTTAATATGGAGTTAGTTTATTTTGCTCTTGTGTTGGGATGTGATAGGGAGCTGAGTGCTTGCCCTAGTTACCTCTTCACATTATAAATAGTAATACTCATTAGAAAATGTTTATTATGACCTGAAATTTTATTTGTTCTTCGTACAAATAGGAAAGTAATATTTGTTATATAAAGTTGAAAAACAGTTGTTTGGGAAGCTGTAGCTTTTAGGCTGGGTAGATTATTTATATACTTTTTACATTTGTCTTTTTACTTTCCCCCCACAGTAACAGTGAATGATGTAAAGCATATGATATCACTTCCTATGGATTTTTATCTAAAGATACAGAATCTTGTACTACCTTTTTTGTGGGGTAGCACAAGATTTGAGACAGGGTCTCACTCTGTCACCCAGGCAGGAGTGCAAGTGGCATGGTCATAGCTCACTGCAGCCTTGACCTCACGGACTCAAGTGATCTTCCCACCTCAGTCTCCTGAGTAGCTGAGACCACAGGCACCCACCACCACGCCTGCCTAAATTTAAAATTATTTGTAGAGACGGAATCTCACCATGTTGCCCAGGCTGATCTTGAACTTCTGAGCTCAAATGATTCTCCTCAGCCTCCCAAAGTTCTGGGATTACAGGCGTGAGCCACTGCGCCTGGCCAGGAAACCTATCTTATTCTGCTGAAATAAGCAGTGTTGAAAATTCACAAACTGGTTAATGTAACTCTGGAAACCACAATAATTGTGAAAAATGTGAATTGTAAAATAGTTTGTAACATTTCAAGCTGTGGGTTTGTGCATGTTATCTAAAGATTGATACTAAATAATAATAATATCAAATTTTAACTCCAGCTCAGTCTCTCCCCTACACACTAGATATACATATCCAACTATATTCCTGCAGAGGAAACCAATACCTGCCTTCCCACCCAGTCCCCATAGGCAGGGAGGGTACTTTAAAAAATATCTATTTACCTGGAAGAGAGTAATTGATGCTCTTAGTTTCTAAGTGAGCACATAGTGGCTTGGCATAGCTCGTTGGTGAATGATATAGACTGGTATCATCCTGGTAAACTTGGACCTTTTAGATTAAACTATATGAAATTATCGTTTTTATAAGTCAAAAATTGTCTACCTAATGTATCTGTTTAATGATACTAAGTTCAGGCACAGGAAGTCAAAACATCCTGGAGATAAAAAAGAACTTAAAGATCTCATTCTGCTTCCCTCTAATTGCTGACCTCTTTGGAACATAGGGTGCTACTTACTATACATAGTTATTTATCTCCTGATAAGTTCTTATATAATCCCTGGAATTTAAAGATTTTATTTAAAATTTGCTGGCTTTGGTTGCCTGATTTAGGGGTATCCGACTGTCCTGGTTACCCTCATCTGGATCTATTTCAGATTAGGTATCATTTTAAAAACATTATGCCTATCAACATAATATTCTCAGTGGTCTGAACTAATCTACAGGAAGTGTTAGTTCTGTAAACTCAGTGCTTTTAAAATGAAACCCAAAATGTTTGCTTCTTTAGCAGCTGCATCACATGCACTGTTGCCTTGTTTTGTTTTTTGTTTCTTTCTTTTTCTTTTCCCCTTTGAGTGAATGGTTGTCAAGCCCTTTTAAACAGACTCTGACTAGAAATGCCTACTATCCTGATTATTGGACTAGGAGTTAGGAGAGACCTAGTTTCTAGTCTTTGATCCATGTTTGATTTGTTGTGTGATGCTGGAAAACTCTTGCACCTGGCATCTTCGTAACACAGACAATGGAAAGTTACATACAATGATAGAAAAAGAGTTTCATGTGCATCGAATGAAAAGCCAAAAGTAATGGAACTGACTCACAACTCTCTAAATATGACAAGACATATATGCAAATGTGTGTCAATAAAAACTTGGGGCCCATTTTCAGCATACATTATAATTTAAATGACTAGGCTGGGCACAGTGGCTCATGCCTGTAATTCCAGCAATTTGGGAGGCAGAGACAGGCAGATCACCTGAGGTCAGGCATTCAAGACCAGCCTTGCTAACACGGTGAAACCCCGTCTCCACGAAAAATTTAAAAATTAGCCAGGCGTGGTGGCGCACGCCTGTAATCCCAGCTACTCTGGAGTCTGAGGCATGAGAATCGCTTGAACCCAGGAGACAGAGGTTGCAGTGGGCCAAGATTGTGCCACTGCACTTCAGCCTGGGCAATAGAGCGAGACTTTTTTTTTATTTAATAAAAAAAAATAATTTTAGGCAGGGCGCATTGGCTCACGCCTATAATCCCAGCACTTTGGGAGGCTGAGGCGGGCAAATCACCTGAAGCCGGGTGTTCAAGACCAGCCTGACCAACATGGAGAAACCCCATTTCTACTAAACATACAAAAATTAGCCAGGTGTGGTGGCACATGCCTGTAATCCCAGCTACTCGGGAGGCTGAGGCAGGAGAATTGCTTGAACCCAGGAGGCAGAGGTTGCGGTGAGCCAAGATTGTGCCATTGCACTCCAGCCTGGGCAACAAGAGTGAAACTATGTCTCAAAAAAAATTAATAATTTAAATGACTATAGAAATTAACACTGGAAAGCCCCAAAGACTCATCCTTGGACCTCTTCCCTTCTCAGTTTATACTTTCTCCCTAGATGAACTCATTTATCTCATAGGTTTAAATATCATGTATTGGTGTTTGATTCTCATATTTTATCCCAGCTCAAATCTGTCTCCTATATACTAGATTCATATATACAACTGCCTGCTGAGTCCTTTCACTTGAATGTTTTATAGATATCTCTTTTTATTTTATTCTTTTTTTTTTTTAAGAGACAGGGTCTTGCTTTGTTGTCCAGGCTGGAGTGTAGTGGCACAATCATGGCTTACTGTAGCCTCGAACTCTTGGGCTCAGGCAATCTTCCCACCTCAACATCCCCAGTAACTAGGACTACAGATGTGTACCATCACATCTGGCTAATTTTTTAAAATTTTTTTGTAGAGATAGGGGTCTCACTTTGTTGCCTAGGCTGGTCTCAAACTCCTGGCCTCAAGCAATCCTCCTCCCAAAGTGCTGGGATTACAAACATGAGCCATGGCACCCAGCTCATAGACATCTCAAACCTCCCATGTATTAAAAACTGAACTCCTCAGTTCCAACCTTACCCATCTTCAGTCTATTCTCAACACTACAGCCAAATGTATTCTTTTAAAATAAGTCATGTCATATCATTTCACTGCCTAAAACCTTCCAGTGGCTTCCCAATCTCACTCTTAGGTAAAGCCTAAAGTTCTTACAATGGCCTACATTTCTGTTCACCTCTCTACTTCCCCAAACCTCCTCCCTCCCCGAGATGTTCATTTCACTCTGGCCTTACTAGCCTCCTACTGTTATTTTGAAACATGCCATGCACTCTCCTGCCTTGAGACCTTTGTACCTGTTCCCTCTACTTGGAATGCTCTTTTTCCAGATACATGCATGGCTGGCTACTTTACCTCCTTCAGTTCTTCACCAAAAATTATCAACTTCTCACTGAATCCTATCCTGGCTACTCTTTTAAATCATACCCAGCATGGTGACTATAGTTATAACAATGTGTTGTATTCTAGAAAATTGCTAAGACAACAGATTTTAAGTGTTCTCACCACAAAGAAATGATAGGGATATGAGATAATGCATATGTTAATTATCTCTGTTGAGCCATTCCACAATGTGTACATATCTCAAAACATCATGTTATACACATAAATATATACAATTTTTGTCAATTAAAAATTAATTCATTAAAAGTAAATACGATACAGAACTCCACCCAACATTCTCTGTCAGATTTTCCTCCTTTATTTTTCTTCATAGCACTTATCATATAACATATATATGATAATATATATCATATATATTATGTTGCTAATATGTTTTGCTAATATATCATATATATGATAATATATATCATATATATTATGTTGCTAATATGTTGCTAATATGTTTTGGTCTTTTCCTTTCTATTTAAATGCAGGCTCCATGAGAACAGAGATTTTTTTTTTTTCTGTTTTACATTGCTCTATTCCCAGCACTTAGAACTGTGTTTGACACAGAAGAGGTACTCAATAAATAAATATTGGTGAAAGGTGTTCAGAGACGTTATACTTTTATACCCTTGTTGAGGTCTCTAATATACTCAGTGTGTATGAACAACAAAAGCAGGTTTATGAGATTTCAAAAAAAGATACTTTCCTGTCCAAAGTGCTTGTTTTGCTGAAGATACTCAGAGGCTTACATAGGCTCTAGCTTCGTCTCCCTTCCTAAGGCTCCTAGTACTAAGTTTTGCCATGCTTTCATTTAGGAACCTCTGCCAGCTTTTCTCAACCAGGGATCCTCATCTGAATCACAGAACACAGAAAATGATTTTATAGACTTTTCTTAATTTTCCAAAAGATGATACATAACTAGTACTTTCTAGATGCGTAGGAGAGAAGTTAATTCATTATGTACAATGGATGCTTCAAGACATTAGGACTTAATTTCTAGCAGAACCCAGGTTGAAAAACGCTGCATTAATCCACGAAACTATTTTATAAGAAGCAAACTTCTAAAAAACTCTTCCCCTAAGGAAAAAAACCTCATAAAAACAAATGAACAGAAGAGACTTTTTTTTTTAATCAGACCGTTCTCAGTGATATATTTCTGAATAAGCTGTCTTTGCAATGAGTTACTTGGTTAAGGATGAGGAAAGAAGACAGAAGTCCCTTCTTCACGATTGGTTCTTTTTTTTCCCAAACTCTACAATTTTTATAAAGTTTGAGATATTTTCAGATTTTTCCAAACAACAAAGTTTTGTTTGTTTGTATTTGGGATGCTAGCATAGCTTTTTACACATTTCCAGAGTGTTACTCATCAGTGAAGTCTGCTATAACCAGACACACAGGTCCCTACTGTTATTTCCATTACCAAATGAATAGGTTAGGCCCAAGAGGAATTGCCTGACATAAAATAGTCTAATAGGACTAATTCAGTCAGGGTTCTGACTGCTGCTTCTCCTAGCAGTAACTCACAGTATCACAGCTGCTGAGAGGTAAAGCTTAATCAGGCTTGAATCATAAAATGTGTATACATGTTCTGTGAGATAGATTGTGGATTCTTGATTCATCATGCTGTATTTTGATTTTGGAAAATAATGAAACAAGATAACATCCCATAGTAAAGTTATATTGTACTTCATACTACTTTTCTACGTAGAAACTGAACCCTTTTGGTTATCATCTCATTTATTCGTAAGATTTTTCCGGTGGTAGTTGGGGGAAAGAGAGAGCATGAGGAAAGAGGGAATCTGTTACAGTTTACAGTTGGATAAATTGAAAATTGGTCACTTAACCACTTAGGGTTGAAGCTAGATCTAGGATCTCAGGACTACTTTAGTAGGTTATTGGTTGTTCTTGTTTATTTAAATTATGACTCTGGGCTTTAGAGTATGCTGACAATTACAAATATTTTAGAAACTCTGTTCAAGTGTGTTTGTACATACGTGTTGGGTTTCGCTAAATTTTCCTAGGAACAGTCCTTAATACTATCTCAACTGTCATCATGAGTTTGTTACTCTGTGGCAGAAATGAGTACGGATTCAAAGAATAAATGAGTAAATTTGTTTATTCATTTATTTATAATTCATTCATTTATAATTCAGCAATAACCTTTCCACTGTGTTTGCAGAACTAATAATATATTCTCTTGGTCTGGATCTGTCAGCCATGTTGTATCCACATAGTAGTACAATCTAGACAACTGATATTTTTGGTTCTTACCTGATAGCAGGTCCGTATAAAGGGCTCTTTGAGGCCGGGCATGGTGGCTCAAGCCTGTAATCCCAGCACTTTGGGAGGTCAAGGTGGGCGGATCACCTGAGGTCAGGAGTTCAAGACCAGCCTGCCCAGCATGGCGAAACCCCGTCTCTACTAAAAAGGCAAAAATTAGCCAGGCACCGTGGTGGGTGCCTGTAATCCCAGCTACTAAGGAGGCTGAGGCAGGATAATTGCTTGAACCCAGGAGGCGGAGGTTGCAGTGAGCTGAGATCGTGCTACTGTGCTCTAGCCTAGGTGACAGAGTAAGACCCTGTCTCAAAAAAAAAAAAAAGGGGGAGTTCCCTCCCCTCAGGGTTCCCCAGTCCACACCTCCCTCTCCACTTCCCTCACCCCCCCACTCCCTCCGCCGCCCTATTAAAACACCCACCAGCTCACTTGTTAAGACCCCCTTAAGTTGGAGGAGGCAGAAAGGCAACAACGGCGAGGAAGGAGAAGTCAAGACGTCTGGAAAGAATTACCCAATCCTGGCTTCGAGCAGCCCATTGAACCAGAGACTTGAAACAGCCCCAGCCAAAGACTTTTCTCCCAATTCTGCGCTTCCTGGGTTCTGCTGAGTCTTCCACAGGCTTTTTTTTTTTTTTAAGACGAAAAAGAGATTTTCTGTTATCGGGGGCAGAAAGACTGAAGCACAAAAAAAAAAAAAAAAAAAAAAAAAGAAAAGAAAAGAAAAAAGAAAAGTTAATTTATTTTTAAAGCATAATTTTTTTAAGAATTAGACTGAAGTGCAACGGAAACATAAAGAGAATATTAGTGAAATTATTTTTTAAAGTGGGGAAGAATCAAACATTTAAGACTCCCCTATCCTTTTTAAATGTTGTTTTTAAATTTCTTATTTTTTTTGGCCGGTCGTCTCAAATTCATCTGATCTCTTATTACCTCAATTTTGGAAACTGCCCGCCATCGACCCTCCGGGACCACACAGACAGGCTGAGGACGACTTTATGACCAAGAGCTGAACAAGATGCATTGTGAGAGGTTTCTATGTATCCTGAGAATAATTGGAACCACACTCTTTGGAGTCTCTCTCCTCCTTGGAATCACAGCTGCTTATATTGTTGGCTACCAGTTTATCCAAATGGATAATTACTATTTCTCTTTTGGACTGTATGGTGCCTTTTTGGCATCACACCTCATCATCCAAAGCCTGTTTGCCTTTTTGGAGCACCAAAAAATGAAAAAATCCCTAGAAACCCCCATAAAGTTGAACAAAACAGTTGCCCTTTGCATCGCTGCCTATCAAGAAGATCCAGACTACTTAAGGAAATGTTTGCAATCTGTGAAAAGGCTAACCTACCCTGGGATTAAAGTTGTCATGGTCATAGATGGGAACTCAGAAGATGACCTTTACATGATGGACATCTTCAGTGAAGTCATGGGCAGAGACAAATCAGCCACTTATATCTGGAAGAACAACTTCCACGAAAAGGGTCCCGGTGAGACAGATGAGTCACATAAAGAAAGCTCGCAACACGTAACGCAATTGGTCTTGTCCAACAAAAGTATCTGCATCATGCAAAAATGGGGTGGAAAAAGAGAAGTCATGTACACAGCCTTCAGAGCACTGGGACGAAGTGTGGATTATGTACAGGTTTGTGACTCAGACACTATGCTTGACCCAGCCTCATCTGTGGAGATGGTAAAAGTTTTAGAAGAAGATCCCATGGTTGGAGGTGTTGGGGGAGATGTCCAGATTTTAAACAAGTACGATTCCTGGATCTCATTCCTCAGCAGTGTAAGATATTGGATGGCTTTTAATATAGAAAGGGCCTGTCAGTCTTATTTTGGGTGTGTTCAGTGCATTAGTGGACCTCTGGGAATGTACAGAAACTCCTTGTTGCATGAGTTTGTGGAAGATTGGTACAATCAAGAATTTATGGGCAACCAATGTAGCTTTGGTGATGACAGGCATCTCACGAACCGGGTGCTGAGTCTGGGCTATGCAACAAAATACACAGCTCGATCTAAGTGCCTTACTGAAACACCTATAGAATATCTCAGATGGCTAAACCAGCAGACCCGTTGGAGCAAGTCCTACTTCCGAGAATGGCTGTACAATGCAATGTGGTTTCACAAACATCACTTGTGGATGACCTACGAAGCGATTATCACTGGATTCTTTCCTTTCTTTCTCATTGCCACAGTAATCCAGCTCCTCTACCGGGGTAAAATTTGGAACATTCTCCTCTTCTTGTTAACTGTCCAGCTAGTAGGTCTCATAAAATCATCTTTTGCCAGCTGCCTTAGAGGAAATATCGTCATGGTCTTCATGTCTCTCTACTCAGTGTTATACATGTCAAGTTTACTTCCCGCCAAGATGTTTGCAATTGCAACAATAAACAAAGCTGGGTGGGGCACATCAGGAAGGAAAACCATTGTTGTTAATTTCATAGGACTCATTCCAGTATCAGTTTGGTTTACAATTCTCCTGGGTGGTGTGATTTTCACCATTTATAAGGAGTCTAAAAGGCCATTTTCAGAATCCAAACAGACAGTTCTAATTGTTGGAACGTTGCTCTATGCATGCTATTGGGTCATGCTTTTGACGCTGTATGTAGTTCTCATCAATAAGTGTGGCAGGCGGAAGAAGGGACAACAATATGACATGGTGCTTGATGTATGATCTTCCATGTTTTGACGTTTGCAGTCACACACAACACCTTAGTTCCTCTAGGGGCTGTACAGTATTATGGCATCAGATAATGCCACCAAAGGAGACATATCACTGCTGCTGGGACTTGAACAAAGACATTTATATGGGTTTATTTTCATTCTGCCAAAGTAAAACAATACATCAACAGGAAGAAACTCAGATTTAACCTGTTATTTCTATGAAAATGGGATGAATTCTTTGTTTATGCACTTTTTCCTTACTGTGCATCCGCCTGAAAGTGTTTTGCCCTATATACCTCACTAGCCATGCTTTATGTGGGTTATCATGGAAGAAAAGGATTTTGGAAACTCAAGGAAAAGTTCTTTCAACCTATACAACCTAACTTATGGACTGTTTTGATAGATGATAATTTTTTTTTTTTAGGAAGGATTTTCTTTTTAACTTTACCAAATGAAATGCCAAAGGAAGTTTTAAAGGCCGTTGGCTGTGCTGTATTTTGATATAATTGTACTATGTTTTTAAATTTTGTATGCCAATCTTAAAGACAAATGTTGCATATTCTCTATTTTACTTTTCTGCCAAAATAAACCTGTTCTTCCTTTTTTAAAATAAAATAAGTTCTTAAAAAATTTATACTTAAAAAATCCTGCCCAAAATGTGAAGCTTGGTTGACTGATGTTCATGATAGAAAGAATAAAATGTTTCTCTTTCTACCTTAAAAAAAAAAAAAAAAAAAAGGGATCTTTGAAAACAAATACATTTTGGCTCAAAGAAAAACATTGGTTGAATTAACTGTAACTACTTGACTCCTGTTAAGAAAGTAAAACACTGTTTTTTCCAGGTTTTAGAATAGAGAAGTGGTGTAAAGATTTTTTTTCTTTGAGTTGGTGTGGGGAAATGGTAAAGCCAGAAATTGGAATGCTTCTCTTAAGGGGAAATTTTCAAATTTTGTTTTGCTTTTTGGTTTTCTTCTGACTCATTCTTAGAAACTAAAGAGGCATAGGAAGGGCAATCTCTTCTGGGTAGAGTCAGGACTCCAGTCTCAACCTCTCAAATCACTGCCAGCCAACCACCTGCTGTTTGGGTAGATTAGTAGGAGATGATGGAGGTATAAAAAAAGATAAACTGCTAAATGATTATGTATGTATATCATTCTTTTCCCATTCAAAATCTTAAAGCTGAGTAAGAACCCTTAAAGATGTTATATCTGGAACTGAATTTAAAATATGTGCTAAAGTGGGTAATATCAGGTATCATTTATTGAGTGCTTAATTACTGTATGCCAAGCATTGCAGTAAGCACTTTACATACATTATCTTACTTAATCTGCTTAACAACTTGACTCTGACAAGTCATGTTCTCCTATTATATAGTCTTATGACATCCTGATTTCTGCTTTATAGCACACATTACAAATGTATTTTTTTAAAGCTCTAAATAATTAATTTTGTAACTAGTTATTTCTTTTTTGACTCACTGACTAGACTGAAAACTCCATGAAGATAAGGACCATCTATATCTGTCCTGTATTTCCAGCACCTAGGCTATGCCTAGTACATAATAGATGCATAACTAAAATTTGAATAAACACCTGAGTGTGTGAATGACTGAATACGTGAATAAATTAACAACTCTTTCAAACGGATCAGCTCCACTTTATACACCCAAAAACAGAGACTGAGACTTAAACAAAGACTGACTCCAGAACACATGACCACTATATTTAAATGGCCATTGGGAAGCATAAAAATCATCATGACTCTGAAAAAGAATTTGAGATTTCAGGATATTCTGAATATGAACACTTTCTTCAAAAGTAATTTTCCATAAATCTGGATCGGGATTAGAGATGGCTGTTATCTTTTTATCTCTCAGGTGGTAGAAGCATGGTTCCCCTAAGCCTCTGATTTATTAGGTATTTCTGAATATTGATTAGTAAAACAGATGACTCCCCAGAAAGCTGTGTCTGGGTTCTGTTGCCAAAAGTACTTTGAGCTTTCACTCACCCTAGGAGAGGGAACCACAAACTTTTTGTACAGATTAGCTCCTTTCAAGAACAAAAGTCTCTTTGGGGATTTACTAATTCCCTCACCTCCCCTGGTGCCCATGTTCATTCCTGTTGCCTCGTGTTAGGACTTTGCTCCAGCTCCAAAAGAGATTCTGAAGCCCCTGCTGCCCAAATGGTTTGTAGTGCCATGCCTGATTAACTGGGCAAGGTCAGACTTGCCTTTTACAGCCCTCGCAGAGGTAGACCCTTTGCTAAGAAATCTCAGAAATGCCTTAATTCTCTGCATATAAGTAGATCAGAGCATCGTAGACCGTAGGCACTCTGAGCTTTCACAGTTTTCTACCCTTAAAAGTGATGGCAGTACTTATTCCATTGAGAGATACAAAGCGTTTTCTAGAGAGTGTTTCTTAACCCCCAAAAAAACTTGGGGGTTAAGAACTATCTTCAGAAGCTCAAACACAAATCAGGGAAGGACACTGCTTCAAATAATCTAGCAAATGGTTAGTAACTACAGAATCCTATGAAGACTAGAAAGACCCCAGCTAAGCATATGAATAGTAGTAGCAGCAGCTGCCTGTTAACCACGATAAAAAGTTTTAGGCCTTTCACACTCTAGTATATGTTGCTAAATGGATTAGTTATCAGAGCATTTTATTGTACCAAAGGAGGATTTATTCACTTCTTTGGGAGTCTAAAATGCCTAACGCCAGACCTACTGAGGCCAGCAAGAAGGGAGAGCACATTGAATACTTCATTGTCAATGTCTAATTGGGTCTGCAGGCACAATTCAGCCTCATCAGAGTCTGTCTTAAAAAAGAAAGCTCTGTTAGGTCAGACAAATACTTTTTATGTGGTTCTTAATTACTTTCCCATGGATTCCTTGTTTTCTAGGTCTTATCTGTTCAGTAATTGTACTAAAACACAAATTATATCAAACATTTAAGCAGCACACAGAGCAGAGTAGTTAGAATCCCAAAAACCCATATGTTAATGACCACGATCTTGCATTAGGAACTTTAACCTAATGCTACCATGGTGTAACCTTTTCTTTTTGCGTATTCAAGGACCTCTGCGTGTTCTGAAGATAAAGTTAGCCCTACATTTCAAGTTAAGGCTATCCAGGAAGAATGTCTTTGGCAATCTCTTTCAGCTTCCCTCTTCTGGCATGTGTATAGCCTGTAGGTACTTAACAGAGGTAAAAAAATTTATATGGCGCTAGGTGGCTAGAGAAGCTTCAGTTTGCTCCACGGTTTGGAATTTTAGAGGAAGCATTTTTTTTCCCTGAGTGTTTTTTATTCTGTCATTCCAGCGGCTTCATATACAGATAGCTCTGATGATGAGACATCGCCCAGGGACAAGCAGCAAAAGAACTCTAAGGGAAGCAGTGACTTCTGTGTTAAGAACATCAAACAGGCAGAGTTTGGACGAAGAGAAATTGAAATTGCTGAACAAGGTAAAGAAAACAAGCACCTTTTCCTTCTTAACCTACCTGTGTCTTTTTGTCCATATTAATCCCTTTTTATGTCTGGGGTCTGGTAGCTTGTGAAATTTCTATGTGATAAGAATACTTATAACAAAAGAAATGAGTTCAAGAAACACTGGGGAAATCTGGCAAGTCTAGAAGGAACCCTGTATTTAAAAAAAAAAAAAAAAGGGAGAGAGACTGGATAAGGACTGGAATATAGAGAATCAGAACCCTGGAGCATTTGCCTCCAAAAGCCCTTTATAAAGGAAAATACAGGTTTAATGTCTTGATCCCTGGAGAAACCTAATCTAACCTGATCAGGGGAAGGATCTTAACTTAAGAAAACAAGTTTTTCTGTTTGTTCTTTTATCTCTTATTCCTTCTTCTTTAATATTGCTGTATTTATTGGGCCTTTTCAGAAATGCCTGCATTGATGGCTTTGAGGAAGAGAGCTCAAGGAGAAAAGCCTTTGGCTGGAGCCAAAATCGTGGGTTGCACACACATCACTGCTCAGACTGCTGTGAGTTCTTTTCTTTTCTCCTTTTAATAACAATAGTTAATAATAGCCACGAGCTACTGAAAGCTTACAACATGCCAAGCACCGAGTTAAGAGCTTAACAAGTATTAGCTCATTAATCCTTATAATGGCCATATAAAGCAGGTATTCTTGTTTCCATTTTATAAACGAAGAAGCTGAGGCTCAGAGGGCTTAAGATATTTGTTTAAGGTTATACAGCTAGAAATCACAGAGTCAAGATTTTAACTTCAATATACAGTAGTCCCCTTGCCTTGTCTGTGGGGGAAAAGTTTTAAGACCCCTAGTGGACACCTGAAACTTCAGACAGTACTGAACCCTATATATACTATGTTTTTTCCTATACATATATACCTATAATCAAGTTTAATTTATGCAATTGGCGCTGCATGTCCACCAGTTCTGCTTCCTGAGGATTTGACCAACTGCAGATCAAAAATATTCAGAAAATAAAATAATACAACAATACAAAATAACAAGAAATATAACAACTATTTACATAGCATTTACACTGTATTGGGTACTATAAATAACCTAGAGATGCTTTAAAATATACAGAAGGATGTGCACAGATTATATGCAAACACTGCATCATTTTATATAAGGGACATGAGCATCCTCAGATTTTGGTATCCATGGGAGTGCTGGAATAAATCCCCTGAGGATACTGAGAGACAGCTATAAATTCAGCACAGTAAGAAATGAACAACAGTAACTCAAAATAAAAGAGAGCAATTACAACAACAGACTGTAATAAAAGTTATGTCACATAAAGGAATTTATCACAGTACATAGCAGAAAGTCCAAAGGGAAGGCAGACTTCAGATGCAGGATCTCAGGGCTCCAGCTTCACCTCTCTGATTCTCTTGGAGCTGCCTCCTCAGTATGCTTACTTCACCCTCAAGCTGATAGCAAGATGCTTACAACTATTCTAGTCATCACAAACTGACATGAAAAGGAAGAGGGACCATTTCTTCCTCACTCAAGAGAAGTCCCTCCAGGATGCTCCATCGTGTCTCATTGGGCAGAACTGGATCATGTATCTGTGCTCCACCAGTCCTACCGAGGGGTGTGGAATTACCATGATTTGCTTACACCAGTGATTCCTACCTTACTCTCATCAGTTTTAATGTCCCCTTTTTATTAAAAAACTTTTTTTTTTGCAGTGTCCCTGAACTATCCTGAAATGAAATTCAGATATAACATGTCTAGGTACATATAATCTTTAAAAAAAAAATCAATATAAGATCTTAACTGAAATATGAAGAGGAATAAAAGAAAGTACAATACTTAAAATAATGTGTATTTCAATATGTAAATACTTGAGGACAACTATAGTAGAACAATCAGATATTTGTACTATTTCACAGTATTATTTGAAATAGTATTATTTGAAGACAGAAATAAATGTGTTATTGATTCCAGAGCATCAGAGCAGCATTGCCATGATTTTCTGAAGTAGTAAACAACTTTTTGTAATCTTCTAAACAATAAGAACAACAAAAAGTATGAGTTTTCTCTTCATTTACATAGCTGTTACATTCCTGGAAAAACTATTGTTTTGTATTAAAACTACAAAACTACTTTTTGCTAATTTGTAAAGTGGAATTAGGTTCTAAACTCAGATAATTGTAGATAGGTTTTTCACCCATGTGAACTTTTATTGGGACATTTGAAAATTGTACCAGCTGCAACACAGTTTTTTGTTGAGACACTTTCAAAATGTCCAGATTCCTGGTCCTGCCCACTAAATGCCAATAGCACTCCCCTTCCAATTATTGTGGCAACCAAAAATGCCCCCACAATTTTCTAGATCTCCTCTTTTATCACCAGAGATGCAATATATATGGAGTTGCTAACCATAATGAGACCACTATCGGGAAATTGTTATATTGAGCAGTGGTCTGGAATCTTTTATGGGGATTCATAAGATCTGGGTCATCTGTGTGGCTAGATCAGCTTTCCAAAGATTGTCTCTCCCAAAGCACAACACTTATGTGGTCACATTCCTGATTAAGAACATTAGAGATTCCTCAAGGTACAGACAGCTTCTATTAGCATCTTCACTATGAAACTTTTCTGGGTTATGTGTTCTCTGAGGACAAGAGTACCCTGACTGCTCAAAATTAATATAATAAATTGAAAAGCTATCTGTTTTGGAGCTACAAACTAATGAATCAAGACAGAAACACTCTTGAATCTTTTTTGGCCTGCTCAGTCAGCGACATGAGACTTTAGTGTGGTAGCTTAAAATAGTAAGTGCTTCTCTACTGTCTCATGTTGCTGAATTACATCTAGTTTGTTTTTTACCCTTAGGCTCAGTGAGCATTACCACCTTTCATGGTTCCCTTTCTATTTTTTTCCTGAATGGATTAATCACAATTAGCTTACCAATTTTAATATTAATTTATTGTTTCCACCCCACATTTTTTTCCTTTAAAAAAATAACGACAAAGAAATTATGCTTTGTTTGCCAACCTAATACTCTTTCACTCTTGTCTTAGTTCATTTGGGCTGCTATAACAAAATACCTTAGACTGGGTAATTAATAAACAATAGATATTTATTGTTCACAGTTCTGGAGGCTAGGAAGTCCAAGATCAAGGCGCCAGCAGATTCAGTATCTGGTGAGGGCCTGTTCCTTATAGATGGCGCTTTCTATGTGCCCTCACATGGCCAAAGGGGCAAGCAAGCTTCCTCAGGCTTGTTTTATAAGTACACTAATCCCATCTGTGAGGGCAGAAATCTCATGTCTAATCACCTTCCAATCACTTCCATAATCACCTTTTAATACCATCACCTAGGGGGTTAGTTTTTAACATATGACTCTGGGGGAGGAGAACATACATTCAGACCATAGCAATCCCCAAATACCTTAGTGTGTATTTTCTACAAACAAGGACATTTTCCTGTACTAGCAGTATAACCATCAGAAGTAGAAAATTAACATTGATTCATTATTACCATCCAATCCTTAGATCCCACTGGAGTTTCGCTTGTTGTTCTGATAATATTTTTCTAACAAAAGAATCCAATCCATGGTTATATGTCACATTTAGTTGTCATGTCTTTTTAATCTTCATTAGTACAGAACAGTTTCTCAGTCTTTCTTTGATTTTCATGACCTTGACACTTTTGAAGATTACAGATGAATTATTTTGTAGAATTTCCTCAATTTGGATTTTTCTGATGCTTCCTCATTATGAGATTCAGGCTATACATCTATGGTGGGAATTCAGGGAAGTGATATATCCTATCAGGTGGCACATGATTTCAGTTTGTCCCAGAACTGATGATATTCACTTTAATCCCTTGATTGAGGTGGTGTCTCCCAGGATTTTCCTCTGTAAAAGTTTTTTTCCCAGTTTATAATTAATATGTTTTTTGGGCTGGGTGTGATGGCTCACGCCTGTAATCCCAGCACTTTGGGAGGTCAAGGTTGGCAGATCACTTGAACCCAGGAGTTGAAGACTAGCCTAGGCAACATGGTAAAACCCCATCTCTACAAAAAAAATACAAAAGTTAGCCAGGTGTGGTGGCATGTGCCTGTAGTTCCAGCTACTTGGGAGGCTGAGGTGGGAGGATTGATTGAGCCCGAAAGGTCGAGATTGCAGTGAGCAGTGAGCTGAGATCGCACTGCACTCCAGCCTGGGTGACAGAGTGAGACCCTGTCTCAAAAATAAATAAAAATAGAATTAATATGTTTATGTGAGATAGTACTATGAAACTGTAAATATCTCATTCTTTATCTTACTTTGATTTATTCATTATTTTTATTTGTATGGAATCATTGTTTCCTATTTTATTTAATAGGTTATAATCCATTACTATCATTACTTATTTACATGATCATCTTGTTCCCAGTTTGACCAGGGAGAGCCTCTTCAGTGTGGCTTCTGTGACTTCTTTTGTCTTTTGATATATCCCTTTCATTCTTTGAACATTTCCTTGCTTTTGGTACAAGATCACCTAAGCTCATCTTGAACATTCCATGCCCTACTCTTGGAACCAGCCATTTCTCCCAGAATGCCTAGCTCCTTTTAGTGGATCTGGGCACTAATGTGCTCTTTGCTTTTGAAATGTCATTGTTCCCAGATCCTCTTTTTTCCCTTTCCATACATGTAACTGGAGTTCCAGAAGGCAAAGAGGGAAAGAATCCATAGATTCCCATAGACCCCATAGATTTTGAGCACTCCGTTGTGATTTTTTTCTGCCAGTCTTCTTCTTTTTGTATTTCAGTTCAGTAATTTCTTTTTTTGTTGTTGTTTTGTTTTGTTGAGTAGGGTCTCACTGTGTCACCCAGGCTGGAGTGCAGTGGTACAATCATTGCAGGCTCATTGCAGCCTCAAACTCCCGGGCTCAAGCGATCCTCCTGCCCCAGCCTCCCAAGTAACTGGGACTACAGGCATATACCACTATGCCTGGCTAATTCTTTTAAATTTTTGTAGAGAAGAGATCTTGCTGTGATGCCCAGGCTGGTCTCAAACTCCTGGCCTCAAGCGATCTCCTGCCTCAGCCTTTCAAAGCGCTAGGGTTACAGGCATGAGCCACTGTGCCTGGCTCAGTTCAGTAATTTTTATTGGTCTATCTTCAGGTTCACTGATTCTGTCCTTGGATGTGCCCGGTCTCATGATAAACCTGTTGAAGAAACTTTTAATCTGACTTTTTTTTTTTCTGGCATTTGTATTTGACTTTTTTTTTTTTTTTTTTTTTGAGACAGAGTTTTGCTCTTGTTGCCCAGGCTGGAGTGCAACGGTGCAATCTTGGCTCACCACAACCTCCACCTCCTGGGATCAAGCGATTCTCCTGCCTCAGCCTCCCGAATAACTGGGATTAAAGGCATGTGGCACCAAGCAGCTAATTTTGTATTTTTAGTAGAGATGGGGTTTCTCCATGTTGGTCAGGCTGGTCTCAAACTCCCGACCCCAGGTGATCTGCCCACCTTGGCCTCCCAGAGTGCTGGCCTTTACAGGCCTGAGCCACTGCACCCAGCCTGTATTTGACTTTTTATTGTTTCCATCTCTGCTGAAATTTTCTATCTATTCATAGATGTTGTCTATCTTTCTCAACTAGATCCTTTAACATAAACATATTAGTCCAGCCTGGGCAATATAGCAAGATCCTGTGTATAAAAAAATATAAATAAATAACATAAACATATTAATCATAGTTATTTTATATCTCCTGTCTGATCAAACATCTGGCTCATCTGAGAGCCTGCCTCTGTTGTTTACTTATTTCCTGACAGTGGGTTTTTTTTTTACTTTTTGTATGTCCTGACATTTTTAATTGAGTGGTAGTATATTAGTTTTCATTATAGTCATGAATTGGGCTGAATTTAGAGTTTGTTGTATACCAACAAAGGCTTCAAATTCCTCCAGCAGTGGACTGCTATAACCTTGTGATTTGAGGTTACCAAAGGACATTCCTCAGTGCTTCTGCTTTACCCTCAGCCTTCAGCTACTTCTGCACATGTGTGCCACAGAAGTGTCCTCTTTTCAAGTACCTGCCTCATCTGCCGCACTAGACTGCTGCTCTTTGTTTCCTGGGGCTAAGCACATGGTGAGGGCAAGTGGGGTTCTTGGATCTCTGGTGCAGTCTCAGTCTTAGGCAGACCTCTGTGAGGGGCAGGGTTTTCTCAATATTCCTGCCTCTCCTATCTGTAGCAGCCAAACTTTGCCTTGAATCTGTGGTGGGTCTTGGGCAAGACATATTTTCCTGCCCTTCCTGGAGAGCTGGAGAGGTAGCAGATCCTTACTTTGTATCAGTGAACTGTCCTGGGCCCAAGAGGTTTTCCTGTGCCTCTCCCAGAGGCAGAGTTTTTGCTTCTGCCTTCCTCCAGAAACAGTGGATCTTTGCCTAGTCCCTAATGGCAGGCCCAATTCCTGCTCTTCCTACAGCTTGAGGCTTTGGTTCCTATGAGAGAAGAGTGTAGGGAAGTGCCCAGGTTTCATGTCTGTTTCTGAGCACAGCCAATCAGCTCCCTGCCCCAGTCTTTCTTTTGAGCACTGGGTGGAAGCCTCTGGAAAACAGCCTGCATGTGAATGGGAAATCTACTTGTGTCTGGAGCTTCAAAAAAATTCCACATTGACACACTTTCCCACACCCAGCCTTTAGTAATTGTTCAAAAGTTTAGCTGATATTTTCTTATCCTTATCTGTGGCAGCCATTTCTTCCTCCCATGCACTGCCAAAGGTGAAACAGTCTTCCCTCTCTCTTTAAAAGGATTTGTCACTCTTTGGAGGGCAGTTCACTTCTGTGCTTTATGACCTCAAATCTTTGATGGGCTCAAGAAAAGTTTGGCTTTGTAGATTACCCAGTTTTTGGGGTTTGTGTGTGTTTGTGTGTTTATTTGTTCATTTATTTGTTTGTTTGTTTTGTTCTGTTTTGAGACGGAGTCTTGCTCTGTTGCCCAGCCTGGACTGCAGTGGCACAATCTCGGCTCACTGCAAGCTCTGCCTCCCAGGTTCACACCATTCTCCTGGCTCAGCCTCCCGAGTAGCTGGGACTACAGGCGCCCGCTACCACACCCGGCTAATTTTTTTTTGTATTTTTAGTAGAGATGGGGTTTCACCGTGTTAGCCAGGATAGTCTCGATCTCCTGACCTTGTGATCTGCCCGCCTCGGCCTCCCAAAGTGCTGGGATTACAGGCGTGAGCCACCGCGCCCCGCCATTTGTTTGTTTTTGAGACAGAGCTTTGCTCTTGTTGCCCAGGCTGGAGTGCAATGGTGCAATCTCAGCTCACTGCAATCTTCGCCTCACCGTTTCAAGCCATTGTCCTGCCTCAGCCTCCCGAGTAGCTGGGATTACAGGCATGCGCCACCATGCCTGGCTAATTTTTCTGTATTTTTAGTAGAGATAGGGTTTCACCATGTTGGCCAGGCTGGTCTCAAACTCCTGACCTCAGGTGATCCGCCCACCTCAGCCTCCCAAAGTGGGATTACAGTCATGAGCCACCGTGCCTGGCCGTGTGTTTGGTTTTTTGGAGACAGGGTCTCACTCTGTTGTCCAGGCTGGAGTGCAGTGGCACAGTCATGACTCACTACAACCTCCATCTCCCAGGCTCAAGCAGTCCTCCCACCTCAGCCTTCCTAGTAGCTACCCAGCTTTTTCCTGTCGTTAAGGTGGGAGCTTCTCTTGTAGCTTTGTATGTTCTAAGCAGAAGCAGAACTGTAAATCTGTTTTTTTCAGAAAAGTTTTGGCTCTGGAGTCCTTGGTTTATTAAATCTTATGGGGAAGCTTAATTTAAATTGGTAAAAACATAGAGTCAGCTGGAGCCTCCCTCTTCCCATGGCTTCCCCCAATACTTGCCTTCTTAGAATACTGAAGAGGTTCTGTAGAGCCCAATTTGAAAATCACTGGCTTAAGTCATTCCCGTTGTATTTTCTGATTGTAAAATGTATAAACTTTATCTCCTTGACTAGTTGTTTGGCCCAGGCTTGCTCATACCCTGCTTTGTCTTTAATACAGGTGCTTATGGAAACTCTGGGTGCTCTGGGGGCCCAGTGCCGATGGGCTGCCTGCAACATCTATTCCACTCTCAATGAAGTGGCTGCTGCTCTAGCAGAAAGTGGTAAGAGCTTATTCTCTGTGCCGTTGGCTAAAGTAAGTCTATTTGGAGACTTACTTTATGTTTCAGCATAAATCTTTAAAGAAGGTTGACAATAAAAGAACTATCTTGGAAGAAATGAATCTCGATTCTTCATGAATTTGCTCTTTTTCTGGCCTTCGCTTGTCAAATATGATCTAGTTAACTTTGCTATTTTACAGTTGACAAATATCTACCTATGTCTAATATTCTATTGTTAGGTAATGCTTTGTTTTAACTCACTAATTCACTAATAGCAGAGCACTAATGAACACTACTCACTGAGGTAACATGGATTAAAGGAGAAAATGCTTCAGCCATAGTTTTGTGACTCTGTTGGTTTTCCAGCAAGTAATTTGCCCTGACTTAATGCTTGGTGTTTCTGCTTCAGCAGTAAAGAAGACTTGACCTGGCAGATTAATATTTGATCACAACATCCACTGGTACTTGATGGACAAAAGAAATAGAGAAATTTGGACTTTGCCAGCCTCTTGCCTTTACTCTTTGGCAGTACAGCTAGCACTCTCAGCATTTCATTTGTTCTTTCATTTTAATTTACTTATTTATAAGATTTTATGGCTGTATATATGATAGAAAAATATTTAATACTTTATTAATACAAATATTAAATGTGTACCCCAGTGAATTGTACATACGCATTCATTTCTTTTCCTTTTTTTAAAAGTAGAAACGGAGTCTTGCTGTGTCACCCAGGCTGGGGTGCAGTAGTGCAGTCATGTTTCACTGCATCCTTCAATTCCTAGGAACAGGTGATCCTCCCACTTCAGTCTTCTGAGTAGCTGGGACTTCAGGCATGTGCCACCATGCCCAGCTAATTTAAAAAAAATGTTTGAAGACACAGAGTCTTGCTGTGTTGCTCAGGCTGGTCTCAAACAGCCAGCCTCAAGTGATCCTCCTGCCTCATCCTCCCAAAGTGCTGGGATTACAGGTGTGAGCCACCATGCCCAGCCCATTTCTTTTTTCTGTTTTTTTTTTTAATTTAATTTAATTTTTATTTTTTATTTTTATTTATTTATTTTTTTGAGATGAAGTCTCACTCTGTCGCCCAGGCTGGAGTGCAGTGGTGTGATCTCGGCTCACTGAAACCTCTGCCTCCCAGGTTCAAGCGATTCTCCTGCCTCAGCCTCCTGAGTAGCTGGGATTACAGGTGCCCTCCACTATACCCGGCTAATTTTTGTATTTTTAGTAGAGACGGGGTTTCACCATGTTAGTCAGGCTGGTCTCGAACTCCTGACCTCAGATGATCTGCCTGCCTCGGCCTCCCAAAGTGCTGGGATTACAGGTGTGAGCCACCGCACCCGGCTGCCCCATTTTTTTTTTTTAAACAAATGCTTACTGACCTACGCTAAGAGCTGTAAGGGCAAATGAGACAATGTCCTTACCCTCAGAATCTTATATTTTGGTGAGATAATACACATATATAAATAATGATGATACAAGGACATATATAATAAATGCCATGACAGATTATAAATCCATATTCACTACACAAACAAGAGGCTTAGAAAAGTTCAGATTCCCACTTTGGGAGGCTGAGGCAGGTGGATCACCTGAGGTCAGGAATTCAAGACCAGCATGGCCAACATGGTGAAACCCTGTCTCTACTAACAGTACAAAAATTAGCTGAGTGTGGTGGTGCAGGCCTGTAATCCTAGCTACTCATGAGGCTGAGGCAGGAGAATCGCTTGAACCCAGGAGGCGGAGGCTGCAGTGAGCCGAGATCACGCCACTGCACTCCAGCCTGGGTGACAGAGTGAGACTCCATCTCAAAAAAAAAAAAAAAAAAAAAAAAAAAAAGAGGCCAGGCGCGGTGGCTCACACCTGTAATCCCAGCACTTTGGGAGCCTGAGGCGGGCGGATCATGAAGTCAGAAGTTCGAGACCAGCCTGGCCAATATGGTGAAACCCCGTCTTTACTAAAAGTACAAAAATTAGCTGGGCGTGGTGCCACGCACCTGTAGTCCCAGCTTCTCAGGAGGCTAAGGCAGGAGAATCGCTTGAACCCAGGAGGCAGAGGTTGCAGTGAGCCGAGATTATGCCACTGCACTCCAGCCTGGGTGACAGAGCAAGACTCCGTCTCAAAAAAAAAAAAGAAAAGAAAAGTTAAGATTCCTTGAGAGCTCATTTCCAGCTGGGTTAATCAGACTTCATTAGGAACATGACACTTAACTGGGCTATGAATTCTAGTAACGTTTTAGCAAGTGGAGAAACACGTAAGGGTTTTTTTCTTAATAATAGGGTGGAATGATTAAAGTATAGAAGCAAGAAAAATTAAAGTGTAATTGGGAAATGGTGAGAATGCCAGTTTGAGTGGATCAAGAAGTACCTGTTTCTGGTTTTTGTTTTCCCTCTAGTCACTTTTTTTTTTTTTTTTTTGAGACAGAGTCGCGCCCTGTCGCCCAGGCTGGAGTGCAGTGGCACGATCTTGGCTCACTGCAACCTCCGCTTCCCAGGTTCAAGCAATTCTCCTGCGTCAGGCTCCCAAGTAGCTGAGATTACAGGCATGCACCACCACGCCCAACTAATTTTTGTATTTTTAGTAGAGACAGGTTTCATCATGTTGGCCAGGCTGGCCTTGAACTCCTGACCTCAGGTGATCCACCCGGCTCAGCCTCCCAAGGTGCTGGGATTTCAGGAGTGAGCCACCGCACCTGGCCCCCTTTCATTACATTTTAAACAACTGTCATACTTTTGTCCATTCTGCTTGTCCTCCTTGGGCTAATAAGAGCAGAATGACCATCAAAGACAAAGGAATGGATAAAGGGGCTGAAGGCAACGCCAATCAGTGAAGAATGTCAATCCAAGGAGTATAGCAGAATGAGAGAGTTGGAAATTAGGAAAAACCAGAATCTTCTCACTAAAATTAGGGAGTCAGCCTTTTTTGGTCTTTAATGGTTTCTCTTTGTTCCTTTTTTTACCAGGATTTCCTGTTTTTGCCTGGAAGGGAGAGTCAGAAGATGACTTTTGGTGGTGTATTGATAGATGTGTGAATGTGGAGGGCTGGCAGCCAAACATGGTGGGTCAGATTTCTGCTAACACAATTCTGTAGGGGTCAGGAATGGGGATGGGTGGAGGTTATGGCCTGGGAGAGGGTTTTCCAACAAGAAGGAAGGAAAATGGCTTCATTTCTATCTGATATACCTGGGTTTCCAGCAGAACTAGATTTTTATGCTATGGGTATCCCAAGAGTATTGAAGCTCTTATAACCTCAGAGTGCCTTAATTATTGGTTCTAATGTTGGAAGCATTTATATTCATTAGAAACATTAAAGCACTGCCCAGGATTCACATGTGGCTGGTTAAAAAACAATAGTAATGAGTTTCCATCCCCTGCTACTGCCTACTTCCCACCCCTTACAACAACCAAAAAACCCAAACAAACCACCCCAGAACTCTGGAGATACTTAGCCTTCTCTCTAGAATCCATATACTTGTAATGTTAGTCAGGACTAGAAAAAAAATAAAAATAATATTCATATAATGAATTTATAGTAAACCTGAAGAGCTTACAAGTTCAAATTTCTTCTCCTTATATTCTTTCCCCACATTAAAAAAGACGAGATGAAGTTTTAGGGTTTTAATTTTTGTTTCATTTTTATTTTTGTTTTATTTTTTAGAAGATCAAGTCTTGAAGCCTGATAGCACATTAGATTTGCAGAGAGGCAAAAAGCTACACAAAGGGCCAGGTGTGGTGGCCTGTAATCCCAGCACTTTGGGAGCCCAAGGCAGGTGGATTACTTCAGCCCAGGAGTTCGAGACCAGCCTGGGCAACATAGGCTTTCTACAAAAAATACAAAAATTAGCAGGATGTGTTGGCATGCACCTGTAGTAGTAGTCCCAGCTACTTAGGAGGCTGGGACTCCTAAGTGGGAGGATCACTTGAGCCCAGGAGGTGGAGGTTGCAGTGAGCTGAGATCACACCACTGCAGTCCAGCCTGGGTGAAAGAGTGAAACCATGCCCCCATCCCAGCGCCCCCCCCCCCGCAAAAAAGCTACACAAAGTATAAGGTGCTCCTATTTTGCACATAATTCTGCCCTCTCCCCCAGGGGGAGGGGGCAGAAATTAGGGAATGTACTGAGAAAAGAATCCCTGAAGCTCTAGTCCAACCATTGCTTGCTGCTGAAGGCTGCAGAGCAGGCCTCACTTGGTGCATGGCAGAGAAGTAGCTTCTTTCTGAATTCTGTGATCCAGGTCACACTGCACCAGGCTTGTTTGAGGAAGCTGGGTTAGAGCTTCATATCCTAAAGGAGTGGGGGAGCAGAGTTGACAGTGGCTGTAAGATGAGTCAGCTCATTCCAACAGTTTTAATAGTGACACAAGGGAGTGTGACTGACAGATGCTGAAGCAGATATGCCAGGGGGTTTCTCCTGGGAATAAAACATTGATTTTTAAAGTCAGGAACCCAGGGAGGACATTAGGATTATACCTGGAGAACTTTTACAAACTGTAGAACCAGCACAAACTGCTAGGAAGGTTAATAAAGAGAGTAAGACAAGGACAAAAACAGTTGTCACCCCAGAAAACAGGACCCATACCTGTTTGGATTCTGTCAAGATTTAGTACTTCTCCTTGCTTCCCAACCTCTGGAAGATTTCCTGATGACAAGAATTTTCTGCAGTAGATTTACATGGTGAGAATTATGGGCAGCATTCATTAAGTAAATCTTAGAGACAGCAACTACTGTCTCTAGTGGATAAGAATAGTGAAACTTACAACACAGAGTTTCCAGTTGTTCAATCTCTCTTGTCTCTTATCTTTTCTGTGGAAGGGAAAACTTCATCAGGGATTCCATACATGGAGAATGGGAGAGAGAAACTCAGAAGAGCTTTTTGCTTTCTTGGGGCATCTGTTCTGGGGGTTTCTACTTGTAGTATGGAGCAAGTACAAGAGCTTTGATGAGAGTCCTAACTTGGATCCTGGTTCTCAAGCAAGGTTTGAGTGAGAGAAAATAGGTCAACAGCAAGAGCAAAAGCAAAAAAGAGATCAGGTGTTAGACATGAGATTGGGGAGTTTGTGTACTCTGGGGTCCAGAATGGCAGTTTTGGCACTTATAGTAGAGTTGATAATTGATGAGACTGCAAGATGGGTGCATGTCAGCAGCGGGCAACCCAGTTCTGTGGGACTTTCCAGGAGGATGGGTATAACAATTTGCAGAGTCCTGCTAAACACTTCTGACAGCCTAGGGAAGGACTGAAGTGCCACAGCCTCGTGCCTAACAATGTTCTAAGCTGGTTTTTCTTTAGCTTTATAATTCAAAAGCTTTTCTCTGCTGATGAAAGCTCCAGTGGGCACAGCGTTGTGTTTATCTTTAATCCCAACCTGAAATAGTGATAGATGAGCTGTTCAGAGGCATGCTTGCACACCTACATGCTGCACGGTTCCCTGGTTATTTTTAATTTGGTTTGTACAGAGTGTGAGGTTGTGCTAGGCAAAACCCTACAGTGCTGCCTGATATTTTGGGTGGGAGAGTGCCTATACTTTGGGAGAAGAAAAGGATTAAGGAATACAGTTTTATAAACCATTGTTCTGACAGGGAGACTTAATTATCTAACCATTTATTGATTTATTTTTCTTTTTTTTCTCAAGAGGCTGTGTAAACTGAGGCCTTTTATTTAAACTAAGTCTTGACTGAATATATTTAAAGTCCCTTTAGGCTTTCTGAATACCTATAGTAGATTCAAGATCTAGTGGCCTAGTAACTACAAGTTACCAATCCATAAGAAAATCCTCGGTTAGTTGCTGTATATTTTGATACAGTAGATATGTCATGGGGAGGGTCGTTTGGCTGCGCGAATTACAATTGGCCTTTCTCCTCTCATTGTCTTTTACTTCAATATAATGACTATTTGGCAGATTATTGTATTTACTCTGGCTTTAAGTTACTTTTCATAACCATATGGGAAATTTTAAATATCTGTAAATTGCTAATTAGATTGGGATGCAAGACCCAGAGAAGCACTGAAGCCTTGAGGCTTCAGCAAAGTGAATGACGTTATTGATGCTTACTATTGCAGATCTTGGATGATGGAGGGGATCTTACCCACTGGATTTATAAAAAGTATCCCAACATGTTTAAGAAAATCAAGGGCATAGTAGAGGAGAGTGTTACTGGAGTTCACAGGTAAGATTTGACATGGGCATACCTGGTTTTATGCAGTCTAGACATAAAATCTTATAAACACATACCTATAAAACACATGTTAAAAATTGGAGCCTGGGCCGGGCGCGGTGGCTCACGCCTGTAATCCCAGCACTTTGGGAGGCTGAGGTGGGCGGATCACGAGGTCAGGAGATCAAGACCATCCTGGCTAACACGGTGAAACCCCATCTCTACTAAAAATACAAAAAAATTAGCCTGGTGTGGTGGGCGCCTGTAGTCCCAGCTACTCGGGAGGCTGAGGGAGGAGAATGGCATGAACCCAGGAGGCAGAGCTTGCAGTGAGCAGAGATCGTGCCACTGCACTCCAGCCTGGGTGACAGAGCGAGACTCCATCTCAAAAAAAAAAAAAAAAAAAAAAAAAATTGGAGCCTGCTATGAGGTAACCACATCTCAGCTTGCTATGAGGTGAGCAGATCTCTGTTGTTTTTTTTTTTAATTAACAACACAAATAATGAACCTAAAATAGTGAGAAGGGGGCAGGTGGGAGAACAAGTGAAGTCCTCATGTTTTCTAGTGATTGTAAACAATTAACTTGTCCTTTTTGGACACATATATTCATTCATTCATTCAACAAATATTTATTGAACTTCTACAATGAATGAGGAACTGCTCTAGATGCTAGGAATCTAGCAGTAGACAAAACAGACAGAAAAAAACTCTGCCATCTTAGAGCTTACATTCTTACATGGAGAGCAAGGATGTAGGGTTCTGCTTCTCAAATGAGTAATAATTCTCTGAGTAAAATTGAAATTATTTCAGTTCAATTTCTGTGATCATTTCTATGATTTATTTCACCCATAAAGAACTAAAAGTATGAAAAAAAAAGTTTTAGGGAAGTAAATTCTGAACCAGCCACCATCACTGCTTCAATACATTATCATCTTTTTGAATGTACAAAACTGAGGTCAGGAGTTCAAGACCAGCCTGGCCAACGTGGTGAAACCCCGTCTCTACTAAAAATACAAAAATTAGCTGAGTGTGGTGGCGGGCGCCTATAATCCCAGCTACTCAGGAGGCTGAAGCACAAAAATCGCTTGAACCCTGGAGGCAGAGGTTGCAGTAAGCTGAGATCACACCATTGCTCTCCAGCGGGGACAACAAGAGTGAAACTCCATCTCAAAACAAACAAACAAACAATAAAAACACAAACAGCCAGGCGTAGTCTCATGCACTTGTAGTTCTGGCAGGCAGGGAGACCAGTGCAGATTTAGTGAACATTGTACCTAGTAGGTAATTTTTCAACCTTCAACCTGCTCCCACTCTCCCACTTTTTATAGTCTCCAGTGAAGGCCTTAAAATTTAGAGGTGGGTCAAGGATTTCCCCCACATGACTTTTGAATAAAATCTTTATCGTGAAGCTATATATGCAGGCTCTAGAAAGATATTCTTTATTTCTCAGTGGCCACCTAATAGGATGAAACTAGTCATGTCTCATGGTCTCATGCCTACCCAATCAACGTATTTCTGGGGCCTCCTATGAAAGCAATGGTAGATTGTAATGTCCTGGTGTTTTTTGTTCTTGGCTTCCCTCATCCTCAGGCTGTACCAACTGTCCAAAGCTGGGAAGCTGTGTGTTCCAGCCATGAATGTCAATGACTCAGTCACCAAACAGAAATTTGACAACCTCTACTGTTGCCGTGAATCAATTCTTGATGGGTAATGTTTATTATCTTTGAGATGAAGTTGTGATGTCAAGTTGAGATTCTAAGTTTTTTGGCTTTGGTTATTTCTGGAAAGGATTCATGTAGCACCTCTGGATAATGTCTCCATAAAGCCAGAGCTTTGTCACCTCGTAAATTAAAATTACATTATTTTTATTTTCTCCTTTGTATCTTTTCTATTTCTAAATATGATATTTTCAAAATATTATCTAATAAATGTATGTTGCTTTTATGTTTAAAAGTTACTGTGTTATCTACATCTTCTTCCTTTCTGCACCACTTGCAAGAAAGGGGGAAAAAAAAGGAAAAAAACCCTTACATACAGGATTGGTTAGATGGCAGGGAGTGAGAAAATATGTATTTTATTTAACCTTCCTGTCTGGTCATTAGTTTCTCTAGGATAGAAACCAGTCTTTCAGTGTTACAGGTCTTTTAGAATTTGTCTAGCAGGTTTTCTGGTCTTTACCAGAAAACCCCTTAAAAAAATAAAGAAACCAGACTTTCTTTCAAAATGAAAAACCAACCAAAAAACCCCATGAAAACAAAGAGATTCAATCTAACCTCAAGGGAGAAACAAGAGAAGATTTTTCTGATTTAATGTTTTTTTTTTTCCCCTAGACTTAAAAGGACAACAGACATGATGTTTGGTGGAAAGCAAGTGGTAGTCTGTGGCTATGGAGAGGTGAAGTTTAACCTTTCGTTTATTAGGTGTTTTAAATGGATTTTGTTGAAATATTCTGGAATTTTTTATTTGTATGGACATATGAGTACACCCTTTACCACTTTAGATGAGAAAAAGAATTTCAGAGGCCTTCTGGTTGAAGTAGACTTTCTTTTTCCCTTTGCGTTGCCGCCATTTTTCCTTAAGTTGACTTTCTGACTTGCTCCAGTACCACCGTTTGTGATGTTCTTTTTAGCTTGTGTTTTGATTATGAATCGTGAGTGTGGGTGTTCTTGTGCACATGAATGCGATAAGCAGGAGCCAGGGGTTTGTTTATGAGCTGCATTCAATTATTTGTTCTTCTCGTTTTCCCCAAGTATGAATCTATTCAGTGAAATTCCTCTCGTGGGTGGAAAGAGGGGGTGCACTTTACCAGAAGCTTTCAGAAATGGTTTTCTCAGTGACTTTCCTTAATATGTGTGCTCTCTCCCCTCTTCAGGTGGGGAAAGGGTGCTGTGCTGCCCTGAAAGCCATGGGCTCCATTGTGTATGTAACTGAAATTGACCCCATCTGTGCCCTGCAAGCCTGGTAAGCCTCTACGCTACCATCTCACTTGCAATCTCGGAGCTGTCTCCAAAGAATGGCCTGGTTGATGCCACACTTTATTTTAGAGGAGCCCAGATCCTCAGAGAGGCTGCAACTAACTCTAAGCATCTGTCTTTTAAAAAGGTCAAGGAGCTCTGCTTGGAGAGAGCAGAGACTATCAGAAAAGCGAAAATTTAGAAATCCTGTGGAGATAGTAACAGGGATTCTGTCAGCCAGAGAACAAGTAGCCCCTTACCTTCTCCATGTGTGATACTTGCCTTTCAAATAATGATCAGAAAAGAAATTGGCAGGCATCAGATGCCTTCTGATGTGTTACACTGAAAATAGACCTTCTGTGGTATTCCTCCCAAAAATGTATAACCTGAATCTAATTGTGAGGAAACATTAGACCAATCCCAGTTAAGGGTAAAATCTACTAACTCTGAGTGAAGCATATATGAGAATTATTTACACTAGTATTATAATTCTTAAGTTTGAAATGATTCTAAAATTAAAAGTTAAAACTTTTCTTATCTATAAAATGTGTGTAATCATACCTACCTCATAGGATTGTGAGAGTTCAGTAAAATAATAATTAGCATAGGCTGGGTATAATGGGTTCATGCCTGTAATCCCAGCACTTTGGGAGGCTGAGGCAGGAGGATTGCTTGCGCCCAGGAGTTCGAGACCAGCCTTGGCAACATAGGGAGACCCCATCTCTACAAATAATTTTTTTAAATTAGCTGGGTGTGGTGGTGCATGCCTGTGGTCCCAGCTACTTGGGAGGCTGAAGTAGGAGTATCACCTAAGCCTGGGAGGTGGAGGCTGCAGTGAGTTGTGATTATGCCACTACACTCCAGCCTGGGTGACCCAGCAAGACCGTGTCTCAAAATAATTATTATTCTATATTATACATTATATAACAAATACATAATTATATAAGGTACAGAGCTGCTGCCACATAATATATGCTCATTAAATAATAGCTGTTATTAAAATTGTCTCTTGCCATCCTCAGCAGGGTGGGAAATACCACTGTTCTTAAAAACTATTGCAGAGTCCAAGTGTCTGTAGCCTAGGGGAACCATCATCCTTCTGGTACACTAAGAATTTAGGAACCTGAACATATTTTAATACAAATTGATACTGTTCAGATACTGAACAGTTCAGATTATCCTGTAGACATGAATTGATCACTTACTATGCATTAGATACTGTGCTATGTGCTGAGAATGAATAAGATGAATATATAAATGAGATAAGGTCCTGCTTTTAGAAGCACACAGACAGATAACCACTGTGCAGCAAAGTAAGTGCTGTCATGGAGTTAAACAGCACATGCTTCTGTAGGAGCATAAAGGAGAAATTGCTTACTGAAGAGCAAGGGAGCAGGGTAGAAAGAGATGTCAGCAGAGCTGAGTCTTGACATTTGTATAGGTGTTTTCTTAGTTTGGAAGTATATTCCAGGTACTGGGAACATGTGTGTTGTCTCCAAGGAAGGAGATAGCATGGCAGATTTAAGAAGCTAGAAATATTTTAATGTAGTTGGCAGATGAAATACATTTGGGGGAGTGGTACTATCTAAGGTAGGAGTCATGGGAGTCATATGTCAATATAATCACATATCACTGTAAGTATTTGGGTCTTACTCTTATCCTGTCTTATCCTTAAGAACAGGCAGTCTCACTGAAGTATTTCAAGGAAAGGAAGCGACATGATCCAAATTGCATTTAGGAAAATCACTCTGCCAAATGATTTAGAAAGATGTAAACCTAGAGGCAATGAGATTGGGCCAGGGGTTACTATAGTAATCTAGGCAAGAAGTAATAAGACCTAAACTTAAGCAAGGCCAGTATGTATTAGAGAAGAGTAGAGAGATGAAAGAGACGTTTATGGAATTAAAGAAAAAGAGTCACCCAGATTTGGTGACAACTTCAATTCAGGAGAGGCAGCAAGGACATTCTTGTTTATATGGCTCATTCAGTTGGATGAACAGTGATGCTATTGATCAAGATAGAAAATATAGAAGAAGAAATAGATGAGATTATGGGTGCAGAGAAAATAATAAGTTTATTTTCAAACACAGTAAGTTTGAGATCCTTCTGGGACATTGATGAGGTGCTATCCAGTGGCTAATTTGATCCTTGGCTATGAAGCTTCAGAGAGATCTAAGCTAAAGTTACAAATGTAAAAATCAGCCATCTATCAGCAGTCATTTGCAGCCAAAGGAAGAGTATGGTTCTCTATAGTGAAAGAATAGAGAAAAGAATAAAGGCATAACCCTGCAGAGCACCAATATCCAAAGGTTGGCTGAAGTTGAGGAGAGGCAATTAAGAGAAGTAAGAGGAAAACCAGGAGAGATGTATCATGGAGTCCAAGGGGTATAGAGTTTTAAGAAGGCAAATAATGTTTAATGTAGTAGAAGAAATCAAATAATATAAGAGTCTAAGAAGTTGGGCATGGTGGTGTATGCCAATAGTCCTGGCTACTCAGGAGGCTGAGGCAGGAGGATTGCTTGAGGCCAAGAGTTAGAGGCTGTAGTGCACTATGATTATGCCTGTGACTAGCTACTGCACTCCAGCCTGGGCAGCATAGTGAGATTCCCATCTCTAAAAAAAAAAACACACACAGTTAAGAGTCTAAGAAATCTTGGGTTTGGCCTTCGGGGGATCACTGATGATCTTGGAGAGAGCACTTTCAATGGGGTAGTTGGTTAAATGGCTAAGTGGCACTTTCTACAGTTTCTAGAAATTTGGTCAGGGAATCTCATGGTAGCCCCTGGCTCCCTGTTATCAGGAAGAAATAAGTTCCATGATGCAAAGGAACCTTTTATTTCTGTCTTGTATGAACTAAGGAAATTGTTTGGATTTTTCACTTCTAAGAATAGTTCAGCTATCTCAAGAAATGACAGCAACTTGATATTAGCTTTTGAAGTCCTGTGTTAAAAGGCTCCCCAGCTGCCTGTTTAGGTTAATGGGTCATGCTTTATTTCAACAGTATGGATGGATTTCGACTGGTGAAATTAAATGAGGTCATCCGACAAGTGGACATTGTTATTACCTGTACAGGTATGATAATGACATTTTAAATGGGGTGGCACTTGGGAATGTTTTTATGGAGCAAGTGCAAGATGATTGGAAATATTCTGGAAACCCAAACTCTAAAAGCTAGAGAGAGATAGTAGCCTGCAAAGCCAGCCAGTCTTTCACATTCTTCCTAATTCTTTAGAGCTCCGACCAAAGGTGTATGATTAGGTTATTCCTATGTAAAAATGTTTCTCTTCACCCTTGAAGACAACTGTTATATCTCCATTCATCCTAGGAGATAGCTAGAGATGAGATTCACTTATAAAGTTTTATTTGGGAAGCCAGATGTTAAATGTACACTTGATTTTTTATTTTACCTCCAAAAGTGATGTATGTTTCTCTCTAGTATGTAATTAAGGCAAGGCTAGAGAGAAATTCTTCATAGTTAGAGAAAGTAGAAGAGGTTATTCTGTTAATTCCCAAAGAGGTAGATTTTGAGTTTTAAAGAATATGCAGAAATGGCTAGTTTCCTCTAGGGTAAGATACTTATTTTTATGTGGAACCATAAACTACAGGAACACTGGTTTTCTTTTATAATTCTATTTTAGAGGGGGAAATCAGACAGAATAAAAAAAAATTGTAGTTGTAGCCTCAGGAAGAAATAAGGGCAGAGAAGAGGGACCATAAGAAGCTGTTCTTGGTTCATATCAATCCCCTGGATCTCTTTTGTTGTTTTAAATAGAGATGAGGTCTCAGTCTCCAGGCTGGTCTCAAACTCCTGGCCTCAACGTGATTCTCCCACCTCTGCTTCCCAAAGTGATGGGATTATAGGTGTGAGCCACCCTGCCCAGCCTGGACCATTTTTTTTTTTTAATTGCTTTTTTGTGATCTGTAATTCATTCACTACACATTTCACACATTTAAAGTGTTCGCTGTTTTTTAGTAATTCACAGAGTTTGTACAACCATCACCACAATCTAATGTTTTTACTGAGTTGTAATTCACATTGTAATGTTCATGCTTTTAAAGTATGCAGTTCAATGGCTTTTAGTAAAGTTGTGGAACATCCCAATTATCGAATTTTTATCACGCCAAAAAGAAACCCCGTATCATTAGCAGTCACTCCTTATTCCATCCTCCATCATCCGCCAGGCCTAGGCAACCACCATTTCCCTATTCTGGACATTTCATATAAATGGAATCATAGCAACACCTGTGAAAAGAAGGGGAAAAAATAATAATTTTTTTAAAAAAGGAATCATTTATGGCTGGGCACGGTGGCTCACGCCTGTAATCCCAGCACTTCAAGAGGCCAAGATGGGTGGACCACCTGAGGTCAGGAGTTCGAGACCAGCCTGGCCAACATGGTGAAACCCCGTCTCTACTAAAAATACAAAAAATTAGCCAGATGTGATGGCAGGTGCCTGTAGTCTCAGCTACAGGAGTGTGAGGCAGGAGAATTGCTTGAAACCGGAAGGTGGAGGTTGCAGTGAGCCAAGATTGTGCCATTGCACTCCAGCCTGGGCAACAAGAGTGAAACTCCTTCTCAAAAAAAAAAAAAAGGAATCATTCAATATAATGTTTTCAGGGCCTCCCCATGTGATGACATATATCAGTACCTTATTCCTTTTTATTGCTGAGTAATGTATCATTGTATGGTTATACTGTATTTTATTTACCCATTCATTAACTGGTAGACATTTGGGTTGTTTTCACTTTTTGGCTATTAGGAATAATGCTGCTATGAACATTGAATACAAGTTTTTATGTGGACATATATTTTCAGTTCCCTTGGGTGTATAGTAAGAGTAGAATTGCTGGATCATATAGTAACTTTGTTTTTAACATTTTCAGGCTGGGTGTGGTGGCTCACACCTGTAATCCCAGCACTTTGGAAGGCCAAAGTAGGCAGAGCACTTGAGCCCAGGAGTTCAGACCAGCCTGGGCAACATGGCAAAACTCTGTCTCTACCAAAAAAAATACAAAAATTAGCTGGGTGTGGTCCCAGATACTCGAGAAGCTGAAGTGGAGAATCACTTGAGTGATTTAAAACAAAAAAACAACATTTTTAGGAATTGCCAAACTTTTTTTTTTTTTTTTCGAGACACCCAAGCTGGAGTGCAGTGGCGCGATACTGGCTCACTGCAACTTCCACCTCCCGTGTTCAAGGGATTCTCCTGCCTCAGCCTGCCAAGTAGCTGGGACTACAGGCACACACCGCCACACCCGGCTAATTTTTTGTATTTTAGTAGAGACAGGGTTTCACCATGTTGCCCAAGCTGGTCTCAAACTCCTGAGCTCAGGCAATCCACCCACCTTAGCCTCCCAAAGTGTTAGGATTACAGTCACGAGCCACTGCGCCTGGCTGGAATTGCCAAACTTTTAAAAAGTGACTGCACCATTTTACAATCCATCAACAATACATGTGCCTTCTAATTTCTCCATATCTTCACCAACACTTGTTATTGTCAGTCTTTTTGATATTGCCATCCTAGTGAGCGTAAAGTGGTACCTCATTGTGGTTTTGATTTCCATTTTCCCTGATGACTAATGATGATGAGCATCTTTTCATGTGTTTATTGGCCATTTGTACATCTTCTCTGAAGAAATGTCGATTCAGATCCTTTTTTTTCTTTTGGAGACAGGGTCTCACTCTGTCACCCAGGCTACAGTGTAGTGATGCAGTCACAGCTCACTGTAGCCTCGACCTATGGGGCTCAATCAATCCTCCCACCTTAGCCTCCCTAGTAGCTGGGACTACAGGCACATGCCACCACACCCAGCTTATTTTTGTATTTTTTTTGTAGAAATGGGACTTTGCCATGTTGCCCAGGCTGGTCTCAAACTCCAGGGCTCAAGTTATTGATTCTGCCTCAGCCTCCCAAAGTGCTGAGATAACAGGCATGAGTGAGCATGCCTGGCCTGCTTTTTTTTTTTTTTTTTTTTTTTTTTTGAGTAAGAGTCTTGCTCTGTCGCCCAGGCTGGAGTGTGGTGGTGCAATCTCGGCTCACTGCAAGCTCCACCTCCCAGGTTCATGCCATTCTCCTGCCTCAGCCTCCTAAGTAGCTGGGACTAAAGGCACCCGCCACCACACCCAGCTAATTTTTTGTATTTTTAGTAGAGATGGGGTTTCACCGTGTTAGCCAGGATGGTTTCGATCTCCTGACCTCGTGATCCGCCCGTCTCAGCCTCCGAAAGTGCTGGAATTACAGGCATGAGCCACCGCGCCTGGCCTGGCCTGCTTATTTTTAAATTGTCTTCTTCTTATTGGGTTGTAAGAATTCCTTATAACAAGTCCCTCATCAGTTATATGATTTGCACATTTATTTTCTCATTCTGTGGATTATCTTTCTCCACTGCTGCTCAGACCTCTCTTCTGTTTTTAAGGTAACAAGAATGTGGTAACCAGAGAGCACTTGGACCGTATGAAGAATAGCTGCATCGTTTGTAACATGGGACATTCCAACACAGAGATTGACGTGGTAAGATCAAGTAGCTCATTATTGGGGGCTTTTTTCTCTCCTTCACAAGAAGCAAACTGGAAAATGAGAGAGCAGGGTCACAAGCCATCCTAAACATGACTATCCTGGCAGAGTTGTCCACATCTTTTCACTTACTAGCCCTATAGCCTGTGTTTTTGGAGACTATAAAGTTTCTTCATCTCAATAATTCTAAATGATTGTCATCTTCTATTCAAGCTCGATGCCTGTTTACACCATAAGCCTTATCTGTATGTTTAGGATTGAGAGCAAGATAAACTCAAAACTACAATGAATGATAGAAACTCAAAGCTAAGTGATACAATGAATGTGAATCAGTATGGTAGTCAGTATTTTGGGGGTGTTTGGTTTTACCATAAAGATGAGATAAGTAGGTTGGTCCAAGGAAATAAGGGAGAGAAATCTATGGGCTGGGATGATTATGTTGCTTAGGATTGACTGTGTGTATCAAATACTGTGGTTTCTTCTTTTATCCCTCTCTTTTATTGGGCGAGGTCACCCCTCACATGTTTTCCAAACTGTAGTAATTGTGTCTGCAGGTGTTATAATCAATCCAGCACCATTGTGTGGTAGCATGTGTTCTTCAAACCTGGAAAATATATCACTTTGATTCTCTAATTTGGTTATATTCACCCTAAAATTTTCCAATCCAAAATAGCACTTGGTACTAATAAGTTGCCCAAGTAATAGTTAATAGAAATGTTGTTTCTTTTTTTTTTTTTTTTGAGACGGAGTCTCACTCTGTCGCCCAGGCTGGAGTGCAGTGGCGCGGTCTCGGCTTACTGCAACCTCTGCCTCCTGGGTTCAAGCGATTCTCCTTTCTCAGCCTCCAGAGTAGCTGGGACTACAGGCGCCCGCTACCATGCCTGGCTAATTTTTATGTTTTTAGTAGAGGCAGAGTTTCACCATATTGGCTAGGCTGGTCTCAAACTCCTGACCTTGTGATCCGCCCACCTCTGCCTCCCAAAGTGCTGGGATTACAGGCATGAGCCACCACACCCAGCCAAGTGTTGTTTATTTCTTTTCAGACTTACCAAAGTATCTCTCAGTGTGACTTTTACTCTGGTTTTACATTTTTCTGGCATTTTTATGGCACGCTTGTATTTCTCTCTGGGTAACTGGCTTAAGCAAAGTATGCTTTCATCTCCACTGAGGGCTGCTCTGATTGAGCTTCAGCATTGCCAGGTAAGGACCAGCTGATGTACTGAGAGCTTATTGGATAATATTTATTATATAATATGGTTTCCCTTTTAAATTCTGTGCTCTATTCTTCCATTATTAAAAATAGCTGGCAGAACAACCTACCAAAGCCTCTTTCTACCCTGGGGTGTCTGAGTGGTATGGCCTTATTACTCTCTCACCATGATATTTTGCTTACAATGAACAATTTAGTTGGTAGTTGGTTCTTTAGTTTTCTTTTGCTTAAGTTTCATTTATGTGCCATACTGCCTCTTTGCTGAATGATCAAGGATATTAGTATTTCTAAAATGATCCAGCAAATGATTCTCATTTCCTGGATGACTTTGCTTCTAGAGCCCCCAAAGGGGAAAGGCCTAAAGGGAAGTATTTATGTCATGCCCTGGGCCCTAATGGGAAATCTTCAGAGGAAGGGAAGGGGAAGGAATTTTCCTTCCTAAACCCTCAAGAAGCTCTGAAATAAAAATAATTCCAAATGCAGTCATGTACCTTTTGTATTTTTACTTTATCTCATTTCATCTTTTTGATGACTCCATGAGGCATTATTCTTATTCTTAATTTTCAGTTGGGAAACTAAGAAGTTAACTACCTTGTCAGGCATATAATTGATTCAAGATGAAACTGGTGCACAGGCCAGGCACAGTGGCTCACACCTGTAATCCCAGCACTTTGGGAGGCTGAGGCAGGTGGATCACATGAGGTCGGGAGTTCAAAACTCCATCTCAAAAAAAAAAAAGAAAAAGAATATGATGTTTGAGACCATGTGTGGTGGCTCACACCTGTAATCCCAGCACTTTCGGAGGCCAAGGCGGGATGATTACTTGAGCCCAGGAGTTCGAGACCAGTCTAGGCAACATAGTGAGACCTCATCTCTACAAAAAATTAAAAAAAAAAATTAGTTGGGTGTGGTGGCTTGCACCTGTAGTACCAGCCTGGCCAACACGATGAAACCCTGTCTCTACTAAAAATACAGAGATTAGTTGGGCTTGGTGGCACGCAACTGTAATCCCAGCTACTCCAGAGGCTGAGGCAGGAGAATTGCTGGAACCCGGGAGGCTGAGGTTACAGTGAGCCGCGATCATGCCATTGCACTCCAACCTGGGTGACAAGAGCGAAACTCCATCTCAAAAAGAAAAAAGAAACCAGTGCACAAAATCCAGGGTTTTTTTTTTACTCCTAGTCTAGTTTTCTTTGTTTTGTTTTCCTGTGTGTTATATTTATTATCTCCTCATGACTTGTGGATTAACTTCAAATCATGATGGTAATCTCTCCTTCAGAGGCAGCCCAGACATAAGTAACCTCCCAGGATAAAGACCAGAAGACTCTTCACCTTCAATTACAAATATTTTTTGTATGATTGCTATATGCCAGGTGTTGTTCTAAATGCTTGGAGTCAGTGAACAAAACAAGCAAATATTTCTACCCTCATGGAGCTTATATCATAGTGAGAAGGAAATAAACATAATAAATATGTAAAATTTATACTATGTTAGAAGGCAAAAGCACCACAGAAAAAAGAAAAAGTAGAGCATGGTGGGAGAATTGAGCACTGGATTATAATTTGAAATAGATCAGGCTGTGACCCTTATTAAGAATATGATGAGCCGGGCCCAGTGGCTCACGCCTGTAATCCCAGCACTTTGAGAGGCCGAGACGGGTGGATCACCTGAGGTCAGGAGTTCAAGACCAGCCTGGCTAACATGGTGAAACCCTGTCTCTACTAAAAATCCAAAAAAATTAGCTGGGCATGGTGGTGGGCGCCTGTAATCCCAGCTACTCAGGAGGCTAAGGCAGAAGAATTGCTTGAACCCGAGAGGCGGAGATTGCAGTGAGCCAAGATCGCGCCATTGCACTCCAGCCTGGGTGACAAGAGCGAAATTCCATCTCAAAAATAAAAAAAAGAAAAAGAATATGATGTTTGAGACGATGTGTGGTGGCTGACACCTGTAATCCCAGCACTTTGGGAGACCAAGGCAGGATGATTACTTGAGCCCAGGAATTCGAGACCAGCCTAGGCAACATAGTGAGACCTCATCTCTACAAAAAATAAAAAAAAAAACAAAATTAGTTGGGTGTGGTGGCTTGCACCTCTAGTACCAGCTATTTGGGATGCTGAGGCAGAATCACTGGAGCCTGGGAGGCAGAGGTTGTAGTGAGCCAAAATCGTGCCAGTGCACACCAGCCTGGGTGACAGAGTGAGACCCTGACTCTGGCAAAAAAAATTTTTTTAAAAAAGATGATGTTTGAGGCAGACTGGAAGGAATTTGCCATGTGGATTTTTATGTAAACAGCATTTCAAGAAGAGAGAAAGGCCAGTACACATGCCCTCAGGCAGGAGTGTGCTTAGTCTGTTTGAGGAACAACAAGGAGGCCAGTGTGCTTGGAGGAGAATGAGCACAGGACAAGGAAGAGTGGAAGATGAGGTCAGAGGGGTAACAGGCCAGATCTTAGAGGGCCTCATAGCCCATTGTAAGAACTCCTGATTATATCCTGAGAGAACTAGGGAGCTGTTGAGGGTTTATAATCTGACTTACATTTTTAAAGGATGGCTTTTATTTTAAAAGGATTGCCCTGGTTGCTGTGTTGAGACTAGACCAAGTTTTGCAAGTATTGCCAGGTGGCCCCCATATCTACCAGTCACATGAGCCAAGGGCCATCTCTCACTTCTCTTTGTGTTCTTCTTGGCGGAAGATATATAGCTAAGCTAAATGGTCCAGAAAAGGAGATGCTCAGAGGAACTTGTGAAAAGTTAAATTATTCAACCTTTGGTGATAGTGTCACAGGGCATGTAAAATGAAATTCAAGGAAATATCAAACTCAACTAGTAATTGAAACCGAATTTTTATTCAGTGTTTAGCAAATTTATATTGAATACCTGCTCTGCTCTGTGCCAGATACCAATTTACTAAACAAATGACAGTGAACAATATCCCGTCTCTCAGGGAGCATATATTCTAATGTGGGAGACAAATAATAAAGAAATAGATTGTTATTGTTAGTGTTGAAGACGAATAGCAAGATAAGGGTATTGGGGATTCCATTTTAGTTAGGGTAGTCAAGGAAGTCTCTTTGAGGAGATAATACTTTAAAAAACCTGAATGAAATAAAGGAGCAAGCCATCTGTTCAGAGAGAATGGCAGGTAAAAGACCCTGAGGGAGACACCTGCTTGATGTGTTTGAGGAAAAGAAAAGAAGTCACTGTAGCAGGAACATTGGGCAAGGGGGTGAGGAGAAGAGTTAACTCAAGGAGGTATAGGCTATGTAGAGCTTTACAGGTCATGTTAAGGACTTTAGATTTTATTCTGAAAGAAGCCATTGGGAGGTTTTGAATAGATGAGTGACAAAATCTGACTTAGGTCTTTATTTATTTATTTATTTATTTTTATTTTTTATTTTTTTGAGACAGAGTCTCGCTCTGTTGCCCAGGCTGGAGTGCAGTGGTGCAATCTCGGCTCACTGCAACCTCCGCCTCCTCGGTTTAAGCAATTCTCTTGCCTCAGCCTCCTGAGTAGCTGGGACTACAGGCGCCCGCCACCACGCCTGGCAGATTTTTTGTGTTTTTAGTAGAGTCGGGGTTTCACCATTTTGGCCAGGCTGGTCTCAATCTCCTGACTTCGTGATCCACCAGCCTCGGCCTCCCGAAATGCTGGGATTACAGGCATGAGCCACCGCGCCCAGCCGACTTAGGTTTTTAAAAATTACTCTGGAAGCCAGGTGTGGTGGCTCATGCCTGTAGTCCCCAGCTATTGAGGAGGCTGAGGTGGGAGGATTGCTTGAGCCTGGAAGTTAGAAGTCAGCCTGGGCAACATAGTGAGATCCTGTCTCTAAAAATAAAATTACTCTGGCTTTTGTATAAAGAAAACCCTCTGGAGCTTGACTAATGATAGGGATAACAGCAGGTTCTTTCAGTATTTCTGACTGTAGAAAGTGGTGGCTTGGATTAGATGGGCAAGTGGTAGAGGTGATAAGAAGTGATACATTGTGACCAATGGAATTTGCTAAATGGATTGGATGCACACTATAAGAAAAAGAGGGAAATCAGTACCAGTCAACTCAGTGAAACTGTGGGAGAATGATTTGGTAAGTATCGAGATATTTTTAGTAATCAAAATTTTTAAAGAGTTTTTTTTCCTTTTTTGGTAGGAATTCATAGTTTAACCTTGAGATGTTGCCTGCTGCATATTTAAGAAGGAGTAGCTCATCAAAAGAGTTGGTCATTTAGAAAGCTGCATTTTTTTTCTGAGAAATATGAATGCTGTGAATACTGAAGGATCTGGGATAGGGATTATGCTCTCCACTGCCTTTTGGCCGTATCTTTCTTTTATATGTTTGCTTTGTCTTAAAAGCAGACCTGCAGCCAGGTGTGGTGGCTCACGCCTGTAATCCCAGCACTTTGGGAGGCTGAGGCGGGCGGATCATGAGGTCAGGAGTTCAAGACCAGCCTGGGTGAAACGCCATATCTACTAAAAATACAAAAATTAGCTGGGCATGGTGGCGTGTGCCTGTAATCCCAGCTACTCAGGAGGCTGAGGCAGGAGAATCGCCTGAACCCGGGAGGCGGAGGTTGCAGTGAGCCAAGATCACGCCACTGCACTCTAGCCTGGATGACAGAGTGAGACTCCGTCTCAGAAAAAAGCAGGCCTGCTTACCCATGTGTATCACATAGAAGGCCTGTGTAATTGTAAGCTTCACAATTCAGGTGGTCAAACCAGTAAGTACATAGGCTTTAAACATTTTTTCCAGCCGAAGAACGATTTAACCTGAGACTTTGTGCTTTACAGGACTAGAACTACAGTTGTTCTCCCTGAAAAAAAAAAAAAAACAAAAACGGATATGCACTGTTCAGAATTATATAAGACCAATTTGTGCAAGCATAATGAGTGGCCAGTTTATGGTGGGATGTACACCTGGTTTGGGAAGGTAGTCTGCACAGGAATCCCTTTTCCTGGTAGGTTGTTTAGTGATTATAGGTCCACAGCAAAGACAACTGGATGTTTTTAAGAGAGATTCTTGTCAAGTTGTGCCAGCCGTAAGGTAGGAAACCCTTCTGCTCTTGAGGAATGTGACTGCTGACTAGGCCTTAATAGGCAGGTTATTGAAGCTTCCTGGACAGTGGTAGAGATAAGTTAACCAAGTTTCTCTTCAAACCCCTTTTTAAACTTACTGTCAGGCTTTCACCTACAGCATAGCCATTCCAGTGCTTTAGTAAACTGCCTCTACTAAGCATTGGTTATTTTCTTATGTTTATAAGAAGTGTCCTTTCCTTGATTCTGCCATACCTTTCTTCCCAAGGAATACTTCCAAAGATGGGTTTTAGCTCTTAGCTCCCAATCACCAAGATTGCTTGGCCTCTGGAAAATTAGGGGTGTGAAACACTAAGAACCTGAAATACTTTAAACTCCTGTCATCTCAATAAAAACTGCCATTGTCACCAAGAGTATCTCTTGACTCTTTGTGGTTATTAACCTCCATGGCACTAAGCTCTAAAGGCTAATGGATTCTACTTTGTATATCCTTAACTTCTCAAAATGGTCTGTTTGCTTAAATTCTTTTTTTTTTTTTGAGACAAGATCTCACTGTTACCACCCAGACTGGAGTGCAGTGGCACAATCTCAGCTCACTGCAGACTCGACTTCCTGGGCTCAAGCATTCCTCCCACCTCAGCCTCCCGAGTAGCTGAAACTACAGGCGCACGCCAACATGCCCAGCTAATTCTGTTCTTTTTTTTTTTTTGTAGAGACAAGTTCTCACTATGTTGCCCAAGCTGGTGTTGAACTCCTGGGCTCAAGGGATCTTCCCACCTTGGCCTCCCAAAGTGTTGGGATTACAGGCATGAACCACTGTGCCTTTCTCTTAAGTTCTTTTTAACCCTTAAATTTACAGTATTTATTTATAACATTTATTTTTTAAAATTCCAATTTTAAAGTAATACTTGCTTAGTTTAAAAATGCAAACACTACAAATATGCTTAAAATAAGCAAAAAACTTCCATAATTGAGATTACACTATATTGTTCTGCAACTTGATAGTGAGTGGGCTGGGTGCGGTGGCTCACGCCTGTAATCCTAGCCCTTTGGGAAGCTGAGGCAGGCAGATCACCTGAAGTCAGGGGTTCGAGACCAGCCTGGTCAACATGGCGAAACCCCATCTCTACTAAAAAATATAAAAATTAGCTGGGCATGATGGCAGGTGCCTATAATCCCAGCTATTTGGGAGGCTGAGGCAGGAGAATCGCTTGAACCCAGGAGGCAGAGGTTGCAGTGAGCTAAGATCATGCCATTGCACTGCAGCCTGGGTGACAGAGTGAGACTCCGTCTCAAAAAAAAAAAAAAGAATAGTGAATGGTTTTCACGTTAACACATATATGTCTGTCTTTTTTTTGGAGCTCCTTGCTGTAGTACCTTTTTAAAAAAGAGTTGTATAATATTCCATTATATGGAACTACCCTGATTTACTTAACCATTCCCTTATTTATTTACATTTTTCACTATTACAAATAAGCCTGGATTGAACATTCTTGGGCACTTATATTTCTGAACTTGAGCAAGTGTTTTTATTGGATAGAGCCCTAAAAAAGTGAAACTGATTGGTCAAAGATTAGGTACATATAAAATTTTGCTAGCTGCTGCCAAATTGTCCTCCAGAAAGGTTGAACCAATTTATGAAACTTGACATTTCAAGAAATTGTATGTGTTTCCCATCTACCTAATAAAGAAACGGTCCACACCATTAATATAGTTCTGAATGCACTGAAATATAATTGTATATGTCTTTCCCACTAGATTGGTACTTCCTTGGGGATAGGAATCATGAATTTCTAAACTTTAGCATCCCATTGTTTGCTTAAATAAACCTTGAAATACAAAAATGAAAAGAAGATACTGTCTTTGTCCATAAGTGGCTCACAGCCCAGTAAAGGAATCCACAGTCTTTTCGATATTCATGCTCTTTACTACAATGCCTAGAATATGGTATGTACCCTGTAAATCATTATTGTATAACTAAAAGCGTTTCTCTTTATTTGTCTAAAAACTATTTGGCAGAGCTTCTTAATTTTATCAAATGAGCCAATGGGTAGTTTTGGAATATGAACTCACTTTCTATTTTAGGCATTGCCTATTGGAAGAAAGAAGGTGTTGTCTTAAGTCTACACCCCGTGGCTGTTATTTGATTGCTGCTGTTAAAAAAACATAACCTTTTTTCTCATTTTCTCTGAATATACAATATACAGAAATGGAAGGAGGGTGAGCCATTGGGAGCTTTACTCTACCATTAAGCATTTCTTTAAAGGCTACCTCACATTTGCACTTAGGTCACAAAGCTTCTGTAACTAGGGTGAACCACCATCATTGAAAAGGTGGAACCTGGGACCTTCGGATATGAGGGCAGAACCTTGGGCCCCAGCATGCTATGTTTAGGACATTTGGCCTCTTACTAAACCCACTCAGCTATGTTCCTCCTTTTTTTCTTTGTTTCTTCAGCACTTATATATTCAGTTTGCACTGTATTAATTTGCACTTGTTTGCATGTTGCTTTGTAAGTATTTTAAGGGCATTTTTTTCCTCTCACATATGTATTGTTTTGTGTCCCTGGCTAAAGTACAAGCTTTTTGAAGGCAGAAACCATGTCTTTGGTTTCTTTTGTATTTCCCATAGCACCTTTTACTGTGAGAGTGGGCACACAGTATATGTTGTGGAATGACATCCTGAGTGATCCCTCCCTGGCTGGGCCTCAGATTAAATTCCCTGAAATGGAACAGTCCTAACCAACACAGGACAGGTATTCTCCATCTGGCATGTTGGTTGCTCCTTTCAACCTGCTATTTGAAATGGCTCCCTTCAACATCTTTTGTTCCCACAGTGGGGCTTGCTATGGCTAATGCTGTACTTGCTGTATGTGTTCCAGGCGAGTCTGCGGACACCAGAACTGACCTGGGAGCGAGTGAGATCTCAAGTTGACCATGTGATATGGCCTGATGGCAAGAGGATAGTACTGCTGGCAGAGGTAAGGCTGAGACTGGCAAAAATACTCCCCCACAACAGGAGAGACTGCAATACCCAGGTCCCCTCCTCCTCATGTTCTCAAATACTTTCAACTCCTCTGTTAAGCACAAGTTTGACTACTTTCCCAATGGATTTTACTTCTAATTGTGAAAGATCTTTTCATTCAGCAATTAAGAAACTATTTTGGTTCCCCACTTTTCACCAATTATCCTGTCTCTCCACGTCAATCCACAGGTTGAGTTAGATAATTATTACTATAGAAGGAATTCACAGATAGAACCAGTGCCACTTTGAGTGATGCATTCAAAGAGATAATGTCACTTGTGGGATGTTTTAATCACTAAGCACAAAGTAGATATGCCCGACTGTAACCAGGACTATCTTAGGCAAGTTCTGGGAATGTATGTTTTTACTGATAGATTCCCTGTTTTTGAAGGTCCATTCCCTTGAATTGAGCCAGATGAGTAGTAGGTACCTACCTAGATATCAATTGCTCAATTGATATTTCCCCATCCTAGCTCCTAGCTCACATTGACACTATTGACTTTCATTTTATTGGCTTCCATGTCAGTGTTTGACCACTTTTCCTTTCTTAAAAGCTCCTCTTCCCTAGTCCTGGATTCCTGACAGCTATAATATTAGATGCCTTCTATTCTTACCTTGAAGCTTTCTCTTCTTCAGAGAAAGATACCAAAATATCAAGGAGGATAATAATACTTTTCTCAATTTTGATTTTCAGTTGGTTTTTTTTCTTTTTTTATATTAAAGAACCTGAATATGAAAATGTAAAATATACATTGTCTTTATCTAGGGGCCCATAAGTTAGGAGTTTTTAGTGTCCTTACTGTTTTCTTCACATTTTCCTCACTTTATCTCATCTTCTCAGATACTTCAGGGCATTTGTAAAGGGACTGAAATATTTCTTCACAAGGAAGGCGTATATATGAGGAGGAGATGGGCAGATTGCCAAATATGCATTAATAGCTTTGATGTCAGTCTGCTGACTGATGACTTGTTTCTAGCTGCCCTAGGAGGTCCCACCTGGTAATTTTGGTGACAAAAGCAAGTACCATGGGTGTTTTTGGCTAGATGGTTGAGCAAAAAGGTGGTCAGGCTTCATAGGAAACAAAATAGGAAAGGGTGGCATTGGGGGCAATTTCTAGTTCTTCTACTGTCTGAATCACCAACTCAAAATACAAGGCTGACAATGCTGTCTTTGAATTCAGGAGAAGCAAACTGAAGGAGAAGCACAAAAATCATCACAGCTATGGTGAAACCCTGTCTCTACAAAAAAAAAAAAAAAAAAATACAAAAGTTAGCCGGGCATGGTGGTGCACACCTGTGATCCCAGTTACTCTGGAGGCTGAGGCAGGAGAATCACTTGAACCCAGGAGGCAGAGGTTACAGTGAGTCAAGATCATGCCATGGAACTCCAGCCTGGGCAACAGAGGGAGACTCCATCTAATCAATCAATCAATCAATCAATCAATCATCACAGCTTCCTAAGTCCAAATATACCTCCCCTCACAACCTGGAGAGATTGTCCCTGGATTTGACTGATCATTGTTTATTTCAAGACAGTCTTTAAAAGGAATGCCGATCCTCAGAAGGAGGATATTTTGCTATAGAGAGTGGAAAATTCAAGAGAAGTATACTGATATTTGGCATAAGCCTCAGTGTCATATGACCATCTGTATTCCTTTTTAAATAATTCCAGAAATCTTTTAGCTATTAGTTTCATCAGATTTTCCAGAATTTTAGTGGTTTCATTTAAATGTCAGTCAGTTAGTTCTTATATATTGAATAGCTGCTTTTTTTCCAGCAGTGTTAGTCAGGAAGTGTTTGGAAAATGGTGGTCATGCTTCTCTTCCCTCACTTCTCAAAGGCCAGCAACTTTGTCCTAATCCATTTGTGTCTTCACCTTTGATCACTAGGGCCGCCTGCTGAACCTTAGCTGCTCCACAGTGCCTACATTTGTGCTCTCAATCACTGCTACTACTCAGGTAAGGCTTCCAGAGTGGGATAGCAGTAGTCTGGAGAGGGTCCTCAGACCCACCAGGTTTCACTTGCTTGGGTAGATTGCCATGAATGGCACATCAGCATCCATCTCTCTGCTTTTCTAGGCTCTTGCCTTGATAGAGCTTTACAATGCTCCTGAGGGTCGCTATAAGCAGGATGTCTACCTGTTGCCCAAGAAGATGGGTAAGTATATACTCTTCCATCTCCATCCTTACCAAAGTAGTTCAGAGTCTGAGGCTAAAGGAAGTTTGGGGGCATTAACTTACTTAAGGATGGGGGGAGAAAGGTACCTTCATCTTGTAAAGTAGGAATTAGGATTCCTAGGTGCTATTCCCATTTATTTATCCCATTTTCTACATGTGTTGCCCTAGCAAAGTTGTGATATTATGCTGTGATTTATTTTACCTGCCTGTGAATTTTAAGGATTTTTTTTTTCTTAAAGTATCTTTATGTGGGAATCTCAAAGGAGGAAAAAAAAAATCTTCCCTTAAAAGAGAAGAATCATCTCCTACCTTGTGACATCTGACTTACTCCAATTCTAGGCTGCCAAATAGCCCCTACCAAACTTTTCTCAGACGACACAAGACTTTCTTACTACACCTTCCAACACCAATCCCAGTGCTTCAGGCCAAAGGAGAGATGTGGAATAGGAGCTATTTAGTTATGTGGGTGTTTTGTATAAGAGAAACATTAACCTGTCTTAAATTTTTAAAGAGCCTGCCTCAAGCACCTGAACTGATACAGTGTGTTTATAAACTCCTCAGGCAAAGATCAGGTAATAAATAAGCTTCTGGTTTTGTTTTGCCTTAGCACTAGGTATATAACAACTGTTAAAAGTTGATACATTTTCCCTTTAGTAGACACTTTAGAAGGATATAAAAGCAACAGCACAGTCCATATTCTGACAGAATGTATAATGAAGTTGGGAGACCAAACAAATACATAGGAAATGACATAAGATTATGAATAAGTACTATGTAGTCAGATAATAGAATGTGAACAGAAACCCATAAGAATTAAGAGTACTAAAAGCAAAGCAAACAGTTCATTTATCCCATTTAGTATCCTTCTTAGTTTTTCCATTCAAGTTTCCCCAGGCATTAGTTGTTTTAAATGACCCAAAGTATGGAGTCCAAGGCAAAACTCAAGTTGGAGCTTCCCATTATTTAGTTCCCACATTATCCTATTCCTTCTTTTAAATCTTAATGCCTGTTGTTTCTTTCATCTCTCCTGCACTTTTCTGGAAGGCAGGGTTCAAAGCTGAGTTAGTAAGGATGAATTATTAAGGCTTTGGAAAGCACTGGGCTTGAAGCTGAAGGCAGCTATTCCTTAGAATTAAGGACCAGTGAGCGAAGGTTGAACTTTTTCATTCAGCTCCAGGAATTAGAAGGTGTCTTTGAACTTTTTAAGGCCTAGCTTGGGGACAATAGCCATCAGATAAAAGGCATGAATGCTTATACCAGGGCTTCTGTGGTCTGTTCCAGATGAGTATGTGGCCAGCCTACACCTGCCTACCTTTGATGCCCACTTGACAGAGCTGACAGATGAACAGGCCAAGTATCTGGGACTCAACAAGAATGGGCCCTTCAAGCCTAATTACTACAGGTGCCTTGGGCTCCCCAGAAATCAGGGACACCTGGGCAGTGATGAGCTTCCTGCACTGGAATTGGTCTTTGCATCCCCAACCACATATGCTTACATGAACTCAGAAAAATGAACCCACTTCCCCTCACTGCCACCTTCAAAAGACTCTTCAAGGCCTTAAATAGTATTCCCCTTCCTGAATTTGCCTTTTGGAGATAGAGAGGTGGAGTTTGGGTAAGTGGCTATTTGCCTCATTAAATAAAGTTCCCCTTCCTCAATTCCCTTCCCCATTTCATCTTGTTGCTATGATTTTTATCTCTTTATGGAGAAATATTGGCCTTTTTCAATGATGTGAAAAGGAAACACAGTTATTTCCTGTCACTGTACACTCCAGAAAAGTCTCTGCCTCCCTGTTACACCTTTAGGCAGGCTCTTCATGTCCCAGCATCCCCATTAGCTGATAACATCACAGTCTCATCTTTCTTTTTCCCTCCAGGTATTAAGTTCCTGTAACTCAAACCAGAATTTTTAAGGAATAGAACTCCAAGCCTTTTCTCCACTACTATACAAGAAAGAATCCAGCAAGCTGCTTCTCCAATCAAAGCTGCCTGCCGTGCTCACCCTGTGTGTTAGGTTATTTATTTATTAAAATCAAGAATCCTGTGCCTGTAGTGTTGGCCCAGAGTGTGGTTACTGCCCTAAGGGCCATGAAAGCCACAGAGGATGGGCTGAGGAAGGAAAGAAATGGGGTTACTGCTCCCAGTGCATCATTTGCATCATTCCCCATTGACTGAATCCTCAGCAGTGGCCGTTTTTCCTCTTGTCCAGGCTCACGAGTTAGTCCAGGGATTCCATACTCCCTATTCCCTGGAGTTTTCTGGAATAAATTTTCAGCACCTGCTTTTCTCAGCTTGGCCCTTCCCCGGGTGAGGCCGTTTGGAATTAACATGGCCAGTGTTTCACACAAGATTGGGTTCCCAATCTTGACCGTCACTATCACTGCCTTCTTTATATAAAGGCTAATAAGGAAGGAGTGTTATTTATGGCTTTGCCAAGCTACATCAAGAACTCAGCTGTGCTGTGCCTACCAGGGGTCTCCTTTCTTACCCAGGACTCCTTTCTTCTCCTTGAATATTTATGTCCATTTTAACACTTTCTGGTTGCAAGAGGGATGTGCCTCCATTATTTCCTCCACAGTTTTGGTATTTGTCAGACATTTGTTCTGCTGTCTTTCTAATTCAGCCAACGTCTGCTCAGGAAGTGGGGCCAGCTCCACTGGGACCCATAGTTTTACTTCCTTGTCATTTGATTGGATAGTTTCCAAGGAAGCCCCTCCAGATTGGCACTATCTCAGAAAAGGAGAGCTTGTTTTGAAACACTGCTTCCTGAAACTTCCTGCTATTGCCTAAAGCTACGTCTGAAACTGAGTAGGGAAAGGCATACTTTTCCAGGGACTCAGGGGGATAGGCTTTGGAAATGGGACAGGTCTTTCAGACTCACAGCTTGATACCCTAACAAAGCAGAGTATATTTATTTGTTTCCCAGGAAGGCCATTGCAGTTTGACTGGCTGAGGGATACAGAGATGAAATTGTAAACTGTATCCAGATTATCAAAGCTAATTTGACTAGTTTGAACCTCGTCAGACATTCATTCCTTTGGCCATTGCCATGGGTGAAACCGAGATCTGCAGTCTGATCTGTGGTCTTCTCTGCTGGCATATCTTTTATGATTTAACCTCTTCCATTTGATGATTCTGTATTTCAGAGTCAGTTTCTTGAGTAACTCCAGTGCTACAAAAAGAATTAGTAATGTGGTGTGGGCAGCGTGACATTTTATGTCCCCAAAAATTAGATTCCTTTTGGAGACTGATCTGTTGGTCTCAAGCATTTCATTAGGACCAGATTGGTTCTAAGAGTTAGTCTGGACTGGCCCTAGGAAACTTGAATTAAATAAGCCTCTTCCCCTTACCGATCCTTTTTAACACTCTCAGGTTTGTTTGTTTCCCACTTTTTTCCTATGCTGGTCTGCCTCAAAGTCTCAAGACCAAGGTGACTCAAGATAACACCAGACCACGCATGATCACCAAAACCTTCCCATCCTGATTCTCTTCTTCTACCTCCACCCTCTCCAACTTCTCCTGGTCTTCACATATACTCTCAAAGCTAGTCTGAAAGTGACCTTACTTTCGGAAGTAGGGAAGTGGAACTTTGGTAAATGACTGTTTGCCTCATTTAATAGTATACAGGCTCAGCCCATAGACTACAGTTCTTCAGAGGCCATATGTCTCAGCAAGTACTGGTTATATTCTTTTTTTGTAAGGAAGATCATAAATGCTAAAAATTCCACTAAGCCATTCAGTTCTTCCTTTTGCCTACCTAGTCCTGATTTTTGTATTAATTGGTTCCCTTTAGCAAGGGATTCAGATCTTTGTACCTTATCTTATATCCAGAGCAGATTCCATTTGGCAGATAGATGGTCTCTAGCCTATTGTATTCTTAGACCAAAAATCATAACCTGCTGTTTCTCAGCAAAGCCTTGCTCTCTGGAGCTTACTATGTGCTGGTACTTAAAGAGTACATTCTGCCTTGCTATAGTGAAGAGACCCACTCCAAATAAAAAAGGGGCCACACTGGGCTTCTAAGTTAGGTTGCCAGTGTTGCTGCCCATGATGAGTTATTTGCCTCTGAGTTTCAGATGACCTCTCTGTAGGGACACTGTGTTATCAACCATTAAGAAGAAAGAACCACAAGCCTCCCAAGTATTTGGGTCCTATCTTAGGGTTGAAATCTGGTCATTATTCCCTCTACCCTTGGAATCAGAGCAATGTGTCTTCTTTCCTCCAACCTCTTACCTTAGATGCATCCTGGTTATCTGGAAGCATGGGAAAGAAGGCTACTTATGTCTTTGTATGTGGCTCCAGTCTGTGAGGATACATAACATTTTCTCTACAATGAATCTGTGCTAATATTTTGCCTTCTTTCTTTCTTTTCTTTTCACCCTTAGAGACAGGGTTTCACTATGTTGCCCAGGCTGGTCTCAAATTCCTGGGCTCAAGCAATCCTCCTGCCTCAGCTTCCTGAGTAGCTGGAACCACAGGTGTGTGCTACCGTGCCTGGCACTTTTTTGCCTTCTTAATGGAGATATTCAGTTTTCTTTTTTTCATTTAAACAAAGAAAAAAAATGTATCTACTCTACCTTCCCTCTGCTCTCCTCCCTCCCTATCCTACTTGCCCATATGAGCACGGCTCCCCATGGCCACATACTCCTGCAAAGCTTTTATGCTGCTTCGCTTTTCTCTAAACAGATCTGATATTGCTGCTCCTGTGGTTTTCTCAAAATTAACTTTGCCATGGTTTTTAAAAAGGAATCAAAATGCATTGTTGCATTAAGCTTTTTCAATAAAGGAAAATTACGGAAGGAAAATAGGCAACACCAGCAAATTATATGTGGACAGGTTCTAAACTCTATATATACATATATATATATATCTATATACGTAATCATCTAGTTCTGTCATCTTACTGAAAGGAATAAAACTTCTAAAGATCACCATTTCTGAGAAGTTCTTGGAAATCTTTATGTCTAAGTGATTGTATTAGATCAGCAATAATGACTATGTAATCTCAAAAAACAAATAAAATATTCTTAACATGGACTCTTAAGGGTATTTCTTGTTTCTGTGAACTAGAAATTCAGAGATGAGAGAGATCTCTGGGCAACAAACTAGAGATCCTGCTGTAGGGCAAGGATGTGAAAATGTTACCAATAGGCATGTTTGACCTTAGTTAATAAATATCGTGTTCCCCTCCTACCAGCCAGCACACACGCGCATCCTGGCTGTGTGTGTAAAGAACCTGTCTTCTCAGAACCACCACCCTGGGGAGTCGAGGACTGTAGGCTTAACTCAGAGAAACTAAACCATAGTTCTAGGTCCCTGACTCCCTTTTAGTTGAAAAATGCAGGAAATCAGCATCCCCCAGTTTGGGACCAAAGGACCTTGATAACTAGGACCTGATTATATCCAGCCAAAGGGAAGAAAGAAGTGCATCAGGCAGAGATTTGTCTCTAAATCAAGTTGCCTGATTTAACCAAAGGATAATTCAATTGCCTATTCTTTCTCAACTGCCAGTAGGGTAACCATCTTTGGGTAGCTTTCTGATAGCCACCTTCTTTAGTTGACTACCTAAACTAGTTCTGCATCCTGTATGCAAGATGTTTTCTTTTCATAGCAGAATCTTCTGCCACTTTGGCTTCTGATTATTTAGATTAAGGGACACAGGGCTAGAATCGTCTGGGCAGTCAGTAATCCTCAAAATTAGTGCCATTCCAGTTAAGAGGAGGAGAATGCAGCAGCTAGCAATGAAGCCGGTCAGCTCAAAGGATTTGCTCCCCTGCAGTAGGGCTTGACTCCTCATTTGTGAAGGATGGAACCTTGGGTGCCTGGGTCTTTATTTCAGAATCATAGGGTAAGCCCAAGCTATCCACTGCTGCACAAGTTTCTCCACCTCACAATATTGTGCAAAAAAACTTGAACTTTAAAGCAGGCTAGCTTGGGTTTGAGTCCCAGCTCTGCCATTTACAAGTTATGTAACTTAGTCAAATTACATAACCACTCACAGCCTCAATTTTCTTGCCTGTGAAATGGATACTGCTTATCTCCTAGGATAAGGATTTAATGAACCGATATATAAAAAGTGCTGCTTATTTACAGCGCCTGGCACGCACTGCTGACTGCATACACATCATTCCTCGTCTCAATCTAGAGCCCTACAACCTCTGTTGCATCATTACACCCACACTTGCCCTTTATGGAGAGAGGAGGGTGTTCTATCCTTTTTTTACTAAATTATCCTAACTGCCTGATAGCCTCAAAAAGCAGGTACTTTAAAACTTCCTGCGTCTTATTAAGCTTTTTCAGTGCCAGGTGCTATCCATTTAGTCAAGTATCTGACCTCTGTGGATTAAAGTGGAGTGCTTATATGGGGAAAAGGGTATATGTGATTCTTGTAACTATACCTATTTATACCTCCAACCCTCTGCTGGCAGCCTGAGTTTTGGGACAAGGGAAATTGGTAATGTAGGTTTTTTAACAACGTCAAATATAACAGCATTGGAGCCATCTCTGCAAGATGGAGAGACTTGACCAGCCTTGACTAGCTCCCAGGTATGGGTGCCTCTGTGGTGAATGGTATTGATGACTATCATGCCTTTGTTGACAAATAAGCTAAAATAAATTGAATGTGTGCCAATTCCATGGCCTGTAGTTTCAAAGTTTTCAGTTACTCTGTGGTTTCTTGTTACATCTTCCAGTTGTTTCCAGATATCTTCCTCCTTATTAGAAATTTTGAACGTCTGGGCCTATAATGAGCACATAGGTGTCTGATCTTAGTAAAGGTATTCTATTTCGCTGAGATGTGGAAAAGATCATGGATTGAGGTCTCTCCTCGTGTTGACTCTACGCAATCTTCATAGCACCAGTTTTACACATTCCTTCTCTGAAATTAAAGCCAGATGGAGCCTCTAGGCTTAGCAAGTGGCTTTAGATAGCTACCAGAGGGGACTTGCAAGCTGTCCTCTATCCTACTCCCAAGATCAGTCTGCCCTTTCCCCTAGGAATAGGCAGGAAAAGAATAAAGCATCAAAACTGGCCACTCCTGTCTGCTACCACTGTTGGGATCCTGCTGATTGATTGGGCTCACAAAAGAATATGAAGTTCTGGGCCTGTTAACCTTAGGGCTCTGACTACTTAGGAGGAGAAGTACTGGGAAGAAGAGAGATAGAATAATGAATTCTTTCTATTAAGAAATCCCAATGGGCTGTGCTGTGGCAGGTTTACCACACTGAAGCAGTGATGAGCAAGGCGTGGGTTGTGAACTTTAAAGCAGGGTGTAAATTTTTAAGAGTTTAACAAATTATACCCTGAAAAAAATCCAAAGTCAAGTAGTTCAGGCCTTGAGCCAGGGACTTCCTTGGAAATTCATATCAATTCAGTTCTGTAAACGTCACACTCCCCACCCCCCACACCCACCCCCCTGCCCCGAGACATTTTTGGTTGTCGCACTAGCGGGAGGATACTACTGGCATCTAGTGAAGAGAGGCCAGGTATTCTGCTAAGCATCCTACGATGCACAGGACAGCCCCTACAATAAATATTCAGCCCCAATTGTCAATAGTACAGAGACTGTGAAACGCTGCGTTAAACGTCATAAATTAGGGGCATACAAAAATGAGCTAAATTTGGTCTTACTCGCTAGGAGCCTATATGTGGGTGGGGAGAGGAGTGGGACTGGAAGAGGAAAGGGAAGATGGGAAGGTACAGTAAGGAGATACTGGGGACCAGGGTGAGAAAACCCAAAAAGCTCCAAAGAGTGCTCTCAAACTTGCCTTGTTCTGTCGCCTATGAACTGGCAAAGGGAAAAGTGAGAGAGAGAGAGAGATGGTAAGAAAGGGACAGGGTTGTCCCTAAGGTATGGGAAGGTGGAGTAATTCCTCTAGGCCCTTTGCTTTGGGTATATCGTGGAAAAGGTTAGGATTTTGGATCTAGGCAGAACGGGTTTGACACCAACACAACCTGAATGAGTTGAGGGCTAAAAGGAAAGCTTTGTGGAGGAGGAGGAGGTGACAACTAACTAGAATCTTTATGAGAGAAAAGGAATCAACCAGGAGAACAGAAGACAGTCTCCTCCAGAGAACAGCATAGGCAAGACCCTGAGACAAGATAGAATATGATACCTTGGAAACCGCAGGGAGGAATCTGCAAGTGCCGGTTTCTTCATCAGTAACATTGGATTCGTAAAAATACCCTGTCGGGGAGAGGTATGATGTGATATTTGGAAAGCGCTTACTGCAGTGCCTGGCACCAAGCTCGGTTCAACAATCCCCCAGACCCTTCCTAAAGCAACCAGGCTGGGGACAGCGATTTGGTCCCACCTGTTCCCCTGAGCCTACGTCTTTGGGGCTTCTATTACCAAGCCAGACTGTCTAAATATTTACTACAAGCTACTTTTTAAATTCAGGAGAGGGCAGATCAAACAGCCTCTTTTGCCCCCAGTAACAATGAGCCCTTAGGAAGCATCTTAGAAAAGAGAGAGGAAGGAAAGAAAGGACTGGCGAGCAGGTGAGGGTGGGGGCTTGCTCTACCCTCAACATTTACACACCATGAGGAAGAGGCCCCCTACAGCAGAGAAGGGCAGATGACAGGAGCAGCCCTCGAGGGCACCACCAATTTCAGTGACGGAAAAACGCCCCCATCCCACCCTTAGACCTCCAGTCTCCCAGCCAAGCCCTAGCTCCGGGCGAGATGCGTTCTCTTCAGAAAAACGCTGAGAATTCTCAGCTTCCAGAGACAGCGAGTCCCTCGTTTCGGGCGATGTCCCTGGCCACCTGGCGGTGCCATCCCTCCCCTGAGACTAAGCGGGATATGGGACGTGTGCAGGAGCCGGGATATGGGGGGCCGGGTCGGTGGTAACAGGGAAACGGAGACTGCTGTGGAGCAGTAGGCGGAGACTAGAGCTCCGGAAAAGGTCGCTACAGGGACGGGGGTGAGAGCTGAGAGACACCGAGTGAGGAGCACAGAGATAACCCGCCTGAGCTCAAGGCCCAGCTTTCGCGAGGTGTGGAGCCTGAAGCTAACCTAGGAGTCTCCGTCCGCCAGCAATGCCGCAGGACTAAAAAGATCCCCTCAACATCTCTTCAATGAGTCCCCACCTCCTCGAGTCCCGCTCCGGCCGGTCGAGCAGCCAATCGCCTCGCGGGGCGGGGTTGCGGCGAGCTGCCGTAACCAATAGAGGTGGAGGGGGCGGGGCCTGGCTCCCGGCGCGCGGCGGTAGGGTCGCCTCCGGCAAAGCGAGCGGAACCCTGAGGGGAGCCGCTGACCAGCAGCATGGAGGACCCCGCCGCGCCTGGGACCGCGGGCCCGCCCGCAAATGGCAATGGCAACGGCGGCGGCAAAGGGAAGCAGGCGGCGCCCAAGGGCCGCGAAGCGTTCCGAAGCCAGCGGCGGGAGTCAGAGGTGAGGAGCCCGGAAAGCTTCGGCTGGGGCCCGGAGACGCCCGCCGGCGGGAAGCGGCGGCTGAGGTGATTCGGCCTCGGCCCCGGAGCCCTCGGCGCGCTCGATCAGCCCCGCGCAGTGGGCGCCTGCGGGGTCCTAGCGGCTGAACTCTGGGCTCTTTAGCCCCGACCAGTGTCCGCACGTCTCCTGCCGCGGGTTGGGGGCTTTCTAGCCCTCTGGCTTTCCCCCGCTGCGCGAAGATGAGCGCGGTATTGAGCGGACCAGATACTTTCCAAATATTTATCTCACTGAATCGCTGCAGCCCCCTGAAGCAGAAATTCCGATCCCAGTTTATAGACGGGGGAACAGGAGCGGAGAGGTTAAGTGACTGGCTTGAGGGGTGGGCGGCTGGAGCTCAGCCGCAGGAAAGCAGGATTGGCGAGTGGGGCAACCGCAGTCCCCCTCCCAGGCTGCCTGCGGCGGGCCCCTGGGCCAGCCGAGGGACTTCTGCCCGTTCCCTGCCCGTCCCCTTCCCCCCGTAAGTCTTAGGCCGTTTAGGGAGCGCCTTCCGCGGACATCAGGCCCCTGCCTGTGAGGGCTGAGCGAGACGGGATTCAGGCAGGGGCAGTCCTGGAGTGGCTATCTGGAGGGAGCAGTCGCAGGATACAAATAGGAGTGTGAATATTTCGATCTCTTCCTCCTCTCCTGAAAAAAGAAACCCTATCTAGGAAGATGAAAGCGTTGAATTATTATCACTTCCCTTTCCCCTCATTGAGGCAGTTTCCATCAGTTGGATCTGAGCGGGGATCAGAATAGACGACAAAATGTCAGATGTGGCAGGGTCTGCAGATATCATCTGGTATAACCCTTTCATTTTACAGACCTAAAAGAAAGAGGAGTGACTTGCCCAGGATCAGACATCTGGCATAGTTGGTGGTCAAGAACACCAGGCTTTGGAGTAGTCAGACCAGGTTTTGACTCCTAGCCCTACCATTTACTACCTGTGTGATTTTCGGCACATTACGGAACCTCTCTGAGCTCCAGTTTCTTCATCTGTAAGATGAGATTAACACTGCCTACCTCAGAAGGTTGTGATAAAGTCAAAATGAGATAATTGACTATAAAATGTTTGGCACAGTGCAGGCACAATGCATGTAATTAGTCAGTACATAGTAACTCTTAGTATATTACTATCATCATCATCATCATCATCAAGTGGCAGAGCTGGTACTAGAAACCAGGTCTTTGGCATCCCAGACCTTGCCTTACCATTTGAATAGCATTTCAGTTTCCAAAGTGATTTCATGTATGCTTTCCATTTTGATGTAGGTAGAGTAGGAGGAATCCATTCATTTTTTTTCAAGGTAGAAATGGAGATGAAAAGACTGGCCCAAAGTCACCACCTTGCAGAGGCAGAGAGCTCAGCCCTCCTGTCTTGCTAGATGATACCCGCCACATCGTCTCCCTCCCTACTTCAAGATGAGTCTGGTCTTTTAGGGCACCCTGTACCTCCTTCCCCCACAGAGACATTGTTCTCGTTCAAATGTTTTTTTGGGGAGATGAGCCATTCATTAATTCAACAATTATTTATCGAGGACTTTCTGCCAGCCACTGTTTTAAGTGCCAGGGATATATCAGTGAACAAGATAGGGTCTTCGCCCATGGGGAGACAAATTGTGAGTAAATAAATAAAATAATTTCAGAATGATATGTTCTATGGGGGGAATAAAAAAGTCTCTGCCTGGGTCTCCCTTCTAAAGTTGCAATCTGTTCCCCACCTGTCAAGTCTTCTTCAGGCAAAGGCTCTGAGAGTACAGTCCTTTGCTTTTGCCAGTACTTTGCAGTGTCCAGAGACTCGAAAGCTTTCCACCTGCACCGCGGTTTACCTGCTGATTGTCTGCAGCTGCACTCTTCATGCCTGGAAATGAACAACTGCTGCGATCATCTCTATCTGGGCTCATTGCCTGCCAAAAGCCTGGCTGGAAAGATTAGCTTTCCTCTACCTTCTGCTGCAGCAGGACTCATTTTACCTGCCAGTACATCCCCTATCACCACAGTACCCAGGTGCCAGATCTGCTTTTCTTCTCTCCCTCTTTTTGCTTTCCTGTGGAAGGCAGTCCTTAGAGGAGATGGGATTTTTTTCCTCTCTAGGGCTTTTAGAAAATCACTAGAAGAGAATTACTGTGGCACAAGTCAAGAGAGCCTCATCGTGTATCACTGTTTATGGAAGCACCGTTGACCTACCTTCTCCCACTGGCTTAGTGTGTGAACATCCCAACCTAAAAAGGAAGCTAAAGAATAATTGTTTGCTTAATAAGAAGAGTCTTAACCTAATAAAAGGATTCACCTCAGACCTCTTTTAGCCAGATCTGGTTTATTGATCTCAAACTCCTTGACAAAGTTTTAACTGGTCTGTGGTAAAATGAGGAAAATTCAGGTCATTGAAGTGAGTTTTTCTAAAAATTTAGTTCAATATATTAAATTTAAGAATGTATACAATTTAAAACAGTGTTTTTCAAACTGCTATAGGGGGCAACCTGTTAATTGAGGCTAAAATTTTTATTTTAAGAAATAAAGCCAGCATGATGGCTCATGCCTATTATCCCAGCACTTTGGGAGACTGAGGCAGGTGGATAGCTTCAGCTCAGGAATTCGAGACCAGCCTGGGAAATGTAGGCAGACCCCATCTCTACAAATAAATAAAAAATAAAAAAGATTAGCCAGGCATGATGGTGCGCGCCTGTTGTCCCAGCTGCTCAGGAGGCTGAATCACTGAAGTCTAGGAGGTTGAGGCCGCAGTGAGCTGTGATCATGCCACTGCACTCCAGCCTGGGTGAGAGGAAGACCCTGTCTTAAAAAAAAAAAAGAAAGAAAATAATAGAAAATATCACTACATCACATGCAGTAAAGGTAAATATTTTGTTAAACTTTTGTTCCAGCTTTTGTGTGTGTGTGTGTGCTGGGACATAATGTAAAAGGTATCATTTTTCCAAAAAGTTTGAAAAACAATTTTTAATGGCTGTTCTTTATTCTGAGATTCTGTCTTTCATTTTTTGAATTTTTTAAAGTTTTTAAAGTCCTTACCTATCAGAATAAAACAGTAACAACCCTATGTCATTTGCCACTCTCCACCTTTTTCTTTTTCCCTACTGTTCCTTTTAATCCAAAAGTTTGGAAATCTTTGCTATAGTGGATTAAAACATGATTCGCCTTGTTTTTGTTGTTGTTGTTGTTGTTGTTGTTTTTGACGGAGTCTCACTCTGTCACCCAGGCTGGAGTGCGGTGGCGCAAACTCGGCTCACTGCAAGCTCTGCCTCCCAGGTTCACGCCATTCTCCTGCCTCAGCCTCCCGAGTAGCTGGGACTACAGGCGTCCGCCACCATGCTCGGCTAATTTTTTGTGTTTTTAGTGGAGACGGGGTTTCACCATGTTAGCCAGGATGGTCTCGATCTCCTGACCTCGTAATCTGCCCACCTTGGCCTCCCAAAGTGCTGGGATTACAGGCGTGAGCCACTGCGCCCGGCCGATTTGCCTTGTTGACAGTGTAAATTGGCATAATGTTTTGGGGGAGCAACTTATATACAAAGAGACTTTAAAATGTTCATAAGATTTGATTCATTAATTTTCTTTATAAAAATCTATGCTTAGGAAATATCCTAAATATAGAAAAAAGTGTAAGTCTATTACAGTTTGTTGCATATAATAAAGGAAAATTAAAAACCATTTAAATATTCAATAAGGAACTAGTTAAGTAAACAAATAAATGTACATCCATTTATACAACCATTTAAATATTCAATAAGGAACTAGTTAAGTAAACAAATAAATGTACATCCATTTATACAACCATTTAAACTAATAGTCATAATAATGTGAGAATGCCTTTATAGTATAATATTAAAATCATAGAGTGACCACTCACATAGTGCTACGAAGTGCTAGGCCGTGCGCCTTTCCTATATTAACTCATTTAGTCCTTAAAATAACCCTATGAAGTAAGTCCTGTTATTATCCTCATTTTACAGATGGGAAAACTGAGCAGGTCATTTTCCAACAATTCGCTAACACCAACTGGATGTCCTACAATTCAATTCAATTCTGACACTAACTACCTAGAATTAGCACAGACCCCCAAGTTAAGGGCTCAGTCCTATAAGGCCCTATGTTAGACACCAGCCATAGGTGGGATCCCCAAGCTATCTACACTTCAGCCTGGCCAACTACAAATTAAGCGGTTATCATGATCTTCCTTTCAGGTTCCATAATTTGCTAGAATAACTCACAGGATTCAGGAAAGCATGTACTTAGAATTATAATTTTATTATAAAGGATATGACTCAGAAACAGCTAAATGGAAGAGACGCGAAGGACGAAGTATGGGTTTGGGGTGGTGCAGAGTTTCCTTATCTTCCCTGGGCAGCACTCTCCTACCTAGCACATCTGTTCGTTCCCCAACCCAAAAGCTGCCTGAACCTAGTTGTTTCTGGGTTTTCCTATGGTGTTTCATTACCTAGACATAATTAAACTATTGGCCACATGACTGAACTTAATCTGTAGTACCCCTCCCCTACCTGGATGTGGGGGTGGTGCTGAAAGTTAAACCCTCTAATCATGTGCTCGGTCTTTCCTAACATAAGTCACCTCATGAGCATAAATTCTGGTAAAGCTGACAGTGACTCATTATGAATAACTGACACTCCTATCACTCAGGAACTTCTACGAGTTTCAAGAGCTCTGTACCAGGAACCAGGGGCAAAGAACAGTATATTTTTTATGTCACGCTGAGGCACAGAGAGGTTAACTTGTCCAAGATCAAATAGTATGTGACAGAGCTGAGATTGAAAATTTTAAAAATTCATATGTATTAACATATACAGGAAGGAAATATCCCAAAATGTTTAAATAAGTTAGAAGATGGGATTATATTAAAACATATTTAATAGGATTATAAATTTATACATACAACGTCATGGGAAATGTAATCTTTACTACAACTTGGAGTGGAGATGTTGCATCATTAGACAATCCTAAAGTTGCGGAATATTAGAGCTAAAGAACCTCTTTAAAAATAAGGAACTATGATCCACAGCATGAGACTTGATCTATATCATACAGTGGGTTGATGACAGAACTGAAGCTAGAATCCAGTTCTCTTTGTTTCTGTCTGTCTCAATTTTATATAAATCAGCTAGATGCTCCTCTGGTCTGTGTTCATGTAGATTAGATATGGACACAGACCATAGCTTTCATATATGTTTGAGATCCTGGCCCTTTATTCAGACTTTCCGATTTTGTATAGGAATCCTCAGCCCCTCCCCACACTGAGACTCAAGTTTTGGCTTGGCATAGGGTAGCTCTGAGATGAAAGACCCAAATAGGACTCTCCTGTCTCCCTGATCTAACCTTGGCCTCCATGAGGGGAAGAAGATAAATAAGGGTACAGTCTTCCCTTGGCAACCCCTTTTTCCAAGTTATCCCAGTTACCAACAAAATTTCTCTGTTACAGGGCTCTGTGGACTGTCCCACTCTGGAGTTTGAGTATGGAGATGCAGATGGGCATGCAGCAGAGTTGTCAGGTATGAGGTAGATGGGTCAGTAGCTAGTGGAAGAATGGCCAGGAGGAGAGGGAAGGGGCCTGTGATCTCCCTGGAAGCTTGTCTGTTCTCACCAAGTGGCTGTTGAACAAAGGCTGTTCTCCACATTCCTTTTCCTCTCCACCCAAGTGGTAAATATCTCTTTGTTTGTCTTCACGTTTCCTTCTGTGATTCTCCTTGGCTATGGTATTCTTCATTCTGTCATTCTATCACTCTTTCCTGCTCACTCTTCTTTATTCTCTTTGAAAATAACTGATTTGGTGCACTCTCAAATCAGTTTTCTCTCCATCTTCTCCATATTCCTTCTCTTTTTCTCTTCCTGTCACCCATATCTTTGCCTGCCTCCTTCTTTCTGCTGCCCTCTTTCTATCCCATGCCATCTCTTTTTCCTTTGTCTCCTCTACCTCCATCTTCTCCTTCTTCCTCTCGCAACTGCCCCTTATTAAAATCTCAGCAAAGTCTGAGGAAAAACTATAGTCAACTGGCCAGCTGAGCAAGGCTGGACATGTCACCTGCATCCATCATAGTAGAGTTCTGCTTGGATGTTTATGAGCTGGGGTTAAGTGATTCCATTCTTCTTTCAGTGCTGGCCTGCTTGTCTCTGTCTGGATTTTTAGCTTAGGGTAAATGTGATCTCCTCACATTAAGGGCCTCCATGTTACATGTGCTATGAATGCCAGTTATTAATAAACAAGCTTTGGGTGGAGATGTGTGAAATTTAGATATTCTGTCACATGGAAGTGATACTTTGAGGCATGCTTTTTCAGAGAAAAGAGACAAACAATTTTAAAGACGTTCTTGTGCATGAGCACAGAGAATAAATTTTGTGATGAGTGACAGAGAAATAGAGAGCTAAGTTTAATAACCAACAAAGGATTAGAATTCATAATAGGAATATGATATAAATACATATATATTTTAAAGAGAGGAGAGAGATGAGCAACCCAACAAAGAAATGGGCAAAGAATATAAATGGGAATTTATAGAAGAAAAAGCCAAATGGTCAATAAATATATGAGAAGATGTTGAACTTTATTAGTAAATGGGGAAAAGCAAATTAAAATAATAAAATATTATTTCACAATCATCAGAGTGCAAAACTTAAAAGCCTGGGGTTGGTGAGGGTGCAGAGAAATTAGTACTTTTATGCACTGCTAGACATGGGGGAGCAGAGTATAAAATTGAAAAGCATTTTGCTTATATCTTGCAAAGTTGAAGATGTGCACATATTGTGACCCAACAAGTCTACTCCTAGATATCCACTCTAAAGAAAATTACACTTGGGCACAAGAAAATGTACAAAGATGTTTATTGCAGCCTTGTTTATCAGTGTAAAAAGTTGGAAACAACCTACAATGCTCATCAGTAGGGAAATGGATAAACTATAGCATATTAGTGCAGTAGGCTATTGAATAGCCATTAAAATAATAATTGATCTAAATCAATATATTTATTTTTTATTTTTTTATTCTTGAGACAGGGTCTGGCTCTGTTGCTTACGCTTGAGTGGCACAATCTCAGCTCACTACAGCCTTGAGCTCCTGGGCTCAAGTGATCCTCCCACCCCAGCCTCTCAAGTAGCTAGGACCATAGGCATGCCTTACCATGCCCAGCTAATTTTGTGCCACCATGTCCAGCTAATTTTGTGCCACCATGTCCAGCTAATTTTGTTTATCTTTTGTAGAAACAAAGTCTCACTGTGTTGCCCAGGCTGGTCCTGAACTCCTGGGCTCAAGTGATCCTCCTGCCTTGGCCTTCCAAAGTGCTGGGACTACAGGTGTGAGCCACCACACCTGGCCTCAACATGTCTCAGTATCAATAAATGCTTGGCCGGGTACGGTAGCTCACATCTGTAATCCCAGCACTTTGGGAGGCCGAAGTGGGTAGATCACCTGTCAGGAGTTCGAGACCAGCCTGACCAATATGGTGAAACCTTGTCTCTACTAAAAATACAAAAATTAGCTGGGCATCGTGGCATGCACCTGTAGTCCCAGCTACTCGGGAGGCTGAGACAGGAGAATTGCCTGAACCTGGGAGGCAGAGGTTGCAGTGAGCCAAGATCACGCCACTGCACTCCAGCCTGGGTGACAAAGCGAGACTCCATCCCAAATAATAATAATAATAATAAATGCTAAAGATAAAATTGGGAGAAAGGATCAGTAACAAAGGAATTTATACAATAGGATACTGCTTGGATAAAAAAGTTTTTAAACAGAGCAATATCATATGTTTACAGGCATATATGCATATAGCAAAAGTAGAAAAATAGGCTTGTGAAGGATATACACCAATTTCATTATAGCAGTTGCCTCTGGAGAAGGGAATAAGATAGACTGGGGAGCAGTCTGAAGCAAATATAACAAATGCTAACATTTGTTTGACCTGGGTAGAAGATAATACACAGGTGTCTTAAATGTACTATTCTGTTCTTACCTGTATATAAAAATTCATAATCTAAAATTTAAAAATAAAAAGACCAAGACTAAAGTTCAGTACCTAAGAGCCTTGCCCACTTTTCTGATTTGGTTTGTGGTGCTTTACTCTTAAAAATATATATATTCACCTCTCCACTAATGACTGAAGAATTTAAGATTCAGTGATGGGATTTGCTTCTGGTCACTCCTAGATTCTGGAACTTAAGACTCAAAAGCCCTGACTCCCAGACAAGGTGTTTCTCAACCATTAGACAGCTGGCTGGAACATAAGTGAATTTCTCTTGCTTTGTGAATTACCTGTGACCTAGTTAAATTTCCAGGAAGGGTCTCAGGTAGGGAGCAGAGATTTAAAGGAAATCTGTTCTATCATCTGTTGACTTCTGTATTTCAGTTCTTCATCTTCTGTCAGATGAGGGTACATATACAATGTTCTGGAGAGAGACAGAGAGAGTAGGAAAGGGCATTTTTATTTCTTTTCTTCTTTCTTTCTTTCTTTTTTTTTAAGAGACAGAGTCTTATTCTGTTACCCCAGGCTGGAGTGCAGTGACATGATCATAGCTCACTAAAGCCTCAAACTCCTAAGCTCAAACAATCCTCCACCTCAGCCTCCTAAGTAGCTAGGACTATAGTCATGTGCCACTACACCTGGCTAATGTTTAAATTTTTTGTAGAGATAGGGTCATGCTATGTTGCCCAGGCTAGTCTCAAACTCCTGGCCTCAAGCAATTCTCCTGCCTCAGCCTCTCAAAGTGCTGGGATTACAATCCTATAGGTCTGAGCCATCACACGTGGCCGGCATTTTTATTTCTTATAAGCTTTTTGCATTTTGTATTGAGAGGCTGCTGTTAGCAAAGTTAGATTTTCCTGGGCACAGCAGCCCTTTGACAACCATAGCTGTTCTCTAGAGTTTTTTTTGCAGCCTCTGCTTAGTGGCTGTGGGCAGGAATCTAAACTTCTATACCCTTTGAGGAAACTTAGCAGGGAGAGAATGAACTGGCTCCAACCCTGAAGAACCATCCAGCACTTACTTTTCAGCCCTTGCCGTGGTTTCCTGATCCAGCACAAGGATCTTTCCTCTAAGTTTCAGGAGTTGTGTTGCCCTCCTCTTCTCTTACAGATGGGATAGTTCCTAGTTGGGTTGACAAAGCAGGAGTTTCAGCCCTGAGAAACAGGAGTGATGAGATTAAGCTCTCTGTGCTGCAGTCCTCCTCTTGGCCCTCACCAAATGTTGAAGGCTGCCTTCTCTGCTGCAGCAGCCAGCTGGCAGGAAGAGGACAGGTTTGATGGTTTAATCTCCCAGGGACACAAGTGGCTATTTTTAACTGCTCTGAAAAGGAGGAAGCTGGCTTTGGATTCATTGGACACAGGAATGTGTTGGAAGCTTCAGCTCTTTCATGCCACCCTCTCTACTTTGGGCCTCTTCTTTAAGGATCTCCCGAATGTGACTGTTCTGTCTTTCCTGCCACAGAATTGTATAGTTACACTGAGAACCTGGAATTCACCAATAACAGGAGGTGCTTTGAAGAAGATTTCAAGACTCAAGGTAATTCCAGATCTTTACTCATAGAGACCTGCTTTTTCCTTTTATGATATACCAGCCTGATCTAGTAAAAGACTAAAACAAAGTGCGATCCTTCATCCCCTCTGTATTAGTTAGAGTTCTCTTAGAGGGATAGAACTAATATGATAAATAGATAGATATATATAAAGGGGAGTTTATTAAGTATTAACTTACACAATCACAAGGTCCCATAATAGGCTATCTGCAAGCTGAGGAGCAAGGAGAGCCAGTCTGAGTCCCAAAACTGAAGAACTTGGAGTCCGATGTTCGAGGGCAGGAACTATCCAGCACAGGAGAAAGATGTAGGCTGGAAGGCTAGGCCCATCTCTCCTTTTCATGTTTTTCTGCCTGTTTTATATTTGCTGGCAGCTGATTAGATTGTGCCCACCAGATTAAGGGTGGATCTGCCTTCCCCAGCCGGCTGACTCAAATGTTAATCTCTTCTGGCAACACCCTCACAGATATACCCAGGATCAATACTTTGTATCCTTCAATCCAATCAAGTTGACTCACAGTATTAACTATCGCAAGTCCACCCCTTGTCAGCTCGAACTCATACACATCTCCTGAGATCATACATAATCTTCAATTAAAGACAATAATAAGGGCATAATTATGCCTAACATAATACAAATATCCTTTGTACAACTGGAAACTCACCAATCCCCAACCCAAATACTATTATATAAAGTTAACAATACTTAAATGCTGATATGAACTCAATAAATCTTATGTCACATGATAAAGGAGAAAGGAAATAAAATGAACATGTTAGTAAACGTGTATACACGCACAAACATGTTTTTAACAAAAGAAGAAGGAAATACTCATGACCAGCTGGTCACGTGGTCGTAGCTGGTATTGATGACTACCTTCTTCTACTACCCATTCTGTATTCCCTTTGCATTCATCAAGCAGCTTGGCAGGTCATGGTTTTTTTCCTGGTGGAGTAATCCAAACCTTCATTCCTGAGGGGTCTGGGTCATTTGTAGTCCTGCCTGGATTGGGGTGTTGTAGTTTCCCATCGACCTTAATCACAGGGCATAGTAATATTAAGAGACGCCCTAATGGATCTCCTGTATTCCATGCATACTCTTCCTTACCTCCGCTGTGGAGTAGTAGACTGATTTCATCTTGATAGTCTGGGTCAGTCACCCCAGCCAACACTGTAACTCCCTTCTTAGCCTGTTGACTTAAAGGTAGGAGGACCCCAAAGTGTCCAGGTGGCAATCTTAACTTCCAGTTTAATGGAATCATTGTTGTGTCTCCTGGTGGCAGTTTCCTCCCTCTGGAGCTAAAACCTCTAGGCCAGCAGAACGTAATGTCACGGGAACAGGAAGCAAAAATTTTGCTACTAGATCACTAGGGGTGATGGTGAGTGGTGCCACTTCCACCCCTTGATTCCTGGACTGGTGAATCCTGACTATGGGAAAAACAGTACCATATGTTGGATGCTGATTCAGAGCATACACGGCCTTCTGGAGAACTTTGCCCCAGCCCTGCAAAGTATTGTCACCTAGTTGGCATTGTAATTGTGACTTCAAAAGGCCATTTCACCGTTCTATCAATCCAGCTGCTTCAGGATGATGGGGAACATGGTAAGACCATGAGCATGAGCCCACTGCCACACTTCTTTAGCCATGAAATGAGTGCCTTGGTCAGAGGCAATGCTTTGTGGAATACCATGACGGTGGATGAGGCATTCCATGAGTCCATGGATGGTAGTCTTGGCAGAAGCATTGCTTGCAGAATAGGCAAACCCTTATCTGGAGTAAGTGTCTATTCTAGTGAGGACAAACCTCTGCCGTTTCCATGACAGAAGAGGTCCAATACAATCAACCTGCCACCAGGTAGCTGGCTGATCACCCTGAGGAATGGTGCCTTATCTAGGGCTCAGTGTTGGTCTCTGCTGCTAGCAAATTGGGCACTCAGCAGTGGCCGTAGCCAGGTCAACCTTGGTGAGTGGAAGTCCATGTTACTGAGCCCATGCATAACTTCCATCCCTGCCACAGTGGCCACTTTGCTCATGGGCCCATTGGACAATGACAGAGGTGCTGGGGAAAGAGGCTGATTGGTGTCCACAGAACGGGTCATCCTATCCACTTGATTATTAAACTCCTTCTCTGCTTTGGTCACCCACTGGTGAACACTCACATGGAGTACAAATATCTTCACAGTTTTTGACCACTCAGAGAGGTCCATCTACATACTTCTTTCCCCAATTTTTTTGTCACCAATTTTCCAATCATGCTTCTTCCAAGTCCCTGACCATCCAGCCAAATCATTGGCTATAGCCCATGAATCAGTATTTAATCGCACATCTTACCATTTATCCTTCCATGCAAAGTACACAGCCAGGTGCACTGCTCAAAGTTCTGCCCACTGGGAAGATTTTCCTTCACTGCTCTCCTTCAGGGATGTCCTAGAAAGGGGCTATAGTGCTGCAGCCATCCACTTTCAGGTGGTGCCTGCATATTGTGCAGAACCATCTGTAAACCAGGCCCTGGTCTTCTCTTCCTCTGTCAACTTATAGGGAGCTCCCCATGAGGCCATCAGTGCAGGCTGGGGGAAAGAAGCCAGGGTGGCAGGACTGGAGACCATGGGCATTTGAGCCACTTCCTCATGTAACTTACTTCTGCCTTCAGGACCTGCTTGAGCCCAATCACGTATATACCACTTCCATTTGATGATGGAATGCTGCTGTGCACGACCCACTTTATGGCTTGATGGGTCAGAAAGCACTCAGTTCATGATAGGCAGTTGAGGTTGCATGGTGACTTGATGACCCATAGTCAAACGTTCAGTTTCCACCAAAGACCAGTAACAGGCCAAGAGCTGTCTCTCAAAAGTAAAGTAGTTATCTGCAGAAGATGGCAGGGCCTTGCTCCAAAATCCTAAAGGCCTCCACTGTGATTCATCTATGGGAGCCTGCCAAAGGCTCCAAACAGCATCCCCATCTGCCACTGACACCTCAAGCACCATTGGATCTGCTGGGTCATATGGCCCAAGTGGCAGAGCAGCTTGCACAACAGCCTGGGCCTGTTGCAGAGCCTTCTCTTGTTCTGGACCCCACTAAAAACTGGGTGGGGGTCCAGATAAATGGGCAGGAATAACACACCCAAATGAGGAATGTGTTGCCTCCAAAATCCAAATAGAACCACTAGGCATTGTGCTTCTTGGTTGTAGGAGGGGCCAAATGAAGCAACTTATCCTTCACCTAAGAAGGAATATCTCAACAGGTCCCACAGCACTGGATCCTTGGAATTTTACTGAGGTAGAAGTTCCCTGAATTTTAATCAGATTTATTTCCCATCCTCTGGCACACAAATGTCTCACCAATAAGTCCAGTGCATTTGCTACTTCTTGCTCACTGGATCCAATCAGCATAATGTCATCAATGTAATGGACCACTGTGATATCTTGTGGAAGCAAAAAGCTATCAAGGTCTCTCCGAATAAGATTATGACTCAAAGCCAGAGAATAGATATACCTCTGGGGTAGGACAGTAAAGGTATATTGCTGTCCCAGCCAGCTGGAGGCAAATTGCTTCTGGCAGGCCTTATGGACAGGAATGGAGAAAAAGGCACTTGCCAAGTCAATGACCACGTACCAGGTACCAGAAGATGTGTTAATTTGCTCGAGCAATGAAACCACATCTAGTACAGCAGCTGCAATTGGAGTCACCACTTGGTTAAGCTTCCGATAATCCACTGACATTCTCCAAGATTCATCTGTCTTCTGCACAGGTCAAATGCGAGAGTTGAACAGGGATGTGGTGGGAATCACCACTCCTTTGTCTTTCAAGTCCTTGATGATGGCACTGATCTCCACAATCCCTCCAGGGATGTGATATTGTTTTTGACTTAACTATTTTTCTAGGTAGAGGCAGCTCTAATGGCTTCCATTTGTCCTTTCCCACCATAGTAACGCTCACCCTACCAGTCAGGGAGCCAATGTGGGGGTTCTGCCAGCTACTAAGTATGTCTATGCCAATTATGCATTCTGGCACTGGGGAAGTGACCACAGGATGAGTCTGGGGGCCCACTGTAAGTCAGGCCTGAGCTAAAACTTCATTAGTTACCTGACCTCCATAAGCCCCTACTTTAACTGGAGGACCACAATGACATTTTGGTTCCCCTGGAATCAATATCAGCTCAGAGCCAGTGTCCAGTAGTCCCCGAAATGTCTGATCATTTCCCTTTCCCCAGTGCACAGTTACCCTAGTAAAAGGCCAGAGGTCTTCTTGGGGAAGGATGGGAGAGAAATTCACTGCATAAATTGTTGGTAATGTAGTGGGGTCCTTCCTCAAGGGAACCTGGCCTCCCCTTCATTCAGGGGGTTCCAGGTCTATTAACTGGCTCAAGTCTGGAAATTGAGAGGCCATGATTCTCTGTTTTTATAATTCAAATTAGTCTTTCGTCCATTTGACCTACAAGTCTTCTGCTTGTATAAAGTAGGAATGCAGTAGGCTTCCTATCAGTTTCACTTCTAGAAACACTGTGATTAATTAGCCAATGCCACAGCTCTACATGAGTCAGACTATTCTGATTGCTCCTTTGCCTCTGCCATCCATTATGGTAGCTATGCTCACCTTGCCTTTGATGGTCGAGTGCTTCCACTTGGCCCCTGCCACCTCGGGATCCAATTATTCCCATTGTATTTAAATTTTGTAGTTGAGTGACTGTGGTTCCCACCATTAGCTCTGGCATAAGGAGAAAAGCAATTACAGGACTTTTCAAAGATGCAGTTGCTGCCTTCACAAATCTATTTTGTAAGGCATTGGTCAAGGGTGTATCTGCTGGACCCTCCCAGCTGGGATGAGTAGTTCTAAAGTGACTAATCCACTCCACCATCCCAATTTCCCTAAGCCTTTGGATCCCTTCTTCTACATTAAACCAAGGGAGAGCAGGCATTTCCAGCTCACTCAGAGTGGGCCATCTTTTAATCCATAATTCAGCTGACCAAATAAACTATTAGAACCTTTTTTAACTCCCCAAGCTGCAACATTGAATGCAGAGCCCCTACTTAGTGGGCCTAAATCAATAAATTGAGCCTGATCCAACTCTGTGTTCCTTCCTGCATCATCCCATACCCTTAATATCCATTCCCATGCCTGTTCTCCAGATTGCTGTTTATATAAATTAGAGGACTCAAATAGTTCTTTTTGAGTGTAGCACACCTCCTCATGGGTCACACTCTCAACCTCACCCCTAGGGGCCTGCCAGGACTTTCGTCTAGTTATAGGTCTAGAACCAAAGGTGTTGAGGGTAGCTTCTGAGGAGAAGCAATATTATCTTGCCTGGCAACTGTTTCAGGGCAACTGCCATCACTGTTGCTTCAGGCAGTGCAGGGTTTATCTCCTCAGACAAAGGTGGAAAGGCTGATGGCAGCATGGGTCAGGGAGGAGATATTGCCACTACTGGGGATGGGGAAACTGTTCCTCCTGGCAAAAAAGGTTCATCAGAGTTTACAAACTCAGTGTGCCCAGCTTCACCAGGGTCCTCCCACATGTCCCCATTCCAAGCTTCAGGGTCCCATTCTTTTCCAATAAATGCCCTCACTTTAACAGTAGACACCTGACAAGGCTGTAAATGCATCTTTCATTGCAGTTCAGCCATTCGCATGACAAAAGCTTGTGTCTGTTTTTCCACAATTTCAGCTCTTTCTCTACAGGAGATAAGACTCTCACTCAGGGCAATCTTAGCAGATTTGAGGCTCAGTATCTGCTTCTGAAGCTGGGAGACAGAATCCCTGAGTTCATCATTTTCTTTCATCACTTTGTCCACTGAACTTCGGAGCAACCAACCAGCTTCCTTATGTTCCTTGGTTCTCCACATATGGTCAAAGGTATTATGTATAGTCACTAAACTCCTTGCCTCTCATGAGTGGTGAACCAGGAATGTCAAATGCATTTATTTTGCATAACTCTCTAAACAGTTTCCACCAAGGACTATCAGTGTTCTCTATACTATTAGAAGTAGATTTCTTAGCATTTTTGGATCTAATCATATTAAGCAGCCAACTCCAGAAATCTCAAAACCACTGAAAGAACTCCAGCCTTAATATTCTGTTCCTCTAGAACCACTCCTGTTACCCAAATATGTATTAGTCAGGGTTCTCTTAGAGGGATAGAACTAATAGGAAATATATATATATTAACCTTCACACCCTCCATAACCATGTAGCCTTTCCTTCTTGCTTAGGGGATACAGGGTTCTCTGTATCTCAAGTGGAGAGCAATGGAGTAGAAGCATGAGAAGCTGGTGCTGTGCTGCCTGATAGAACCCTTGACCTTAATGTTTCATCCCATCTTCAACTTTGCCCTACTCTCAATAGTAATTTCATGTGCCCACACTGTGACATTCTCAGACATTCTCATCCATTTCCTTACTTGGTCAGTGGCAATTCAATTTTCAGTTCAACAAATGTGTGGTGAGTATCTATTCTGTGTCAGATACTGGAGGCAGGAGTGAGAAGCAGCTTTTACAAAGAAGTTAGAGTTTGAGAGCAGAGGAATCATGTGCACATCACAAAACTAGCTGAGGCTCAAACAGTCCTCCTGCCCCAGCCTCCCAAGTAGCTAGGATTACAGGCATGTGCCACTGTGCCCAGCTTCTGCCCAAGGGCCTTCTCTGCAGCCTATACAGGGCAGCCAGGAATTGTAGGGAATCAGTGTGCTCCTCTAGTTTAGCACCCCTCATCCAAGAGAAAAATGCTGTGTCAGAAAAGTTTTAAAAGTGTTATGGAAGCAGAGTATTTGGCCACAGCATTAGTGAGAAAGGTCCTTTTATATTGGGCATGTAAGAGTGGGAAAGAGGTCATTTTGTATTGTGCCTGTAAGGATGACTAGGAATTGAATATGTAGGGAGACAGAGGGAACTCCTTGAGGAAAGGCAGAGAGACAGGACAGTATGGGCTGTGTGTGGAGGACAGAGGGGATGTTGAAGGTGAGGCTATAGACTGGGTTCAGGCCAGAACATTTTGGGTCCTTTTCCCATACCTTATTCTTTCTCAGTGAAATAAGGAAAGCTTTTGGAGAAAATAATTTTGGCAGGGGAGCTGAGATCAGAGGTGGATATGCTATGAGGAGCCTTTCCAGGAAGGGTGGCAATAGCTGACACTGGATGTATATGGCCTTTTATTCCCAGTGCAGGGCAAGGAATGGCTGGAGTTGGAAGAAGATGCCCAAAAGGCCTATATAATGGGACTCTTGGACCGGCTAGAGGTGGTCAGTAGGGAACGGCGGCTGAAGGTGGCCCGGGCTGTTCTCTACCTGGCCCAAGGTGAGTGACCACCCTTGCTAGCTTTAGAGGGGTGGAGGCTTGAGAGGGAAGTGGGCATTATCAGGACTGAGATGACGCAGGCTGTGCTGGGAAAGCAAGGTTTCTTGCCTCTCAAGGACAGATCTTGTCATGTGCTAGGAGTAACCTGTGCTTATGAGGAAGATAGGATAGTGTTGAGTGCTGTTCTAGATCCCTCGGCATCTGCCTTTATCTTACCAGGTATGTCAGAATTTTTTATAGGGTTCTTCTTTTCCCTACCCTGTACTATAATCATATGTGAATACTAGCAAGAGGTGTGGCCAGAGCTGATATGTACCACCAGCTGATCATGGAGACAAGACATCAACTGTGGCCTGGCCCCAAAACTGAGGAGAAATAGGAGAGTGTCACAGATACACATGGACCCTTTGCATTGTTTCTCATTGGCATTTTGAAAGTTCAAGCCAACATAACTGCAGGAGTAGATGCTGTGAGTAATTTGGAGATGATCAGAACTAAATAGAGTAATCGGGGAAAGCTGCTCAGAAGAAACCTCTTAGCCAGGTGTTGGAAAGGGAAATGAGATAGCCTAGCTGGAGTGAAAATAAGCCTACGATCATAAATATAAGGCGTGTTAACAGAACCAACCAGTTGGGAGCTAAAAAAAAAAAAATTGTAAAATAAAAAAATAATAAATGAAGAGGGGAAAGGGTGGACATTAGGTGAAGAGAAGACTAGCAAATAGGACTGTGCCCTCCTGTATCTCTTGGGTCTGGTGCTCTGGCCAGCTTCCAACTGCCAGTACCTTCTTATGTTTGCCCAAGGACTTTATTTATCTACGTTTTTTAAAAGAAAGTCTCACTATGTTTCTCCGGCTGGTCTTGAACTCATAGGCTCAAGCTATCCTCCTGCTCCAGCCTCCTAAGTAGCTAGGATTATAGGCATGTGCCACCATGCTCAGCTTCTGCTCAAGGGCCTTCTCTGCAGCCCATACAGGGCATCCAGGAAGTGTAGGGAATCAGTGTGCTCCTTTAGTTTAGCACCCTCATCCAATGACTAACAGGAGTTAGTGGATGGATAGCCTGACTGTCTCACCCCTCTTGGATAGAATAACTGTGAGTTGTGTGTTTTATACTGTTTCCAAATTATCCCCTGAGTGAACTCTTTGGGCTTCCTTTTCTTCCCTATCTCTACTGATGATTCCTGGGAATGATTCCCAAATAAGCTACTTGCACTGGAATCCTTACTTACCTCAGGATCTGCTTCTGGGAGAACTCACCCTTAAGACGACAGGCCATTGATGAGCACATTGGACCTAACCCTGGAGACTACCTCTCCTCTCCCCTGACTCATTCCAGGAAGTTCTTGGGGCCCCTGTCATACCTATGTCAGCCTAATTATTAGGCAGAGTATTATAGGAAAACCTTAAGATCATGGGGCAGGGTGGAAAGAACTGGGATACTGCCACCCCTCAACCCCTGTAACAACTGTCTGGTCCTTTAGGTACTTTTGGGGAATGTGATTCAGAGGTCGATGTGCTACACTGGTCCAGGTACAACTGCTTCCTGCTGTATCAGATGGGGACCTTCTCCACCTTCCTGGAGCTACTCCACATGGAAATTGAGTGAGAAGCCTTAGGGGAAGGGCTGGCCTACATAACCCCCATTCCTTAAAGGGGCCTCATGTTCTATGCTGCTTCCCTCACTATAGAGACCCCCTGTGAGGAACTGGGTCTACTCACACCTCAGCCCAAAGCTCATTGACAGTTCCCCTCCATCCAGCCATGTTCTCTGATATTCTGTTCTCCCTCCCTGAGGTTGGATACATCTGCAGCTTCTGCCTCACTTACAGCTTTAATCCTGGGCTTCAGGGGCCTATCCTGAGTGGGTTCTCTTTTTATTCAAGGACTTTCTTAGCTCAGCCTAACTCTGGAATTCAAGAGGGAAACTATTTTGAGTGCATGACCCAAGAAAGACAGGAAATCAATTCCTGTCATTGTGCCCAATTCTTTCCCTCATGGGCTATAGTTCTAGAGGTGGCCTTATTTGCTGCTACCACTACAGTGACCCCTTGTTTTGTCTCATGCCCATCACCCAGGAGTTTGAGATAGGGTGCAATCTGCTTATTATTCATCAGGTGTTTCTTAGCATCTGTTTTATGTCCAGCACAGTTCTAAGCATAGTGGGGAACGCAAGAGGAGTGGATACCACAGATCCTGCCCTTGCCTTGTCTTCAACATAGATGAGAGTTTGCTGAGGTGGCAGGGGAATTCTGTCAGCTCCTTTACTCTAGACGAGTTTCATTAGTGGCTGCCTAGCCAGGGAATGGCAAGCACTCATATTTGTGTGAGTGATAAGTAAGAGCACAGAGAGAAAAGAAGTCTTATGCATTCCTGTTCTTTTTCTCCTCCCCTGGCAGCAACAGCCAGGCCTGTAGCAGTGCCCTTCGGAAACCAGCTGTCTCCATAGCTGATAGCACAGAGCTCAGGTGAGTGGGGCTAACTATGGGCTTGGAACAGGGCAGATGATTAGCACCTGGGTTACCTTTTCCCCAAATCCCAGATGACTCAGACCATTAGGAAGTTGCCCTGTAGCTAATCTCACTGGGTTGGGCTTCCCACAGAGACCATCCCTGAGGTCTATGACTATGGGCTGGGAATTGCCTTGGGAACCTCTTGTGACTCTTCTGTAACCCCAGGGTGCTGCTGAGTGTTATGTACCTAATGGTGGAAAATATTCGCCTGGAGCGAGAGACAGACCCCTGTGGGTGGAGAACAGCCCGGGAGACCTTCCGCACTGAATTAAGTAAGAAATGGCACTTGAGGAAGGTGTGGATGGGGTGCTAATGGGAGAGGGGAAGCAGAGCATCTGCCTAGGAGAGGCAGACAGTCGTTTTTTCTTTTGTTTTCTTTTTTAAAATTAATGTCTTTTCTTTTAGGACAGAGATACTGCATGGCAGGCACAAGGGCTGGGCTTGATTGCTGCCCTGTATCTATGAGCTAAGACCAGCCATGTAACTTCTCTATGCCTTGGTTTCCTTGGTTATAAGTGGGGATAGCCATTCCTCTCCCACTCTATCACGAATCCCACATGAAAAAATGAGTTGAATCACCTTGAAAACTGAGTTCTGTTCAAATGTAAGTTGGTGTTGTCATCTGACAGGGATAGGATATGAAGGACTATGGGATTTAAAAAATATATTTATTGATGTGGAAAAGTGAATGACATTGAATCCTTTAGCCAGAAAGCAATGTCTTCATTATTGTTACTTCTAGTTTGGCATCCAACCCCAAAGCATCACCCTAAGCTCTGGGGCCTATGCCATTTTAATTCCATGGCATCCCTTCCTGCCCTTGAGGGGCTTCCTTCTGGGGGCTAAGCCTCCTTCTCAGGACCAAGTACTCTGGAATTCTTCAGGGGAGGTGAGTGCCTTCCTGTGTGTGTCCAGAATCAGGGTTACATGAACAAGGTTTTAGCTGCCTCATCCTCACTTTCTCACTCCCCTCTCTCCTCACCCCTAGGCTTCTCCATGCATAATGAGGAGCCTTTTGCCCTTTTACTCTTCTCCATGGTTACCAAGTTCTGCAGTGGCCTGGCTCCTCACTTCCCCATAAAGAAGGTCCTGCTCCTGCTCTGGAAGGTGGTCATGGTGAGTAATTCTCCCCACTCCCACATTATCAGATCAGCAATGCCCTATGCCACCTCAGTTTCTTCTAGTCTTATTCCAGGAGGCTGGAGCCAGGGAGCAGAACAGGCAGCCCTTAGCCAACTGCTAATATGGAGGGGCAACAAGGCTGTCCTAGAGACATCAGATGTTCTATGTTAGAATGGGTTTCATGTTTCTATTGGATGGATGGGAGATGCCACTCCATAAATTGGGGATGTCAGTGGTACCTTCTCTTATTTAAGCCAATGTTTGATGGAGAGAACACTGGTTGAAAGTTGGTAGATCTGGGCTTTGCTGATACTGAGAAACTTTGGGCAACTCTCTGTGCCTCAGTTTCTCTAGCTGTAAAAGGTTGGGGTGAGTGCCTGCCCTCCCTCCAGATAAACAGAGGATTTGTATTTTTTTTTTAATAAAAATAATTTTTTTTTACAGACAGGCCTCCCTGTGTTGCCTGGGCTGGTCTTGAACTCCTGGTCTCAAGCAGTCCTTTCACCTTGGCTTCCCAAAATGTTGGGATTACAGGCATGAGCCACTGTGCCTGGCCAGGATTTGCTTTTTAAAAAATAATGAAGTTCTTATAAATATGTGGTTACATTTCTGTTACTAGTTATTCAACCTGATCCTTCATTTTTGGCTCCCATCTCACAAGGCAGGCCTAATAGGGGGAACTGCCTCTTGACTGCAGAGGAGATTGAGTGACTCTGGGGGTTTATAGCACCTGGATGTGTTCCTTAAAAAGGTCGATAGTTTCCCTTTTTTTTTTTTTTTTTTTTTTTTTTGAGGAGGCCCGCAGGAATTCCTTTCCTAAATTCTGTGATATTTCCCATACTGGGGCAGTAAATAATGCCTTATCCTGACCCCTGAGCTCCTCAGTTGCCGTGGGGATGGTAATCATATTTACCTCTTTCTGTTTTACTACCTCCTTATTAAGGAAAAGGTCTGAAGGGACTGGAGGTTGTGGCCCTTTCTTTTCATCCATGTTTCCCTGACCTTGGCTCTCTCTTACTTCCCTTCCTTCCTCTCTCTCTGCCCCTTTCCTGTTTCTTCCTTAGTTTACCCTCGGTGGATTTGAGCATCTGCAGACTCTTAAAGTACAGAAGCGGGCAGAATTGGGCCTGCCTCCACTGGCTGAAGACAGTATCCAGGTGGTGAAGAGCATGCGTGCTGCCTCCCCGCCCTCTTACACTCTTGACCTGGGAGAGTCTCAGCTGGCACCCCCACCCTCCAAGCTGCGAGGCCGCCGTGGCTCTCGAAGGGTATGGACTGAAGCAGACAATGGTATTGGGACGCCGACTGGCCAAAAATCAAGATTCTAAGCTACTCTGGGTGTGGTAGGAAAAAGCAGTAAATGACCCGGCTCATCCTGCCCAGGTTGGCCCTATGACCAACCTGAAATCTTAGGGTCTCTAGTTTGGTCTCTGTCCCCCAGCCCTGACAGCCCCCTGGGCTGTTGTGATGTGACACTGTGATATCATGTCATACATAGCCATGTCTTGCTACAGAATCATTGGCCTGGACCTCAGTGCCTGGAGTTCCTTACATTCTGAACAACAATTAAGGGTATAATCCTGGGGATAGGGACCCAGGATACCGGAACAGGTCTCCAAGCAAATACATTTTTCTGGGGTAAGGCATTTTACTATTTTGAAGCACCAGGAAGTTTTACTGTCAGCCAGCCACACTCTTAACTGGCCCTGGAACCAAAGGCTTACATTTAAGAGATGACTGGGTAGGGGTCTATGTATATAACCATGAGACACTTAACGACAGGGATACAATCTAAAATATGTGTCATTATGCAATTTTGTCACTGAGCAAACATCATAGAGTGTACTTACACAAACCCAGATGGTATAGCCTACTGCACACCTAGGCATATAGCCTATTGTTCCTAGACTACAAACCTGTACAGCAGGTTACTATACCGAATACCATATGCAATTGTAACCCAATGGTGTTTGTGTATCTCAACCTAGAAAAGGCCAGTAAAAATACAGTATTATAATCTTATGGGTCCACAATTACATATGCAGTCCATTGTTGACTGAAGCATCGTTGTGCAGCACATGACTATAGTCTGCTGTCCTGAAAAGGTCAGAATGAAAAGTTATACTGAGATCTGACTATGTTCTTACAAACTCCCCTGCCTGACCCACTTCAGTTCATCAACAGGGCTAGATAGTAGTGCTCAGTAATCCAGTCTCCATTATCTGCAATAAAATTTTTTAACTTTATTTTTGTTTTATAAAGTAATGCTTACTCATTGTAGAAAATTTGGAACAAATATAAAAATGTGATGAAGGGAGAAAAGAAAAATCACCCACAATCTTAACAACCAGAGACAGTCACTGTTAACTTTTTGGCCTATTTCTGTCCAATCTTTTTTTCTTTGTCACAAGATTTAAAATTCCAAACTTGCTTCCCTCTGCCTAGCAGCAAGCTTCTGTCCTCCTCTTCCTCAGTCAGCCAGCTGGTGTATGCTCACAGAAGGCAAACTAATTGAATGTTCACCTAAGCAGAGCATAATTAGGAAGGAAAGTGCTGGCAAAAAAAGGCATCACTGCTTTCTGAAAGCTAAGTAATTGTGACTTTGGGATTATCTATGCTATGTTCCCTGGCTAATGGCAGGGTTACCTGAGAACTTCTTGTCCTGTTATTGGGCCGGGTGGGGACAGTAGGTTAAGGTGGGGAATTGGATGTTTTCGCAATGGCTGTGTTCAGATTCCATGTTCCCTGAAATGTGGAGGCCTGTGGATATGGGGTGGCCTCAGACAAGGATGCCCAGAGTGAGATCTCTGCATGCCTACCCTCCCTTCTTTCCCCTCCAGCAACTCCTCACTAAGCAGGACAGCCTGGACATCTACAATGAAAGGGATCTCTTCAAGACTGAGGAGCCCGCCACAGAGGAGGAAGAGGAGTCTGCTGGTGATGGAGAACGAACCTTGGATGGAGAGCTAGACCTGCTAGAGCAGGACCCTCTGGTGCCACCTCCACCCTCACAGGCACCCCTCTCTGCTGAGCGGGTGGCTTTTCCCAAGGGCCTGCCCTGGGCCCCAAAGGTCAGGTAGGTTTGATAGCATCAGGGACCCCTATGCTTCGGGGTTTCAGTCTCCAAAGGCCCAAGATGGGGTAGTCTATGTATTCAAGGCTCGTTAAGTTGGTCTGGCAGTCAGAACTCCTGGGTTTGAAATTCCTTCTGTTGATTGCTGCCTTTTTCCACTGCTCCAGTCCTCTGATTGGAGGGATAGGAGCCCGGAAAGTTTTTCTCTCTCAAAGTTTGCATTTCTTCCCTTCTCTGGGATTGGTCTTTCCACCATCCTCTCAGACAGAAGGACATTGAGCACTTCTTGGAGATGAGCAGGAACAAGTTCATCGGATTCACCCTGGGGCAGTAAGTGACTGAATGGCTGGAACTGGCTACAGAGTGGTTCCTAGGGGGCCAGAGGAGCAGGCAGCTTGGAATGAGGGATGATGCCTGGTGGTCATAATGTAACCTAGAGCCCCTAGGCCATGGACAACTCCCAGTGACTACTTTGGGTTCTTTCTATGGATTTTTTTTTTCCTTGAGTTTCTTCCACTTTTCCTCAAAGAACTTTTGTGTTTTTAGCCAACTGTAGGACTTTGAGCAACAAGTCATTTCTCTTTCGGGCTTAATTTTTTCCTGAGGTTGTTGGGTTAGATGGTTTTTATGGGCCCTTCCTGCTCTAATGGGCTAAAATTCTGTGAACAAGAGACATGGTCAGAACGGATCCAGTCTTCCCCCATTCCCCAGCCTCATGAATCCTTCCCACTGGCCTCTTGAAAATTGAGTCCTTATTAGTGGAGTTTCATAGTCAAGGTGTCATTGGGCTATATACCCTTTTAAGTAGGAACCTACCACTCCTACACCAAGTGAGTACCCAAAAGACTATAAAAATCTCCTGATTTCCAGAAACATTTCTGTGTACCATTATTATTTTTGTGTCCTGAAGCACTGATGTGGGACCTACGAGCTTGCAGAGGAAGGTCTAGGGTACTGGGGGTAGATGTTGTTGAAAGTAGCATGGTCTGTTGACTCTAGGGTGGTATTGGGGTATCAGTAGTTCTTCGTACTTTGGAAGCTTATGATCTGGTATGTCTGGCCTTTTACAGGGACACAGATACATTGGTTGGATTACCCAGGCCCATCCATGAGAGTGTGAAGACCCTAAAGCAGGTGACTGGGGTGGGCTCTCAGTCTTCGGGGATAGGGAGCCATCAAAGCAGGTCAGATTACCAGGCTCCTGGATACTGGGTGGGGCTTTTATACCAGACTCTTTCTGGACCTTCTGCATTCCTCCTGCAGTCCTTTGGCCAAATAGGAAAAATTAGGTCTCTCTTTACTTACTCAGTTTCCTATATTCAGGTAGATTTTTAAATTCTCCTTTCTTCCTCTCATTTCTTTTTCCTCTTCCCATTCTTCTCTCTCTCTTCCCATTCCTTGCTTCTTTTCCTTTCACTTCTCTCTCTCCGTAAGTCTACTAACTTCCAAAGGCCCAGGATTGAGTAGGAGCCTGCTCTATATCCATTGTATGCATGGAATCATCACTCCGTGCATACGTGCACACGCATCAAAATTCTCAGGGCAGTGGTCCAGGGGCAGGGGCCTGTTTCTGACTTCCCCTTGCACTTTGTTTGAAGATAAATGCTTAGGTATTTGCTGCTCTTCAGCAAATGTAGAAACAGAATTTTAAAAAAACACTGTGCACAAAGCACTTTGACTGGTGCTGATGATGCAGAGATGATTAAGACTCCTTCCTTGAAAGAGTTCATGTCTATGTGGGGTGACAAACCCATAAGCAGAACATTTCTTTGCTTTTGGGGAATTTAAGTAAGAGACTGGTACACATGTGAATGAGGCCCTCAGCCCTTGTTGATGTCTTCTTATCTTTGTCAGCACAAGTATATCTCCATCGCAGATGTGCAGATCAAGAATGAAGAGGAGCTGGAGAAGTGCCCTATGTCTTTGGTGAGCCAAGGAAGCCCTACACAGGAGAAGAGTAGAAGAAAACCTGTCTGCAGTGTTGTCACAGAGCATGTGTGCATGCATTCATTCAGCATATTAGGCTGTAACTGTGTTCCAGGCAAGACAAGGTCCCTACTTTCATGATATATTGAAGTTGGGGAAGAAAGATAAAAATAAAAAGTTAAGTAAACCAAACTATCAGAGAATGGTAAATACAATGAAGAAAATTTAAACAGGATGATATGAAAGAAGCATCAGTAGACTACTTAAGATTGGGCAGTTGGAGTAGGTAGACCTCTGAGAAGGTGACATTTAAGCCAAGATCTGAGGGACAGGGAGCCAGCCATAGGAGCATCAGAGGAAAGAGCATTCCAAACAGAGAGAACAGCCTTAGCAAGGGGAAAGCAGGCTTAGAGTGTCAGAGGTAGTGAAGGAAGGCTGTTGTGGCTAGAGCACAGGGCCGAGGGCTGGGATCCTAGAGATGGAGTCAGAGAGGTGGCCTGAGGCCACTTTGCCGAGGACCTGTAAGCAAAGGTAGAGAGCTTGAAGTTGACTCGCAGTCAAAGGGAAGGAAGCCTTTGGAGATTTGAAGCAGGGGAGTGATATGATCTGATTTATGTTTCTAAAAACATTAGCTTCTGTGTAAAGATTGGACCAGAAAAGCGTAGGCGCACTCTAGGGAGATTAGTTAGAAAACCCTTGAAATAGTCAAGGTGAGAGATGATGCCGACCTGGATTTGGAGATGTAGCTGACAAGACTTGCAGTGCATTTGGATGTGGATAGAGAGGCAAAGAAAGGAATCAAGAATAAGTACCATTTGCCAGGATGTGGGGGGAATATCAAGAGTTCTGTTTTGGTCATACTAAGTTTTAGATGCCCATTAGATACCCATATGGAGCTGCAAGCAATTGGAAATAAAGTCTAGAATTCTACAGAGAGGGCTGACTTTGAGAAATAAATTCGGGAGTTGTTTGTAACACTTATAGGCAGTGTTAAAGGCCGTAGAACTGGCTGAGATAACCCAGGGAGGGAGTAGAGACAAAGAAGAGAATGGAAGGCAGGACAAAGCCCTGGGGCACACCAGTATGTTGAGTGGGGGATGTGTCAGGAAAGGAGCCAGAAGAATATGAAAGACAGTGAAGTGGCTGGAAATCCAGGAGATTATGATATCATCATAAAAGCTAAGAAAGTCTTTCAAGAAAATAGGAGTGATCTGCTGGGTAAAATGCTACTAATAAGTGGCATTATGGTAAGAACTAAGGTGCCCATTGGATTTGGCAACATGAAGATAGTGACCTTGATAAGAGCAACTCTAAGTGAAGTAGTGGGACTGAAAGCCTAATTGGAGTGTATTGAAGGGAATGTCAGAAAAGGAGGTAGATGATATAAAAGTTTTGTGAAGAGGAGAGAAAGTGGATGGTAGCTGAAGGAGAATGTGAGGTCAAGGGGAGGATGTTTTATAGCTGAGAGATACTAGAGCATTTTTTGTTTCCTAAAATAAGTGATCCAAGAGAGGGGATAATTGCAGGACTGAGGCATTCAACAAAGCAAATGGGTGTGGGATCCTGAGCACAAGTAGGAGACTGGCCTTTGTTAGAAGCACAGGCGGTTCATCCTTCATGTCAAGAAGGAAGGAAGAAGACTCTTGGTAGATTTGGTGTTGAGAAGATGAGTGTGTGCCTGTCTGATTGCTTCTGTTTTCTCCATGAAGCGTGAGGCAGGGTCAGCAACTGTTTAGGGATGGTGGGCAAAGGAGTTGGTTTGAGGAGAGAGAAGATGGTATGAAATCAGCCTTTTGGAGAGCAGGAAGGCAAACATGCCAGGATTGCCAGGCTCTGTTGAATGTCCATTTAGGACTTACATCCATTTAAGCAGCAGATTAGTTGTGTGGGACAGAAGGAGGCTGGTTATTCTTCCCTGCCTCAGGGTCTCATGGCAGTGGCCCCTTGCCCTGTAATAGAGGGACCTTGTAGGAGGAAGGGAACTGCATTGGTCAAAGATGACAGTGGCCTGAGCAGCTTATTGGGTCCCTGAGACCCCAGCCTCCCCACTCTGATAAAAGGCTTAGTTAATGTCATCAACAGGGACAGAGATAGTTGTATATGAGGGAGCTGGTCAGAAAGAAGAAAGTGATGTAGGGGCTAATGGAGAGGGGAAGAAAATCATTTCCATCCACTTAAAAGCTTCTTTGCTAATATTCCTTCCTGTTTCTCCAGTCCATAGGTTACCCAACTTCCTTTTAAACCCACACTATTGAGCCACCTACCTCTCCTTCCAGGCTTACAGAACGTTCTAGAGTTTTCAGCCTCAGATCCACACCATAGGAAGTGCTTCTGTAGCATCTGTTCTAGTATCCCAGGTCCTGAAAGGTCATCCAGGCCAACCTGATGGTCCTATTGAAGAGAAAACTAGGACTCAGAAAAGGAATGTGACTTAACCAAGGTCACACAGTGAGTCATTAACACAGCTAGGGTAGAAACCTAGATCTGACTCCCAGCTTAGTGCTCTTTTCAGGTCACCCCTCACAACCAAGAAAAAAAAGCCTTTGGTCACCTGGAAAGTGGCATTGCCAAACCATGTATTTCTTGCCATAGGGGGAAGAGGTGGTACCAGAGACGCCATGTGAAATCCTCTACCAGGGAATGCTGTACAGCCTTCCGCAGTATATGGTAAGGAGATGGCTAGGCCAGAGCTACCCTTCTCTGCTGCAAGGAACAGACAGCTAAAAACCATTTCAAGTGGACCTGTCCAACACTTGAGCTTGTTTCCTGAGCCTTTGCCCCTTTGGCAAGGCATTCTGTGACACATGCAAATTCTGAGCTTTCCTCAGTGCTCCTCTGATGGTGCTGATCTCCCTAGTCCTTCTTTGGGAAGGGTGGGGAATAAGTTGGGGTCTCTACAGGATACACTGGGGACCCTCCTCCGAGATAAGTACTGTAGTCCCTCTGAGATCTGCTGTGGTCTGTCATGTCCTAGATAGCCTCAGGCTGGGAGTGGGGAAGATGCCAATGGTTCGGGTTAGAGGAAAGAAAAGAGTGGGAGAAGTTGGGTTTATGCCGCCCACCTTATTTCTACACACTGTCCCTCCCACTCTGTTCCTTCCATCTTCCCCTTTGAAAAGAACAGTCTTTTTTTTTTTTTTTTTTTTTTTGAAGTGGAGTCTCACTCTGTCGCCCAGGCTGGAGTGCAGTGGCACGATCTCGGCCCACTGCAACCTTCACCTCCCAGGTTCAAGTGATTCTCCTGCCTCAGCCTCCCGAATAGCTGGGATTACAGGCACATGCCACCACGCCAGCTAATTTTTGTATTTTTAGTAGAGATGGAGTTTTACCATGTTGGCCAGGCTGATCTTGAACTTCCAACCTCAAGTGATCTGCCTGTCTCGGCCTCCAAAAGTGCTGGGATTACAGACATCAGCCACCATGCCAGGCCCTGGAAAGAACAGTCTTGAAGCATAACAGCCAATGCACTCCCTCTGGCTTTCTCCTTAGCCTCACAGGCAGGCCTGTCAGGACTGGGCACCTGTTTGCTTTTCTGGACGCTGGGGAGATATGGTCATTGAGGGAAGAACTTACAGAATGGCTTTAAAACACTTTTTATAGGGCGGTTAGGGTGTGGAAGAATCACTTCCTTGCTGAGTGGGTTTGACAGTGGTGAATTTCTTTATTTTCTACTTCCCAGATCGCTCTGCTTAAGATTCTGCTGGCTGCAGCTCCCACCTCCAAGGCTAAGACAGACTCTATCAATATCCTGGCAGATGTCCTACCTGAGGAGATGCCGTGAGTGCTTCAACGGGGGCAGCTGCTGGATACTAGCTGTCTTATCTGCAGGCTCTCTCTAGTCCCCACTCACCTTGTTAACACTTATAGAGATTGTCTCCAAAGAGATCTCCCCGTCTCTGCCCACCAGTACCCCCTTTCCCCTACAGGGCTTTCTGCTTGGCTCTTTTTAGCTCAGAACTCTGGATCTGGAGGGTGACACCAGTGCCAGCGACTGGCTGCCCAGGTATTTGGGTGAACATTGCCAAGGGATGAGCTTGCCAAAAGAGAGACGGAAACAAAGAGATCAGTGGAGCATTTCTTCAGATAGGCTCATAAGTGGGAACTCTGGAGGTTTCCCTGGCACAGAAGTTCAAGTTTCCCAAGTTCTGGCTCTCTTGTGTATATTGTATCAGACCCAAATACCTGGATCCCTACAGGGCTCCCTTTAAGGCCACTCTCTGCGCTAATACCTTCTCTCCCCATTGTAGCATCACTGTTCTCCAGAGCATGAAGCTGGGCATCGATGTGAACAGGCACAAGGAGATTATTGTAAAGAGTATCTCTACCCTGCTTCTGCTACTTCTCAAACACTTCAAACTCAACCATATCTACCAGGTGAGCAGCTAGGAGCACTTCTCCACAGGTCTTGGGTGTTTGTCAGGCCCTATCTCTCAAAGGAAGGATGCAAAGTCCCTTTTAATCCTGATGAGCATCTTTCAGTCTTTTCTTTGTCCTCCCTCAGGGAATTTGGCCACCCATTGCATGAGCTTGAGGTAGGGTTATGGAGTGGGAACTGTCCTAGAAAGGTGCAGATGTCTGTGTCCCTTGTAAGTTATCCCAGAGTTGTGGGTAGGAATCTCTAGCTTCTCAGGAATATGCCCAGCCAGTTTTTAAATAATGCAAGAGAGAATGTAAGCATTTCACAAAAATGGGGGGGGGAGTATGTTGACCATAGTTTTCTATATGTGAAGCACTTTTCCAACATTTGAGATATAATTCTGAGAATAGGGCACAGTTCTGGCTCTTCAGGGCCTTGAAATCTTATAAAGGATACAGATATATAAGTAGCCAATTATAGAGATAAGTGCACTGATACTGATAAGCACTGGTTGCTATGGAAACACCTAATCCAGCTTGAGGTGGAGAAGAAATGACTCCTAACCTGAGTCCTAAAAAAACAGATGTTAGCCAGGATATGGGAATTGTTAGGGAAGGAGGACAGGAGGCATTTCAAGCAGAAAAGCTAATATGCAAAAGTCCAGAGGGGGAAGAGAGAGAGCAAAGTACCTTTAAAAACCGTAATTAAATGTTGCTGGAGTTCTTCCTGGGGCGGGGAAAGATGGGCATGGTCTGGTGACACAGGAAGCTGGAGGAATCGGCAAGGAGCAAATCATAATCTATATGCTAACACACAATTACTGAGCACCTATCCTGTGCCCAGCACCCTGTTAAGTTTGTCTAGGCCCTCATTTAATTCTCTCCACCCTATGGAGTAGTCTTATTTAATACCTCTTTTATACATGATGAAATCGAAGCTAAGAAAAATTAAGAAGCTGCTTTCCCGTAAAACATTGTTTGCCATGCTAAGGAGTTTGGACTTGGTTTCATGGGCATTGCCAAGATATAGGGACAAGATGGGGACAGCAAATGGATGCTCCTGTCTGTGAGGAGACCACAGGGAAAAAAGGAATGCTTCTCATTTTTGCCCAGAGGCTCTACCCCATTTTCCTCCTAAGAAGTCAGAATCAAGCTTGCTGGTAGAAGAGCAGGTCCTCAGAGTACAGAGAGGCTTCTGCAGGGTCTATGTCCATGGCCCTATCAACCAGGGTATTTTTCCACTTTCATACATTTGAAGACATCTTTGGGTATGTTTCATTGCCCTGAGTGCTCCCACTTTTGCCAGTGTTTGCTGAGCAGCAGCAGGGCTGGGAGGAGTAGTGGTAGGTAGGAGATAGTGTTTCTAGTGGAAAGAGAACAGAGAACTGTAGATGTGTGTTTACTTCTGCTTTTCTTGGTGGGAAGTATGTGGATTCACAGCCAGACAGGTGGATGGCTTGATGGGCCATGCCAGTGTGTGTCAGTGAATCCTGAAGGGCCACAGGCACATCTCAAACTGAAAAAAGTTTTCCATCAGATGATACTGGATATGTGTTGGCTCTTTTGTCTGGGGCTTTGGAAAATACCCTGGATTTTACAAATAAAATAAATAACTTTCCAGGGAGAAAATATTGAACAGAAGAGAGAAGTAGTCTTGGCATAAACTGACTCCACTGCTCTAACTACATACCCAGGGCCATTAGGCAGCTTAGCTTGCTGCTTGGCTACTTGTTGGTGATCAGAGAGCTGAGGATTTAAAACACCATAGTTCTCTGCTTTTTCAACCCCATTTCTATACTAGAATACTAGGTTCTGGATCTGGAGATAAACTGTGTTTGACACTCCTTAGTGTATCATGGGTAACATAACCCCCATGACACTGCTCTTATGGCCACCTGTCCCACTAGGTTGTCCTATATACAAACCACATCTGGATTTGGGAGAGCAGAATGGAGTCTCCACATTCTGGTATTAAGCCTATCAAAGACACCTTAGACTTCTCAATGCAGTATCTGTTGGCTGAAGGGCTCTTGTTCATTCATTTATTAAAATATTTACTAATATTCTTTCCCCCTTTCCCCCGTACTCCAAGCGGCCAGTATACTTACTGATATTCTAAATACTAAGGATAATATGGTATACCAGACATACTGGAGCTGGAGCCCAGTGCTCCATTTGGTTATTATGTGCTGTCACCATCCTGACTGAATGATGCCAGCAGTTGCCAAGAGTAAGCTGCAGCTGTCCCTGCTATATCAATCACAGTTGAAACATTATGAGCCAGAGGTTTGGCATGGAAAACGACTCCCTCGGGGAGCCTTCCTTTCCTGTTGGGCTTAGGAACAAATCTCACAGCAATTCTTTCTATGTATTGGAGTGGGATTTTATTTTCTGGCTTCTTTGTTTTGTGCTTGTGACATATACTGCAGATTATCCCCCTCCATGTAGGATGGGCTGGCTGAAGATGATTCTTCCCATTTCCCAGACAGGAAGACTGATAACACAAGTGGATAGTAGATATTCTCAGGAATGGATATTAGATTTGTATTTCCTCTCTTTTTTTCAAACATACTTTCCATTCTCCTCCAAATAAGCAGCCCTTTCTGCTTTGATTTTTAATTCAGTTTGAATATGTATCGCAACATTTGGTATTTGCCAACTGCATCCCCTTGATCCTGAAGTTCTTCAATCAAAATATCTTGTCATACATCACTGCCAAAAACAGGTATGAACTCTGGACAGGTTTATTTCAAGGGGCTATTTTGGGGTGGTTGAGAAAATTACATCATCTCGGAGCCTTTCAGTTTTCCTGGTGTCCCTAGTCCCTCCTGTCTTAGAGCTGTCACTGTTAAATTCAATTTCCTTGAAGAGTTAGCTGATGGAGTGTATAGTTTGCCTTCTTTAGGGAAGTATTTGTATTTTAATAGTTTTAAACACTGAAAAATGTCATGACTTAAAGAAATGAAGTGGCAATGATGAATTTTTAGCTCTGTGTCAGGTGGATCCAGGGGTTGTTTTTTGTGAAACAACCTGCTTGTCTGGCCAGGCCTTATTTTAGTATAAATCATAAGTTGGAGCAATTGGAACAGTTATGCTGTTTCATAAACTGTAATGCATTATACAAAATTTGTAACTGAAGTTACATAATAGAATTTACTGAGGTACATCAATTTGTAGTTTAAAAAAATAAGGTATTTCACATTCATTATTTAATCTCCTCAGCAATGCTAAGAGTTGTTATAAGTTTTATTCTCATTTTTCCAATTAGGAAACAAATTCAGAGATATTAACAAAATTAACATGCTGGTGAGACCCCTTAAGTAAGCATCAGAGGCAGGATCAGAACACAGGCTTCCCTGTGAATACAAATTGCTTTCCATTCCTCCAGCCAAGCAGGGACTTGGGGATTACAGAGTAGATCCTTGTTCCTTAATATTCTGCTTTCACAAGAACTGGAAATATGTTAATCAGTAGAGTTTACCAGAGGCAAAATTCCTAAAGTAGAAGTAAGAGGGCTAATCTCATACTTGGGGTGACTAGAGATATTGCCACACTAGTTTGTCAGTACTGCCTGAAATTCCACCATGGAGAAGGAGCCTACTTATATGTAGCTTAAAACACACACACACCCTATGGAGCCTGAAGTCATGAGACCTGGATTCGTGACCTGGATCTGCCACTTACTAGTTATGTAATCTCAAGCAAGAAACTGTTTCTCTGAACCACAGTATTTTCATCTTTAAAATAAGGATAGCTTTTCTGACTATATCATAGAACTTTTATAAGCATTAGTTAATATTGGTATATGTAAGATTGCTTTAAACACTTTCCCTTTGGGGTAAGCATTGGAGGATGGGTTTTTCCTAACAATACGGAGACCTGTGCACTGGCCCCTTTAAAACTGGCACTTCAGATGTGCTACTTGAGTTACCAGGGAAAATGAAAGTACAGGTCAGGCTGTGTCAGGGCCACAACTGCATGCAGGCACCTCTGTGTATCAGTCAACACTCTTGGTTAAAAGTAACCAAAACTAGCTGGACTACACTCATGCAGAATAGTGACTTTGTCAGAATGAAATGACATGTGTCATCCTGAGGAACCTAGGACAGCAATGCAGCTCTGGACCTCAGGGTTGGCCTGTAGTGTGGGGAGCCCAGAAAGCCTTTCATGTCTATCTGTAAGACACCAGGCCTCTGTATTTCCACTCCAGTTTCCTCTCTCACTGACAAATTTATCAGTCTGCATTGTTTGCTTCTCAGGCCGCATAGTGAAATATGTCTATATGAGCTAAACATGCCCCACCTCAGAGACTGAATTGACTCTCCAATCCCTATTCCAGATTCCCTGGGTTAGAGGTTCACTCCTAGATCAACTGTGGCTAGGGGAGTGGTATACAGAAACTGCATGTTCCTTCTGCACCCATGGACCTAGAATGGGAGGTACAGACAATTCAATAGATGTCCATTTGGTTCAGTTTGGAGTTGGAAGAGTGGTAGCAACAGACTACACCTTTTGCTAAGGTTGGCCTGAACAAGATGATCCTCTTATGCACCACCTGTAGGTTTTACTTTTGAATGATCTCTGAGAACTTGGAGATCACAGCTCATTATTGCAGAATTTTCTCATGGCTCTTAACAATCTAGATGTTCTAGATACTTGTAAATTAATTTTATGCCCCCTTAGGATAGATTTCAATTCACTAAGAGAATGGAACAAATCCATCTTTGATTTCCCACCCCCATTTCCTGGTCACCGGCACCTACTTTGCCATAGGGCTTTGTCAGTGGGAGGTGGGTGGATAGGTGGATGGGCCAGCCAAGAATGTTCATCCTAATGGAGCAGTACAGAACTGGCAACCCTGGGAAAATCCAATAGAGTGAATCAAGATGATGAACAACATTACAGGTAGTTTGACACTGCCCTCTCCCAAGCTGACCCTTCTCCCCTCCTACCCTGGTCCCCCAGGTTATCTTTGTCTGAGTTTCTTGGACAAAGGTAAACATTTCTGGCCAAATAAATTGTTGCCTTTTACTTGTATAGAAGTTTTGACTTTTAAAATGTAGAGACAGGTTCATTATAGCAGTGTGAACTTGCCGTCGTCAAAGCCACTGCTTTGCCAACATCCTTTATCCATTTCCAGCTGCACTGGTTCAGATAGGTTGGTGTTCAAAACCTCATGGAACATCAGAACCAGAAGGGGCATTAGAGATTAGCTAGTCCAGATTCTGTATTGTGTCAGTGAAGAAGGGAGAAGAGGAAAGAGAGAGCTGTCATTTATTTTGTAACTATGTCCTTGTCATAATGCAATGCCTTATTTCCCCTCCTAACTCATGCCTGCTTCCCTGGGCTCACTACAGAGCTGTAGCTTGCAGTCCCCCACTGTCAGCTATTACCATTCTTGAGTTACTAGATTAGCCTTTCTATAGGAAGCTGCCCCTGTCTCAAGCTTCCTTTAGGAGTGGCTTCTGTAATCATTCCCCAGAGCTCCCAGCTTTCAGAAAGATCTGGTGAGAGACACAGGAGGATCATTTCATCCTCCCATCCTCAGATTGTTATCCAGTGGGATGGGTTTGGGCAGTGTCTGTGGGAGCAGTTATATTCACACATACAGTTAAATGCAGAAACACAAATGCACTCAAGTTTACGTGTTCCTTTAAAGAAGCAAGGAGTGCTAAGAAAAGAAGCTCTCTTTCTGCTTTCTTTTGCATCTACCAGATGGGGGCCAGCCTCAAAGAACTCATTGGTTCCTCTCATGACAGGAAAGGAGACTGGAGCTAGAGTTGCCTGGCACCAGAGCCCTCATTTCAGCTGAGGTCACTAAGCAATTTGGGAAATGGATAGGGGCTGCTGGAGAGAAATAACTCCTGCCCTTTTCAGATACAGCCAATTCCTGCTGTTGCCATTTACCTAAAGCCTGTCCTTATCTCTGCATCTTACAGCATCTCAGTCCTGGATTATCCTTGCTGTACCATCCAGGATTTGCCGGAGCTTACTACTGAAAGTCTGGTAAGCAGATGGGGATTTGGTAGCCTTTGAAATTGCTAGGTAGCACAGGTTGGCATTTGCTCTTTCATTTCTTCTCCAACCCCTTAATGCCCTGGTTTGAGAGTCTCAGATCAATGAAGGTATATTGGCAAGAGCAGAGATGCAGCAGGGGTTTAGAGTTGCTGACCCAGTTGAGAAAGATCTGGAAAAGTTTAGCGTAGCATTTTTCAGAGAAGAGGAAACAGCCAGTGAAAAACACTAAGGAGGAAAAGGAATTTAGAAACATAATGGGACCGAAATTGAGCGTGAATATCTATGCTAAATGCAGGACAATCTCTTCTGGTCTAGCACAAATAATTATCTGTCTTCTTTCTGCTGTGCTACAGGGAGTTCACTTCTTATTTTCATATAGGTTATAAAACCTAGCAATGTGTACTTGAGAAAATACTTTGTCTAAGTCTCTCGGAGGCAAAAGTCTATATAGCCACAAAAGGATAGCCCAGAAAGTTTCTCATCTTGAAAACAGCTCTAGGCAAATCAGAAAAGTCACTCACAGTTATTCTTAATTCCATGAAACTGACTGAACAACAGCCATACTGAAGATGAGGTATATACCTCATCATGTATTGCCACAGCTCCTTAGATAAGCCACAATCCATACCTCCAGCCTGTTGCATTGTAATTATGCATTTGTGTCTGTTTCTTAATTTGACTGTAGAATCCTTGAAGGAAGAGGTAGTATAATCATTTTTATATCCTTAGAGTCTAGCACTTTGTCTGGTACATTGAAGAGCTCAATAAATGTCAAATGATTGAATCATGGCACGCACCAATGGTTACTACAACCCTTTGTCCTCCAATTGTAATTCCTGCAAAATGTTGAGTCAGAAAAGTATATTATGCAAAAATAGAATGACAATCTCTGTGGTACAGGTTTTATAGAACCATGGGATTCTTGGCTGGAGGGGACTTAAGAGCCATTTGATCCAACCCCCTTATTTCAAAGATGAGAAACCTGAAGGCCCAGTGAATGAAGTGACTTGTCATGGTTTACTCCTCATAGGTGACAGAGCCTGAATCAGACATGAGTCAAAAGACCCATGTCCTGAGACACCAACCTAGCACCCTTTTTTACCACTGGGATAGAGAGATTCCCTGGTCTTATTTAGATGTGGCCTCAGCAGCCAAAGAAGTTGGAAGCTTTTTATTCCTACAGAGAAGTAATAAACTGTCTAACCCTCTCTATGTTATTTATGATGCTATTCAGTCTTTTTTCAAATTTTTTATTAAAAAAAATTTTTTTTTTACCCACACTACAGAGATGTAGCTATTAAATCGTTAAAACAACTCTATGAGGTTAGTATTACTATTTTATAGATGGAGAAGTTAAATAGCTACCAGTTGAAAGTGGAAGTCAGGGTAGAGAGACATGCATCCCCTGCCATTCAGAGTTGGAATGAAGAATACACTTTCCACAGAAACACTGGTACACAGTAGCATTAAAATTCTGCTATTAGTAGGGCATTTCAGAAGATAAAGTCAACTTTTATGGCCTGAATTTATTTCTTCCTATAATGTGTTTTTTATTTTCAGTTCCAACCCCATTGGTTCATATATAGGAATTGATAGGAACCACACTTTCACATCTCTCCCAATTGACCTTTGGGATATGTGCATAAAATTACTGAAACGAAGTGAACATAATAATTTATTATGTTTTCTAAGAAGACTTTAGTATTATTCAGAGTGAAAGCATGTATTTATTCTTCCTGAAAAATAGTCATGCTAAGTATTTTACTCCTTTCTGTGAAGCAATAGTGGCACCTGGTGGTTTCATTTAGTAACCACAGACTTTTTGTTTTGCTTGAATTTTGAATGAGCCCAGTCATGGGCTGCAATAACTAGTGAGTCTATTCCACATAGGTCCTCAGTATGGTTTATCTAAACTGGTGACTTCTATGCTCAGAAAAACACTAATGTTCATATGAGTAAGATATATCTGTTTTTTTCAGGCTTAACAAATTGCAAGCACAGAAAATGTACTGGCTATTTGAATATATAGAATTTTCTTTTCTTTTTCTTTTTTTTTTTTTTTTTTTTTTGAGACAGAGTCTTGTGCCGTCACCCAGGCTGGAATGCAGTGGTGTGATCTCAGCTCACTGAAACCTCTGCCTCATGAGTCCAAGTGATTTTCCTGCCTCAGCCTTCTGAGTAGCGGGGACTACAGGCACGTGCCACCATGCCCAGCTAATTTTTGTATTTTTAGTAGAGACAGGCTTTCATCATGTTGGCCAGGCTGGTCTCGAACTCCTGGTCTCATGATCCGCCTGCCTCAGCCTCCCAAAGTGCTGGGATTATAGGCATGAGCCACCACGAATGGCTATAGGATTTTCTTTAAGTAACTTTTGAAGTTTTTTTCCTGATATTAAAATAAATGTATGTATTGCAGAAAACTGGAGAAACAGAAAAGTATGAGGAAGAAAAATACTCTTATGCCACCTACATATAGCCACTGTTAATATTTTGCTGCAATTATATATATATTCACTCATATATAACCACATTAACAAAACTAAGACTTTATACATAGATGTTTCACTTGACAGCAAAATTTAAATGTTCACAATATCATTTTATTAAACATTCTAGAGGACAATTTTTTTCTTTCTTTTTTGAAGACAGGGTCTTGCTTTGTCACCCAGGCTGGAGTGCAGTGCACTCGGCCTGAAGCACGGCCCATCGCAGCCTCAAGCTCCTGGGCTGAAGTGATCCTCCCACCTTCCCAAGTAGCTGGGTGTAGGTGGGACCACAGACATGCCACCATGCCAGGCTAATTTTTGTATTTTTTGTAGAGATAGGGTCTTTGTGTTGCCCAAGCTGATCTTGAACTCCTGGGCTCAAGTAATCTGCCCTCCTTGGCCTCCCAAATTGCTGGGATTACAGGTGTCAGCCACCATGCCCAGCTGAGGACATAATTTTAATTTTTTTAAATTTTTTATTTATTTTTTATTTTTATTTACTTATTTTTTTTGAGATGGAGTCTCGCTCTGTCGGCCAGGCTGGAGTGCAGTGGCGCCATCTTGGCTCACTGCAACCTCTGCCTCCCGGGTTCAAGCGATTCTTCTGCCTCAGCCTTCCGAGTAGCTGGGATTACAGGCACATGCCACCATGCCTGGCTAATTTTTTGTATTTTTAGTAGAGACAGTGTTGTACTGTGTTAGCCAGGATGGTCTCAATTTCCTGACCTGGTGATCCGCCCACCTCAGCCTCCCAAAGTGTTGGAATTACAGGCGTGAGCCACTGCACGCAGCCCAGGACATAATTTTTAATAGTTACACATAATATTCCACTATTTAGTTTCAAAAAAGATTCTTTGCTGTTGACATTTATTTATGTTTTCCTTGTGTAACTCCAAAACAAACATCCTTGCATGCAAATCTTTAATTTTTTTTTTTTGAGACAGGGTCTCGAAGTTGCTCAGGCTTGAGTGCAGTGGTGTGATCACAGCTCACTGCAGTCTTGACCTCCCAGGGTCAAATGATCCTTCCACCTCAGCCACCCAAGTAGCTAGGACTACAGGCACATGCCACTATGCTTGGCTAATTTTTAAATTTAAAAAAATTTTTTTTAGAGATAAAATCTCCCTAGAGACAGAATCTCCCTTTTTGCCCAGACTGGTCTCAAATTCTTGGGCTTAGTGATCCTCCTGCCTTGGCCTCTCAAAGTGCTGGGATTACAGGTGTGAGCCACAATGCCCAGCTGCACATGAATCTTTGATTATTTCCTTTAGATTCCTAGAAGTGGAATTATTGGGCTGAAGTAGTCTCTTTTTTTGAGACAGTCGCCCAGACTGGAGTGCAGTGGCGCAATCTCTGCTCACTGCAGCCTCCACCTCCCAGGTTCAAGCGATTCTCCTGCCTCAACCTCCCAAGTAGCTGGGATTACAGGTGTGTGCCATTACTGCCCAGCTAATTTTTGTATTTTTTAGTGGAAGCAGAGTTTCACCATGTTGGCCAGGCTGGTCTTGAACTCCTGACCACAAATGATCCACCTGCCTCAGCCTCCCAAAGTGCTGGGATTATAGGCCTGAGCCACCGCTGGGCTGAGGTAGTCTTGATTTATATTTTTTCAGTTTTCTGAATTTGAGCTGAATTCATTTCAACTTTATATGAAACTCTAAACAGCATGATGAACATGAAATAAAGGTGAGCTAATGGCATATCAATTTCTGAAGTATTCCTATTTTGTCAAACTAATTAGCTCTTAGATAGGCCATCCTCACCAATATACTAAGTAGTTTCCCCTCCCACCTGGTACAGGAAGTTTAAAAATTTGTGTGTCTCCAAATGTCGGTATTCATATTCAATCCACTAAGCTAGGAAAAAATTGAAATAAAATTCCAAACTTAAATGAAGGATGGTGAACGTATGATTATGTGGAAGTTAAGTGTGGTCTTTGAAAGGAGGTTGCTGGAGAAGGCAGTGGATGTGGGCTCAGTATGTATTTTGCAATGCTTAGCATCTGAATGGTTGTTGAGAGCAGTGGTATGAAATGTAGACTGTGCAAGGAAATGCTTTGGGGGATGGAAAATATTAAATATTTTATATGTATTATATTGATATCTTTTTTTATTTTTTATTTTTATTGATCATTCTTGGGTGTTTCTCGCAGAGGGGGATTTGGCAGGGTCACAGGACAACAGTGGAGGGAAGGTCAGCAGACAAACAAGTGAACAAAGGTCTCTGGTTTTCCTAGGCAGAGGACCCTGGGGCCTTCCGCAGTGTTTGTATCCCTGGGTACTTGAGATTAGGGAGTGGTGATGACTCTTTTTTTTCTTTTTATTTTTTTTTATTGATCATTCTTGGGTGTTTCTCGCATAGGGGGATTTGGCAGGGTCATAGGACAATAGTGGAGGGAAGTTCAGCAGATAAACAAGTGAACAAAGGTCTCTGGTTTTCCTAGGCAGAGGACCCTGCGGCCTACCGCAGTGTTTGTGTCCCTGGGTACTTGAGATTAGGGAGTGGTGATGACTCTTAACGAGCATGCTGCCTTCAAGCATCTGTTTAACAAAGCACATCTTGCACTGCCCTTAATCCATTTAACCCTGAATGGACACAGCACATGTTTCAGAGAGCACCGGGTTGGGGGCAAGGTCATAGATTAACAGCATCCCAAGGCAGAAGAATTTCTCCTAGTACAGAACAAAATGGAGTCTCCCGTGCCCACCTCCTTCTACACAGACACAGCAACAATCTGATTTCCCCATCTTTTCCCCACATTTCCCCGCCTCTGTTGGACAAAACCGCCATCGTCATCATGGCCCGCTCCCAATGAGCTGTTGGGTACACCTCCCAGAGGGGGTGGCGGCCGGGCAGAGGGGCTCCCTACTTCCCAGAAGGGGCGGCCGGGCAGAGGCGCCCCCCTCCTCCCAGACGGGACGGCTGGCCGGGCGGGGGCTGGCCCCCACCTCTCTCCCGGACGGGGCGGCTGGCCGGGCGGGGGCTGCCCCCCACCTCCCTCCCGGACGGGGCGGCTGGCCGGGCGGGGGCTGCCCCCCACCTCCCTCCCGGGTGGGGCGGCTGGCCGGGCGGGGGCTGCCCCCCACCTCCCTCCCGGGTGGGGCGGCTGGCCGGGCGGGGGCTGCCCCCCACCTCCCTCCCTGGCAGGGCAGCTGCCGGGCGGAGACGCTCCTCACTTCCCAGATGCCGCGGCTGCCGGGCGGAGGGGCTCCTCACTTCTCAGACGGGGCGGCTGCCGGGCAGAGGGGCTCCTCACTTCTCAGACGGGGCGGCGGGGCAGAGACGCTCCTCACTTCCTAGACAGGATGGCGGCCGGGAAGAGGCGCTCCTCACTTCCCAGACTGGGCAGCCGGTCAGAGGGGCTCCTCACATCCCAGACGATGGGCGGCCGGGCAGAGACGCTCTTCACTTCCCAGACGGGGTGGCGGCCGGGCAGAGGCTGCAATCTCGGCACTTTGGGAGGCCAAGGCAGGCGGCTGGGAGGTGGAGGTTGTAGCTAGCCGAGATCACGCCACTGCACTCCAGCCTGGGCAACATTGAGCACTGAGTGAACGAGACTCCGTCTGCAATCCCGGCACCTCGGGAGGCCGAGGCTGGCAGATCACTCGCGGTTAGGAGCTGGAGACCAGCCCGGCCAACACAGCGAAACCCCGTCTCCACCAAAAAAATACAAAAACCAGTCAGGCGTGGCGGCGCACGCCTGCAATCGCAGGCACTCCGCAGGCTGAGGCAGGAGAATCAGGCAGGGAGGTTGCAGTGAGCAGAGATGGCAGCAGTACAGTCCAGCTTCGGCTCGGCATCAGAGGGAGACCATGGAAAGAGAGGGAGAGGGAGACCGTGGGGAGAGGGAGAAGGGGAGGGAGAGGGAGACCGTGGGGAGAGGGGGAGGGGAAGGGAGAGGGAGAGGGAGACCGTGGGGAGAGGGAGAGGGAGAGGGCTATTGATATCTTTTTTACTTTCCGTACTTATGAGTACATTCCTACAATGTTATTTAAAACTATGCATTTATGAGTAAACATACATGTATTTCAGAGATATACTGTAAACATACCATAAAGTATATATCCACTTTCCATGAGGTATTTATACAAAGGAAGGACCATGGATAAAATTTTTTTAGCATTATATCAATTTTCCTGTTGGTCACTATTTCTATAATGGGTTCTTGGGGAGATTAGAATCTCCAGGATGATTTTTCAAACTCACATACCCAGGTATGTTAGTGCCCCTTACTGGGGCACTTGTAGTTTGTTAAAGTTTCCCAAACAATCTTGAAATTTTTTTTTCTCCTTCCTCCTTATCCACTTATTTCACTTGAGAACCATTACTCTCTTTTAAACTATCCAGATCTATGTCCTTAATCTAGCAGTAATTTATCAAAAACCCATATGATAAGAGAATTATTCTATAATGGTGTTGGTAAAGAAAATCTAAAATAGAAAAAACATGCCGACAATTGATTGGCTAATGAGGTGGGTGATGCCAGATGCAAGACTGCTGAGCCTACCACAGGAGCAAGAGAGAAGCCATGCATTCCATCTCAAGGCATCTGTGAGCCCATGTAGACACCATGAGCAAAGCTCACCCTCCCGAGTTGAAAAAATTTATAGACAAGAAGTTATCATTGAAATTAAATGGTGGCAGACATGTCCAAGGAATATTGTGGGGATTTGATCCCTTAATGAATCTTGTGATAGATAAATGTGTGGAGATGGCAACCAGCGGGCAACAGAAGAATATTGGAATGGTGGTGATACGAAGAAATAGTATCATCATGTTAGAAACCTTGGAACGAGAATAAATAATGGCTGTTCAGCAGAGAAATTCCACGTCCCCTCTCCAAAGAGCCTGTTTTACTATGATGTAAAAATTAGGTCATGTACATTTTTATATTGGACTTTTTATATTAAAAACTTTTTGTTAGGCCGGGCACAGTGGCTCACGCCTATAATCCTAGCACTTTGGGAGGCCGAGGCAGGTGGATCACCTGAAGTCAGGAGTTCAAGACCAGCCTGGCCAACATGGTGAAACCCCATCTCTACTAAAAATACAAAAATTAGCTGGGTGTGGTGGCGGGCACCTGTAATCCCAGCTACTTGGGAGGCTGAGGCAGGAGAATCGCTTGAACCTGGGAGGCAGAGGTTGCAGTGAGTGGAGATCGCGCCATTGCACTCCAACCTGGGCAACAGGAGGGAAACTCTGTCTCAAAAAAAAAAAAAAAAAATTGTTAGATAAACTTTTGTAATAGTCAAAACAAGAAAATCTAAAATAAAAATAGGATTTCATTTTCAGTTATGTGAACCATAATACAGAAATGAATCAAAAGAATCATTTATCAAGTAATAGTTATTACCATGAATTTGAAATCAGTTAAGTATTAAGACCTAGCAATTTTTTTTTTTTTCAGACAGAGTCTCACCCTGTCACCCAGGCTAGAGTGCAGTGGTGTCATCTTGGCTCACTGCAACCTACCCTCCAGGCTCAAGTGATCCTCCCACCTCAGCCTCCCAAGCAGCTGGGACTAGAGGCACATGTCACCACGCCCGGCTAATTTTTTATATTTTTTGTAGAGACAAGGTCTTACTATATTGCCCAGGCAATTTTTAAATTTTCTGTAGAAACAACGTGTCACTACGTTGCCCAGGCTTGTTTCAAATCCCTGGGCTCAAGCAATCCTCCTGCCTTGACCTCCCAAAGTGCTGGGATTACAGGTGCGAGCCACCATGCCTGGCCAGCATAAGTTTTTGTAATAGTTTCAAATAAATGCAGGGCTAACATGCCATGGAAAGCCTGAAGCACAGAGCAGATAAATAGACTAGTTGGTAGTATGGAAAAGACGAACAAACCTGACTTTGCCACTTACAACTATAAGGGATCTTGAGCAGATTTCCTGTAGGCTATAGAAATTTCATCTATAAAAGAAGGAAGGTTGGGTCATTAGATAAGCATCCAACTTGCCTTGGACTATAAAATTCCTCTAGATTCATTATAAAATAACCAAGTTAATATTAATAATTTTGATTTATCAGTGCAGAACTCATTTTTCACATAGGGACTTCAGTAAGCTGTTGAGGAGGTTTGAGATATAGTATTAGATCTCACCCTTAGTAGCCCTTCTTTAAAGGTTCAATCTGATCATAGGCTGACTAGATTCAGTCAAATGCTCCCATTTAAAGCAGGAAACCTCACTGTTTTTTGTTTTTGTTTTTCCTGGAAACGATTATTTTCTTCTGGTTTGAAGTGCGAATTATGGTAGGACCGAAGAATGTGCTTTTCCACCATTGAGTCTTCAAGAAGCTCGGAAAGCTGGGGATCCAACTAAATTTCCTCTGAATTGCCTTCTGCGTGCAGGATTCCAGAAGTGCAGCTAGAAGGTGAACAGTAAACAAAGAGTCTTCAAATTGACTGAGTACTTGTGATTGGGTGCTTATCATGTGACCTTGTGCAAGCCCCTTCCCCTTTCTGGGCCCCAGTTTTTGTTTCTGTGGATGACAGAATTGGGACTAGAGCAACTACATTCCTTCTGGTGCTCACATTCTAACCAATATGATTTCCTCAATCCAAAAGGAAGAAATGCTCCATTCTTCCCTTAGTCATCTGAATTAATTATCTACATAATTGGCATAGCCTAGATTTTATTTGGCTTGGCTCACTCAGCTGGGTTATGGATGGATCTTTGAGAATAGAGCCCTCATAGTGCCTTGGAGATACTCTGAAAGGGTAGGATGTAGTCCTTGAACTGAATCTTTAGACCTAAGTCATACTGCAAACAAATATTCGTGAGAGTAGGTCATGGGTGTGTTTTCTTTTTTAACTTTAGTTGATACAAAGGAAGTAAAGGTCTTGCTTTGGCTAGTATGAAGTACCAGGAACAAGAGAATGTGACTGTGTGCTGCTGTTCACAAATTATATCTCCTTATTGAGGTTTCCATCTTAATATGCTGGGTCTTGCAAAAAAAAAAAATAATAATAGAGAAAGGTGACCTGCCTTAAATGAACATAAACATGAAGAAAAAAACTCTCAAGTTTGGCAAATATGAACAGGTACCTGTGGAACTGAAGGCCTGCTGGGAAAAAAGTTATCTGTTGGGTTGGAACAAGGCACAGGCTGGAGCAGTGCTTCAGGTAGTGCCTGCTGCAAGCAAGGGAGACAGAACAAGCTAGGGTTTGGTGGCCGTCCTGAGAGAGCCACTGACCAGTGTGTGTGCTTTCAGTGCCAGCTCCTGGCAGCATCTGATGTGAGAAGTGGGGCTAGTTACAGTTGTCTGGGGAAGCAGTATCAGAAGGAAAAGAGAGTTGGCACATGCCTATAGTCCCAGCTACTTGGGAAGCTGAAGTGGGCGGATGGTGAGTTTGAGCCCAGCCCGGGCAAAATAGTAAGACCCGGCCAGGTGCACTGGCTCACGCCTGTAGTCCCAGCACTTTGGGAGGCTGAGGTGGGCAGCTCACCTGAGGGTCTGGAGTTTGAAACCAGCCTGGCCAACATGGTGAAACCCTGTCAGTACTAAAAATAGAAAAATTAGCTGGGCATGGTGGCATATGCCTGTAATCCCAGCTACTTGGGAGGCTGATGCAGGAGAATAGCTTGAACTTGGGAGGCAGAGGTTGCAGTGAGCCAAGACAGCGCCACTGCATTCCAGTCTGGGCAACAGAGCGAGACTCTGTCTCAAAAAAAAAAAAAAAAAAAAAAAATAGTGAGACCCTGTCTCAAAAAAACAAAAAAAAAAGAAAGAAAAGAGGAGGAAAGGAGAGCAAGGCCATGGGCAGCTGAGACTATCTTCAAAGAGGTAACTTGGGTTCCTTTCCTGGAATTCTTGAGACTGAGCCCTAAGGAAAAAGCAGCAGCCACAGACAGCTTACCCTCACTCAAAACTTCACTTTTTTTTTTTAGATGGAGCCTCACTCTGTCGCCAGGCTGGAGTGCAGTGGCAAAATCTTGGCTCACTGCAACCTCTGCCTCCCGGGTTCAAGCAATTCTCCTGTCTCAGCCTCCCAAGAAGCTGGGACTGTAGGTGCACACCACCATGCCCTGCAAATTTTTGTATTTTTAGTAGAGATGGGGTTTCACCATGTTGGCCAGGATGGTCTCTATCTGACCTTGTGATCCGCCCGCCTCGGCCTCTCAAAGTGCTGAGATTACAAGCATTAGCCACTGCGCCCAGCCCAAAACTTCACTATTAAAACTTTACTTGGTGGGGCACGGTGGCTCACGCCTATAGTCCCAGCACTTTTGGAGGCTGAGGCGGGTGGATCACTTGAGGCCAGGAGTTTGAGACCAGCCTGGCCAACATGGTGAAACACCATCTCTCCTAATACAAAAATTAGCTGGGCGTGGTGGTGCACACCTGTAATCCCAGCTACTCAGGAGGCTGAGGCACGAGAATCACTTGAACCGGGTGGCAGAGGTTGTACTGAGCTGAGGTGGTGCCACTGCACTCCAGCCTGAGCGACACAGCAAGAGTCCGACTCAAAACAAACAAACAAACAAAACTTTACTTGATTAATCACCAGTCCATTTATTTTTGGATTTAAATATAGACCCTCCCTCAGAGCATCTCTGCTAGGGAAGTTAGCAAAGTTGTTTGGATTACAGTCACACATCCCAAATGCCAAATGTTGTAAGTCTAAGGTTATTCATTGCGAGGCCAGGTGCGGTGGCTTACGCCTGTAATCCCAGCACTTTGGGAGGCCAAAGCGGGTGGATCGTGAGGTCAGGAGATCGAGACCATCCTGGCAAATATGGTGAAACCCTGTCTCTACTAAAAATACAAAAAATTAGCCGGGCGTGGTGGTGGGCACCTGTAGTCCCAGCTACTGGGGAGGCTGAGGCAGGAGAATGGCGTGAACCCGGGAGGCGGAGCTTGCAATGAGCCGAGATCGTGCCACTGCACTCCATCCTGGGCGAAAGAGTGAGACTCCATCTCAAAAAAAAAAAAAAAAAAAAAAAAAAAGATTATTCATTGCAGTGTTGTTTGTAATAATGAAAAATTGGGGGCCAGGCACGTGGTAGCTCACGCCTGTAATCCCAGCACTTTGGGAGGCCAAGGCGGGTGGATCACTTGAGGCCAGGAGTTCAAGACCAGCCTGGCCAACATGGAGAAACTCCATCTCTACTAAAAATACAAAAATTAGCTGGGTGTGGTGGCCTGTGCCTGTAATTCCAGCTACTTGGGAGGTTGAGACACGAGAACTGCTTGAACCCAGAAAGTGGAGGTTGCAGTGAGCCAAGATTGCTCCACTGCATTCCAGCCTGGGCAAACAGAGCTAGACTCTGTCTCAGAAAAAAAAAAAAAAATGGCCAGGTGCAGTAGCTCACGCCTGTAATCCCAACACTTTGGGAGACCGAGGCAGGCAGATCACCTGAGGTCAGGAGTTCAAGACCAGCCTGGCCAACATGGTGAAACCCCATCTCTACTAAAAATAGAAAAATTAGCTGGGCATAGTGGCAGGTGTCTGTAGTCCCAGCTACTTGGGAGTCTGAGTCAGGAGAATCGCTTGAACCCGGGAGGCAGAAGTTGCTGTGAGCCGAGATGGCACCACTGCACTCCAGCCTGGGTGACAGTGTCAGACTCCATCTCAGAAAAAGAAAGATTGAAAGATTGGCAGTAACCTAAATGACCACTAATATAGGGCCAACTGGTTAAATAAATTATGGTACATACTTGCAATACAATATTAGGTAACCATTATTAAAAAGAACGAGACAGTTCTTTTCAACTGGAGAAAGTCCATGTAAATCATGGAATTATAGAATGCTCAGAGCTGAAGTGATCTTAAAGATTAGCTAGTTCAACCTTCTACAGGAAACAAGGAAAATGATTTACCTAAGATCATACAGTCAGGGATGAGGCCATAATCCAAGTATTCTGGTATCTATTCCAATGCTGCTTCTACAAGGGGATGCCTTCTCTCCCATATTATTCTTTGAGATACTGAGGACTGCAAGGCTTTTTATGCCTCTACCGTATTGAAAATCAGGATGAAGGAAGCTCACAGTAGAAATACACTTACTTATCCCATATGTTTTGTGTTTCCCTTGCGTCTTAAAAATTTAAAAGTCTGTTTGGGCGCGGTGGCTCATGCTTATAATCCCAGCACGTTGGGAGGCCGAGGCAGGTGGATCACCTGAGGTTGGGAGTTCAAGACCAGCCTGACCAACATGGAGAAACCCCATCTCTACCAAAAATACAAAATTAGCTAGGCGTGGTGGTGCATTCCTATAATCCCAGCTACTCAGGAGACTGAGGCAGGAGAATTGCTTGAACCTGGGAGGCAGAGGTTGCAGTGAGCCGAGATCACCCCATTGCACTCCAGTCTGGGCAACAAAAGCAAAACTCTGTCTCAAAAAAAAAAAAAAAAATGTAAAAGTCTCCCTGTCTCTATTAACCATACAAGATATAACGTCTGTAGAACTTGGTCTATTTGGGGCAAGCCAGACTACCTGATGCACTACAGTAGAAAGTCCCATAGAAGTTTTCCTTAGAAGCAGACAGATGGTTCTCCTGGGACAATATTGAACATTTACTGTATGATGGAGAATATTATTTATAAATAATGTTTCTTTTTTTTTTTTTTGAGATGGAGTTTCTCTCTTGTTGCCCAGGCTGGAGTTCAATGGCGTGGTCTTGGCTCACTGCAACCTCTGCCTCCTGGGTTCAAGTGATTCTCCTGCCTCAGCCTCCCAAGTAGCTGGGATTACAGGCTCCTGCCACCACGCCCAGCTAATTTTTTAATTTTTTTAGTAGAAATGGAGTTTCACCATGTTGGCCAAGCTGGTCTCAAACTCCTGAACTCAGGTCATCTGCCTGCCTCGGCCTCCCAAAGTGCTAGGATTACCAGTGTGAGCTACCACAACCGACCTATAAATAATATTTCTAAATAAGAAATTTCCCTGAAACTTTTTGGCTCCTGGTATTAGGTGTTAGGAAAGCCTAATACCCTCAAAAACCTTGGATGTTCATTCCACATTGGATATATGCCTGTCTTGCTTCAAATTAATTTGAGGGAGGAGGAGGTAATTTTCCATTCACCAGACAGCAGCTCACTTCTACATGTCGTCTACTCCTACATTCTCCTATCACATTGTAGATGTGAGGAATTTCCAAGATGTTCGTTTGGCTGTCACGTGTGCTCATTGATTTATATAGCTTCTGACACCAGTATGTATTTGCAAGCCCCAAATTCACATAAGGACTCATATTTTTATTTCTGAAAAATCTTTCTATGAGTAGATACCTGCTTTTAATCTGACATCCATCTGTTGTCTCTGGTTAGGTGTTCACAAACTATCAAGAAGTATATAAGAAAAATATCTGATTAGAATAAACCATCTGCCATTTTTCCTTCCATGCTGAAGAATTAAGCATCTAACTGTGATATGGTTTGATAAAGGAGGGTGAAGGTTGATAAGATAAAAAAAAATTCAACCATAGTTGATATCAGATCCATCCAACATAGTTTAAAATCTACCAGAATTAGACCTAATCCTAACAATTACAAACATAGTTTATATAAGCGCAAAGTACCTGTATATGGGGGTAAAATTCTCTCATCTCTTTTCTGATCCTAGAGCAATAAGCTACACAAGAAAACTTGCCTGAATCAGGTTCCTGTGCTCATGTATCATCTTTCTAACCAACACATGCTGTAGGTAGAGTCTTCCAGGATTGGCAGCTGAGGGGGTTTTTAAACCGTGGGCTTTGGAGACTTCAGTGTGTTAAGAAACAGGAAGGTGAGGAGGTATTATTTCATACAGGAAGGCCTCACCTAAACTGACCAACATTGACTTCCAGGCTTCTGTGGGAATTAAAGCCTTGTAGGTATTAAGATAATGATGGATGTTCCCTACTATAGGAAGCTGGAGACAACAGCCAGTTCTGCTGGAGGAACCTCTTTTCCTGCATCAACCTCCTGAGGCTGCTCAATAAACTGACCAAATGGAAACATTCCCGGACCATGGTGAGTGTGGTTTTACATCATGGAGTTGTCCATCTGACTGAATTTTTAAAAGATCACTAGTAAATATTTGGGTGCTACCTGGTTTGTGATCTCCGTATATAGACACTGAATGCTACATAAGATTTAGCACCTCATAATTCTGGGCACTTATTCTATATTAGATGATTACTTATCAGTCCATTTCTTTTCAGGGGGCTGAATCTCAAACCCTCCCTCAGGGCAACTCTAGCAGGGAAGCTAGCAATGTTGTTTGGATTACACACATTCCCAAATGATGCAAGTGCAAGGTTTATCATTGCAACATTGTTTATAATAATGAAAGCTTGGCTGGGCTCCGTGGCTCATGCCTGTAATCCCAGCACTTTGGGAAGCTGAGGAGGGCAGATAACAAGGTCAGGAGTTCGAGACCAGCCTGACCAACATGGTGAAACTCCATCTCTACTAAAAATACAAAAATTAGCTGGGAAAGGTGGCAGGCACCTGTAGTCCCAGCTACTCAGGAGGCTGAGGCAGGAGAATCGTTTGAACCTGGGAGGCAGAGGTTTCAGTGAGCCGAGATCATGCCACTGCACTCCAGCCTGGGCAACGGAGTGAGACTCCGTCTCAAAATAATAATAATAATAATAATAATAATAATAATAATAATAATGAAAGCCTGGAAACAAGCTAAATGCTCATTAAGCAGGACCAACTGGTTAAATAAATGATGGTATGTCCTTGTAATAGAATATTACGCAATCATTAAAAAGAATGAGCAGCCGGGCTCAGTGGTGCATGCCTGTAATCCCAGCACTTTGGGAGGCTGAGGCAGAAGGATTGCCTGAGCCCAGGAGTTTGAGACCAGCCTGGGCAACATGATAAAACCCCATCTCTATTAAAAAAAGTAAAAGAATGAGGCAGTTCTGTACTGATATGGAATGATTTTCAAGATATATTCAATAAAAAAAACCAGGTATAGAACAGTGTGGCAGGATATGTAGTTGGCTACCATTTGTGTTAAAAAACAAAAGTAGGCTGGGTGTGGTGGCCCACACCTGTAATTCCAGCACTTCGGAAGGCCAAGGTGGGAGGATCACTTGAGGTCAGGAGTTTGAGACCAGCCTGACCAACATGATGAAACCCCATCTCTACTAAAAATTAGCTGGGTGTGGTGGCGGGCGCCTCTACTCAGGGGAGGCTGAGGCAGGAGAATCACTTGAACCCAGGAGGTTGAGGTTGCAGTGAATCGAGATTGCACCACTGCACTCCAGCCTGGGCGACAGAGTAAGACTCCATCTTAAAAACAAAACAAAACAAAAAAATAAAAGTAATATATGCATACACTCCAGAAAATAAACAAAAATCTGTGACAGTGGAAATGATATGTGTGGCTGACAAAATTTTCTTTTCACTTTATACCATATGCTTTGAATATTGAAAACTTTGAACAATAAAATATGAATGGAATAGTTCTCTCTCTCTCTCTCTCTCTCTCTCTCTCTATATATATATATATATATATTTTTTTTTTTTTTTTTTTGAGACAGAGTCTTGCTCTGTCACCCAGACTGTAGTGCAGTGGCATGATCTCAGCTCACTGCAACCTCCGCCTCCTGGGTTCAAGCAATTCATGTGCCTCAGCCTCCTTAGTAGCTGGGATTACAGGCCCATGCCACCACGCCTGGCTAATTTTTGTATTTTTAGTAGAGATGGGGTTTCATCATGTTGGCCAGAGTGGTCTCAAACTCCTGACCTTAGGTGATCCACTGGCTTCGGCCTCCCAAAGTGCTGGGATTACAGACATGAGCCACCTTGCCCAGCCCCCGCTCTATATTCTTGAAGATTAAATCTAAGTAGAGCCTGGACCATAGATTCCTGAAAGCTCCCCAGGAATTTCTGAGGCTAGCTAGGTTTGGTTTAATTTGTCTGTAAACTGGAAATTCCAAGAAACGTTAGATCTTTACCCCACCCCTCTTTTAATGAACAGATGCTGGTAGTGTTTAAATCGGCACCAATCTTAAAGCGGGCCCTCAAGGTCAAACAGGCCATGCTGCAACTTTATGTCCTAAAGCTACTAAAGTTACAGACCAAGTACCTGGGGCGCCAATGGAGGAAAAGCAACATGAAAACCATGTCAGCCATTTACCAGAAAGTGCGTCACCGCATGAACGATGACTGGGCTTACGGGAATGGTGAGTCTTCCCAAAGCTCTTGACTTCCTGGAGTTTCCTGGGGTTTAGACAAAACTAAATAAATATTTATCACTCCTCTTTTGGCGTGAATTGTTACATATTTTAGATGAAAAAATATGTGATTATAGGTCAGGCGTTGATACACCAAACTTTAAGGTTATGCCTCAAATTCTAGTATGTACCCTTGTCCTATGTAAACTATGAAAATCCGTTTTATAAAACAAGTAAATTGAGAGATAATTAATTGCCTTTCCAAAACATTCTTTTAAATGACAGCTTTCTCCAAAAGATTTAAATTAAAACAACTTTTTATTATTACAAAGCAGTTAGAAAAAAAGGTAGAAAATACAAGTAAACAAACATTTTACTATATTATATTTATGCCATATTTGTACTATGCAGAAATTGCCACCATTAACATCTTATTGTATATTCCTCCAGATCTTTTTCTATGCATATACATGCATATTTTATTAAAATGAAAGCAAGTTATGTATGCTGTTTTGTAATTTTCTCTTTTAACATTATCTCTACCTTTTCATGTCAGTACATTTTCATTTCATCTAATGAAGTTCATATTCACAATTTTCTAGTTGTCCCAAAATGTTCTTTATAGCTATTTTTCCAAGTCAGAATCCAATCCAGGACCACAGGTTGCATCCAATTGTTATATATATGTTAATTATTTTTGTTTTCTGTTTTTTGTTTGTTTGTTTTTTTGAGAGGGTCGCTCTGTCACCCAGGCTGGAAAGCAGTGGCATGATAATGGCTCACTGCAGCCTCGACTTCCTGGGCTCAAGTGATCCTCCCAGCTGCCAAGTAGCTGGGACTACAGATGCATACCACCACTACACCCGGCTAATTTTTAAAATTTTTTTGTAGAGACGGAGTCTCTCCCTGTGTTGCCCAGGCTGGTCTTGAACTCCTGGGCTCAAAGGATCCTCCTGCCCTGGCCTCCCAAAGTGCTGGGATTACAGGTGTAAGCCACCGTGCTTGGCCTCTAAGCAGTCTCCCCACCTCCACCATTAATGCTAACTAATTGAAGAACTAGGCCAGTTGTCCTGCAAAATACTCACATTCTGGATTTGTCTGTTTTCTTCTTTGTGGTGTTATCTACTTTATTCGTCTATCTATGGTATTACCTGTAAACTTGAAGTTAAATCTAAAGGTTTGATGAATTCAATTTAAACCTTTTTGGCTGCAGTATGTCCTAGGTAGTCTTGGGAACTGTACATTGCCTCACATCAGAAGGCAAGATATTTGGTTGAACTACCAGAACTTGTAAGATTGATCAGAGTTTGGAAAAATTTATTTTGGAGAGCTTTTTTATTGTTTTGTATTTGACCATTATTTCCATAATTGTATTTGAGAATTTTTGGTAATGACTTGTCTTTGCTGTGTTTGTAACCTGCTTGAATTTTAAAGGATGATGCAGTAAAGAGTTCAGAGAACTCTACTTACTTACCTGGCAGGGAAAATACCATGATCATGAAGATGGTTTTCCCAGGACAAGTCTTATCCATTTTACTCCAGATATGCTGACCCCTGCTATTCCCCTAAATGTGGGAAACTCAACTGCATAATTTGTGGTGGTGAGGGACTGTCTTTTCACTAAAAAAGGGTTTAGAGAACTAAAGGAAACATATGATAGGCACATAACAAGCCAGGATGCAACTTCTGCTATAAGACATAAAGCACAATTATCTATTAAATTCTTGTAAATTTTTAAAACACAAAAATGTTTTATCCTGCAAATGGCACATCTGTTGTTGCTGCCATTATGAGCCCAAACTCACACTACACTTCCTTATGATAAACCCTTGCATGTGGAACATGAGAGATCTGGGAGATTTGTATCTTTAGCCCTGAAATAAGTGTCTAAGTGAATAGAAGCAAAACAGATGATCTGTTTTCTGTTTTTACCTTCATTGAAGCCGTCACCTCATCATCTTAAAATAAGCTGACATATAGATTTATCATGTGCTGGAGGAGATTCCAGGGAGTCAGGAAAGTCTTCGGTAATTGGTCCATTCTGATTCTCCATGTTATACCCCTCTTGCCCCTTCCTATTCCTTGAAAGCTGGCTATTCCATTCAGATGGGACACTCATCCCCTAAGGAAAGCTGCATAAAAGGAATTTAATTACCCTTTTGGGAAACATAATACATATAACTAGTAATACATAAATCTAATAAGAAAGTGAAATAATAAAAAGGAAATACAATAGAAGAAGTCCACCTCCCTCTGGGCCCTCATTTCCTTTCTCATAGGTAACCACTATTACCAGTTTCTAGACTACCCTTCCAAAGATAATTTCTGCATATACAAGCTTATGCATGTGGGCATATGTGTATTTTTTAAACCTAAGTGTCAGCATGCTGTATACTAACTTCGTACATTGCTCTTTACAAAAAAAAAAAAAAAAAAAAGAATTTCTGAGCAGCTCCATTTTTGGAATCCCATAGACCATGCTCTGTGATAAGAGGAGCAGTGTCTTGCATTATATGTCTTCTTCTTCCTCTCTTTCCAACACAGACATCGATGCCAGACCATGGGACTTCCAGGCAGAAGAATGTACCTTGAGGGCCAACATTGAGGCTTTTAACAGCCGTCGCTATGACAGACCCCAGGACTCTGAGTTTTCACCTGTGGATAACTGCTTGCAGAGTGTACTGGGGCAGAGGTTGGATCTGCCTGAAGATTTCCACTATTCATATGAGCTCTGGCTCGAGAGAGAGGTGTTTTCACAGCCCATCTGTTGGGAGGAGCTGCTCCAGAATCACTGACTAAGTTCTTGTCAACAAGCATCAATAGATAGAGGTCAGCTCCAATAAACGGTGCTCTGCCTACCCTGTCCATACAGGCGCTGTTACCAGTTCAGGGCTCTTCTGGGGGCTCTTGGGCCTAAAGATGGTGCAAGGGTGGGATCCTGAATCACAACAAAATGATCAACTTGCCCTGGGGTCAGTTGGGTGCCCAGTTGGCCTTGGAAATCTTTTGGTGGATCAATTCTAGACAAGCTCTTTGGTAGGACCTTTTCCTGCTTTAGTCTTGGCTACAACCAGGCTAGACTTTGCTGGCTGTAAAAGAGGAAATTTGTTATGGCATTTGACCCATGGCATTCATCACAGATAGTGGGAGGTACAAGTCATAAAATAGGGAGAAAGTTTTCTTCTTGCTCACGCTGGATTCCTAGGACTTATCAGAGATTTGGAAAAACCAACTTTGAATTTAAGTTTGCATTTTAAATTTCAAATTTGGACAGCCTCTTTCTGAAATCATTAGCTCTAAGATTATTTTAGAGCACCTGCACCTTCTTTGTGAAGGATGATGATTTACTATTCCCTCAATACTGCATGTTATCGAAAAGTGTGTTGTGTAAAGTGTTTTTTTCCTCATTCTGTAAGAGATCTATATTCAATGTGAAAATTATTTCCTTGTGTACTCTGTATAGGGCATGGAATGCTCTGCCATTTTTAAAGAGCCACAACCAATATGAAATAATCAGGTCCTCTCTAAGGATGTTTCATGTTTTTCTTAAATGACTCCAGTCTTCAAATGGCTGAGCATACTGCAGAAAATTATCCTTTTCATCTAATTCATTTTTTAAATGACAAGTTAACTACAGGAGGCTTTATTTATTCAGATGGTATGTCCAATTGTGGTCGTGATCAATATATTTTTCTAATTGAAAAGAAAAGTAAAAGCATCACAGCTTACCATTTTTCTTTTTCTCCAATGTTGATTAATGATTTTTTTCCCGTTTATTGCTAGCAGTTTCAAAGTGTCATGTGGAGATTTAGCAATACTGTCTCTACCTAAAAGTATTGCACATTTCATTGAAAATGTGAGAGTTGATATACCAGCCTCTTTATATTTCTCTTTTACAGCAGAATCACATACTTCTCAAGATAAACAAGGTTTTTAAAAAAGTTTCTGATTTAGTTAGGATCATATGCTTTTTTTTTTTTTTTTTTTTTTTTTTGAGACAGAGTTTCGCTCTTGTTGCCCAAGCTGGAGTACAATGGCACGATCTCGGCTCACTGCAACCTCCGCCTCCCAGGTTCAAGCGATTCTCCTGCCTCAGCCTCCCAAGGAGCTAGGATTACAGGCACGCACCACCATGCCTGGCTAAGTTTTTGTATTTTTAGTAGAAACAGGGTTTCACCACGTTAGCCAGGCTGACCTCAAACTCCTGACCTCAGGTGATCCGCCCGCCTCCGCCTCCCAGGGTGCTGGGATTACAGGTGTGAGCCACAATGCCCAGCCTCTTCAAGCTTTTTTACTATACATGTTGCCCCTCTCCCCCAACTTAGGCACTACTGAATTTTTTATGATGGCACCAGGTCGCTTTATGCTGGGTGATATAGTCAAAATTTGCTTATTTACTCTGCCCCTTGTCAACCACAGTATCATTTGGAGGACATGAATAAAATACTTGACAGTATCCAAAGGAGCTATACCAAAATCTAACAAGTAAATTTTGGATTTTGCCTCTTTGTGCTTTAAAGTACCAGGATTTCTGTCTCTATGGATAGGTCTTGGAGAATGTAAGTAATGGATGAAACTTTTTAAAATAATTTGTAAATTTTACCTAAGTAGGACAGTAGTCCTTATTGCAATCAAAATAATTTACTGAGCACAACTCCTGTAAATTAATCTACAGTCAGGCTAGTATGATTTTAATATGATTTGAGTATAAAAAGATAATTTTCAAGGAAAGAGTAATCATCCATCAATTTATTATAAAGCCAGATAGTATTCAATTTATGTCAAGAACAAAGAAATTGCCCTTTTAAAAGCATGTATGTGAATGCTTTTTGAGGCACAGAAGTATGCTTAGCATACTTTACATTTTGTATTTATTTACAACCCTTTTCTAAGGGAAGGTTACTTCTCAGTGCAGATGGAGAAACTGAAGCACTAAGGATAAATGATTAGTTTCCAATCACATCATTTTTTCCACAGACTTGCTGGGACTAGCTTTCAGGTATTGACAGCCAGCCCCATATATTAAGGTAACCAGGTTGAATCTTCCAATTTGAGAACCCATGTATGGGTTGCAGTGAGCCTAGATCATGCCACTGCACTCCATCCTGGGCAACAAGAACGAAACTCTGTCTCAAAAACAAAGAAGGATATAATAAAGTTAATATATAAACCATGTATGTGGTTAGGAATAAATTCAAATTCACCAGTCTCCAATGGTGATTACTTTTACTACATAGAAAAACATTTCAATGACTTACAGAGGATTTTTATTTGTGAATATTTCAGTAAAGTTTGTGTTGATTGTTGATAACACTGTTCATCTACTGAAGCACTTTAATAAAAATAAAATGAGCTGGAATTAGAAATTTGGTGTTTAAATTCTTCAACACAAGAGAAACTCAAAGTCATATAGAAAGGAAGGATATAGGCCGGGCGCAGTGGCTCACACCTGTAATCCCAGCACTCTGGGAGGCTGAGGCAGGCAGATAACCTGATGTCAGGAGTTCAAGACCAGCCTGACCAACATGGTGAAACCCCGTCTCTACTAAAAATACAAAATTAGCCGGGTGTGATGGTGCATGCCTGTTATCCCAGCTACTGGGAGGCTGAGGCAGGAGAATCACTTCAACCCAGGAGTTGGTGGTTGCAGTGAGCCAAGATCACGCCACTGCACTCCAGCCTGGGCAACAGGAACGAAACTCCGTCTCAAAAACAAAGAAGGATATAATAAAGTTAATATATAAAATATTATTTTACCCCCAGAGTGTTCCCTGAGGATAGACTAATACAAGCAATAAACTCCAGATCTTAGTGACTTTTGACAAACGTTTCTTGTTCATGGGTCTGGGAGTTAGCCGCAGCTCTGCTCTACTCACCTTGGCTTGCTTGGCTTGGCTCTGCTCCACAGTCTTCTTTCTCTGGCACTAGACTGATGGAATAGTTCCTACTTGGGACATACATTTTTTATAGTGAAGAGCAGGAGCAAGAGACAAAACATACCATGCAAGCACATTCAGACTCTTGCTTGAATATGGTGTAAATCAAATTGTTCATATACCATTGACCAAAGCAAATCACATGGACAAGCCTAACATGAGACTGGAGAAGCATACTCTACCTACAGAGTGGCAAACATGGATGGTATAATACTCTCATAGTAGGGAAAGTGAATTGGTCATGAATATCTGCTCCTATATTACACACAACACACAGCCCCTCCTCAAGGAAGACCAAAAATCTTATCCAGTCATGTGAGACCTAAATTCTAGGATCTCATCTAGATGAAGGTGTAGATGAAGTGTTTCTTGATCCTGTAACTTGTTAACTTAAACAACAAGCTATATCTACCTAAAATGAACAACAGAGAACAACTCTCCAAAGCAGAGTTTATTTGGGAATAGCAGGGGATTGCAATCTGGGATATGCATGCTATGGCAGACCACAGGCTCATCCAAAGGAGTTGTGGCAAAGGGGAAGCTTTTAAAAACAAAAAGAAGTCCACGTAAACTGTTTTGGAACAAAGACCATTGGTTACAGGGGCTTGTTGCAGAGTTGGCAATAGCTCATGGGTGGAGACATTCATTGTTAGTTGAGTATCCTTGTGTAAGTGAGTTATCTGGAATACTGTGGTTTTGAGGAATTTTTTGCATAGTTCCCATCATAGGCATACTCAAATGAGGGCCCCTCCTCCATGGCCTCAGCTCCGTTTTGTTTGTTAGATTTGACATTAGTGACTCCATTTTGATAATTTTACAGTTAATGCATTGTGGTGGTCATTTCACAATGTATACATATATCAAAACATCAAGTTGTATTCCTTAATTATATAAAATTTGTGTCACTTTGATATCCAGGCTACATGAAGTATAAACCTATGTGAAGTATAAAACTTGCCACACTGGGACTCTGGGAACATAGGTGATAAGTATGTGTTTAGGGTGGTTTGCAGGGGCAAAGAAAGTCTTGACATGATTTCAGAAATCCTAGGCACACCAATTAACATCTGCTTTACCTACAATAATAGGTCCAGGTCAGACTTTTTGATAATAGTGTAAGTGTGATAGAATGTTTTCTGTAGTAAAAGAATGTTTTACAAAATACAGAATTTGCTAAAAACATTTGTGAAACACCCAGTAGATTCTTTAGCAGCTGGTACTATTCTGACTTGTGGTTAATGCTAACATACAGTTGGCCTTCCACGTCCGTGGGTTCCACAACCATGGATTCAACCATGGTGGATCAAAAATATTTTTAAAAATTGCTTGTGAGGCCAGGCGTGGTGGCTCATGCCTGTAATCCCAACACTTTGGGAGGCCAAGATGGGCAGATCAACTGAGGTCAGGAGTTCAAGACCAGCCTGGCCAATATGGTGAAACTCTGTCTCTACTAAAAATACAAAAATTAGCCAGGCCTGGTGGCTCATGCCTGTAATCCCAGCTACTGTAGAGTCTGAGGCACGAGAATCGCCTGGAGACGGAGGTTGCAGTGAGCCAAGATCATACCACTGCACTCCAGCCTGGGCGACAGAGTGAGACTCCGTCTCAAAAAAAAAAAGAAAAGAAAAGTTGCTTGTATACTGAACATGTAGTCTTTTTTTCTTGTCATTATTCCCTAAACAATACAGTAAAGCAACTATTTACATAGCATTTACCTAATATCAGGTATTATAAGTAATCTAGAGATTATTTAAAATATACAGGAAGATGCACATAGTTATATGCAAATACTACCCCATTTTATATCAAGGACTTGAGCATCCAAGGATTTTGGTATCCTTAGGAGGTCCTGGAACCAATCCCTCCAGATACTGAGGGACAACTATATTGTCTTAGTCTGTTTTCTGTTATAAGACTACCAGAAATTGGATAATTTTATATAAACAATATAAATGTATATGGTTTACAGTTCTGGGGGTTGAGAAGTCCAAGAGCACGGCGCTGGTATCTGGCGAAGGCCTTTATGCTGCATCATCCCACGGCAGAAGGCAGAAAGGCAAGATAGCACACTAGAGAGAACTAGGAAAAGGGGGCTAAACTCATCCTTTTTCAAGAACCCACTCCTGAGATAATCAACCTATTCCCACAATAACTCCATCAATCCCTTCATGATTGCAGAGTCTTCATGATCTAATGACTTCTTAAAGGTCCCACTTCTCAACATGATCGCATTGGGAATTATGCTTCCAACACACAAACTTTGGGAGACACATTCAAACCATAGCACTTTTTTTTTTTTTGAGACAGAGTTTCACTGTTGTCCCCCAGGCTGGAGTACAATGGTGTGACCTCGGCTCACTGCAACCTCTGCCTCCCAGATTCAAGCAATTCTCCTGCCTCAGCCTCCCGAGTAGCTGGGATTACAGGCATGCACCACAACACCCGGCCATAGCACATATTTTATATGATGTTTTTCAACATTAGAGACCTCAAAAAGACATTTGAGAGTAAAAATGGCTACAGTATGATTTTATTATCTATACATTAAATATAAACTTTATCTGCCTCTGAGTCTCCTCCTTTCCCATTTTCTCTGAACCAAAAAAAAAAAAAAAAAAATAGAATGAAGAGAATAATTTACCACCCTTACCTCACCACTCAACACAGATTGTTTATATGGTGGTGGTTTAACAATATAAGGAAATGTGTAATCTCTAAAATAGAGTAGAACAAAGAGATCAAAGCTCTATTGATATTGGTGAAGCATTGTAACAACATGCAAATTATTTCTGGAAATGTTGGTATAGGTAAGTCCCAATAGGTGATGTTTGGAAAACACATGAGTTCATCTCAAAAAACAACAGCAACAACAACAAAAAAACAAAACAATAGAAACTTATTCTCTCTCTTTTTTTTTTTTTTTGAGACAGAGTCTCACTCTGTCGCCCAGGCTGGAATGCAGTGGCACAATCTCGGCTCACTGCAACCTCCGCCTCCCGGCTTCAAGCAATTCTCCTGCCTCAGCCTCTTGAGTAGCTGGGATTACAGGTGCCTGCCACTACGCCCAACTAATTTTTTCTATTTTTAGTAGAGACAGGGTTTCACCATGTTGGCCAGGCTGGTCTCGAACTCTTGACCTTGTGATTCACCCACCTTGGCCTCCCAAAGTGTTGGGATTACAGGCATGAGCCACTGCGGCTGGCCAACTTATTCTCTCTCACAGTGTGGAAGCCAGGTGCCTGAAGTCAGGTGTCACTAGGAAGGTGCTCCCTCAAAAGGTGCAGATGGGAGAATCTGTTCCCTGCCTCTTCCAGCTTCTGGGGGCTCTGGGAATTCCTGGGCTTGTGGTGCATCACTCCAGTCTCTGCCTCTGTGGTCACAATTCTTCCTCCCCTTCTCCCTCAAAACTCCCTCTGCTTCTCTCTCATAAGGATACATGTGATTGCATTTGGGGCCCCCTCGGATGATCCTCCTCTAAAGATCCTGAACCCAATCACATCTTTGGCCGTATAAGGTAATAGTCACAGTTTCCTGGGATTCACATGTGGACAAATCTTTTTTGGAGCCACCATTCAACCCACTTTACCCACTAACACTCATCAAAAATCTAACAAATAGCAACAATGATTCATTTACTCCCTCTCTGTCATCATTAGTAGTGTAAGGCAAGTCCCAGGAGAGGTTATTTTTAATTGAAAAATGCTTGCAACTGCAAATGTAGTCAAAGGAGATTCAAGTAAAGAAAGATTTTCTGGCTTGGGTAGGGTATATGTCATGAAGAAGCAGGTATCCAGTTGAATAACACATTTCTGCATTTATTGGTATTTTAATTAAGAATATACAGGTTAAAAATTCAGAGGATACAAGAGTACACAATGAAAAATGTAATTTCCTCCCATCCAGATCCCTATCTTGTTCCCCAGAAGTAATGACTATCAATATTTTTTTATCCTTTCAGAAAACTTCCACAGTACTCATCCATCTCCTCCCTACCAACATTTTTTTTTACACAATTGGGAACACAAGACATGCTGTTCTATGTCTTTACCATTTGTCTTGGATATCTTTCCATATTAATATTCTCTCATATAACTATAAATTATTATACTCATTTAATAATATATGATTTTAATTACTTAATAAATAAGTCTTCCCTAACACCACCTTCAAATACTTTTCACCTAAGAAGGGTATAGATGGGAAGAATCATGTGTAGCAAGTGTGTGTGTGTGTGTGTGTGTGTGTGTGTGTGGTGGTGGTGGGGATGGGGTTAAGGGAGATTCACTCAGTTCCCATAGCAATAGGTCAAAACAGTCTGACGTATCATTTCCTCCCAGCAGTTCTGGTTATTCAGACTCCCAAATCCTGTAAATGTAATGAGATGGTGCCCAAGTGTGCTATGGGGAGGTGTTCAGGCTGTTTGCTCCTGTAGTAATTAGCCAGATTTAAATTTCAAAAATCAAGAATTTTAAATTTTTACTTTTATTTTATAGAAAAGAAAATAACCAAAGTCTTTCTAGGGAACCGCAAGACTACAAAAGTCATCCCACCTCTGCTCAAACACCTTCAGGGAAAGTGACTTCTTTATTAAATAAGACAGTGCCATCTGTCCCCTTGCCTCCAAATGGAAACATTACTTCAAACATTCTGTAACTTTTTGTTCAAATGCTTAATGGAGCTGGCAGGACAAAGATCTTCCATGTGGATGCCTGTGAAAATATGTCTTTACCAGAAGATAACATTTTACCCAGAAAGGCAGTACAGCATAATGGCTCAGATAGAGGGTGCTAGACCCAACTTGGTGAGCTATTGTATCATGCTCTGCCTCTATTAGCTGTGTGATATGCGACAGATGATTTAGTCTCTCTATGCTTCAGACTCCCCATCTGTAAAGTGGGGCTAATATTACTACTTACCTTCTATGGTTGTATTAAATGAGTATACATGATTTTTATATATAGTGCTTAGGAGAATGCTTACTAAATATGAGTGCCCAATAATTGCTATTATTTTTCCTACCTCATTCCCCTCCCTCTCAATCCCCCAGCAAGAATAATAAATAGCATTTTAACTCTCTAGATCAGGGATTGGCAAATTAACAGCCCGTGGGCCAACTCTAGCTTACTACCAGTTTTTATACAGCCCATGAGCTAAGAATGTTTTTTTACGTTTTTAAATGGTTGGGGAAAATCCAAAGAAGAAAAATATGTTCTGACACATGAAAATGAACACAGATGTGCTCATTTGTTTACGTGTGGTTTGTACAGTCATGCGTTGCTTAGTGATGGGGATACTTTCTGAGAAATGCATCATAAGGCAATTTCGTCCTCGTGCAAACATCACAGAGTGTACTTACACAAACCTAGATGGTATAGCCTACTGCACACCTGGGCTATATGGTATAACCTATGGCTCCTAGGCTACAAACCTGCACAGCATGTTACTGTACTGAATACTGCAAGCAATTGTAACACAAGAATGAGTATTTGTGTATCTAAACATAGAAAAGGTACAGTAAAAATAAAGTAAAATACAGTAAAAATAGTAGACCTGTATAGGGCACTTATCATCAATGGAGACTGCAGGGCTGAAATTGAGTGGTATGTGAATGTGAAGGTCTAGGACATTGTTATATACTCCTGCAGACTTTATGAACACTCTACACTTAAGCTACACTAAATGTATTTAAATTTTTTTATTCAATAACAAATTAACCTTTGCTCACTGTAACTTTCTTACTTTATAAACTTTTTAATATTTTTAAACTTTTTGACTCTTCTGCAATAACACTTAGCTTAAAACACACACACATTGTGCAGCAGTACAAAAATATTTTCTTTCCTTATATCCTTATTCTCTAAGCTTTTTCTATGTTTAATTTTTTTTAGTTTTTAAACTTTTTTGTTAAAAACTAGGTCAGAAACAAATACATTAACCTAGGCGTACACAGGGTCAGGATCATGAAGACATCACTGGGTGATGGGAATTTTTCAGTCCCATTATAATCTTATGGGATCACTGTTGTATATGTGGTCCACCATTAACCAACATGCTGTTATGTGCTGCATAGCCTGTAACTGCTTTTATGCTACATCAGCACAGTTTAGTAGTTGTAAAAGAGGACACAGGGCCGGACAAGGTGGCTCACACCTGAAATCCCAGCACTTTGGGAGGCCGAGGCAGGTAGATCACGAGGTCAGGAGTTTGAGCCCAACCTGGCCAACATGGTGAAACCCCGTCTCTACTAAAAATACAAAAATTAGCCAGGCGTGGTGGGGGGCATCTGTAATCCCAGCTACTCAGGAGGCTGAGGCAGGAGAATCGCCTGAACCCAGGAGGCGGAGGTTGCAGTGAGCCGAGATCATGCCATTGCACTCCAGCCTGGGTGACAGAGCGAGACTCCATCTCAAAAAAAAAAGAGGACACGGGGCCCACAAAGTCTAAAATATTTACTCTCTGGCCCTTCACAGAGTTTGCTGACCTCTGTCCTGGATATGAATGACTCCTCTCCTAAGTCTGCCCCAGCTGGCATTGTATCCCAAGGTCTTGCATTCTCACTGCTAGGACCCTAGTGGGTGAACAGAGGAAATGACCTACAAAGAGCGGTTTATTTTTTCTGTAACTTCTTCTTTAATATAAGGGCTACCAAGGGTGGGGCTATCATGAAATGAATCCAGTGATATACTATTGCACTTAATGAAACAAAAAAAGAGAAAGAAAAAATAAAGGAAGGACAGAAAGAAGATGTCACCAGAGTAGAAAAGAGGAAATAGGAATTTTTAAGTGTAACTTCTAAGAAAGATAGTGATAGAATATTCTAAGTTTGGATATTCTAAGAATGCATGCTTCAATTCTGGTAATTTTTAAAAAGAACAGCACAGTTAGCATTACTATTTATAAAGAAGACATAAGGATGTGTATTCATAAATAGATAAAATTAACTAGTGCTATTCTGATGTGAGAATGAATAGTTATCTAAATTTAACATCTTCTTCCACTTTACACAGGAAGATTTGTTCAGTTCTTGTGGAATAAACATCTAAGGTCCTAAACATTAAGTGATTCTTAAGTAAACTGGCATTTAAGACAAATGCATATGTAATCAATGATGTTCTGATACTAGCAAGAATCTGAACTATGTGCTATAACAAAGTCTACCATCCAGCCACACACCTCAGCAGCTCTCCTTACCTCCCTGCAGATCAATGCTAAGGCTTTCTTCCGTGCAAAGGCTGAAGATCCATTTGGTTGATGGAAAACAGTCCTGCCACTGAAATTGTTTCAATCATCACTAGACCATTTTATATCCTGCCTGTCCACTGGCAAAACATGCTTTCTTGTGCTTTATATCTTTTAAAGTAAGGCTTCTTGGAAACACTTTAAATTCACACAGCAGGCCAGGTGCAGTGACTCATGCCTGTAATTCCAGCACTTGTGGGAGGCCAAGGGAGGATCACTTGAGCTCAGGAGTTTGAGACCAGACTGAGCAACACAGGGAGACCCTGTCTCTACAAAAAATTAAAAATAAAAAAAATTAGCCTGGTGTGGTGGTGCTAGCCTGTGGTCCCAGCTACTAGGGAGGCTCAGGTGGGAGGATCACTTGAGCCCAGGAATTCGAGGCTGCAGTGAGCTATGATTGTATCACTATACTCCAGCCTGGGCAATAGAGTAAGACTCTGTCTCAAAATAAATAAATAATAATAATTAATTAATTCACATAGTACTTTCACAGTTATTCTATCATATTGCCTTCACAGCAACCCAAGGGGAAAAAGTAAAGCTCAGAGAATTGCCCAACTAATAAGTAGTGAGGCCAAGACATGAACTCACATCTTCTGGCCTCAAGTCCAGGGCACCTTCCTGAATAATTATAGTGGTTAACAGCACAGGCTCGACAGACAGACAGAGCGGGCTTTGACTCTGACTGTGAACCTGGGAAAGTTACTCACTTTCTGACCTCGTGTACAAAGTGGAGAACATAATAGAAACGACCACACTGGTTATAGTGAAGTGAAAATGCAATATGTGTGCAAACATCCCTTCAGTGTTGGCTACAATTTGCAGTAAGAAAAGGATGAAATGATATGGATATCAAGGCAGGGATTGATACAAGAGCATTTCCAAAGGACACTTAGGCCTGACCAATGAACTTATCATTCTAGATGGATGAAGATGAGCTAGAGGAGATAAAGGGCAGGAGCTGGGGAGAACGGTGCAGCCAGTGGGGACCAGATGAGGCAGGACAAGGGGAGATGCCCAAAGTGCAGGGAATGATGGGGGCTAAGGGCCAGAGCTCAGAGGGCAGCCATTTTTCACCACAGAGACTGTGTCATCATGACAGTGGTAGGCACTGACGTGACTCCCTGAGCCAGCAGGGGAGGGGACACTGAGGGAGAAGCGCACAGGGCTGAGGAGTGGACTTTGAGATCATCCCCCACTTGGAGTGCAGCAGGAGGCAGATAGGCATGTAATGACAATGCGGGCTGGGATGAGCAAGGAGCAGAAAGCATGCCCCAGAAACAAGTGGGGGACTTAAAGGAGGGGAGGCTAGCAGCCTTCACTTAGGCTCAGAGGTCAATGAGAATGAAGTCTCTGGGCTTGGCAGAATAAAGGCAATAATACTTCCCAATGAACCATGAAAATTGTTCCATTAACTTCTATCATTACTGCTGTGGCATAAAGTGAGGAGCCTAAAAGAGGCTGCTCACTGTGGAGGAGACAAGGAAACCTCTCTCTAACTGAAGTACAGATTCATGCAATGCCAGAGGCCGAGGCTGAGTTTAATGGGCACAAAGTGTTGCTAGTGATTAATGAACTCACAGTTTGTGCTGGGCCTCGAAGGTTGAATAGGCTTCTGATGATAAGCAAGGAGGAGAAAACACTCCAGCTATAGGAGACCACATAAGTAGAGGCTGGGAGGTGTGGAGCACCACAAATCCCAGAGACAGAGGAGAGTGGCCAAAATAAGGCATGAGGGCCAGCAAGGGTAAGTAAAACTAGACAAGCAGATGGAGGCGAGATTCGGGAAGACGACACATATTCATACCATACCAAGGAGTTCTTTGTAGGAAATAGTCATCAACAGTTTTTGAAAATGGATGAGACATGATTAAATCTGTGCTTTAGAAAGAATACCAGATGGAGTGCAGAAGCCTCAGGAGGCAGCAGGGCTGGTCAGGAGACTTCTGTAGCAGCCCAGGCCAGAGACAGCACAGGCCTGAGCAGGGTGGTGATCTGAGGAAGAGCAGGGTAGGGAAGGGCGGTCCCCCAGAGAGACAGGGCTTGGCAAGCAATGCAGGAGGGCACACTGAGAGGCTTGCAGCTGGGTGATTGGGAGCAGGTGGCACCATCTACAGACTTAAAAACGTGAGGGTCAGGTGTGGTGGCTCATGGCTATAATCTGAGCACTTTCAGAGGCTGAGGCAAAAGGATCCCTTGAGCCCAGGAGTTCAAGACCAGCCTGGGAAACACAGGGAGACCCTATCTCTATTAAAGAAAAAAAAAATTGAAAAAGAAAAAAGAAAGTCAGCTGGGCGCAGTGGCTCATGCCTGTAATCCTAGCACTTTGGGAGGCCAAGGCAGGCGGATCACCTGAGGTCAGGAGTTCAAGACCAGCCTGGCCAACATGGTGAAACCCTGTCTGTACTAAAAATACAAAAATTAACCAGGTGTGGTAGCACATGCCTATAATCCCAGCTACTCTGGAGGCTGAGGCAGGAGAATTGCTTGAACCCAGGGGGCAGCAGCTGCAGTGAGCTGAGATTGTGCCACTTCACTCCAGTCTGGGTGAAAGAGCAAAACTCCATCTCAAAAAAAGAAAAAGAAAAACAAACAAACAAAAAAAACAAGTCAGGAGGCAGCCTCAAGTAGGTGCAGATGAGAGTGTTCTAGATACAAGGAGAGAGAGAGGGATCAAAGGTGACCAGTTCCTAGCGTGGGTACCTAGATGGCTGCTGAGGCCATCATCCAAAACAGAAGGAGATACACATTGGCTATGAGAAGTGTTTGATTTTATTGATTTAGAGGCAGGGTCTTGCTCTGTCACCCAGGCTGGAATGCAGTGGTGCAATCACTGTTCACTGCAATCTTGACTCCCTGGGCTCAAGCGATCTTCCCGCCTCAGCCTCCCAAGTAGCCAGAACCACAAATGCGTGCCACCATGCCCGGTAAATTTTGTTTTTTTTTTTTTTTTTTTTTTGCATAGATGGGGTTTCACCATGTTGCCCAGGCTGGTCTCGAACTCCTGAGTTCAAGCGATCCACCTGCCTCAGCCTCCCAAAGTGCTAGTATTGCAGGTGTGAGCCACCGCGCCCAGCCATGTTTGATTTTAGATGTGGTAGGGTAAGGTTCCTGAGTTGAAGTTTCAAAATCAACTTTATCAAGCTATAATTCATATATTGTAAACTGAAATCATTTGAAGTATATAATTTAATTAATTCTGACAAATGTATATACCTGTGCAGGGCCAGGTTCATGGGCTGTTTGACCCCCCAGTGGTCACACAGAGTCCTACTCCTTTTTTTTTTTTTTTTTTTTTTTGAGAAGGAGTCTTGCTCTGTCACCTAGGCTGGAGTGCAGTGGTGCAATCTTGGCTCACTGCAACCTCCGCCTCCCAGGTTCAAGCAATTCTTCTGCCTCAGCCTCCCGAGTAGCTGGGATTACAGGTGCCCACCACCATGCCTGGCTAATTTTTGTATTTTTTAGTAGAGATGGGGTTTCACCATGTTGGTCAGGCTGGTCTTGAACTCCTGACCGCAGGTAATCCACCCTCCTCGGCCTCTCAAAGTGCTGGGATCACAGACATGAGTCACCGTGCCTGGCCGAGTCCTACTCTTAGAAGGGCCACAGGCTTGGGGTTTAGTGCTCTGAGTTTCACAGTGTGAAAATTTCTTAGTAATTTTACCTTTGAATTTTTGTTTTGTCAATGAAATCCGACGGGATAATGGAGCCTGTTGGGGGAAGGGGGTTGGTGCCTTAGCTGCTGCTGAGTCTCACCTCTTGTCACCCCCTACTACCCCCAATCCCCACCTTCACCCTACCCAACGCCCAACCCCATCTAGGGCAGGGCATGGCAATACCCCCGTACATTCAGAGTGAGACACGCGAGCGTCCTGTCCACCACAGTCATGACACCAAGCACATCCTGGCACAGAGGGTGCAATCCCTCGAGGGTCACCCATCTGCTATGGGACGATAGCTAGGAAGGGGAGTGTTCCCGTACCCAAGGAAACACATTAAACAGTAAATAAAAACAGCATAACAGGTTGACAGAGACCACAGAGAAAAGGAAAGCTTTCTAATTTAGTACCTTTAGTGGCACTTTTCCCTGCTTCTTCCTGTTTTCATTTTGCACTAAGCCATGCAAATGATGCAGCCAGCCCTGCACCTGTGTAACTACTGCCACAATCAGGATAGAGAGTATTTCCATCGCTCAGGAATTTTCCTCTAAGCCCACTGCAGAGTCAATCCTCCCCCACCCATGGCACACCTCGACCACTGATCTACTTTCAAGACAGCTGAGTTTTAAAACTTGTAGCAGGAGGCCGGTGCAGTGGCTCACGCCTGTAATCCCAGTGGGAGGCCAAGGCAGGCGGATCACCTGAGGTCAGGAGTTCGAGACCAGCCTGGCCCCTGTCTCTACTAAAAATACAAAAATTAGCCGGGCGTGATAGCACATGCTTTGTAATCCCAGCTACTTGGGAGGCTGAGGCAGAATTGCTTGAACCCAAGGGGCAGAGGTTGCAGTGAGCAGAGATCGTGCCATTGCACTCCAGCCTGGGCGACAGAGCAAGACTCCATCTCAAAAAAAAAAAAAAAAAAAAAAGAAAAGAAAAAGAAAAGAAAAGAAAACAAAACAAAACAACCTTGTAGCAGGGCTCTGGATCTCTGATCTGGAGCTCAGGAAAAGCAGGGCTGGAACAGATTTGGGAGTGATCCCATAGGGGTAACCTTGGGAGAGCTGAGATAACCCAGAGAAGTGTAAGCGGCTGGGGTGGGCCAGCCCCATCCAGGGATGAAGACAGGCGCAAGAAGAGAAGAAAGTGCAGGTGGAGGGCAGGAGAATTTGCCATATCCAGGGCATATGGACTCATAAGAAAAACTCACAGACATATTAAAAGTAGTTGGAAGTTGGGTTTGCTCTGTTAATGAAGGATTAGGGAAAGCATATGTAAGAGAACCTAGAACACAAACAGTCCTCTTTGGAAGCCAGTTTGTCTTTCAAGAGAAAGCAAACAAAACACCACATCCTTGCAGAGCCTTCCAGGACCCTACTCCTGCTTCTTGGTCTAGCCTCCTCCTCCTGTCCCTAATTTTGGCATAATTGACTGCTCCTTGTCATCCAGATCTGTTTTAACGTCACCTCCTCAGAGAGGCCTTCCCCAGTCACCAATCTAAAAGAGCACCCAGTGGTCACATCAATTTAATGCAATATGCCATACTGTCCCTATCACTTTTAATGTCTGCCAGGCCCTCCATTTCAGCCACGACCACCTCCCGCAAATCACCCCTTAAAAGAACAAGGACTTTGCCTCATTCAGAGCTCAATTTCCAGGGCCTGGAAGAGTGTCAGGCACGTGGCAGATGCTCAATAACTGTTGAATAAAAAGGAATGATAGGCCGGGCGCGGTGGCTCACGTCTGTAATCCCAGCACTTTGGGAGGCTGAGGCGGGCGGATCACCTGAGGTCAGGAGGTCGAGACCAGCGTGACCAACATGGCGAAACCCCATCTCTACTAAAAATACAAAAATTAGCCGGGCATAGTGGTACGCATCTGTAATCCCAGCTACTCAAGAGGCTGAGGCAGGAGAATGGTTTAAACTTGGGAGGCGGAGGTTGCAGTGAACCGAGATCGTGCCACTGCACTCCAACCTGGGCGACAGAGAGAGAGTCGGTCTCAAAAAAAAAAAAAAAAAAGGAATGACAAGTCATAAAAAAGAATGAGTCGTACCACCCAAAGTGTAGACTTCACCTGCGGGGAGGGAGGCTGGAACTGGCAAGGTTGGAGGCAAAACTGTACCTACTGTACATTTCTCGCCCAATCCTACTTGCACATGAACTCCCTCCCCACCCCTTTAGTCTCTCGGGCCCTTACTCTCTTTATCCGGCTCTTTTGCAAACATTTCCCATGATATTCTCCCTTCACCGTCACAGTCCTTATGCTCATTTCCCAAAAGAGCTTCTCCGATGATCTCTCCCAGGTTGGCCGAGTGAGCGGGCCTAGCCTACGCTCTCACCCCAGTGCCACCCCAGTGGGAGCGCCGCCCGAGCCCGCCCCCTCGCCCCGCGCTCGCCGCTCCGGCAGCCCAAACCCAGACGCTAAAGCGCCGAACTGGGGTTCCGGGCGCTGGAGGCCGTGGTCGGCCTCGTACTAGATGAAGGCCCATCCCGCGCGCGCAGGCCCGGAACCCCGCTCCGCTCACCCTCCGCGCGCTGCCGCGTTGCCCTGGCAACGGTAACCACAGCGAGGCCTTGCCACACGCCCGGTGATTGTGCGCGCGGCCCCGCCCCCGAGGCGCACGCCGGCCCAGCGCCCACAGCTGCGGCGGCCTAGGTGCCGCGTGGGGCAAGCAGGTGCCTCGCGTCCAGCCGGCTCCGCTGCTGGCTGCCTCGGAAACCGGCCGCGCTCCTCCCAGCGAGGCGTGGCGGGGAGGCGTAGTGAGGCTGGGCCCGTGGCGGTTTCCTGAGGAGGGCCGAGAAGGGGCCGGGGGTGCTAGGGGAACGGGCGCTGGGGGCAGCGGCCCCGGTGGATGCTAAGGGCTTCGGGATCGGGAGAGTCCACCACGCCTGCCTGCTCGGCTGAGAATCGCCATGGTAATCCCCGTCTCCCTAAAGTACCGGGGGCCAGGGCGCGCGCCGTGGAGCCCCAGGGTGTCCCGGAGAGGCGCGGGCGCCGAGGTCACCGCCTCTCCCTGGGGTCGACCTCAACGCGTGGCGAAAAGATGGAGGGACAAGGGGTGCCCGGCGGTCCGCGCCTGCTGGGGGCGCAGCAGTCGCGGAGTCAGGCCAGCCCTCTTTCCAGGTTTTAGGTCGTAGTCCTGTTGAGCAGCCCTCACACCCAGACGGTTGATGTGGAAAATAAAGGGAGGGTGGCACCGTGGTGTGGCACCTCAGGGCGCCAGGCCATGCCCACAGTGACGGGTCCGAGCTGTTAGCTGCCGTCGCCACCCTGGGTGCCCGCGCGGGATTCTCCACTGCTCTGCAGACTCAGGAAGCAGAGAGTGAGCCTGGTACCACCACCTTGCTGTCAACAGCATTCCTGTTCTCAGCCCTCATCCAGTCACTTACGACCTCCTTCCCACCCTCGCTGCTCTTTCCAGAAGGGCTGTGACCTTCCAGCCCGTGCCCCAAGTCCTCAGGGAGGCATCATTGTCTGCTAAACTAAGTACTGCACGCTTGAGCTGGGCGCACAGAGCCCTTGCTAAAGGGGCCTCAACCTCGAGCTTTCTCTGCCATATCTTCTCTGCTAAACAACAACAAACAAAACGAACAAAAACCCTGCATCCCACACTAAACCCGCGTTCTTCTGGAAGCCCCTTGCGCCTTCCCTGTCTTGATCCGTTTTCTTTGAGGCTTGGATCAGAAGGACCCTGCCTCCTGCTTCCCCATCGCTCCTTCAGCGCCCACAGCCCTTTGCACCTCACCTCTGGTGCTTTGCCTGTTTTTCCTTGGAAAGCCTTATTCCTCATTAGACTCTAGTGTAGGAATCATTAAGTTTCTGTGTTCTTTCAAGTTTGTTTCATGTAAAAGGATTAAGTAAAAATTTCTTGGTTTGAGAGTCATTCCATGGTTGCTATTACCTTTTTTTTTTTTTTTTTTTTTGACAGGGTCTTATTTTGTCACACAGGCTGGAGTACAGTGGTGTGATCACAGCTGACTGAAGCCTCCATCTCTGAGGCTCAAGTGATCCTCCTGCCTCAGCCTCCCAAGTAGCTGGGACCGTAGGCAGGAATCACCATGCCTGGCTAATCTCTGTATTTCTAGTAGAGACAGGGTTTCGCCATGTTGCCCAGGCTGGTCTCAAACGCCTGGGCTCAAGGGATCCGCCCACCTTGGCCTCTCAAATTGCTGGGATTACAGGCATGAGCCACTGTGCCCAGCCAACTGCCATTTCTTTCAGGGCCCAGGGAACTGAGGCAGAATGCTGTACATAGCCATTGAAGCAAATGCCAGTTAATTCATGCTCCTTGAATGAAGGTCAAACACATTAGTGCACAGAGCCTGCAAGCCAGAGGGGAACCTTGCCTACCTTTCCTGCCTCAGCTGCTCTCACTGGCCCCCTTGGCTGCTTGTGGGCTGGCCATGTTGGCCTTTTTTGGGTTTCTGTCTCTTTGTGCACCTTCTCTCCGGCCTCAGAGACTTTGCATAGGCTGTTGGTCTTGGAATTCCCTACTCTGGGCCCACAGGCCACTCTTAGGGAGCCCTTCCTTTGATGGCCCAGACTAGGTCAGCCCTTGCCCATCTTGTGCTATTATAATTCCATGTGTTATAGGCATTATAGGGTCTTTCTTTATTAATTTCTTTGTTTTTGTTTTTTTTTTAGAGATAGGGTTTTGCTTTGTTGCCCAGGCTGGAGTGCGATGGCATCATACATAGCTCACTTTGGCCTTGAATTCCTGGGCTCAAGGGGTCCTCCCACCTCAGCCGCCTGAGTATTGGGGACTACAGGTGTGTGCCACTGAGCCCAGCTAATTTTTTAAATTTTTGTAGAGACCAGATTTTGCCATCTTTCCCAGACTGGTCTCAAACTGGGTGCAAGTGATCCACCTGCCTCGGCCTCCCAGAGTGCCGGTATTACAGGTGTGAACCACCACGCCTGGCCAATAGGGCCCTTTCTTCACAGCATGGGTCATGAGTAAATGCATTTGTGATTAGGTGACTAGTGTCTTTCTCAGACCTCACTGGACTGTAATCATCGTGAGATCTCCTTTGCTCCCCATCTAATACAGGGCCTGGGACACAGTAGATTTTTGTTAAATACTTGTTGAATGAATGAAGGAGGCATCTTAAAATTCAGAAAAGCAGAAATCCACATTTGCTTTCTAAATTCTGTTCTTGCATTGCATCTCAGTTGTGATGTATTCATTCACTCAGCAGATATTTATGCATCCTTGCAGTGTGGCAGATATTGGTGTAGGCTGGGGAAATCAGTGGTAAATTTATAGACAGAATCTCTGGTGAGGGAAATAAACAATAAACATAAACAACAATTACTATTAACTAGTGAAAAGTGCTGCGGGGAAGGAGATGGACAGTGACTCTACTGGGGTTGCTGGGAGACTGTTAAAGACAGACCACTGTACCTCCCCCTGTCCCTAGCCTGGGACAGTCTCAGTTTATGTTTGTTTATATTTGTTGAAGTATCTTGATTTGGGCAATAAATTATATGGTCACTCCAGTTACAGACAGAATATAGACATGGTGTCAGGGAGGTTTTTCTTTTTCTCTTTTTCTTTTTTTTTTTTTTTTTTTGAGACAGAGTTTCACTCTTGTCGCCCAGGCTGGAGTGCAATGGCGCGATCTCGGTTCACTGCAACCTCCACCTCCCAGGTTCAAGCAATTCTCCTGCCTCAGCCTCCTGAGTAGCTGGGATTACAGGCACCTGCCACCGTGCCTGGCTAATTTTTTTTGTATTTTTAGTAGAGATGGGGTTTTACCATGTTGTCCAGGCTGGTCTTGAATTCCTGACCTCAGATGATCCACCGGCCTCGGCCTCCCAAAGTGCTGAGCCACTGTGAGCCACCATGCCCAGCCTGTCAAGGAGGTTTTTCTAAAGAGGTGATATTTGAGCAGAGGCTAGCGTAAAGAGAAGCAACGAATTCTGCCCCTTCAATTAGAAGGTCTGCAGGAAGAGCAAGCATTGCCCAGGGAGAAGCTCGGGGTGTTGGGAACTAGAAGAAAGTCCAGTGTGGCTGGAGTCAAGTGGTTTTCCTTAAGGAGTTTGGAGGGTTTTAAGTTGGGAGCTGCATGTTCTGAGACCAGGAACAGCCAAGAGCCACAAAGTTGTATTGAACCAATCCAAGGAATGGATGGGCCCAGAAACAAAACCTTTATTATTCCCATGTAATAATTTCTTAACAGATTTATTGAGGTGGAATGTACATACAATAAATTTTACATGTTTAAAATGCATGCTTTGGGCATGGTAGCTCATGCCTGTAAACCCAGAATTTGGGGAGGCTGAGGCGAGAGGATAGCTTGAGCCCAGGAGTTCGAGACCTGCTTGGGCAACATAAGAGACCCTCATCTCTATAAAAAGTAGAAAAAATTAGTTGGGCATGGTGGTGCAAATCTGTAGTCCCAGTTACTCAGGAGGCTGAGGTGGGAGGATCGCTTGAGCCTGGGAGATTGAGACTGCAGTGAGCCATGATAGCACCACTGTACTCCAGCCTGGGCAACAGAGTGAGACCTGTTTCAAAAAATAAATAAAAAATAAAATGCACACTTTGATAAATTTGGCAAATGTGTGCATTCATTAAGCCATCACCACAATCAAGATTGTAAATATAGCCATCACCCATTTTTTTGTAATCCACCTTTCTCTCTTGCCCCTCTCTGTACCTCTACTCCCTCCCAACCCTCCCAGGCAATGGCTGGTCTGCCCTCTCTCTAGATTAGTTTATCGTTTCTGAGATTTTATATATATGCAGTCATACATTATGTTTTTTTTTTTTTACTGACTTTTTTTACTTGAGTAATTATTTGGAAATTCATCCATGTTATATCATTTATCAGTAATTATTCCTTTTTAGTGCTGAGTAGTGTTCCATTGTATGGTTATACTATGGTCTATCCATTCACCTGCTGATGGGCTTTTAGGTTTTCTTTCTTTCTTTCTTTTCTTTTCTTTCTTTCTTTTTTTTTTGACAGGGTCTCATTTTGTCACCCAGGCTGGAATGCAGCAACTTGATCGTGGCTCACCACAGCCTTAACTTCCCTGGGCTCAGGTGATCCTCCCACCTTAACTGGGACTACAGATGCATACCACCACCACATCTGACTAATTTTTTTTTTTTTTTTTGAGATGGAGTCTCACTCTGTTGCCCAGGCTGGAGAGCAGTGGCTCAATCTGCGCTCACTGCAAGCTCTGCCTCCTGGGTTCACACCATTCTCCTGCCTCAGCCTCCCGAGTAGCTGGGACTACAGGCGCCCACCACCATGCCCAGCTAATTTTTTGTATTTATAGTAGAGACAGGGTTTCACCATGTTAGCCAGGATGGTCTCGATCTCCTGACTTCGTGATCCGCCCACCTCGGACTCCCAAAGTGCTGGGATTATAGGCGTGAGCCACTGTGCCCAGCCAATTTTTTTTTTTTTTTAATATAGATATGGGGTCCCATTTTGTTGCTGGGGCTGATCTTGAACTCCTGGGCTCAAGCAATCTTCCTACCTTGGCCTCCCAAAGTGCTGAGATGACAGGCATGAGCCACTGCACCCAGCCTGTTTCCAGTTTTTAGCTATTACAAATAAAGCTACTATGAACATTCATGTAAAAGTCTTTGAATGAACATATGCTTTCATTTCCACCTTAGGAGTGGAATGGACTGGGTCATATGGTAGACATGTGTTTAAATTTTTAAAGAGACTGCAAACTGTTTTTCAAAGTGGTTCTGTCATTTTAGATTTCCATCAGAGGTGTATAAGAGTTTCAGTTTCTTTACATCTTCACCAATACTTGGTAGGATCAGTCTTTTTGACTTGAGCCATTCCAAAATATATGTGGTGGTATCTCCTGGTTTTCATTGCATTTCACTAATGACTTAATGTTGAGTATCTTTTCATGTGCTTATTTGCCATCTGTATATCTTTTTTGGGGAAGGGTCTATTCAACCTTTGAACATGTTTTATTGAGTGGTTTTCTTACTATGGCGTTTTGAGAGTTCTTTGTTCTCCATATAGGCCTTTATGAGATACATGATTTGCAGATATTTCCCCCAGTCTGAGGCTTGTCTTTTCATTCTCTTAATAATATCTTTTGAAGAACAAAAGTTTTAAATGTTGATGGTGAGTTTATCAAGTTGTTTTCATGAGTTGTGCTTTTAATGTCATATCCAAGAAATATTTGCCTAATAATCCAAGGTAACAAAAGTCTTCTCTATTTTCTTGTAGAAGTATTGTAGTTTTTGGTTTTATATTTATTTCTATTATCTATTTTGAGTTAATTTTTATATATGGTGAGACTATGGGTTGAGGTTCATTTTTTTGTAAATGGATATTCATTATTCCAGCACCATATGTTGAACAAGATTATCTTTGCTTCACCAATACCTTTGTTGAAAATTAGCTGATCAAATACGTGTGGATCTATTTCTGGACTCTATTCTGTCCCATTGTTCTAGTTGCTTATCTTGACACCACTATCGCACCATCTTGTTACGGTAGCTTTATAATAATTCTTGAAATAAGGTAGTATTAGTCTACCAATTTTGTTCTTTTCTTTTTCTTTCTTTTTTGAGACAGGATCTTGTTCTCTCACCCAGGCTGGAGTGCAGTGGCACAATCTCAGCTCACTGCAACCTCTGCCTTCCTGGTTCAAGCGATTCTCCTGCCTCAGCCTCCTGAGTAGCTGGAATTACTGGTGCCCACCACCACACTCGGCTAATTGTTGTATTTTTTAACAGAGACCGGGTTTCACTGTAGTGGCCAGGCTGGTCTCAAACTCCTGACCTCAGGTGATCCACCTGCCTCAGTCTCCCAGAGTGTGAGGATTACAGGCGTGAGCCATTGCACACAGCCTGTTCTTTTTTCCTAAGTCCGCTTTTCCATGTGAATTTTGGAATCTTCTACAAAAAGATGAGAACTTTGAAAATAGTGTCAAACCTTTATCTCACATCCTTTGTGTTTCCATATGAATTTTAGAATCAGTTTGCCAGTTTTTTACAATAAGATGAGAACTTCAAACAAAAATGTCAAACTTTTATGTGAATTTTAGGTCCCAAACCATTTTAAAGATTAAAACACAAACATTAAGTCAAGTGTGGTTGGCATGCAAAAAAGTACAAAGACATAAAGAAATTGAGACCCAGGCCAGGCGCGGTGGCTCACGCCTATAATCCCAGCACTTTGGGAGGCCGAGGCAGGCAGATCACGAGGTCAGGAGTTGAAGACCAGCCTGGCCAACATGGCGAAACCCTGTCTCTACTAAAAATACAAAAATTAGCCAGGCGTGGTGGCAAGTGCCTATAATGCCAGCTATTCGGGAGGCTGAGGCAGGAGAATCACTTGAACCTGGGAGGCAGAGGTTGCAGTGAGCCAATATCATGCCATTGCACTCCAGCCTGGGCAACAAGAGCAAGACTCAGTTTCAAAAAATAAAAAAGAAAGAAAATCAAGACCCAAAGTCTTTAAGAGTTTCTGGTAAAATGTACATCCCTTACCTCATGGGGCTGTTTTACCAGGAGAATGCAGTTACATAGGATTTTCATGTGGATTCTCTCAGAGAAGCCAGGCCACTGCATTGCAAGATACGTCTCATCTTCATTCCCGGGTTTTGTATCTAGGAATGTACTCTATTTCACCTAGCAAAAATGTATTTTAGCAGTTTTTTTTTTTTTTAGACGGAGTCTCACTCTGTCACCAGGCTGGAGTGCAGTGGCGTGATCTCGACTCACTGCAACCTCCGTCTTCCGGGTTCAAGAGATTTTCCTGCCTCAGCCTCCTAAGTAGCTGGGATTACAGGTGCACACCACCACACCTGGCTAATTTTTGTATTTTTAGTAGAGACGGGGTTTCACCATATTGGCCAGGCTGATCTCGAACTCCTGACCTTGTGATCTGCCCGCCTCAGCCTCCCAAAGTGCTGGGATTACAGGCGTGAGCCAGTGCGCCCGGCCTATTTTAGTAGTTGTAACACATGAACTATGTTCCTCTTTGTTTAGCTTGGGACATTTTTTGACCGCAATGCTGTGAATAGGACATCTATTTTATATAAATGCTTACCCCTTGCAGGTGTCCTTGAACGTTTATACCTTCCTCTCCTCTCCCTTGCCTACAAGAGACATTTTTTAATAATATACTTCCATCGGTTATTTTCTGTATGTGTGGGTCAGAGGACATAGAGAAGTTCAACTCAGTTTTGTGCAGTTCTAGCAAATATAAATGTAAAACCAAAAACTATAACCCTTCTAGAAGAAAATATAGAAGATGCTTGTTACTTGGGTTAGGCAAAGATTTCTTGGGTATGACAAAAGCACAATCCATGAAAAACAGGTTGACAAGCTCAAAATGTAATAGTTTATTTCCAGATTAGGATGGTATCCATTCATTTTCCCAGAGAACACTGACCTTATGGGGTAGTCATGGAAAGAGAATAGACACCGAGCCTGGTGGACACTGGTTTCTGCATGCTGGGTAGCCTAACTGAGCCCCTACATTTCCATTTTGAAGGCAGGAATAATACATAGAAATCAGCTCTGAGTGTTGGTGGTGTTAAAGATGATGGCACAGGCCGGGCACAGTGGCTCAAGCCTGTAATCCCAGCACTTTGGGAGGCCAAGATGGGAGGCTCGTTTGAGACCAGGAGTTTAAGACCAGCCTAGGCAACATAGCGAGACTGTCTCTACCAAAAATAAATTAGCCAGAAATGGTGGCTAATGCCTGTGGTCCCAGCTACTTGGGCGGCTGAGGTGGGAGGATCGCTTGAGCCTGGAAGGTCAGGGTTACAGTAAGCTGAGTTTGTGCCACTGCACTCCAGCCTGGGTGACACAGCAAGACTCTGTCTCCAAAAAAAAGGAAGGTGATGACAGTCATCATTTATTGAGTATTTGTCTCACATCAGACATGGTGCTAAGTGTCTTTTTTTTTTTTGCGGGGGGGCGGGGGGAGGCAGAGTCTCGCTCTGTCCCCCAGGCTGGAATGCAGTGGCGTGATCTCGGCTCACTGCAACCTCTGGCTCCTGGGTTCAGGCGATTCTTCTACCTCAGCCTCCTGAGCAGCTGGGATTACAGGCGCTTGCCACCATGCCCAGCTACTTTTTGTGTTTTTAATAGAGATGGGGTTTCACCTTATTGGCCAGGCTGGTCTCGAACTTCCTGACCTCAGGTGATCCACCCGCCTTGGCCTTCCAAAGTGCTGGGATTACAGGCGTGAGCCACCACGCCCAGCCTATGCTAAGTATCTTATATTTGTGTCTCACTTAAACCTCATGACTGCTTAATGAGGTAGAGATTACTTGTAAAACAAGTGCCAACATACATATTTGCATCCTAATTATCAAACTTGTTTTAAATTTAATGTGTATTATGAAAATTTCCAAACATAAATGAAAATAAAATCATAAACTAAATCCTCATATAGCCATTTCTCAGATTCGGAAATAATTAGGATTTTGCCACATTTGCTTTATCTGTTTTTTCTGGGTGGGGGGCAGCGGGGGAGCTGAGTGTTTTAAAGCAAACCTCAGGCCTTCTTTCATTTCATCCCTACAGATTTCAGTGTGCACTTCAGAAACGTGTGGACATCTTCTTCTGTGATTTGCTGCCATTGTCAGACCTAATAGAATTACTAATAATTCCTTGACATGATCAGATTTCCCTGATTAACTCAAAGACATCTTTTTGCAGCTTGTTCAAATAAGAATGCAAACAAGGGCCACAGCTTGCATTAGGTTGGGTCTCTTTTAATCAGGGTGTTTAATAAACATTTGTCAAATTAGATTGCATGTGACTTTCAGAAATTATTATAATTCTGGGTCAGAATTAAACTTTGCTCTCAAAAGGCAGTTCTAGTTGCATTAATTGTTTTCGTTTGCCAAAGGGGGTTTGTCATTTAGAGAAGACAGGACGATGCAAACTGTTTGTTGTGGCTGCTATTTTGACTTATTTCCTTTTAGGAATTTTTTTTCCTTGTTCAATACAGAAATACTGAAAATAATACCAAGTTTATAAAAACTAACTCGGCCTGGCAAGATGGCTCACACCTGTAATCCCAGCACTTTGGGAGTCTGAGGTGGGCAGATCACTTGAGGTCAGGAGTTTGTGAGCAGCCTACCCAACATGGTGAAACCCTGTCTCTACTAAAAGTACAAAAATTAGCCGGGCGTGGTGGGGCACACCTTGTAATCCCAGCTACTTGGGAGGCCGAGGCAGGAGGATCACTTGAGCACGGGAGGTGGAGGTTGTAGTGAGCCAAGAGCATGTCACTACACTCCAGCCTGGGTGATGGGAGTGAAACCCTGTCTCAAAAAAAACAAAAACCAAAAAACTAACTTCCCTCCTCCCATATTTATATTTATCTTTGAAAGCCAGCTAAAGGGAAAAAAGGAAAAGGCCAGGGCAAGTCTCATGGGAAGAAACAGAAGAAACCAGAAGTGGACATTCTCAGCCCCGCGGCCATGCTGAACCTCTACTACATCGCCCACAACGTCGCTGACTGCCTGCATCTACGAGGCTTCCATTGGCCGGGTGCTCCCAAAGGAAAGAAAGGGAGAAGCAAGTGACAGCATTTCACAACACATCTCTGTTACAGACAACAGGACCTGGGGAAGAGAAGTCAGGATAACACAACTGTTGCCAGCAACATAGACTTTACTCCAGACGACTTGAGATGCAAATTAAGTGTGCTTTTCTGTGATGGTGGAAGATCAGGAAATGCACCTTACTTCCTCTGTTATGCCAGATATGGTTAGCCACTTTGGTTTTTTAGGAGCTATAGGATGGGAAAAGCCTGAGTAATTCCTACACAGTGTGCTGAAATTAATAGAACTTTCAGAAATTATTATAATTCTGGGTCAGGATTAAACTTTGCTCTCAGAAGGCAGTTCTAGTTGCATTAATTGTTTTCTTTTGCCAAAGAGCGTTTGTCATTTAGAGAAGACACAGCAAGAAACACTGGGTTTCCTTAGGAACATTCCTCTCTTGGGCACCATTTCCTTTTTTTTTTTTTTTAATGGAAAATAATAAGTACTTTGTTTCTATAATTTTCTTCTCAGCAGTCTGACTCTGTTTGATTTGAATTAGCCACAGGCTCCACGGATGCTAAGATGGTCACGAATGCTCTGACCCTGCCAGTCTTGCAAGCAGATGGTGAGAAGTGGCTGACAGTGTGAAATGGCTGGATGCAGGGCAAAGGGGGCAAATCCACCCATCCCTTTCTTTTTTCTTTTAAGACGGAGTCTCACTCTGTTGCCCAGGCTGGAGTGCAGTGGCGAAATCTCAGTTCACTGCAACCTCTGCCTCCCGGTTTCAAGCGATTCTCCTGCCTCAGCCTCCCAAGTAGCTGGGATTATAGGCGCACGCCACCAGCCCAGGCTAATTTTTTTATTTTTAGTAGAGATGGGGTTTCACCGTGTTGGCCAGGCTGGTCTTAAACTCCTGACCTCAGGTGATCTGCCCGCCTCGGTCTCCCAAAGTGATGGGATTATAGGCGTGAGCCACTGCACCCGCCTCAGTCTCCCAAAGTGCTGGGATTACAGGCATGAGCCACTGCACCTGCCTCGGCCTCCTAAAGTGTTTTATTACAGGTGAAAGCCATCGCACCTGGCCATCCCTCTTTTTTCCATATTTCACCTGACTCTTCTCCCTCCTTCCCTCCACATTCTATTTCTTCCCACCTTCTGCCTACTTTGTTAAAACTTGGCTGGCCCCGAGTTATAGAATTGGTGCCAGGCACTTACTTGCCCTGGGCATTCGGCTGATATTCTAGGATCTCCCTAGCCCTGTAAGGAGACGCCTAAGAGGTGAAATTGTAGTTCTTTCTCCTCGGCCCAGAGGCCTAAATTCTCCAGATGTGAAAGCCAGCGTTTTGCAAGTGCGGACGCCGTCTTTGACTCCCTGAGCACTCCATCCTTGCCTCCTGCTCTGTCTTCCTGGCTCTTCCTGCCCCTCCTCAGCCCCTGCACCGTTGTCTCCATTCATGGTTCTGAGCCCAAAGCTGACACACTGTAGGCAGCACCTCCGGGGATGTTCTAGTTTGTTGGAATTATAATTATGCTCCAGGTGGCCTTGTGAGGATTGCAAGGATTCATGAGGTTTGCTAAGGGAAGCTGCAACTCAGGACTCAGGCTTTCATACGCAACAGAGAAAAAAGGAAGCTCCATGAATCTCTGTGCTAGAGAAGTGGGGTGCCCATGACCCACGTGAGCCTGTTGGGAACAATACTGTCTACCTGCACCATCTGTGCAGTTTCCATAGAAGCCCTTGGCCAGTTGCCAGAGGAGCCCTCACTTAGGTGGATCTGAAGGGAGGTCTCCTCTGCTGTGTTTTCTGGTTTTGGAGACAGGGAGCACCTTCCCACCCTGTTAGGGACTGCTGAACTCACTAACTCCAGTTCAGCAGTTCTCACACTTGAGTGTGCCTCTCGGTCACCTAGAACACTTGGCCAAGTGCAGATTGCTGGGCCCTACCCCCGCAGGAAGGATGGAGCTCAGGGATTTGTGTTTCTGGTACGCTGGCAGATTATGCTGCTACTGCCCAGCCACACAGGTAGAGAGCTGCCGCTCCAGTTAATGCTGCCTACCCAGAAGCTAAAAGGCTTAGTGGAATCCGAACCTGTGGGATGTGTAATGTCCTTTCCTGCCTCACCTGGGTTCAGGAGCTCGTATTTGAGTAGCTGGTTATTGGAAGTTTGGGGAGAAGGCACCTGCAAAGCTTCCTTTTGATCCCTGACTGCCCGCACCTGCAAGGCTTCCATTGGCCGGGTGGTCCCAAGGGAAAGAAAGGGAGAAGCAAGTGACAGCATTTCACAACACGTCTCTGTTACAGAGAACAGGGCTTGGGGAAGAGAAGTCAGGATAACACAACTATTGCCAGCAGCACAGACTTTACTCCAGACGACTTGAAATGCTGCTCATCTGTAGCACAGATACAGGCATTTACAGGCTAACAAGGTCTGAAAGTGGTCGTGCTCTTTTCTTTTGAGACGATGAAATGATGAGCCAGGACTGTGAGTGCTGGGATGGGGGAAGCACTGGTCTGACTGGCCGGGGCACCGTGACTCAAGGCTCACCCCAGTTTAGCAGACTGCCTGAGGCTGTCTCAGTATTGTGCTCACTGGACCCCTGGGGTTCTGAGAGAAGCCATAAGAAATTTTGGGTTCTAGTAGCCATGCTCTAGTGTTACCACATATACATAAAGTCATAAACATTACACACACGCTATATAAAGGTTAGGATGCATTTTACTTTTTGAGAATTTTTTTTTTTATTTTGGTGAAACGCTAAAAACTTTTTTCAACAAAAGCTATTTCAATACATTAATTGAGCATCTACTATGCTTGGCACAAAGACAGCAAGACAGGATCCCTACTGATAAGATTTGGCTGTGTCCCCGGCCAAATCTCATATTGAATTGTAGCTCCTATAATTTCCACGTGTTGTGGGAGGGTTTCGTGGGAGATAATTGAATCACGGTGGCAGTTTTCCCCATACTGTTCTCATGGTAGTGAATAAGTCTCACGAGATCTGATGGTTTTATAAGGGGTTTCCCCTTTCACTTGGCTCTCATTCTGTTTTGTCTGCTGCCGTGGCCGTGTGAGATATGCCTTTCACCTTCCACCGTGATTGTGAGGCCTCCCCAGCCACGTGGAACTGTGAGTCTGTTAAACCTCTTTTTCTTTATAAGTTACCTAGTCTTGGGTATGTCTTTATCAGCAGCATGAGAACAGACTAATACACTTACCCTCAAGGAGCTTCCAGTCTGGTCAAGAAGGCTACTACCCAGATTAACAGAGGGCACCTAAGTTTCTATTTCAACTTTGATAAAGTACATTCATGATGCAATTTATGAAGGTGATTAAGAGGAGGGTGGGATTAAGACCTCTGGAGGACATCCGGAGGATATCTGATGATAAAATATATCCTTGAACCCTGCTGTTTTTACTTCCCCTAAACTCAAATGGGCAAGAATCCTGATTTTTGCTGCTTTTAAAGATTCAAAGAGGAGCTTGTGAAAGGCACAGTGTATTAGGTCATTTTGCATTGCTAAAAAGAAATACCTGAGGTTGGCCCGGCGCGGTGGCTCACGCCTGTAATCCCAGCACTTTGGGAGGCCGAGGCGGGCGGGTCAGGAGGTAGAGACCATCCTGGCTAACATGGTGAAACCCCGTCTCTACTAAAAATACAAAAAATTAGCTGGGTGTGGTGGTGGGCGCCTGTAATCCCAGCTACTTGCGAGGCTGAGGCAGGAGAATGGCGTGAACCTGGGAGGCAGAGCTTGCAGTGAGCCGAGATTGCGCCACTGCACTCCAGCCTGGGCGACAGAGTGAGACTCTATCTCAAAAAGAAAGAAAGAAAGAAAGAAATACCTGAGGCCGAGCAGGCGGATCACTTGAAGCCAGGAGTTTGAGACCAGCCTGGCCAACATGGTGAAACCCCATCTCTACCAAAAATACAAAAATTAGCCAGGCATGGTGCTGTGTGCCTATAGTCCCAGCTACTCAAGAGGCTAAGGCAGGAAAATCGCTTGAACCAGGGAGGCAGAGGTTGCAGTGAGCCAAGATCGCACCACTGCACTCCAGCCTGGGGGACAGAGTGAGACTCTGTCTCACACACACACACACACAAATTAGCTGCGCATGATGGCGCACACCTATAATCCCAGCTACTCAGGAGGCTGAGGCAGGAGAATCGCTTGAACCCAGGAGGTGGAGGTTACAGTGAGCTGAGATCTCACCACTGCACTCCAGCCTGGGCAACAGAGTAAGACTCTGTCTCAAAAACAAAACAAAACAAAACAAAAAACAACCTGAGACTGGGTAATTGATAAAGAAAAGAGGTTTAATTGGCTCACAGTTCTGCAGGCTGTACAAGCATAACACTAGCATCTGCTGGGCTTCTGGGGAGGCCTTCAGGAGCTTTTACTTTTGGCAAAAGGGTGCAGGCACACCACATGCCTAGAGCAGGAGCAAAAGAGAGAGGAGTGTGGGGAGGTGCTGCATACTTTTTTTTTTTTTTTTTTTTTTTTGAGAGGAAGTCTCGTTCTGTCGCCCAGGCTGGAGTGCAGTGGCGCCATCTCGGCTCACTGCAAGCTCCGCCTCCCGGGTTCACGCCATTCTCCTGCCTCAGCCTCCCGAGTAGCTGGGACTACAGGCACCCGCCACCACACCCAGCTAATTTTTTGTATTTTTAGTAGAGACGGGGTTTCACCGTGTTAGCCAGGATGGTCTCAATCTCCTGACCTTGTGATCCGCCTGCCTCAGCCTCCCAAAGTGCTGGGATTACAGGCGTGAGCCACCGCACCCAGCCAGTGCCACATACTTTTAAACAACTAGATCTGGAAAGAACTCACTATCTCGAGAACAGCACCAATCCATGCAGGATCCATCCCCATGACCCAAACACCTCCACCAGGCCCCACCTCCAACACTGGGGATTACAATTCCACATGAGATTTGGGCAGGGACAAGTATAAGCAGTGATAGGTACGTCCACATACAGGTCATTAGGGCTACCTGGAGGAGGCAACAACTGAAGTGAAGGCCTTGCTGTGAAGCTATGGGGGCTTTTTATGAGGAAGGCTCTATGCAAGGGTGAGGATGGAAATGGGGCTTGATGGTTAGAAAGTGGGAGAGAAGGCCAGGTGCAGTGGCTCACACCTGTATTCCCAGCACTTTGGGAGGCCGAAGTGGGTGGATCACCTGAAGTCAGGAGTTCAAGACCAGCCTGGCCAACATGGTGAAACCCTGTCTCTACTAAAAATAAAAAAATTAGCCGGGCATGGTGGCGTACACCTGTAATCCCAGCTACTCGGAAGGCCGAGGCAGAAGAATTGCTTGTACCTGGGAGGTAGATGTTGCAGTGAGCCAAGATTGCACCATTGCACTCCAGCCTGGGTGACAGGGGGAGACTCCGTCTCAAAAAAAAAAAAAAAAAAAAAGAAAAAGAAAGTGGGAGAGAAGGGAACAGTGACTGCAGGAATAGAAAAAATGTCCACAGAGGAGGAATGAGGACATGGCAGTCACATGTGGACGGGGAATTTTCCATTACAAATCTGATGATAGAATCCAAAGAGACAGTGACAAGTGTCAGCGAGGGTGGGAAAAATTGTAACCCTCATGCGTTGCTGGTGGGGATATAAAATGGAGCCGCTGTGGAAGACGGTTTGGCAGCCACTCAGAACATAAGTAGAGTTACCATACAGCCCAGCAATTCCACTCCCAGGTACACACCCAGAGAACTGAACACATGGTCACACAACATCTTGTACATAAGCCAAGTACAGCGGTGCTTGCCTATAGTCCCAGCTACTCAGGAGGCTGAGGCCAGAGGGAATCTTGAGCCCAGGAGTTCGAGGCCAGCCTGGATAACACAGCAAGACCCTGTCTCAAAGATACCAAAAAACAAAGCAAAACTTACATACAAATGTTTATTACAGCATTCTTCATAATAGCCAAAAAGTGAAAACAACCCAAATGTCCATCAACAACAGATAAAATGGGGTTTCTCCATACAGTGGAATATTATTTAAACATAAAAAGGAATGAAATAGTGATATGTGCTACACCACATAGATGAACCTTGAAAACACCGTGCTAAGTGAAAGACGCCAGATACAGAGGCCACATATTGTGTGATTCCATTTAGATGAAATACTCACACAGGCAAAGCCCTAGAGACAGAACGTGGATTAGTGAGCGCCAGGGGGAAATGAGAAGTAGTGGCTGCTAATGGGTCTTTAACCTTTGGGTCCTTTTTCGCGTGGTAAAAATGTTCTGGAATTCAATAGTAGTGACGGTTGCATAACCTTGTGACTATACTAAAAACCACTAAGGTGTACATTTAAAAGGGTGGATTTGATGGTATGTGAATCATGTCTCAAGCTGATGACAACTAGAAAAGGTCCAACAAGACTGAGAGAGATAAAGAGGCAAGTCCCAGATACCAGAGCAGGTGGCCCCAACAGAGACGAGGCCACGGAAGAGGGAACAGGGCCCGGTCAGACCCCTGCAGCCAGATCCTGGAACAGAGAAACTTGGGAGCTGTGGCAGGAGGGACCGCAGACCCAAGGTGTCTGCAGACCCAAGGGAGGACTGAAAACGTTCCTGCCAGGGCTGAACTCATCTTAAAAGAAAAAAAAAAAAAAAAAAGGGCCGGGCACGGTGGCTCACACCTGTAATCTCAGCACTATGGGGGACTGAGGTGGGCGGATCACTTGAGGTCAGGAGTTTGAGTCCAGCCTAGCCAACATGGTGAAACCCCGTCTCTACTAAAAATACAAAAATGATCCAAGTGTGGTGGTGGGCGTCTGTAATCCTAGCTGCTCGGGAGGCTGAGACAGGAGAATTGCTTGAACCCGGAAGGTAGAGGTTGCGGTGAGCTGGGATCATGCCACTGTACTCCAGCCTGGGTGACCGAGTGAGACTCCATCTCAAAAAAAAAAAAGGACTACAATAAATTCCATCTCTAACAACTTTTTTTTTGAGGCAAGGTCTCACTCTGTCACCCAGGCTGGAATGCAGTGGTGTGATCATGGCTCACTGTAGCCTTGACCTCCCAGGCTCAAGCAGACTTCCCACTTCAACCTCTGAGTAGCTGGGACTATAGGCATGTACCACCACGCCTGGCTAATTTTGTTTATTATTTTTTTTTTGGAGAGACGAGCTCTCACTATGATGCCCAGGCTGGTCTTGAACTCCTGGGCTTGAGCGATCCTCCTGCCTCAGGCTCCCAAAATGCTGGGATCATAGGCATGAGCTACCACACCCAGGCCTCCAACAACCTCTTATATTTTGTTTTATTCTTTTAGTTTATCCCTTATTTATTTATTTAATTCATTAGTTATAAAGCCAATCAAACTTTTTAAAATGTGTCATTTTATCCTGGAATACATCAGTATCCTTGATTATTATTATTATTATTATTATTATTATTATTATTATTATTTTTGAGACAGGGTCTCGCTCTGTCACCCAGGCTGCAGTCCAGGGGTATGATCTCAGCTCACCACAACCTCTGCCTCCCAGGTTCCGGCGATTCTCCTGCCTCAGCCTCCTGAGTAGCTGGGACCACAGGCGCATGCCACCATGCCCGGCTAATTTTTTGTATTTTTAGCAGAGATGGGATTTCACCGTGTTAGCCAGGATGGTCTTGATCTCCTGACCTCATGATCTGCCCCCTTCGGCCTCCCAAAGTGCTAGGATTACAGGTGTGAGCCACCGCACCCGGCCTCTTTGATATTTTAAACAGGTAGCTTTGCACTCTAACTCCAGGCATGTTCCTGCTGTGATTTGTGTTACTCTGTGGCTGTCTGTCAAGGGCCCACCTTGCTGGGAGAGATGTGGCTTCCACTCTTGCTACACCCTTCTCCTCTCCCCCAATACCCTCCAGCGACCTCTGTTTTGACAAGTCTGGGCATGGCCCTGTCTCCCACCTCCATTCTGCTCCCATTCTGTCCTCTCTTTTTGTTCTTTTCTTGTTTTCCTTGTTTGCCATATTTCCTGAATACAAAATCACCAGGGCTTCACTGGCTTCATGGTAAATCCCTCTGCAGGTCTCAACTCCAAGGTCACTTCCTCGGCAACATCTTCTCATGGTCGGGCCCACTGTCTTAGTCCCTTCCCGCTGCTATGACATAATACCTGGGCCTGGATAACTGATCAAAGCAGAAATTTACTTCTCACAGTTCTGGCAGCCCAAGGTCAAGGTGCCAGCAGGTTCAGTATCTGGTGGGGGCTGCTCTCTGCTTTCAAGATGTCACCTTATTGCTGCATTCTTTGGAGTGGAGAAATGCTATGTCCTCATATGCAGGAAGGTAGAAGGGCAAGTGGCCAAATGCTACATGAAGCCTCTTTTTTTTTTTTTTTTTTTTTGAGACAGAGTCTCACTCTGTGCCCAGGCTGGAGTGCAGTGGTGTGAAATCGGCTCACTGCAAACTCCACCTCCCAGGTTTATGAAATTCTCTGCCTCAGCCTCCCGAATAGCTGGTATTACAGGTACGTGCCACCACGCCTGCTAATTTTTTTGTATTTTTAGTAGAGATGAGGTTTCAGCATCTTGGCCAAGCTGGTCTTGAACTCCTGACCTCGTGATCCACCCGCCTTGTCCTCACAAAGTGCTGGGATTACAGGTGTGAGCCACCATGCCCAGCCACATGAAGCCTCTTTTATAAGGACCTTAATCCATCCCGTGGGAGGAACCCTCAAGTTCTAATCACCTCTTAAAGGCCCCACATCTTAATACTATCACATTGGCAATGCCAGGTTTTTAGAGGGGACACATTCAAACCATAGCACCTGCCTTCCCCAAACCACCCCACATCCTTTGGTATCTGTGCTTCTATTTCTTCACTTCACCAAAACTTTTCTCAGGTCACCAGTGACTTCCTGGTTTTCGGTCCAGTGGGCTTTTCTCCATCCTTTTAATTCTTTGCTTTATCCTTCAACTTACGTGTTCTCAGCACCTCCCATCTGGCAGGTGCTGGGCTGAGGGTTAGAAGAGAGAGACAGCTCTGGTCCCTGGCCACTTATCCAGCCTGATGCTTCCCCTCCTTTTCCTCTTCACAGGGAAATTGGAGGCTCTCAGGACTGAATAGGTCCCCTCCACTCTGCCTGCTTCCACCCTCACATGGTCTCCAGGAAGACTCTGTTTTTGAACTGACTTCCACTTGGCTTTGGAATCCTTTCTCCCTCATTTCAGGATGTAGAGCCTACTTCCCTGATTAGCCCTTTAAAAATATACACAGGGGCTGGGGCACAGTGTCTCTCGCCTGTAATCCCACCACTTTGGGAGGCCAAGGTGGGCAGATCAGCCGAGGTCAGGAGTTCGAGACCAGCCTGACCAACATGGTAAAACACTGTCTCTACTAAAAATACAAAAATTAGCTGGGTGTGGTGGTGCATGCCTGTAATCCCAGCTACTCGGGAGGCTGAGGCAGGAGAATCACTTGAACGCAGGAGGTGGAAGTTGCAATAAGCTGAGACTGCACCGCTGCACTCCAGCCTGGGTGACAGACTGAGACCGTGTCTCAAGAAAAAAAAAAAAAATGCCAGGCATGGTGGCTCACACCTGTAATCCCAGCACTTTGGGAGGCCGAGGCAGGCGGAGCACGAGGTCAGGAGTTCGAGACCAGCCTGGCCAACATGGTGAAACCCCGTCTTTACTAAAAATACAAAAATTAGCCAGGCATGGTGGCACACACCTGCAATCCTAGCTACTCAGGAGGCTGAGGCAGGAGAATTGCTTGAACTCAGGAGGCAGAGGTTGCAGTGAGCTGAGATCACACTACTGCACTCCAGCCTGGGTGACAGAGCAAGACTCCATCTCAGAAAAAAAAAAAAAAAAAAAAAGTACATAGGAAACACTTGGGAAAAACAAGAACCACAAATAAGACAATTAGAATCACCCCAAGTCCCGCCCATCTATAGCTAAGTTCTGTCAGCCATTTGTCACATTTGGTGTATACTCAGGCTGTTTCCTACGTGCTGGTATGAGTGTATCTCCATGTACACGAGGGTACACATTTTTATTCTAGGGCAAGTCTGTCTTCTGAATTTTCAAGCTCTTCCTCCCTGCCAGCTCCTTCCTCATAGCCTGGAAAAGAGAGACTCTTTCCCCACTTTTTAATGCAAGAATCTGGGGCTCACTGAAGTTAGGAGTGAGGGTGGTCCAAAGACCTGTGGACCAGTAAGAATTGCACATTCATTAAATGAGTGTTTATCAAGGGCCTGTGTGTGCCAGGCACTGGGCGACAGACATGAGGCCAAGAGACATATGGTCCTGTTCTCCTGAGGCTCCAGTCTACGCGGAGCTAAAGGTGAGTAGGTATCAGTTGGTGCTGCTTGGTGTACCAGCACTGTCCAGGAGAATCATCTCTGATAATGGAGATGTTCTATGTTGCACGGTCCATCACAGGCTCGAACACGTGGGGCTGCTGAGCATGACGTGGTCAGTGCGACTGAAGATCTGAATGTCTCATATGGTTTCATTGCAATTCATTCAAATTTAAGTAGCCGCATGTGGCTAGTGGCTATTGTATCAGACAGCGCAGAGCTACCTGTGGAAATGCTCTGACATAGTTGGGGAGGGGGAGAGAGGCAGGAAGATGTTACTGAGGAAGGGATGTTGGAGTTGAGAGCTGGAGAGGGATTTACCACGAAGCCAGCAAAGCCGTGGCCGTTTTGTATCATGCTGTTGTGTTCTTTTTCTTAAAGAAAATCCCCAAGCTCTAGGCCCCACAAAACCTGGCTCTGCCCCTGGACTAAGTTAGACAGGGCCAGAGCACGTGCAAAGGTACGAAGAAGGGAGCATGGCAGGGCGAAGGGACTGAACAGAGCAGTGACTGGGGGAGGGGGCGACGAGAACCTTGTGGAATCCCAGTGGACCCCTTCAGGCCAGCCTGGTGGCTCCAGGATCCCAGCCGGCGCCAAGGACCGCAGCAGCAGCGTGGTGACTCCTTGCTCCTGAGCTGCTGTAGTGAGAGGGCAGACTCCGCGAGCAGCGGCTGCCTGGTCCTCTTGGCTCTGCTCCGCTTTCTCCGCCTGTGAGTTCTGCCTTCTGTCGGTTTCAGCGTCTCTACCACCGCAGCTTGTTGTGATCCTCCGGGATCCCCTGTGACTCCTGCTCTACTTTCTGGTCTCTGTCTTTGCTTGCGTTGAGCTCCAGCTTCCTCTCCTAAATGCCTTATTCTCAGGGTTTGACAGGAGCAAGAGTCTGATTGGCCACCCCTGTCTTTCGGGGCCAGGCTGTGTCGTGGCAGCCACTGAATGAGCTGTGGGGGTCCGGGGCTTCCCACCCCCATCAGCTATGCCTGAGGGTGGCAACGGTCAGGAGCTGCAAAATACCCACCCAGGAATCTGCCTTGGGGTTGGGGTATGGGGACCACAGGTTGCATGAGGGTTTGCTTCTGTCTCTTTGTCTCTCCCTCAGGCTGAAGTCCATCCCTTTAGAGTCAAGATCCTGGGAAGAACTTGCTTACTCTTTGGTCTTTTTCCTTTACTTCCTCACCTTTCTGTCACACATTTTTTTCCTCTCACTTTTTTTTGGTTGCCACCTTTGTATTTTATTTATTTATTTTGAGACAGAGTCTTGCTCTGTCGCCCAGGCTGGAGTGCAGTGGCACAATCTTGGCTCACTGCAACCCTCAGCCTCCTGGGTTCAAGTGATTCTCCCACTTTAGCCTCCTGAGTAGCTGGGGCTACGGGGTGCGCCACCACACTTGGCTGATTTTTGTATTTTTAGTAAAGACGGGGTTTCACCATGTTGGCCAGGCTGGTCTCGAAGTCCTGACTTCGAGTGGAAGTCAGTGGGTGATCCGCCCACCTCGGCCTCCCAAAGTACTGGGATTACAGGTGTGAGCCAACGTGCCCCGCCCCAACTTTGTATTTAAAAAAATTAAAAATTGGCCGGGTCCAGTGGCACATGCCTTGTAGTCCCAGCTACTCGGGAAGCTGAGGCAGGAGAATCGCTTGAACCCAGGAGGCAGAGGTTGCAGTGAGCCAAGATCACACCATTGCACTCCAGCCTGGGCGACAGAGAGACTCTGTCTCAAAAAAATTAAATAAAATAAAAAATTAAAAATCTGCAGGAAGGTTGAAAGAAAGTACAGTGAACACCCAGACTTTTCACATAGATGAAGGCTCTCAACCCCAGCACCCTGGATGGTTTGGGCTGGATACTTCTTTGTGCTGGGGGAGTCTGGTGAATTACAGGATGTTTAGCAGCTTCCTCGCTGAGGATGCTATAGCCTCCCGCTGCTAGCACCCCCTTGGCTATGACAACCAAACAGACATTGCCAGATGTCCCCTCCAGGCAAAATTGTCCCCGTTGAGAGCCATTGATCTGGCTTTATGAATTAACATTTTGTGACATTTATTTATACACACTCTTCATATACGTATATATTATATGCAGATATCATACAAATGCATATATGTATATATACACATAAAACATTTACATGAAGAAATTTGCATCCATGCAGTATTATTTAATGTATACTCTGTATTCACTATTCACTTTTTCCTAATTATCCCAATAATATTTTTAATGGATTTTTTGATCAATGATCCAGATGATCCAGTCAAGGATCATATTGCATTTAGCTGTTATGTCTCTTTAGTATCTGGTAATCTGAAACAGTTCCCTCCTTTTTGTGGGGGGAGGAGTCTTTTATGACATTGACCTTTTTTTTTTTCTTTTTCTTTTTTTTTGGCTCCCTCTGTTGCCCAGGCTGGAGCAGTGGCGCAATCATGGCTCACTGCAGCCTCAACCTCCTGGGCAGAAGCCATCCTCCCATTTCAGCTGTGACCACAGGCATGTGCCACCACACCCAGCTAATTTTTTTGTATTTTTTGTAGAGATGGGGTTTCACTATGTTGGCCAGGCTGGTCTCAAACTCCTGAGTTCAAGCGATCCTCCCACCTGGGCCTCCCAAAATGCTGGGATTACAAGCATGGGCCTCCATGCCCTGCCAACATTGACCTTTCTGAGAAGTCTTGGCCCGGTTGTTTTGTGGAATGTTCCTCTGCCCTTTTTTTTTTTTTTTTTTTTTTTTTTTTTTGAGACAGAGTCTCTCTGTGTTGCCAGGCTGGAGTGCAGTGGCACCATCTCAGCTCACTGCAACCTCCGCCTCCCGGGTTCAAGTGACTCTCCTGCCTCAGCCTCCCAAGTAGCTGAGACTACAGGTGCCTGCCACCACGCCCAGCTAATTTTTGTATTTTTAGTTGAGACAAGGTTTCAGCAAGTTGGCCAGGTTGGTCTCCATCTCTTGATCTCGTGATCTGCCTGTCTCAGCCTCCCAAAATGCTGGGATTATAGATGTGAGCCACTGCGCCCGGCTGCTCCTCTGCCTTTTCAACCCATTGCATTTGGACATCTGCCCCCACTGTTCCAGTGGAGCGGCTTCATAGCTGCCTTTGTTCCATCAGTTCTAAGAGTCCATGGCTTTTAAGCCATTCCGTCACTTTAAGTACCACTAAGAGAGAAGGAAGAAAAACACCCCAACGGTGTTTTTCACCCCATTTCATCCTTCTCAGCTCCTCCCACAACTTAGCTCCTCCTCTTCCTTCTGCCCCTAAAGGAAGGGAGGTCATTCCTGCGGTTCCTAACTCTGTTTAACAATGAAGTGCCATCTGTGGTGTGAGACATCGAGACATCGTGTTCAAGTGTGAAAGGGGGTCTTCGAATGGATGAAATTTGGTAATTGCCAAGGCGAATCCCCTGTTTTCACTCACTCCCGTCTTGCAACTCTGTCCTCTCTTGGTTGCTTTGACGCCTTCTCTCTGGCTCTCCTCCTGTCTCTGACTGTTCCTCTACATCCTTTTGCTTCTTCTCTTCCTGTGGTCTCCACTGATGTGTTGGTCTCCCTGTGGCCCCCCTACCTCGGCTGTGCTCTGTACCTCTTCCCCCAACCCTTCACTGGCCTGTGCAGATGGGACCAGGGTGGGATCATGGGCTATACAACCAGAGCTGGATGAACCAGACTTTCTCTCTGGAGCCATGAAGATGGCTGTGGAAAATCAGGGAGACGTCCTGCCTGATTTAGGGAGTGGGGAATTTGGGACGAGGGCTCAGAAGAGAGGTGTTGGCTGGGGGGTAGATTTAGGCACTGTCAACTGTAGGTCATGGTTGGATCCAAGAACTGGGAAGGATAGTGTAGAGATAAGAAAGGAGTTAGAGGCCAGGCACAGTGGCTCTCGCCTGTAATCCCAGCACTTGGGAGGCCGAGGTGGGAGGATCGCTTGAGCCCAGGAGTTCAAGACCAGCCTGGCCAACATGGTAAAACCCTGTCTCTACTGAAAATACAAAATACAAAATACACCACCGGGTGTGGTGGTGGTGGGCACCTGTAATCCTAGCTCCTCAGGAGGCTGAGGCACAAGAATCCCTTGAGCCCTGGAGGTGGAGGCTGCAGTGAGCCAAGATTGCACCACTGCACTTGGGCCTGGGCAACAGAGTGGGACTCCGTCTCAAAATAAATAAATTAATACATACATACATACATACATACATAAATACATAAATAATTTTTAAAAAAAAAAAGGAGTTAGGAACCGCAGGAACAACCTCCCTTCCTTTAGGGGCAGAAGGAAGAGGAGGAGCTGTGAAAGTTGTGGGAGGAGCTGGGAAGGGTGAGGAGCCTGGAGAGGCATTTGTGGAAGAAAAGGAGGGTCTGCGGGGCCACGCACATTGCAGAGACGCCAGGGAGGATGAGGGACGGGGACAAGGACAAGGGTCCTCATCAGGCTCTGCTGAAAAATAGGAGCTGAGAGTAAATGTGGAAAGGAAGAACCAGGACCTTCAGCTGGTGCTAATAATAATAATAATAATAATAACGAGGGCACAGACACCTCCTGGTCTCTGAATCCTGGCCTGAGCTGTGCTGAAGCAGGCATGGCCAGTGCGTGCCCCCTCTCTGGGCCTAGGGAGGATGCAGGGGTCTCCTGAGTGGCCGTCAGAACCTAGAGATGCAGCCAGTTTGAAGCAGCGTCCCTGGAGTGGCTGCTGCTCCTGGAGACTGGGCAGAAGTGCAGGCAGAGCCACTGCAGCTGGGCTAGTGGGAGTGCGGCCTGTCCTGTCAGATGGACAGAGTGGACGTGGTTTTGATTTCTCTTCACCTGATGTTTCTTATCACACACAATCCCCGTTGGCCATTGGTCTTTAAAAGCAACAGTGGGGGTTGGGGAGAGGCACACTATTCCCCTGCCTCAACATTTCCATGACGCCCATCCCGTTGCTCTTGGGATGAGACATGGGCCCACAAGCCCTGAGTGGCCTGGCCCTTCCCAGCCCCCACCCCGCTAGCCCTTCCTCACCCTCTTCCTGGCAGTCCAGTCACCCAAGCTCCCTTCTGCCTCTGCCCGCCACACTGGTCTCCCTTCCCCCTGCCTAACTCCCGTTCATCCTCCAGCTCAGCTTTCTGTCCTCCAAGAGCAGCCCTCCCCGAGCCCGGGCAGGCAGGTCACCTGGCTACCTACACTCTTCAGTGCCCTGCATTTCCTCATACTTTTTTTGGAGATAGGGTTTTTCCCTGTCACCCAGGCTAGAATGCAGCAGCATGGTCACCACTCACTGCAGCCTTGGCCTCCTGGGCTCAAGCGATCCTCCCACCTCAGCCTCCCCAGTTGCTGGGACTACAGGTGCATGCCACCACACCTGGCTAATTTTTTTTTTTGTAGAGACAGGGGTCTTGCTATGTTGCCCAGTCTGGTCTCCAACTCCTGGCCTCAAGTGATCCTCCCACCTCATCATCCCAAAGTGCTGGGATTACAAGCATGAACCACCATGCCCAGCCTCTCCATACTTTACAACAAAATGGTGAATTTTACAATGGGTTGTTTATGGCTCTCTTCCCTGCTAGCGTGTAGCTCTCTGAGAGGAGAGCTTGTCAGCTTATTGATGGCTTTCTTGTTCCCAGCTATATTGCCAGCACCTTGACACGTAAGTAAATATTTATGGAAGATTTTTATAACAAGTTATATTACAGTAACAAGTAACCCCCAAACCTCAGCAGCTTAATGCAACCAAGGTTTATTTCTTGTATAGGCTTTGCACCCATTGAGGGTAGATGGGGGAGGCTGCTCTCTGTCACCCTCCTCAGAAGTATAAATTGCACACACTCTTCTTATTTTATTTTTCTTTTTTTGAGATGGAGTCTCGCTCTGTCGCCCAGGCTGGAGTGCAGTGGCATGATCTTGGCTCACTGCAACCTCCACCTCCCAGGTTCAAGCGATTCTCCTGCCTTAGCCTCCCGAGTAGCTGGGACTACAGGTGCCCACCACCACGCCCAGCTAATTTTTGTATTTTTAGTAGAGACGGGTTTCACCATGTTGGCCAGGATGATCTCGATCTCTTGGCCTTGTGGTCTGCCCACCTCGGCCTCCGAAAGTGCTGGGATTACAGGTGTGAGGCACTGCGCCCAGCCCACAGACTCTTACAGTTCTCACCTGGAGGGGAACTTTAAGTGACAGGTGCCACTTCTCTTGTTTTGTTGGCCAAAGCACATCACATAGCCGCACTTCACTTTCAGGGAGCAGGGAAAAATGATGACACAACAGGCCCCAGAGGAGAACCAGAAATAGCGGCTGGACAGCACTCACTCCCTCAGACAGGCGCCACTTTTGTAATGAATTTTTTTTCTTTTTTTGAATGGAGTTTTGCTCTTGTTGCCCAGGCTGGAGTGCAATGGCATGATTTTGGCTCACCACAACCTCCCCTCCCCGGTTCAAGTGATTCTCCTGGCTCAGCCTCCTGAGTAGCTGGGGTTATAGGTACCCCTACCATGCCCAGCTAATTTTTTTTGTATTTTTAGTAGAGACGGGGTTTCACCATGTTGGCCAGGCTAGTCTCGAACTCCTGACCTCAAGTGATCCACCTGCCTCGGCCTCCCAAACTGCTGGGATTATAGGCATGAACCACCGCACCCAGCCTGTAATGAATTTTTTAAAATTCAGAAAACAATTTAAAAAAGCACAAGGCCGAGAGACAGCTGGCATCAGGAGCTGGGTGGAAGAAGAGGTGGCATGATTGGTACTTATTCCTCAACTTGCTGTTTCTGTGCACTGTGTTTAATTTCTCCAGCCGCCTGTAGAGGTGTCCAAAGCCTTCGGGATGCCTGAACAAAGCACGGAGCTTCAAGTCTCAAAACTCTTCTTAATCTCTGATCGCATTTGTTTCTGCACCGCCAACTCCTAGAGAAATTGTTCAAATAAGATGTCGGTCATGAAATATTTTCTTTTGATTAGTGCTCACATTTATCAAAATGCAATTCATAATTCAGCATTTACACTATTATTTGTGTTGAGACAGTGTGCTTCCTGATTTCTTGTGTGAAAAAAAAAAGTGGAGGCCAGGCATGGTGGCTCATGCCTGTAATCTCAGCACTTTGGGAGGCTGAAGTGGGCAGATCACCTGAAGTCAGGGGTTCAAGACCAGCCTGGCCAACACGGCGAAGCCTTGTCTCTACTAAAAATACAAAAATTAGCCGGTTGTGGTGTTGGATGCCTGTAATCCCAGCTATTCAGGAGGCTGAGGAAGGAGAATCGCTTGAGCCCACGAGGCAGAGGTTGCAGTGAGCTGAGATGGCACCACTGCACTCCAGACTGGGCGACAGAGTGAGATTCCACCTCAAAGAAAAAGAAAAAGAAAGTGGAAGATTTTTTTCAATTGCAAAAATTCTTAGGAGTTCAGCCTTCCCATTTGTTCAAAGCAGAATTAACAACAAGAGAATCTCACGGAGCATGATGTCTTCTGTGATGTCTTCTTCTCCTGGCCTGGCAGAGTCATGGAGCCTTGGAGATTACCCTTCAGCCCTCAGAGCAGTGTGCAGCCAAAGTTGGTCCCTGGAAGCTCGCACACAGGCCCAACCCAGACCCCGGGTCCTGCCTCTATGGCTGCAGGCAGGTCTATCCACCCTGCTGCAAAGTGGCCTTTCATAACCCTGGGGGCAGTTCTTTGTGAAGAGGGATGCCTCAGACACCCAATCCCTTCAGACGCTTTTTACTTGACATGACCCCCTCTTAGGTCGCCCTCTTTTGGATGCAGCCAGTTTGTCATTGTGCCTCTAGTTAAGATGGGACCTCCACAGTTGGTTATGTGATTTCATAGTGCAGTGAGGCTCTGGGCTCCTGAAATCTGGCTGGTAGACCATCCCTCCCTGCCAAGCATGAGGCTTTTAGAATAGATTCATTTTTCCTTTAAAATAGATCAAAGTGGCCAGGCATGGTGGCTCATGCCTGTAATTCCAGCATTTCGCGAGGCTGAGGCAGGAGGATCACTTGAGGCCAGGAGCGCAAGACCAGCCTGGCCAACAGAGAGAGACCCTGTCTCTACAAACAAATTAAAAAATTAGCCAGATGTGGTGGGTCATGCCCCTAGTCCCAGCTACTTGAGAGGCTGAGGCGGGAGAATTGCTTGAGCCCAGGAGTTCGAGGCTCCAGTGAGCTGAGATTGCACCACTGCACCCCAGCCTAGGTGACAGAGTGAGACCTTGTATCTCAAAAAAAAAAAAAAAAAAAAAAAAAAAGCCAACATGGTGGCTCAGGCCTGTAATCCCAGCACTTTGGGAGCCTGAGGCAGGCGGATCAACTGAGGTCAGGAGTTCGAGGTCAGACCAACATGGCAAAACCCCGTCTCTACTAAAATCACAAAAAATTAGCTGGGTGTGGTGGTGGGCACCTGTAATCTCAGCTACTTGGCAGGCTGAGGCAGGAGAATCACTTGAATCCGAGAGGTGGAGGTTGCAGTGAGCCGAGATCATGCCACTGCCCTTCAGCCTGGGTGACAGAGTGAGATTCTGTCTCAAAAAAAATAAAATAAAAAATTTAAAAAATAGATCAAGGTTCAATGCAGCCACTGTGGAAAACAGTTTGGATATTCCTCAACAAGTTAAACATAGAACATGACCCAGCAATTCCCCTTCTAGGGGTATACTTAAGAGAAATGAAAGCAGGGAGCCAAACAGATACTTGTCCGCAATTTCCATTGCAACATTATTCACAATGACTAAAAGGTGGAATCAAACCAAGCGTCCATGAGCGGACAAATGGATAAACAGATGTGATGCATTCACTCAATATTCAGCCCTAAAGAGGAAGGAAATCCTGACACATGCTACAACAGTGATGAACCTTGAAAACATTCTGCTGAGTGAAATAAGCCAGACCCAAAAGGACAAATATTCTATGACTCACCTAGATGAGTAATTTAGAATAGGTGAGTTCATTGACACAATGTAGAATAGTGCTGGTGGTGGTGGTGGTGGTGGTGGTGGTGGTGGTGTGTGGGAGGGGGGTGTTGCTGAGGAGGGGCTGGAATGGAAACTCATTATTGTTTGTTTTTGTTTTTGTTTTTTTTGAGACAGAGTCTCGCTCTGTCACCCAGGCTGGAACGCAGTGGTACAATCGTGCCTCACTGAAACCTCCACCTCCCAGGCTCAAGTAATCCTCAGGCCTCAGCCTCCCAAGTAGCTGGGACTGGGACTGCAGGGTGTGTCACCACACCCGGCTGGGAAGTTATTGTTTAGAGCCTTTGTTTGGGATGATGAAAAGGTTCTAAATGCATGTCAGTGATTTACACAACATTGTGAAGGGTCTTAATGCTGCTAATTTATACACTTAAGCATGGTTAAAATGGTAAATTTTATGTATATTTTACAACAATACAAAATACAAAATAAAATCAAGGCTTCTCCCTTTTTGTTCCAGGTCTCTGAGAGAGGTGGTGGCGGAGGGACAGCAGATGCAGGGCAGAGGCTCCCATGCCCCGAGGCTTTCTCTCTGTGTGGGGGCAGGGTGGGGCGGGTGGCAGATAGAAGGGAGAGGCTTTCTCAGAAGGACAGGCCCCCACCCCAGTCCTTTGCTCCAAGCCTTACTTCTCTCCCCTCGCGGCGCAGAGAAGCCAATCCTCCCTCTGTCCCTGCACACCTCGCCTTCCAGTCTCAAGGCCACACCTGGGCCACTAGTCACCTGGCCCACCCCACCCCTCTACCCTCTGAGGCCTCGAACCCACCTCCCACAGAAAACAGTCCACACCTGCCTGCTCGCGCTTCACTGCTCCTGACACACCCAGCTGGAATCTACATTTCCTTATTCGCACCTTGGATCTGTCATGCGGTGAACAGCCGTCTGCAGTTATTTCAATTTTGTGTTTTCTCTCCCTGACTAGGATATAGAAGGTAGGATATAAACTAGGAGGTAGAGAAGCTGTGATGAGACATCAGGCTGGAGGCAGAGCCTCAGAGTGCAGACTTGGGGAGGCCATGCAAACTGCGGCTGCGAGCTCAGGGGCTCACTCACGTGACCCCAGTCACTGTCATGCGGACTGTCATCGTATTTGCCAAAAACGCTTCACAAGGGGAGCTATAAACAGCAGTGTCCACCCAATAGGGCCCACGCCTTGGCCTTGGAGTTGAATCGTCAGCACCACTTGACCGCTTCTCTCTGTGTCCTTCACCCTTGACCTCTTTGACAGTGTGGTGCCGGGTGTGTGCAGCCTGAGGGCTTCTGTTCCGGGACGTGGTTGAGCTCCATCCGCCCTGCTAAATTCAGCCTCCAAGAGCCCATATGGCAACGCCGCAGCCTGAGGCCGCCGTACAGCCAGGCTGTGTGTGCGTGTGTGCACACTCTGTGTGTGTCCATGTGCGTGCATCCGTGTGCTTGTGTGCGTGTGTCTGTGTGCATGCATGTGCGTGTGTCCGTGTGCATGCGTGCACACTGTGTGTGTGCATGTGTACACTGTATGTGTCCATATGCATGTGTGCATGTGTCTGCGTGCGTGCACACTCTGAGTGCATGTGTACACTCTGTGCGTGTGTGTTGTGTGTGTGCACACCACCACCAAGTGAGCTCAGATGGAGGACAGAAGAGTTTGAAGGTGTGGCTAATGTTGATCTTGAGAGGCGATGAAAGGGCGGCGCAGGGTGTGGGAGGGACGGGCCCCTAGGTTGCTGGGGTGGAGAGAATCCCTTGGCCCAGCTTTACTTTGATGGATGGGTCAGCTGAGGTTCTCCTGATTTAGGCCTCTGGTCAAAACGCAGCAGCCTGTTGACAGGTCCTTCCCTTGAATGACAAGTCTGGCTCACCAAGGTGCCCAGTCAGAGGCATCTGCCCCTGTGCCCCAGATCTTTGCCTTTTACCCAGAGCCCTCCATTCATGGGCTCTACTGCAGTCTCTGTCTCCCCAGTGCCGGTAAGTTGACCTCAGCCCTCTGTAGGCTCCACAGACGGACAAGGAAGGTGGAGTGCCTTCTCCAGCTCCACCTTGGGCGGCCACCATGGCTCCTGCAGCCAGCCCACCCAGAATGTCTCCAGCTGCCACCATGTACAGAAGATGGGGGCAAGAACTGCCTATTAAGAGCTGAATGTTTTTGTTCCTTTCCTCTTCAGTTCATGTGTTGAACCCCTAACTCCAAATGTAATGGTATTTGGAGGCGGGGCCTTTGGGAGGTAATTAGGGTTAGATGAGGTCACGAGGGTTGTGACGGTGAATATTGGGTGACTGCATTGAGGAATGCCTAGATGCCTGGTAAAGTACCCTCCTGGGTGTGTCTGTGAAGGTGTCGCCAGAGGAGATTGACATTGGAGTTGAGGACTGGGAGAGGAAGATGCACCCTCATTGTGGGTGGCCACCATCCAGTCGGCTGCCAGGGCAGCTAGAATAAAGCAGGCGGAAGAAGAGGGATAGCTTTGCTGGCTGAGTCTTCTGGCTCTATTTTTCCTTCTAGCACTGGATGCTTGCTTCCCCACCTCCTGCCCTCGGACAGCAGACTCCAGGTTCTTTGGCCTTTGGACTCTGGGACTTGTACCAGTGACTTCCCAGGGGCTCTCAGGCCTTCAGCTGCAGACTGGAGGGCGCACTGACGGCTTCCCTGGTTTTGAGGCTTTCAGACTCGAACTGAGCCACTACCGGCTTCTCTCTTTCCCTAGCTTTCAGACAGCCTATCGTGGGACTTGGCCATGTAATCGTGTGAGCCAGTTCTCCCTAATAAACTCCCTTTCGTATATACATGTATCTTATTGGTTCTGTCTCCCTGGAGAACCCTAATGCAAGTGTGGAATCCCCATGATGGGATTAGTGTCCCTTTCACTTGCATAAAGAGACCATCAAACAGGCTTTGTGTGAGCAACAAGGCTGTTTATTTCACCTGGGTGCAGGCGGGCTGAGTCCGAAAAAGGAGAGTCAGTGAAGGGAGATAGGGGTGGGGGCCGCTTTGTAAGATTTGGGTGGGTAGTGGAAAATTACAGTCAAAGGGGGTTGTTCTCTGGCAGGCAGGGGCGGGGGTCACAAGGGCTCAGTGGGGGAGCTTTTGAGCCACGATGAGCCAGGAGAAGGAATTTCACAAGGTAATGTCATCAGTTAAGGCAGGGACTGGCCATTTTCACTTCTTTTGTGGTGGAATGTCATCAATTAAGGCAGGAACAGGCCTTTCTCCCCCGCCCACCCCCAGACGGAGTCTCGCTCTGTCGCCCAGGCTGGAGTGCAGTGGTGCAACCTTGGCTCACTGCAAGCTCCGCATCCCGGGATCACACCATTCTCCTGCCTCAGCCTTCTGAGTAGCTGGAACTGCAGACGCCCGCCACCATGCCCGGCTAGTTTTTTTGTATTTTTAGTAGAGACGGGGTTTCACTTCACTGTGTTAACCAGGATGGTCTCGATCTCCTGACCTTGTGATCTGCCCACCTCGGCCTCCCAAAGTGCTAGGAGTACAGGCTTGAGCCACCACGTCTGGCCAAGAACAGGCCATTTTCACTTCTTTTGTGATTCTTCAGTTACTTCAGGCCATCTGGATGTATACGTGCAGGTCACAGGGGATATGATGGCTTAGCTTGGGCTCAGAGGCCTCACAATACCTTTAAGAACAGGCACCAGAGAGCTTGCCCTCTCTCTCCACGTGTACACACAAAGAAGGGGTCACATGAACATAGCAAAATGGCAGCCACCTACAAGCCAAGAGAAGAGGCCCCGGAATGAAATCTCCCTCCTCCGGCCAGGCGCGGTGGCTCACGCTTGTAATCCCAGCACTTCGGGGGGCCAAGGCGGGCGGATCACAAGGTCAGGAGTTCGAGACCAGCCTGGCCAATATGGTGAAACCCTGTCTCTACTAAAAAAAAAAAAATACAAAAATTAGTCAGGCATGATGGCGCGGGCCTGTAGTCCCAGCTACTCAGGAGGCTGAGGCAGAAGAATCGCTTGAACCTGGGAGGCAGAGGGTTGCAGTGAGCCGAGATTGCACCATTGCACTCCAGTCTGGGCAACAGAGCAAGTTCCGTCTCAAAAAAAAAAAAAACAAGGAAGAGAGACCTAACTTGACACAGTCTCTTGCCCTCTCACCATGCGATGCCCTTCACAGTGTTACAAAGCAGCAAGAAGGCCCTTGAAACATGCCGGTGCCATGCACTTGGACTCCCAGCCTCCAAAACTGTAAGAAATAGTTTCTTATCTTTATAAATTATCCAGTATATGGATTTTGTTATAGCTACAGAAAACAGATGAAGACAACAGGCTATGTGGTTAGCATAGTGCCTAGCATGTGGTAAATACACAATACATGTTAGTGTTCTCAAGGACTAATTAAGGAATGTGTCACTGACACAGCCTGCTATTCAGACTGTGGGTTTGCTTTCTTCCTACCTTCAAGTTTGTTCCCACACACAAATCCTGTGAAGTTAACTATTTAAAATTCTCAACAGAAACTTAATTCTGTACATCAGAATGGAAAGTTTAAAGTCAAAGCCAGGCGTGGTGGCTCACACCTGTAATCCCTGCTGAGGCAGGTGGATCACCCGAGGTCAGGAGTTTGAGACCAGCCTGGTCAACATGGTGAAACCCCATCTCTACTAAAAAATACAAAAATTAGCCAGTTGTGGGGGCAGACGCCTGAAATTCCAGCTACTTGGGAGGCTGAAGCAGGAGAATTGCTTGAACCCGGGAGGTGAATGTTGCAGTGAGCAGAGATTGTGCCATTGCACTCCAGCCTGGGCAACAAGAGCAAAACAACGTCTCAAAAAAAAAAAAAAAAAAAAAGTCGAACAAATTGACAATTAGGACTATGCAGAGAGTGCTGAAGAAGTGTGTGTTAATGTCCTTGAGCTCAAAGACCTTCCATTTTTCAAACATTTAGCTTTGAAAGAAAGAATGGATGCACAGACCTTGAGTCTGAAATAGCAGGGAACATCAGTTCAGCTGGCACTGCCCTGTCACAAGGGGCTGTGGGGCTGGGGTGTGGGGGTAGAGTGAAGCACAGCTCAGGAAATGGTTACAATTTTGTGGTAGGAGTGATAAGTTTGTCCTCAAAGCTGAAGGTAAGAATATGCGTTTACAACAGATCTGCTCACTTCAGAATGGCAATGGTGCAACAGAATCTTAAAAACAACAACGATGCACATTTTCCTCAAAATAAAATTCAAAGAACAAATGAAATGGAACTCCAGTGGCGTTCTAGGTCCCAGGAACTCAGGACTTCTTGCCATTCCATTGTTAAACCCTCTGAACTCTTCTGAGGCGGTTGCCGTGGGCATGGGTTTTGTTTTCCATAAGACATTAAGATAAGTGCCACAAAATTCTCTTTGTTTAAATCTACTTCTGTTCTCATGGTAACGGAGGGTCCATCAGCACCAAAATATATAAAGGCACCAAGGCAGCGTGAAGATGTTACTACGACAACTGGAATTTAGAGGAGACATTTTTAAAGGCGTGTGGGAGGCTTTCACTTCGCTTTCTTCATGAAAGCCTGGGCAGGATGAGTCAGGCGTTTTAGAAAACAGGGGTACGGGGGTACCCTGGGGTCTAAGGTCTGGGTGGTTCCACAGTCACGGTGCTGGCTGGGACATGGGATGACAAAGAGTGTTGGCTACAGAATTCTGTGAAATCTCTTCAATGAAAGGTTGCTCTCTTATCAGGAATTATATATAGAGATCTTTGTGTTGAGAGGAGGTGGGATTGAGGAGTATTTGCGGAGATGAACTCTAAATTTTAGTCTTCATGGAATTTGTAAATACAAGAAGACTAGGAGAAACAATCTTACATTTAAAAAGGTCCATTCAGGCCAGGTGCGGTGGCTCACGCCTGTAATTCCAGCACTTTGGGAGGCCGAGGCAGTGGATCACCTGAGGTCAGGAGTTCAAGACCAGCCTGGCCAACATAGTGAAACCCCGTCTCTACTAAAAATAAAAAAATTAGCCGGGCATGGTGGCACATGCCTGTAGTCCCAGCTACTCAGGAGGCTGAGGCAGGAGAATCGCTTGAACCCGGGAGGTGGAGGTTGCAGTGAGCAGAGATCACACCACTGCACCCCAGTTTGGGCAACAGAGTGAGACTTTGTCTCAAAAACGTAAATAAAAATTTTAAAAAAATTTAAAAGGCCCATTCTCTGCCAGGCACAGTCGCTCATATCTGTAATCCCAGCACTTTGGGACGCCAAGACAGGTGGATCATGAGGTCAGGAGATCAAGACCATCCTGGCCAATATGGCGAAATCCCGTCTCTAAAATATAAAAATTAGCCGGGCGTGGTAGCGGGCGCCTGTAATTCCAGCTACTCGGGAGGCTGAGGCAGGAGAATCGCTTGAACCTGGGAGGTGGAGGTTGCAGTGAGCCAAGATCACGCCACTGCACTCCAGCCTGGGCGACAGAGCAAGACTCCATCTCAGAAAAAAAAAAAAAAAAAAAAGTCCATTTCAAAGTAAATGAATAGTCTGTTCTCCAGTTTGGAATGTACAGGTACTACCAGGAACTTGAAAAGGATGTGACATTTCCATTTTCTTTTGAGGTTGTGAATTTATTTCTCATCCTGGGCCTAACAGAGCTAAAAACATTGTCTTTGTTGTATGTTTACTGTATATGCCTAATTTCAGTATTAGGGCTACAGCAGATCTGTGGACCAGCTGAGGGATGCCAGCCTTCTGCATGTGGCACCGGAAAAAACCTCACACTCTGGGGTGAGCTCTGTGTCCTAGGCCCTCAGAGCCCCCTTCCAGTCCTTCGTGATGACTGCCTAGCCCAGCCAGCCCTCCCAGTTAATGGTGTTCATTTTCACCTGTTTGGGGTGATTTGACATTGCCCCCGTATCTGCCTGTTCTTCCCTTAAGAGAAATGTCTCCTTAAGACAGTCACTTCTGGCCGGACACAGTGGCTCACCCCTGAAATCCCAGTATTTTGGGAGGCTGAGGCGGGTGGATCAGTTGAGGCCAGGAGTTCAAGACCAGTCTGGCTAACGTGGCGAAACCCCATCTCTACTAAAAATAAAAAAATAAAAATTAAGGGCCAGACATGGTGGCTCTCGCCTGTAATCCCAGCACTTTGGGAGGCCAAGGTGGGCAGATCACTTGCGGCCAGGAGTTCGAGACCAGCCTGGCTAGCATGGCAAAATCCCATCTCTATTCAAAATACAAAAATTAGCCTGGCATGGTGGTGCATACCTGTAGACCCAGCTACTTGGGAGGCTAAGGCATGAGAATCGCTTAAACTCAGGAGGCAGAGGTTGCAGTGAGCCGAGATGGCGCCATTGCACTCCAACCTGGGTGACAGAGCAAGACCCTGTCTCAAAAAAGCAAAAAAAGAAACAAAAATTAGCTGGGCCTGGTGGCGTGCACCTGTAGCCCCAGCTACTTAGGAGGCTGAAGCTCAAGAATCCTTGAACCAGAGAGGTGGAGGTTGAAGTGAGCCGAGATTGCACCACTGCACTCCAGCCTGGGCAACAGAGCAAGACTCTGTCTCAACAACAACAACAACAACAAAAAAAGTCACTTCTCTTGGCCTCACGAGAATGTGGCCCAGGTACAGGTCATATGAAGGTCTCTGGTACAGTCAGGACCTTCCTAGTCAGCTCCAGAGGGATCTCAGGCAGGAGTTATGCAGCTTAGAGCAAGAAGCCTGGGTAGAGAAGCTTCTGTACACAGACAGATTTCTTTAATTCTCCCAACAACCCTAGGGGAGAATTAACCTGTCCAAGGTCACAGAGGAGTCCAAGGTCACTGATAAGTGAAATTGAAGCCTGGGAGAGGGTGACAGTGTAAGTTTCCACCAGCTGACATTAGAGTTGAGGGAACCTGGAGCATCTTGCTGTGACTTTGCCATTTTGGCTCTTGGGCCCTACGTCATTGGGTGGGGCTTACAGAGAAGTTGCAGATCCTGCAGAGATTCACTGATGCTTTGCCATATTCTGGCAGATATTACTCATGTTTTTTATCTTCTGTATTTTGTGATGCTTTGACATCTTGGGGGCCTTGTGAACCTGGAGAGAGACTGCTCTTATGCCAGGGCTAGTTAATGCCTAGAAATAGCAGACAACTCACCTAGAAGCCTGACTTTCATATGCAAACCAGCCACCTCTTCACCCTGTCACGCAGGCTCGACTGGCAGTGCCACGATCATGGCTCACTACAGACTTGGCTGCTTGGGCTCAAGCCACCTTCCCACCTCAGCCTCCTGAGTAGCTGGGACTGCAGGTGTGCACCATCATGCTTGGCTAATTTTTAAAATTTTTAGTAGAGATAAGGTCTTGCTATGTTACCCAGGCTGGTCTCAAACTCCTGGGCTCAAGCAATCCTCCTGCCTTGGCCTCCCAAAGTGTTGGGATTCCAGGTGTGAGCCACTGAGCCCGGCCCAGACCAGCTCCTTCTGAGTCTACACTCTTGATCTGTGTCCTTTGATCAGGACTGGCTCCTGCAGTCCAGGACACTATCCCCTGGTCTGAATCACCCCAAGACCAGGTAGCAGACAACTAGGGACCACCCCTGGAGCCCACCAAAATTATTCAAACTATCTCATCCAGAGCCTGCTCAGCTTGCATACCCCACCTTGTGCATGATTTCCCACAAAACTCCGGCCCGTGTTTCCACCCCATAAACCCTTCAGCCCATAAATGCTCCGGCCCCATGTTCCCCTCTTACCGCCTCTGCCTCCTGACCAACCCTGGTGCTGCCCTGTGTGAGCCTGTGTGGTGTGGTGTGCCCCTTCCTCATGGGAACTGTGAGTAACAAACTACATTTTCAAAGGCAGTCATCCCCTGCGCTGTTGCTCTCTTTGTTTGAAAAACAAAGCCCCAGGTTCATTTTAAGCCATAGGAGAGAGGGATGAGGAGGGCCAAAGTGGGCCACTCTCATTGAAGCTGTCCCGTCTCCCATTTACAGGGGGCGTCCTGCGCGTCACCTGCCTGCCTCTTACATTAGGGTGAGTGGCCTTTTCTCCCCCTTTCTCTAGCTCCTGCCTCTTCTTTTTTTTTTTTTTTTTTGAGACGGAGTCTGGCTCTGTCGCCCAGGCTGGAGTGCAGTGGCATGATCTCGGCTCACTGCAAGCTCCGCCTCCTGGGTTCACGCCATTCTCCTGCCTCAGCCTCCCGAGTAGCTGGGACTACAGGCACCCGCCACCATGCCCGGCTAATTTTTTGTATTTTTAGTAGAGATGGGGTTTCACCATGTTATCCAGGATGGTCTCGATCTCCTGACCTTGTGATCCACCCGCCTTGGCCTCTCAAAGTGCTGGGATTACAGGCATGAGCCACCGCGCCCGGCCAAGCTCCTGCCTCTTCTACCCTTTCCCCTAAAGCCCAAAGGCTAAGCCTGGGTTCATGGAGAGGCCAGGCCTGGGACGAGATCAAGGCTGTGACCTATTTAGTTTCCTCCATTTCCCGTCCTCTCACATCAGTGCCTGCTCGAATCCACCAGAGCTCTGGGGAGAATGCATTTGCATCCAGAACTTTTTCCAGCCACAAGGTGTGAAAACTCCATGTGAAGTTGTGTCTCCTCACATTGTGGATCTGGCAGCCTCAGTGGGGTGGCTTGGCTGGGGACAAGGCCCAGGAGCATGGCAGGGGCTTGCCGTTACCCACATCTTCCCAGCTCCCCGGGCCCTCCTGGGATGAGCAGGCCGTCTTTCAGCCCAGGGCCACATGCTGTCACCAGGTCCCTGACCTTTCTCTCACTTATACAATTAATTTATGCAACTTGAATCATCAGCTCTGTTTTCAGCATTTACGGGCTTGCTATTCTTTTCTTTTTGAGATGGAGTTTCGCTCTTGTCACCCAGGCTGGAGTGCAATGGCACAATCTTGGCTGCAACCTCTGCCTCTCAAGTTCAAGCAATTCTCGTGCCTCAGCCTCTGGAGTAGCTGGGATTACAGGCGTCTGCCACCACGCCCAGCTAATTTCTGTATTTTTAGTAGAGACGGGGTTTCACCATGTTGGCCAGGCTGGTCTTGAACTTCTGACCTCAAGTGATCCGCCTGCCTCAGCCTCCCAAAGTGTTGGGATTACAGGCGTGAGCTACCACGCCTGGCCTGGTCTTGCCCTTCTTAGCAGACTATTTATAGTTTGGAATGGTAGTGAGAGTAACAGTATGATGACCCAGGACAATGACAACACTGATAAAATTGACAGAGCATGTGACATGGGCTGGTTCTTTCATCGCAGAGTAGCCGCACAGGTGAATTTGGTTGCAGCAGGAGAGGCAGCAATGAAGAAGAAAAGCGGGATGGAAGGGAATACTGGAGAAAGTGCTGTGGCCTGGCTGTGATGGCTTGGAGGGCCAGGTGAAGGGCTCAACCCTGATTCTGTGGGATGCAGTCCCTCCCAAAGGTCTGAGAAGGGCGTGGCCAGGTGTGTGTGTGAGAGAGGACCTTCATGATGGAGGCCATATTTATGGGGACAGGAAGAAATGGGGAAATCACTGCCAGAGCCCAAGTGAAGATGAGCACGCCAACGGGCCTGGGGAGCAAACAGCACAGGAGCCCCACAGACGTTGTAGAAGCGATGGAATGGGTCCTTGTCATCCATGAGGAGCGCTTTTGTGGACCTTCAGGAATCCCCGGCTTTAAGAGCATCACCCATTGGGCTGAAGGTGCTGCAGGCGGTCGACGCTTCCTTGCTAAACGATTCATTTCCCTGTCAGCAACCTGGATGCCTGAAGCACACGTTCCTGCCAGGCCTCTGCAGTACCCCAAATGCCTGAGGGCAAAGACTTTCAAATTACTCGCAGTCACAAGTTTGGGTTGGGACACAAACAGGAAGGTGGTGTCAAATATGAGTTCTGATTTTGAGCCCAGGTAAGTAGGAAGATGGCGCCCAAGACAGAGAGACAAAGGAGGAGTGTTAATGAACAAAAGTGATGAATTCTCTTTGGACCTGTTGACCTTGAGGGTCCTGAGGAGCACCTAAGTGACAATATTTGCAGGAGCTGCATTAAGCTCCTCGTCTGCACAAGGCTGACAGGTCATTTACGGCCATATGTCACATTCTGCATGGAAGAGTTGGCAGAGCTCCCCCAGATGAAGTTAGAATTACTTTCTGAGATGAAAATTTAGACTCAAAATGTGAGAGAAGACATTGGCTAGATAGAGAAAACAAATAACAAAAGGCATTTGTAGCAAGAGTGACTGAAAGGTTAGGACCACCCCACAAAGCAGTTGGGGTGACTGGACAAGAACTGTGGGGACATGTAGGATGAACCCTGCCTCAGGAGAGAGGAAGCATGAGGCTCTTCCCTCTTAATTTTTAATTTTTTAAAATTTCGAGACAGTCTTGCTCTGTCACCCAGGCTGGAGTGCGGTGGTGCAATCTCAGCTCATTGCAACCTTCACCTCCTGGGTTCAAGCAATTCTCCTGCCTCAGCCTCCCAAGTGGCTGGGACTACCAGGCACGCACCACCACGCCCAGCTTATTTTTTTTGTATTTTTAGTAGGGACGGGGTTTTGCCATGTCGTCCAGGCTCATCTCAAACTCTTGAGCTCAGACAATCCGCCCGCCTCAGCTTCCCAAAGTGCTGGGATTACAGGCATGAGCTACCGTGCCCAGCCCAGGCACCTCCCTTCTCTAGCGGCATCTCTCTGCTCCTTCTGACACCTGCCGGCTGGCTAGGTGCGAAAAGCTTCCTGACCACCTCCCCCAACCTACCCTGACCCTCTGGGGCCCATACTTTCTGCTTTCCAGAAAAGTCGGTTTTTTATCTGACAAATTCCTTCCCAAACTCTTAATTCTCTTCCAACCTCTCTCAGCCTGGACTTTGTGCCCTCTATTTTGTTTTTGCTCTCACAACCCCATGCCAATTATTCATAGTTATTGATTTTTGTTCAGGCTGTTTCTTTTTTCTTTTTTCTTTTTTTTTTTTTTGAGATGGGGGTCTCACTCTGTCACCCAGGCTGGAGTGCAGTGGCACAGTCTTGGCTCACTGCAGTCTCAACCTGCTGGGTTCAAGCCATCCTCCTATCTCAGCCTCCTGAGTACCTGGGATTACAGGCACACACCATGCCCAGCTAATAGGCTTTTTCATTTAAAAGCATTTTTAGTTTTGGCCGGGCACAGTGGCTCACGCCTGTAATCCCAGCACTTTGGGAGGCTGAGGCTGGTGGATCTTGAGGTCAGGAGATCGAGACCATCCTGGCTAACACAGTGAAATCCCGTCTCTACTAAAAATAGAAAAAATTAGCCGGGTGTGGTGATGGGTGCCTGTAGTCCTAGCTACTCAGGAGGCTGAGGCAGGAGAACGGCGTGAACCCATTAGGCGAAGCTTGCGGTGAGCCAAGATCGCGCCATTGCACTCCAGCCTGGATGACAGAGTGAGACTCCATCTCAAAAAAAAAAAAAAAAAGTATTTTTACTTTCATTTTCATTTGATCCCACAAAAACTTTGTGAGGTTGGCACATCACTGGGAGTAGTTCCTTTTTACAGGTAAGGAAACTAAGCCCAGAGGTTGAGAAACTTGCCCAAGGTCATACAAAGAACCTAAATCTGATCCTTTTTCAGGGTCCTTAGACCCCAATATCCATGAGTAAAATTAATAGCATTTTGCCTACTTTAAAATATATTTATACTTATTCCTTTGCCACACCTGGAATACCTGCCCACCCACCCAACCCTCTAACCCACCTACTGCTCACTCCAACCTCCCAACTTGATGAGTTTCTACTTCTCCTTCAAAGCTCAGCTGAAATATCACCTGCTCAGTAAGGAGTTCCCCCCTTACCCAGGGAAGGGCAATCAGATCCTCACTCAAAGTCCAGGGCAGGAGCATCTGCTCTGTGTGTGCCTAGGACAGGAGTCCACACCCAGCTCCCGGGAGGCTGGGAAGGCAGCGTCTGGACCTTCTAGCTTCTGGGAAGGCAGTCTCTGCCTGTCCTGAGACTCATGAGGCGAGGAATGCCCAGGACCCAGATATGGGGTGTTCAGGAGCTGAGTAATGAGAAGAATGACAGATGCCCACCAGAGCCCACATCTCCGGCTGCTTGGCAATGAAAAAAAATTCTCCCCATTTTCATACTTCAAAAATGAAAGTGTTGTCACTGATACAAAGATATAATCCTTTGTATAATCAGAAGTGGGCTGGGCATGGTGGCTCACACCTGTAATCCCAGCACGTTGGGAGGCTGAGGTAAGCTAATCACCTGAGGTCAGGAGTTCGAGACCAGCCTGGCCAACATGTGAAACCCCATCTCTACTAAAAACACAAAAATTAGCCAGGCATGGTGGCGCATGCCTGTAATTCCAGCTACTTGGGAGGCTGAGGCAGGGGAATCACTTGAACCTGGGAGGCAAAGGTTGCAGTGAGCCGAGATCGCACCATTGCACTCCAGCCTGGGTGACAGAGTGAGACTCCAGCTCAAAACAACAACAACAACAACAACAAAAACAAACAAAAAGTGTATGCATTACCTGCAAAGGGAAGTAACCTGGAGTCTCATTAGTGCCACATCCACTTCTGGTCCAGGATTTCTATTCCCACCCCAAAGCCTCTTTGTAAAACAAATATTTTGTAATATCCCCTTTACTACTCTGAATGAAATTCAGAGGTAAAACATCCTAACTACATACATAAATTTTAAGATCTATTTATCCATCTCTCTATCTCTATTCCTAACTGTATAATAAAGGGGAAACGAATAATTTGTTAAAAATAAAGATAAAATGTATTTAAATAAGTAAATTCTCAAGCATGACAATTCTAGATGCCATAATAAAGGAGTTAGTCACCCCACCACCGGATAGCTGGTTTCCCTACTCAACAAATGTGTCAAAACAGTGTACGTAAGTGTGAAATTATGTTGCCGCTAAGAACCATAGAGTTCCACTTAGTGTTATGCCTCTTTCTTAGTGGTGGTGCTGCAGAGGACAACTGCCTCTAAGCTATTAAAGGATGCTAGAGTGTATATGCAATGGAACATCATTCAGCCCTAAAAAAAGAAGGAAATCCTGTCATTTGTGACAACATGGATGAATCCTGGAGGACAGCATGCAAAGTGAAATAAACCAGGCACAGAAAGACCAATACTGCATGATTTCACTTATATGTTTCAATTTGACAAGAGGAATAATTTTTGAGATCTGTTGCACAGTAGACTGACTATTGCCAATAATAATGTATCATATATTTCAAAATACCTAGGAGATGCCAGGCGTGGTGGCTCATGCCTGTAATCCCAACACTTTGGGAGACCAAGATGGGTGGATCATGAGGCCAGGAGTTCAAGACCAGCCTGGTCGAGATGGTGAAACCCTGACTCTACTAAAAATACAAAAATTAGCCAGGCATGGTGGTGGGTGCCTGTAATCCCAGCTACTCAGGAGGCTGAGGTAGGAGAATTGCTTGAACCCAGGAGGTAGAGGTTGCAGTGAGCTGAGATTGTGCCACTGCACTCCAGCCTGGGCAACAGAGCCAGACTCCATCTCAAAAAAAAAAAAAAAATAGATAGGAGAGTACATCTGGACATCCCTTAGCCCAGAGACTCCTGATTCTGCTCCTTTTTACCAGGAGAACTTTGTTCCCTTGGCATCTCTCTCCCCTGTCTTCTCTTGCAATCTAATCAGAAAAGCAAAATGGAGACAAACCATGTTTTCTCCTCACCTGCAATTAGGAAAATTGCAATTAGGAAATTTTCCTTTGCTGGTTAACAATATTGGGCCGTCACGTCCCCCGGTGTGGGGAGCAATGACCTGCAGTTGAAACTGGCCTCAGCTGCCTGTGTTTTACAACCTGCCATGAACCTTTGGCAGATCAACTTAATTTTTTCCTAATTATACAAATAATAAGGCACATTTAGAAAGTATAGAAAAGTAAAAGCAGAAAAAAAAACCCCACCTATAATCCTGCCACCCAGAGGCAATCCCTATTAACATTTTGATATATTTCCTTCCTGGATTTTAAATGCATTTTTCTGTAGCTGAGCTCATACTGTACACATTATTTCATGCTCTAATTTTTTTCACCTGTTAGAGTACTTGCCCATATCATTAAAATTGGTTGAAAACATTGTTTTCCATATTCCTTTTTTATTATAAAAGTAATACATACTTACTACTAAAAAAATTCAGAAATATGTAAAGAAAAAAGTAAAATTTTTCACTTTAATTCTTTTTCCCCTCATGCCTCAGGGAGAACCACTTTTAACAGTTCTTTGAACAGTTTAGTTTTTATCCTTGCAGATCTTTTTTTTTTTTTTTTTTGAGATGAAATATCGCTCCGTCGCTCAGGCTACAGTGCAGTGGCTGGATCTCAGCTCACTGCAACCTCCGCCTCCTGGGTTCAAGCAATTCTCCTGCCTCAACCTCCTGAGTAGCTGGTATTACAGGTGTGCACCACAATGTCAGGCTAATTTTTATATTTTTAGTAGAGACAGGGTTTCGTCATGGCGGCCAGGCTGGTCTCAAACTCCTGACCTCAACTGATCCCCCCGCCTAGGCCTCCCAAAGTGTTGGGATTACAGGCATGAGCCACTGTGCCTGGCCGCAGACCTTTCTTTATACTCATACAAAACAGCTTTTAAAAATGGTTCTGGCCAGGCACGGTGACTCACACCTGTAATACCAGCACTTTGGGAGGCCGAGGTGGGTGGATCACCTGAAGTCAGGAATTTGAGAACAGGCTGGCCAACCTGGTGAAACCCCGTCTCTACTAAAAATACAAAAATTAGCCGGGCGTGATGACCGGCGCCTGTCATCCCAGCTACTCGGGAGACTGAGGCAGGAGAATCACTTGAACCAGGGAGGCGGAGGTTGCAGTGAGCAGAGATGTCGAGATCACACCACTGCACTCTAGCCTTGGTGACAGAGTAAGGCTCCGTCTCAAAAAAAAAAAAAAAAAAGTTCTACAACTAGCTTTTCCGTATATCTTGGAGCAATTTTCTTATCAGTACATAGGGATCCACTGCACTTTAAGAAACCTGCCAAGGCCAGGTGTGGGGCTCACACCTGTAATCCTAGCACTTTGGGAGGCTAAGGCAGGCAGATCACTTGAGGTCAGGAGTTTGAGACCAGCCTGGGCAACAGGATGAGACCCTGTCTCTATAAAAAAAAAAAAAAAGAAAAAAAATTAGCTTGGTGTGGTGGCGCACACCTGTAATCCCAGCTACTCGGGATGTTGAGGTGGGTGGATTGCTTCAGCTGCAGTGAACCAAGATCGGGCCACTGGGCTCCAGCCTGTGTGACAGAGTGAGGAAAAAAAAAAAAAAAAAAGAGAGAGAAAGAGCTGCCAAATATTGCATCTATAGATTCATTTCTCTTGGATGGTGCCTGTATTAGTTAGGGTTCTCCACAGAAGGAGAACCGATAGGAGCTACAGATATAGATAAAAGAGGACATGTGTGATGGGAATTGGCTCACTTGATTATGGAGGCCAAGGAGTTCCACCATCTGCTGTCTGCAGCTGGAGACCCAGGAAAGCAGGTGGCATAGCTCAGTCTCAGCGTGGGAGCCTGAAAACCAGGGGAACTAATGGTGAAACTCCCAGTCCAAGGCCAAAGCCCTGAGCAAGAGGTGGAAGAGGCCCCATTGGTGTAAGTCCCAGAGTCTGATGGCCCAAGAACCAGGTGTTCTGATGTCCAAGGGCAGGAGAAGATGGATGTCCCAGCACCAGAAACCAGAATGAGTTCACCCTCCCTCCACCTTTTTGTTTCCTCTGGGCCCTCGGTGGATTGGATGATGCCCATCCACATTGGTGACGGTGGATCTTCTTTAGTTAGGCCACTGAATCAAATGCTCATCTCTTGTGGAAACGCCCTCAAAGACACACTCAGAAGTCACGTTTAACCAGCTAGCTGGACATCCCTTAGCCCAGTCAAATTAACACATGAAATTAACCATCACAGTGTCCTAGAAGTGAACTTGTGTGATAATTGGTATGTGCATTTTATTTATTTTTTGAGACAGGGTCTCACTCTGTTGCCCAGGCTGGAGTGCAGTGGCTTAATCTCAGTTTACTGCAGCCTCAACTTCCTAGGCTCAAGCGATCCTCCCACCTCAGCCTCCCAAGTAGCTGAGACTACAGGTGTGCACCACCACACTTGACTAATTTTGTTTATTTTTTATAAAGATAGAGATGATGTCTCACTATGTTGTCCAGGGTGGTCACAAACTCCTGGGCTCAAGTGATCCTTCTACCTCAGACTCCAAAAGTGCTGAGCCACCGTGCCTAGCCTTGTATGTGCATTTTTAATTGTGTGCAAATCGCCTTCCTTTTAAAGTTCTAACCATCATAGCTCCACCGATAGTGTTCATGGCTATGAATACCTCCCGTGGCTGTGTGGTAGTGTGTGGCTTGGTAACCTAGTGGTTAACACTTGGGTGTAGGACCCAAATAATCTTGGGTTCAAATCCCATCTCTGCCACTAGCTAGCTATGAGGTCTTTACTGAGTTACTTAATGTCTCTATGCCCTGGTTTTCATATCAATAAAATGAAAATGATAATGACAATAGTTATATTCTTTGGGGTTATTTTGAACATTAAAAAAATGAAATAATGCATATAAGATACATAGACTGGCCAGGCGCGGTGGCTCATGCCTGTAATCTGAGCAGTTTGGAAGGCCAAGGCAGGCATATTGCTTGAGCCCAGGAGTTCAAGACCAGCCTGGGCAACATGGTGAAACCCCATCTCTACAAAAAAATACAAAAATTAGCTGGGTGTGGTGACACGGGCCTGTAGTCCCAACTACTTGGGAGGCTGAGGTGGGAGGATTGCTTGAGTCCAGGAGGTGGTGGCTGCAGTGAGCTGTGATTATGCCACTGCATTCCAGCCTGGGTGACAGAACGAGACCCTGTCTCAAAAAAAAAAAAAAAAAAATTAAAAAACAAAACACTGCCGGGCGCCATGGCTCACACCTGTAATCCCAACACTTTGGGAGGCCGAGGCAGGCGGATCACAAGGTCAGGAGATTGGGACCGTCCTGGCTAACATGATGAAACCCCCTCTCTACTAAAAATAAAAAATAGCAGCTGGGTGTGGTGGCACGTGCCTGTAGTCCCAGCTACTCGGGAGGGCAAGACAGGAGAATTGCTTGAACCTGGGAGGCAGAGGTTGCAGTGAGCCGAGATTGCGCCACTGCACTCCAGCTTGGGCCACAGAGCGAGACTCGGTCTCAAAAAAAAACAAAACAAAACACTTAGCCTAGTAGTTAGCCTGTACCTAGTACAGAGTAAGTGTACAATAAATGATAATGCATTAATAATGTAATCTACTTCGTCATTCTCCTATTGTTGGACTTTTATTTTATTTTATTTTTTTTGAGATGGAGTCTCACTCTGTCACCCAGGCTGGAATGCAGTAGCATGATCTCAGCTTGCTGCAACCTCCACCTCCCCAGCTCAAGTGATCCTCCCACCTCAGCCTCCTGAGTAGTTGGGCCCACAGATGTGCACCCCCACGCCTGGCTAATTTTTGTATTTTTGGTAGAGATGGGGTTTCACTAGGTTGCCCAGGCTGGTCTTGAACTCCTGAGCTCAAGTGATCCACATACTTCGGCCTCCCAAAATGCTGGGATTATAGGCATGAACCATCACGCTTGGCCGCTATTGTTGGACATTTTAATGGCAGAAATTCTTTTAACAGGCTTTCTTCAAAGGACTTTATCAGTTTATTCCTTTAAACATTTTAAGCATACATTTTAAATAACTGAACAGTTTTTAAGGTTTGAATATTTAATATTTAAACAACTCAACAGTAAATAACACTCATGACCTCTGTCATCTCAATACAATACTTTTCGTAACTAAGTACAATCCTTCCACTGTACATCCACACACAGACACAGTTTGGAGATTTTTTTGAGACAGGGTCTTGCTATGTTGCCCAGGCTGACCTCGAACTCCTGGACTCAAAGGATCCCCCAGTCTCAGACTCCAGAGTAGCTGGGACTACAGACATTCACCACTGTGCCCAGCTCACACATAGACATAGTTTTTATAGCAATGTATTCCATTTACCCTTGTATACCGGTTGCTTCAGGCATAATTATGTAGGTATTTTTGGGCAAAGATGAATAATTACATCACAAAATTACATCACAGAGCAGGCCCAAATCCACATAGAATTTGAAAAAACAATATTAATCTGAACAGATCACATTTTTTTTTGTTTTTGTTTGTTTGTTTGTTTGTTTGTTTGTTTTTTTGAGACAGAGTCTTGCTCTGTCACCCAGGCTAGAGTGCAATGGTGTGATCTCCGCTCCCTGCAACCTCTACCTCCCGGGTTCAAGCAATTCTCCCACCTCAGCCTTCCAAGTAGCTGGGATTACAGGCACATGCCACCACACCCAGCTAATTTTTGTATTTTTAGTAGAGACAGGGTTTCACCACGTTGCCTAGGCTGGTCTCGAATTGGCCTCAAGTGATTTGCCTGCCTTGGCCTCCCAAAATGCTGGGATTACAGGCATGAGCCACTACGCCTGGCCTGAACAGATTTCATATCGTGTATTTGCATGTCCAGAAAGTGATCCCATAGCTTGGGACCTGATGTTGACATCTGTCCCCTTCAGATCTCCCTGATGATTTTCCAAATGGACAGTCCCCTGGGCTCCACAAGACTGAGTTCCTGATTCCAGAAGAGCTGAAAAAATGCCAGCAACTCTTGAATTATGTGAAGGAGGGGCACACGCAGGTGGCTTCCCATGTTGCAGAGGCTGTTTATGGAGTGTGCAGGATTCAGCCCAGAAGTGTGAAGTTGGAAACAGAAAGTCAGTCTTGGCCTTAGGCTTGCCCGTAACAAGGACTAAATGGGTTGCCAAAGTCATACATATAAACAATAATCGAGTTTACAAGCACCCGGGTAGCACAGCCTCTGCTTTCTGGACGCGCCTTGCCTCAGGCATATGGATTATAAGAAACTCGACACAGATGTTGGTAGCTGAGCAAGGGCTTCGGGAGTTTACGGGACAATAGAGAGAAAATCCGGTAGAGTGGAAACATTCAATAAGGAGCCAGAAAAGGGCCCTACTTAAATACAATCTCAAAAAAAAGCAAAGGGCCCTGCCTCTCCTAGAAGTCACTCTGTTAAGACTGACACCTGGCCTGCTGCTGCTCTGTGGCTGGTCCAGGCCTCCCAGGGGTACCCACAAATTCTGCAGCGCACAGAGCAGGTTGCTGGGAGCTCCTTAGTGGAACAACCAAGAGTTCCCTTGCATATATATATATATATATATATATTTTTTTTTTTTTTTTTTTTTCTTCGAGATGGAGTCTCGCTCTGTCACCTAGGTTGGAGTGCAGTGGCGGGATCTCAACTCACTGCACCTCTGCCTCCCAGGTTCAAGCAATTCTCCTGCCTCAGCCTCCTGAGTAGCTGAGATTACAGGCGTATGCCACGACCCCCAGCTAATTTTTGTATTTTTAGTAGAGATGGGGTTTCACCATGTTGGCCAGGCTCGTCTCAAACTCCTGACCTCAAGTGATCCGCCCACCTCAGCCTCCCAAAGTGCTGGGATTACAGGCATGAGCCACTGCACCTGTCTGCATAATTATTGATACACATACAACACAATATACAATATATACAACTCTGTATTCCCACAATCCAGCAGGTCACCCAGGATGAATAGATGCTCAAAAATGCCTTTCCAAATCATAAAGATGCTCAAAAATACCTTTCTGGAAACTATTTCATGTCATCACACTCATAAGAAATGTCCATTTTTTAATGACACACTTAAGTAAACTGGAGGGGTTGGGGGAGGGACCTGGGGACATCTATGTGGAGCTTGATGGAAAAAGTGATTATGTTTTCTTTAGAGTAAAGAATTATAAAAATGAAAATAATGTAATTAGAGAACATATTACATACTGAATTTGTATGAAATTTTCCAAATAAAATATTTTCAAAATTTTAATGAGAAACCTGAGCTTGCTTCTATGAACATAACTTAAAAAATTTTTTATAATGGATTTTATTTAAACTAATATATCCACACTATTATGACTTCAACCTGTCATCAATATAAAATTATGAATGAGCTATTTTACATTCTTGCTTTCTTACTACGTCTTCGAAATCTGGTGTGCGTTTTACATACCCAGCACTTTCCAATTTGGAGTAGCCACATTTCAAATGCTCTGCGGCCACATGTGGCCAGGGGCTGCCTGATAGGAGGCACTGCTCTGCAGCGAGGATGGCAAAGGTAGCACAGACACGGGCTTTTTAAAACATTCTTTTTTCATATGCTTGAAATGGCTATAAATAATCACCAATGAAGATTTTTGAATGATGATCTATTCAAGTTCTTGATAACTGCCATCAATGAGAAATTTGGACTAAATAGGAAAGAAACATTTAAAAACAATTTTTCCCCGGCCAGGTGTGGTGGCTCAAGCCTGTAATACCAGCACTTTGGGAGGCTGAGGCGGGCGGATCACCTGAGGTCAGGAGTTTGAGACCAGCCTGACCAATATGATGAAACCCCATCTCTACTAAAGATACAAAAATTAGCCAGGCGTGGTGGCAGGTGCCTGTAATCTCAGCTACTCGGGAGCCTGAGACAGGAGAGTCGCTTGAACCCGAGAGGCGGAGGTTGCAGTGAGCAGAGATTGCGTCTATGCACTCCAGCCTGGGCAACAAGAGCGAAACTCCGTCTCAAAAAAAAACCTAAAAAACTAACAAACAAAAAACAACAACAAAAAAAAAGCCACAATTTTTCCCACTCTTCACAATTTTACAGCAGTTGAAATTACCTCTTTTTTTTGAGATGGGGGTCTCGCTCTGTCACCCAGGCCCCAGCCTGGTGCTGCTTCTCCAGCCCAGCCTGCCCACGGCCCACTCTCCCCACTTGGGCTCCCTAACACCCCAGTATTTCCTCCAGCCCCTTCATCTCCACCTGTGCCAAACCCATTTGCAGCAGCTACTGACCTAGTGCTGGGACATGGGGCTTCCAGTGCCAGCTGTTCCCATTTTCCTCACTCCCTCTCATACCACCTCCTCTCCATCCCCACACTGATTGGGCCCCTCTCTGAGGACCAAATGCTCTTACACAGCTGGAAGGGACTGCCTGAAGGGCTTGCCCACCCCAGAGCCCTCACCATCCCCAAGAACTGAGGTTGTCGGTGACTCCGTGCACCAGGGTGTGCAGTGCACTGTCGGGAGGTACTGGGATCACAGACACTACCTGCTGTCCACCCCCTGCCTCCTTCTTACTAACAAAATCCTGGGGCTTTCTAACCGTAACCTTGGGCAGCTCTTGTGATCTTTATGGACTTCAATTTTGTGGGATTTTTGTTTGTTTCTTTGTTTTTGGGATGCAGTCTCACTCTGTTGCTCAGGCTGGAGTGCAGTGGTGCAATCTCGGCTCACTGCAACCTCCGCCTCCTGGGTTCAAGCGATTCTCCTGCCTCAGCCTCCCGAGTAGCTGGGATTACAGGCACCTGCCACCATGCCCAGCTAATTTTTGTATTTTTAGTAGAGACAAGGTTTCACCATGTTGGCCAGGCTGGTCTCGAACTCCTGACTTCAAGTGATCCGCCTGCCTTGGCCTCCCAAAGTGCTGGGATTACAGGCGTGAGCCACCGTGCCCGGCCATAATTTTGTGGGATTTCTATTTGTTTGTTTTTCAGAGAGAGGGTCTTGCTCTGTCATCTAGGCTGGAGTGCAGTGGTGCAATCATGGCTCACTGCAGCCTTGACTTCCTGGCCTCGAGCGATCTCCCTGCCTCAGCTTCCCAACTAGCTAAGACTACAGATGCATACCACCATGTCTGGCTAATTTTTAAAATTTTTATACAGACAGGGTCTCACTATGTTGCCAAGGCTGGTCTCAAATTCTTGGACTCAAGAAATCCACCTGCCTTGACCTCCCGAAGCTCTGGGATTACAAGCATGAGCCACCGTGCCCAGCCAGACTTTAGTGGGTTTTTTCTTTCTGTCTTTTTAAACAAAAAAAGCTTTATTGAGAGAGTATTCACATACCATAAAGTTCACTCATATAAAGTATACAGGTCAGTGGTTCTTAGTACAGTATATTCACAAAGTTCTGCAAAGACCCGTTTCCTGTCTATCAAACAGGGATAATTGTATATAACCTCATGCGATTGTTGTGAGAGACAAATGAGCTATGTGTAAAGTGCTGGCACGTTGCCAGGCATGCGGGCAAGTCTTAATAAATGGTATTATTATTTCCACAATAAGGATGACAAGGTCTGATGAAGAGGAACAGCAGGGATTCGTGCCTCAAAAAGGATGCTGAGCTGTGGCCACTGCCTGGGAGTCTGTCCATGTTTTGTGGAATCAAGGCCACCCCGACTCATCCTGTTCCTCCCACGTGACATACAAAGCCCGCAGCCTACCCGGTAGGTACTCACAGCCACCTCTGTGTCAGAGCAGGACGAGACAGCCGCTCAGCAGCTGCACAGGCTACAGCGCAATTTAAGGCAGGAAGTGGAGAGAAATGCCATTTCTTACAGAAAATTAATGGGGAGAGAAATTCAAGTCGGCGGCAAGGACACTCATTTCCTTTCCTTAAATTTGATCATCTGCTACCTGCTCTCATTTGTCTAAGACTTTTTGTTTTAAGAAAAGTTTTACTCTCAGATTATTATAATAAAAATAATGTTTATTGTTAATTTTTTGGGGCATACTCCTCTACCCAAAGGTGGTGAGGATTAACTTTAGACTAAATTTTTTAGACTATATGGTATGTATATTTTAAAAGTTAGTTTGTTTATTTATTTATTTATTGTTGAGACAGAGTCTGACTATGTCGCCCACGCTGGAGTGCAGTGGCGCGATCTTGGCTCACTGCAACCTCTGCCTCCTGGGTTCAAGCAATTCTCCTGCCTCAGCCTCCCAAATAGCTGGGATTACAGGCATGCACCACCATGCCCGGTTAATTTTTATATTTTTAGTAGAGAAGGGGTTTCACCACGTTGCCCAGGCTGGTCTCGAACTCCTGACCTCAGGTGATCTGTCTGCCTCAGCCTTTCAAAGTTCTGGGATTACAGGCATGAGCCACCTCACCCGGCCAAGTATATATATATTTAAAATATAAAAGTGGGATAATGAGATGATATTGTTTTGTAAATTGCTTTTGTCACTTAGGAATATATCTTGGCTGGGCAGTGGCTCACATCTGTTATCCCAGTGCTTTGGGAGGCTGAGGCAAGAGGATTGCTTGAGCTTAGGAGTTGGAGATCAGCCTGGGCAACATAGTGAGACCCCATCTCTACAAAAAATTTTAAAAAATTAGTTGGGTGTGGTGGCACACACCTGTAGTCCCAGCTACTTAGGAGGCTGAGATAGGAGAATTGCTTGAATGAGACCCTGTCTGAAAAAAAAGAAAGAGAGAGAGAGAGAGAGAAAGGGAGGGAGGGACGGAGGAAGGAAGGAGCATTTTTTTTTTTTTTTTTTTTTGAGACGGAGTCTCGCTCTGTCGCCCAGGCTGGAGTGCAATGGTGCGATCTCGGCTCACTGCAAGCTCCGCCTCCCGGGTTCACGCCATTCTCCTGGCTCAGCCTCCCAAGTAGCTGAGACTACAGGCGCCCGCCACCAAGCCCGGCTAATTTTGTCTTTGTACTTTTAGTAGAGATGGGGTTTCACCCTGTTAGCCAGGATGGTCTCTAACTCCTGACCTTGTGATCCGCCCGCCTCGGCCTCTCAAAGTGCTGGGATTACTGGCGTGAGCCACCGCGCCCGGCCTATTTATTTATCTTGAGACTGAGTCTTACTGCGTCGCCCAGGCTGGAGTGCAGTGGTGCGATCTTGGCTCACTGCAACCTCTACCTCCCAGGTTCAAGTGATTCTCTTGCCTCAGCCTCCCGAATAGCTGGGATTGTAGGCTCGTGCCACCACGCCTGGCTAATTTTTGCATTTCTAGTAGAGACAGGTTTCACCGTGTTGGCCAGGCTGGTCCTTAACTCCTGACTTCAAGTGATCCTTCTGCCTCGGCTTCCCAAAGTGCTGGAATTATAGGCGTAAGCCACCGCACCTGGCCGGGATTTCCTACTTTTTAAAAACTATTACGACCATAGTGGGTGTTGTGCTGTGCCAACCACATCCGCCTTCAAGACTGGGGCGCTCATTTCCCCGGCTGCCGGGAGTTTTCCTGCTGATGAATTGTCCTCAGCCAAGTGGGCTGCCTGACACCCCATGCCTGACATGGTTAATGTGTGTATGGAGTGGGGTGAACAAAGGCCTGGCTCCCATGCCTCAGTGGTATAACTCCAAAGGGCCACTCCAGCTGCAGAGCTTTCCAAGGAACCTGCAAATGCTCTCATTGCAATGCTCCCCAGCCTCACCCCTCCCTCTGTTCAGTCTTGCTGCCTTCCCTCCTTACAGTGGCTGTTTCCCAATGAACCTCCTGCACACATCTCTGTCTGTCTGTTTTCTGGGAAAGCTGCCCTAAGATGATCACAGATATTAAAAAGTTTTTTTTTTTTTTAATATTTTTTGTTAATGTTGTTACTAGAATTCTTTTTAGGAAAAGACGTGTCTTTGAAGAAAAGAACCTCGATATGTCTCCTGGGGTAAGATGCGTGACTTGTGGGAATGCAGGTAGCTGGTGGCTGAGGAGAAGCAGCTTGCAGGAAGCAAAAGGAAGAGTCCCTGGTTTTGCTCCCGACCAGGGATGAGACTGATATAGAAGAAAGGGGGTGGTAAAAGGGATGAGCCAGAGACACGGAGAAGAGCCAGAGGGGCAGAGAGAGGCTGGGACTGGTGAGAGTGGGCAGAGGACTTTGAAGGGGCTGACATTGTATGGCTGCAATGTAAACCTCTCCTGTCTCCCCTCTGAAGTCACCAGTAAACTCCACGATGTTGACAGAACTCTGGTGAGTGAAAGTCAAAGAGAGGGCCACGTTTCATCTCTGAGATGCCTTGTGCAACTGAGATGCATCAAAGGACACAGCAGCCAGGAGATAGAGGAGGCATGCAAGTGGAGAGAGGACACTTGCGTCTCATCTGAAATGCAAGCAGCAGAGACAGCTTGGCCACAGTCAGCTGCCCCTAGCAGACAACTTCTACAAGGAATGTGTCAGTGCAGAGAAGCCTGGGAAAGGACAAATACTACCTTCTGACGCCTCTCTTTCTCCCTTTTGGAACCCCGGATATGAAGGACCAGATGCCCAAAGTGGCAGAGAGCATGTTGACAGCTAAAGGGGAACAGTGACCCATGCAACCAAGGAAGAGTGTTGTTCTGGGCCTTCTTTGACAATTGTATTCAGAGATAACAACTTCCACTCATTGCACTCAAATGAACCCTGTACCTAGATCACATATCACAGTCGTCACTGGCATTTTCTCATGGCCTCAAGTTTTATGTGGTTGCCATCCTGGTCGGTAGCAGTTTTGTGCAATGGCTTTTGCCTTCTAGTCTTCAGAGGCAGGGTGACATAGGTGAAATAGCACGTAAGAGCTTGGGTCCTGAAGTTAGATGGGGCTGGGTTTCAAATCTACCCTAGCTAGCCTTCGAAAGCTTCTAAGCCTCAGTCTCCAGACCTGCACAATGGTCTCCTACTAAGACCTCCCTTACAAGGTCCTTGTAAAGACGAGATAGCGTATATAAAGCATGCATGGACATGGGCAGCACCCAGTAAATCATGGTTATTATGATTATTTATTCTTTTTGTCTGCCTTAATTCCATGGCTTTAATATTCCCTGGTGTTGAACATTTAGGTGGTTTTCAGTTTTTGTGTATTATAAACAATACTTTTTGTGAAAATATAGAATAATTCAGTACTTTGAATTATCTTATTTTTATTTTTTTGAGACAGAGTTTTGCTATGTTGCCCAGGCTGGAGTACAGTAGCATGATCATGGCTCACTGCAGCCTCGATCTCCCAGGATCAAGCACTCCTCCTGCCTCAGCCTTCTGAGTAGCTGGGACCACAGGTGCGTGCCACCATGCCTGACTAATTTTGTTTAATTTTTGGTAGAGATTGTGTCTCCCTACATTGCCCAGGCTGGTCTCAAACTCCTGAGCTCAAGCAATCCTCCCTCTTCAGCCTCTCAAAGTGCTGGGATTACAGACATGAGCCACCACACATGGCCAAATGATCTTTTCAAACTCTGTACCCTTTAGCTAATTGACAATAACAAGTACCTCTTAGCACGGTTATGAGAATTAAGTGAATTAATACATATAAAGTGCTCAGAACAGTGCCTGCCACCCGGCCCACTGTAGAAACGTGTTTGCCTGCTTTATTATTATAATGATTCCTCACACCTCCATTTGTCCTCCTGCGTCATCCCCCCGCCTCCCCGCCCCCACCCCGGCTCCAGCACTCGCAGCTGGGTTAGATGATCGGCTGCTGCTCTGTCTGCCCTCTGTCAGGTGTCATTTCCCCCAGCTCCTGCTGAGAAAGAATTCAATTTGCATAATCTAAAAATTAAGCTGATTCAGAGCCTGAAATCAAGGGAAGGAAATGTCCTGGGAAGTACTGAAGAAGCCTCAGAGCTGCACGATCACCTGGGCTCGATTTCTGCTGCAACTTCATGGCCCTCATTGACGTGGGCTTCGTGGGTGAGAAACGGGCTGATGGGTCGCTTTCAGGGCAGTTGTTCACTATTCCAGGGAGGAGGGCCAAGCTGGCAGTGGGCAACATGGTGAGACTCTAAAGAAAGATCACAATCCCTGCCCATAGCTGATTCCTTCAGTTTCATTGAGCATTTACCTTATTACCTGGGACATCTCAACAGCGCAGAAAGCCATTAGCTCTGAAGCCAGGCAAACCTGAGTTCACACCTGGCTCAGACACCCACTGACTAGCTGGGTGGCTCGGGCAAGTTAACGTCTCTGAGCCTTTGTTTCCTCTTCTCAAAAATGGGGACATTACCTTCCACACAAGGCTGTGGCTTTGGTTTTAAAGTGTGGTAAAATACATATAATACAAAATATACCTTCTCTTATTTATTTATTTATTTTTATTTTTTTGAGACGGGTTCTCGCTCTGTGGCCCAGGCTGGAATGCTGTGGTGTGATCTCGGCTCACTGCAACCTCCGCCTCGCGGGTTCAAGCAGTTCTCTTGCCTCAGTCTCCCAGGTAGCTGGGATTATAGGCATGCGCCACCATGCTTAGCTAATTTTTGTATTTTTAGTTGAGACGGGGTTTTGCCATGTTGGCCAGGCTGGTCTCAAAATCCTGGCCTCAGGTGATCTGTCCGCCTTGGCCTCCCAAAGTGCTGGGATTACAGGCATGAGCCGCCACACCTGGCCTCTTTTTTATTTTTTAATTTTGAGACAGGGTCTCATTCTGTTGCCCAGACTGGAGTGCAGCAGCGTGATCACAGCTCACTGCAGCCTCGACCTCTCAGGCTCAAGCCATCCTCCTGCCTCAGCCTCCCGAGTACCTGGGATTACAGGTAAGTGCTACCACACCCGGCCAATTTTTAAAATTTTTTGTGGCAACAGGGTCTCACTGTTGCCAGGGTTGGATAATGTACCTTCTTAACTATTTTAAGTGGATAGTTCAATGGCATTAAACACACAGGGTTGTTTTTGAGGATTAAGTGAGATAATGCATATAAAGCCTCTAGCACGCAAACTAGAGTGCAGTGAGTGCTCCGTGAATACAAGGGCCCCTCTGAGGATTCCTCCTGCTAAACGTGGGGCACCATGCTGTGAAGGAGAGCAGGAAGGCCTCGGTGGCTTTGGGACTGAAGTTCAAACCCTTGTCCCATCCCTTATTATGGCCTGGCTGCCCCATCTGCAGCCACTGCTTATCGCTGAGTTGGTTCTGTGTGGAAACCTTGTCTTGGGAGAAAGAGGCAGAGGAGCTGGCAGTCTCAGGAGATCCGTTTCCTGAGAGAACCGCCCTCAAATATCCAATGGCCCTCATGGGAAAGAGGGAGCAGCCTTATCAGGGTCTTTCCAAATAGATGAACTAGGCCAATGGGTGAAAATTCGAGGGAGCAAATTTCAACGTAATAGAAGGAGGTCATCTCTGCCACTGCCTGTGGACCTAAGACATGGAAAGTCACTCCTCAGTCTTTAGGGTGGTTTTTGGCTCTGGTTTTTGTTCTTTTTTTTTTTTTTTTTTAAGACAGAGTCTTACTCTGTCACCCAGACTGGAGTGTAGTGGCGGCATTTTGGCTCACTGCAAACCCTGCCTCCTGGGTTCAAGCGATTCTCCTGCCTCAGCCTCCCGAGTAGCTGGGATTACACGTGCATGCTACCATGCCCAGCTAATTTTTTGTATTTTAAATACAGACAGGGTTTTGCCATGTTGGTCAGGCTGGTCTCAAACTCCTGACTTCAAGTGATCCACCTGCCTTGGCCTCCCAAAGTGCTGGGATTACAGGTGTAAGCCACTGTGCCTGGCTTTTTTTTTTTTTTTTTTTTTGAGACAGGGTCTCATTCTGTTGCCCAGCCTGGAGTGCAGTGGCATGATCACGGCTTACTGCAATCTTGACCTCTCAGGCTCAAGCAATCCTCATGGCTCAGCCTCCCAAGTAGCTAGCACCATAGGCACATGCCACCATGCCTGGCTAATTTTTTTGATTTTTTGTAGAGACAAGGTCTCACTATGTTGCCCTGGCTTGTCTCAAACTCCTAGGCTCAAGTGATCCTCCCTTCTTGGCCTCACAATGTGCTGAGATTACAGGCGTGAGCCACCACGCCTGGCCTGTTTTGATTTTTTGTTTAGTCAAAGCAATATAGCATGTAGTTTGAAAATTCAATTACAATAAAAGACTTCCAACAATAAACAAGTCTCCTTCCCCACTCCTTGCCCACCCAGCCAGGCTCCTCTGCAGAGGCAACTCTTCTAGCTATTTCTTCTGGTTCTTATCTCCACATTTCCAAATAATGTGCTCACTCGTATATTTCTTCATTTACCAATTTTAGGTAATATCTGTTGGTTTTCTGTTATTGGTGGGTGAGGATTTGATGTTTTTGCACAACCTCCATCCTCTGATCACATATTTTAGTTAAATAAATATTTGGTGTATAGTTTATTGTGATTACGAATCATTTCAGTCTTTGCCATGTCTTAAAAACCATTCTAGGATCTGGCTTCTGGCTCCCTGTCCCCCCTCACCTCCAGCTGTTTCCCTCTCACTCACTCGTCTCCAGCATCACTGGCCTCCCTGGCTCCTCAGACCTGAGAACACTCCTACCCGAGGATCTTTGCACTTGCCCTTCTCTCCATCAGAGTGCTCCCCTCCCTGACATTTCCTGTCGGCTTCCTTATTTCATTCCTGACTCTGCTAAAATGTCACCTGATTAGAGAGAACTTCCTGCTCTCCTATCTAAAATAATATCCTCACTGCCATCCATTTACTCAGCTTTACTTTTCTTCACAGATGTCACACACACACACACACACACACACACACACATCCTGACATTATATTATATACTTATTGACTTGAATATCAATTATATATTTATTGAGGGCAGGGACTTTGTTTATTGTTAGGTCTCCCAGGGCCTGGGAACCTGCCTGGTGCATAGGCGGCTGTCGGTAAACCTTTTAGAGTAAAGGAATGCTAAGGCTGTTGACTTACTGTGCTTTAATTTCATTGTTTGTACAATTTCCTACCCTCCCTCTCCCCAAAGTTAATATTTATCTTGGTTTTTCACTTACTTTGCTTTGTATGGAGCACATCCTCCAACAGCCCTTCAATCCAAGTTGTTCATACAAACGAATCAGATAATCTGCTGTGTTTAAATTCCCCTCTGCATTCAAAAGCAATGCAGGAATCAGATAAATTGAGATAAAATATCCACACTGTTAGATAAAGGGGCATGGAGGACAGAACTTAGTTGGTAGCCAAGCATCTTTGACCACGGCCCACTCCTTGCGTTAGACCTCCTCTTGCAATTGCAGGCGGCCCCTCCAAAGAGGCGGAGCGTGCTCTGGGATCTGACCACAGGCAGGCAAGGCTGTGTTGTGCAGAAAACAAGCCTCTCCAGAGGGAAGAGAGGCACCTCACATGCTGAGGCCTTTCCCAGCATCACCAATCAATACTCACCATCTTCCCCAGGGAAGAGGGAGGGAGTGGGCAAGTGGGCTGAGAGAAAGGTCACAGTTACTCTTTCCAACACTTTTGGAAGGATGGAAGTTGCTATTAATAGCCCAGAGAAGAGAAAGGGAAGAGACAGAGGATCTTCCTCCTCCTCCTCTATTAGTTCCTTTTTTTTTTTTTTTTTTTGGTTGAGACAGAGTCTTCCTCTGTCACCCAGGCTGGAGTGCAATGGTGCAATCTTGGCTCACTGCAACCACCCCATCCCAGGTTCAAGCGATTCTCGTGCCTCAGCCTCCCACGTAGCTGGGATTATAGGTGCCTGCCACCACGCCAGGCTAATTTTTGTATTTTTAGTAGAGATGAGGTTTCGCCATGTTGGCTAGGCTGGTCTTGAACTCCTGGTCTCAAGCAATCTGCCCACCTTGGCCTCCCAAAAGTACTGGGATTACAGGCATGAGCTACTGCACCCAGCCCTCTATTAGTTCCTTTTTATTCCCTCTGGTATTCACCTCCTGGAGCTCTGTCTACCTGTACCAGCCTGCAAGGGTACTCTCTAGCCCTATTATCCTGGGATTTTCCCTCATTGTCACCTTGTGAATTTCCTCACCTCCCTCCTGTGCTGCATCGCCTGTTCCCTACGTTGCATTTTAGTGGAGCACAGCCTGCAGTGGCTTACACACACACACACACACACACACACACACACAAAAGGGTGCACGGCACCAAATTTCCCAATGCCTGGCAGACTGGAAATATCTTCATCCACCCTCATAATGATTAATAGTTTGGCTGGGTATATAGTCTGTGTCGGAAATTATCTTTTCTCGTAATTTTGAAGGCTTTGCTCCACTGTGTTTTGCTTTCATTACTGCTGTTAGAAGTTTGATGTCATTCTAGTTTCTTGATCTTTTAATGTGATAGGCTTTTTCTCTGTGAAAGATTTTAGGAGCTGCACTAGTTTTCTGTTGCTGTTGTAATAGATTACCAAGAATGTAGCAACTTAAAACAACACAAACATTTTTTTTGGAGACAGAGTTTCGCTCTTGTCACCTAGGCTGGAGTGCAGTGGCATGATCTCTGCTCACTGCAACCTCCACCTCCCAGGTTCAAGCAATTCTCCTGCCTCAGCCTCCCGAGTAGCTGGGACTACAGGCGCCTGCCACCACGCCCGGCTAATTTTTTACAGTTTTAGTATAGACGGAGTTTCACCATGTTAGCCTGGATGGTCTCGATCTCCTGACCTCGTGATCCACCCACCTCAGCCTCCCAAAGTGCTGGGATTACAGGCATGAGCCACCACACCCGGACTTAATTTTTGTATTTTTAGTGGAGATGGGGTTTCATCATGTTGGCTAGGCTGGTCTTAAATCCCTGACCTCAGGCAATCCGCCCTCCTCGGCCTCCCAAAGTGCTGGGATTACAGGTGTAAGCCACCACGCCGGCCAAACTTACTATTTTATAGTAGATCAGAAGTCCAACACGGATCTCACTGGGCCATCTAAGTGTTGGCTGGATGTATTCCTTCCAGAGGCTCTAGGAGAGAATCTATCTTCTTGCCTTTTCAGCTTCTAGAAGCTGCCCACTTTACTTGGCTCATGGTCCCTTCCTTCATCTCAGAGCCAGCAGTCTTGGGCCAAGTCCTTTGCAGGCTGCCATTCATCCAGTTCTACCTTTTGTGCCTCCCTCTTCAACTTTTAAGGACTCTTGTGGTTACACTGGACCCATCCAGATAATCCAGGATAGTCTCCCTGTGTTAAAATCGGATGATTAGCAAGCTCAATTCCCCCTTGCCATAACCTAACAAATTCACAGGTTCTGGGTATTAGAACATAGACATCCTGGGGCAAGGGGCAGTTATCCTGCCTACCACAGGATCTTTGTTTATTTCCAGTGTTCTAAAATTTCAGGAAAATATGCCTTGATGATCGGTATTTTTTTTTCTTTTTCATTTGTTCACTGTGCTAATTGGTGAGCCTTTCATTCTAGAAACTCATGTTCTTCAGTCCTGGAGGTTTTCTTGCATTTCTTCATTGAAAGCTTCTTCTATTTTCTTTTTTGCTTCCCTACCCTGCCCCCAGAACTCTTATTAGCCAGAAACTACACCTCCTGGTCTGTGTGTCACTGATTTTGTTATTTGATTCCATACCACCTATTTTCTTTATTTTTTTATTCTACCTTTAATAGAAGAGTTCCACAATTTTATCTTCTATTGAATTTAAAACTTTTGCTATGAACATTTTATTTCCAAAAGCTCTTTCTAAAATAAATAAGCTGGGCACAGGGATGCTTGCCTATAGTCCTAGCTACTTGGGAAGCTGAAGCAGGAGGATCCCTTAAGCCCAGGAGTTTGAGTCCAGCCTGGGCAACAGAGTGAGACTCCTGTCTCTAAAATAAATAAATCAATAGGCCAGGTGCAGTGGCTCACACCTGTAATCCTAGCACTTTGGGATGCCAAAGTGGGCAGATCACCTGATGTCAGGAGTTCAAGACCAGCCTGGCCAACATGGCAAAACCCCGTCTCTACTAAAAACACAAAAATTGGCTGGGCATCGGAGTGGTTGCCTGTAATCCCAGCTAGGGAGGCTGAGGCAGGAGAATTGCCTAAACCCAGGAGGCAAGGTTGCAGTGAGCTGAGACTGCATCACTGCATTCCACCCTGGGAGACAACAGCAAAACTCCATCTCAAAAAAAAAAATTATTTTTATTAAAGACAAGGTTTCACTCTTTTGCCTAGGCTGGTCTCCAACTCCCAACTTCGAGCAATCCTCCCACCTCAGGCTCCCAAAGTGCTGGGATGACAGGCATGAGCCATCACACCTACCCCTTCTTCTCCTCCTTTCTATTTTTACTGTTACTGCCTTAGGTTAGGTTGTCATCCCTCTGTCTTGGACAACTACAAGAATCTCTTAAATGGTTTCCCTGACTCCAATATCATTACCCTCCAATATCTATGCTGGCAACGGAACTGGTATTAAAGTGCAAAAAACCTGATTATTTTGTCTCCTCTTTAAATCCATCAAGAGCTCCTCTGTTGCTTTCAGATTAATTTCCAAAAGGTCTTTAGCATGTCAGGACAGACGGAGGAGAGAAGAGTTGAATTTGGAGGTTTTAGAACGTGGATGATGTCCAGGAGACAGTGTCCAGTTACATCTTAAGAAAACAGTACCCAACATGGCTTCCTTCAGCCACCCACTGATGTCTTTGCATTGCTCCATTTCATAGTCAACTTCTTAAGAAATGTGCCTTTGCATCATTTCAGCCCTTGTTCATTTCTTAACTTGGGGTAATTTGGCTTCTGTCCCCAAAACACCAGAGAAACTACTCTTCTAAGATCACCACTGAATACTTCTCTTTCTTTCTTTCTTTCTTTCTTTTTTTTTTTTTTTTTGAGACAGTCTTGCTCTGTCACCCAGGCTGGAGTGCAGTGGCGCAATCTCGGCTCACTGCAACCTCTGCCTCCTGGGTTCAAGCAATTCTCCTGCCTCATCCTCCCGAGCAGCTGGGACTACAGGTGCGCACCACCACATCCAGCTAATTTTTTGTATTTTTAGTAGAGATGGGGTTTCACCGTGTTAGCCAGGATGATCTTGATCCCCTGACCTTGTGATCCGCCTGCCTTGGCCTCCCAAAGTGCTGGGATTATAGGCGTGAGCCACCGCACCCGGCTGGATACTTTTCTTTACATTTTAAAATGTTTAATTTAGAAATAATTTCAGATTTACAAAAAAGTCGCAAATATACTAAAAAACAAAACCCAAAACCCACATATACTTTACCCAGCTCCCCTAAAGTGCATGATATATAACCACGATACAATTAACAAAACCAGGAAATTAACACTGATACCATTAACTAATCTGTACACCTTAATTTAAATTTTGTCAGTTGTTCCGCTGATGGGACAGAATCCAATCCAGGATCACATATTGTGTTAGATTGTGTATTAGTTCATTCTCACGCTGCTAATAAGGACATCCCCGAGACTGGGTGCTTTATAAAGGAAAGAGGTTTCATTGACTCACAGTTCAGCATGGCTGGGGAGGCCTCAGAAAACTTATAGTCGGCTGAGAGCAGTGGCTCATGCCTGTAATCCCAGCACTTTGGGAGGCTGAGGCAGGTAGATCACCTGAGGTCAGGAGTTCAAGACCAGCCTGGCCAGCATGGTGAAACCCCATCTCTACTAAAAATACAAAAATTATCTGGGTGTGGTGGCATGCGCCTGTAATCCCAGCTACTCGGGAGGCTGAGGCAAGAGAATAGCTTGAACCCAGGAGGCAAAGGTTGCAGTGAGCCAAGATCACCCCACAGCACTCCACCCTGGGCAGGGAAACCATTTAGGAGATTCTTGTAATTGTCCAAGACAGAGGGATGACAACCTAACCTAAGAGCAGAGGTTGCAGTGAGCCAAGATCACTCCACAGCACTCCAGCCTGGGCAACAGAGAGAGACTCAGTCTCAAAAAAAAAAAAGAAAAAAAAAAGAAAAGAAAACTTACAGTTGTGGTGGAAGGGGAAGCAAATGCTTCCTTCTTCACAGGGCAGCAAGAAGGAGAAGAATGAGAACCGAGCAAAGGGGGAAGCCCCTTATAAAACCATCAGATCTTGTGAGAACTTACTATCATGAGAATAGCATGGGGAATCTGCCCCCATGATTCAATTACCTTCCATCGGTTCCCTCCCTCTCTGAACTACAATTCAAGATGAGATTTGGGTGGGGACATAGCCAAACCACATCAAATTATCATGTCACCTTAGTTTTTTTTTTAATCTGAAATTGTTCCTCAGGCTTTCTTTCTGTTTGTTGTTTTTCTGATTTTAACACATTTGAAGAATACTGGCCAGTTCTATTGTTGAATGTCCCTTAATTTAGGTTTGCCTGAATTACTTGTGATTAAATTCATGTACTGTGGTAGGCAGGATAATGCCGCCACCCCCCACCCCCCCCACCACCCCCTACCACAAAGATGTTCACGTTTGAATCTCTGAAATAAATTAGGTGAGCATGGTGGTGGGCGCTTGTAATCCCAGCTATTTATTTGGGAGGTTGAGGCTGGAGAATCACTTGAACCTAGGAGGCAGAGGTTGCAGTGAGCTGAGATCATGCCATTGCACTCCAGCCTGGGCAGCAAGAGTGAAAGTCTGTCTCAAAAAAAAAAGTCAGGTTATATATGGCAAGGGGGAATTAAGGTTGCAGAGGGAATTAAGGTAGAAGCTGGAATTAAGATTGCTAGTTGCTGGTATGGGTAGATTAATCCAGATTATCCTAGCAGGCCCAATACAATCACAAGACTCCTTATATATGGAAGAGGGAAGCAGAAGAGACAGAACTAGAGAGATGGCAGCAGCTTGAGGACTCAGCCTGATATTGCCAGCTTTGAAGATGGAGGAATGGGGCCATGAGCCAAGAACTGTGGGAGGGCTCTGGAAGAAAAGGCAAGGAAATGATTTCTCTCATAGAGCTTCAAGCAGGAACATGGTCCTGCGACACCTTGATTTTAGCCCAGTGAGACTCATTTCAGGCATCTGACTCATGAAAGTACAAGATAATAAATTTGTGTTGATTTAAGCCATTATGTTTGGGATAATTTGTTACAGCAGCAAAGGTGAACTAATACAGATTTTGATACATAGAAGTGGGGTGCTGCTGTAACAAATGCCTAAAAATGTGGAATTGAGCAGTGAGAAGAGGCTGGAAGAGTTTTGAGGAGCTTGACAGAAAAAACCTGAATTGCCTTGAATGGGCTGGTTAGTAGAAATATCGATGTTAATAATTCTGCCAGTCAAGCCCCATTACCTGGGGCATGGTAATGGTAAGAAATGAGGGGCATGGTAGAGAAAACATATATCACCCCGGAGAATACCAAAATAATCACAAACAAGCTGTTGTTAGAAATATAGATATTAAAGACATTGCTGATGAGGGCTTGTCTTAGTCCATTTTCTGCTGCTATAACAGAATACCACAGACTGAGTAGTGTATAAAGAATAGAATTTGGCCAGGCACGGTGGCTCATGCCTGTAATCCCAGCACTTTGGGAGGCCAAGGTGGGTGGATCACTTGAAGTTAGGAGTTCAAGACCAGCCTGGCCAACATGGTGAAACCCCATCTCTACTAAAAAAAAAAAAAAATTAGCTGGGCATGGTGGCGGGTGCCTGTAATCTCAGCTACTCAGGAGGCTAGGCAGGAGAATCACATGAACTTGGGAGGCGGAGGTTGCAGTGAGCTGAGGTCGAGCCATTGCCCTCCAGCCTGGGTGACAAAAGCGAAACTCCGTCTCAAAAAAAAAAAGTAATAATAATAATAGAAGTCTACTAGGCTCATGGTTCTGGAGGCTGGGAAGTCTAAGACATGGCACTGGCATCTGGTGGGGGTTATCCTGTGGTAGGAGGCATCACATGGCAAGTGAGCATGTAAGACAGAGAGTGGTTTTATCCTTCTACCAGGAGCCCACTCCTACTATGACTGTAACTAAGTACTGTTACTAACCCACTCTCATGATAACAGCATTAATCTATTCATGAGGGTAGAGCTCTGATGACCTAATCAGCTCTTAGAGGTCCCACTTCTAAGACCCTGTGACCCACAGTCACAATGGCAAATACATTTTAACATGAGTTTTAGAGGGAACATTTAAATGACAGCAGGGGTCAATTATTGGAACAGAAGTAAGGGAATCATTGTTATATAGTGGCAGAAAGCTGAGCAGAATTGTGTACTACAGTCATATGGAGAGCAGAATTTATAAATGATGTGATTGGACATTTAGCTGAGGACATTTCCAATCAATGCATTGAAGATGCAACCTTGTTTCTTCTTGCTGTTTATAGCAAAATGCAAGAGGAAATAAATCGAATGAGGGGACAATTGTTAAACAAAGAGGGCTGAGGACTTGGATTATTTGGGAATTTATCAGGCTAGATTGCAAAAGATGTTAAAATTAAGATATTCACTATCAGGAAAGTATGCTCTATGGGAAAACCCAAAGGTGTCTAGACAACCTTTTGGGAATACCTTAGAAAGATTTAAAAAAACAGAAAAGGGGCTGGGTGCGGTGGCTCACGCCTGTAATTCCAGCACTTTGGGAGGCCGAGACAGGCGGATCATGAAGTCAGGAGATCAAGACCATCCTGGCTAACACGGTGAAACCCCGTCTCTACTAAAAATACAAAGACATTAGCCGGGTGTGGTGGCGAGCACCTGTAGTCCCAGCTACTCGGGAGGCTGAGGCAAGAGAATGGCCTGAACCTGGGAGGCGGAGCTTGCGGTGAGCCGAGATTGCACCCCTGCACTCCAGCCTGGGTGACAGAGCAAGACTCCGTCTCAAAAAAAAAAGTCAGCATCATTAGTCACATGAAAGGCTCTTTAGGCCAGGCACAGTGGCTCATATCTGTTATCTCAACACTTTGGGAAGCTGAGGTAGGAGGATCACTTGAACCCAAGTGTTCAAGACCAGCCTGGGCAACAGAGTGAGGCCTGTCTCTTAAAAAAAAAAAAAAAAAGCGACATGCCTAATAGTGGCACGTGCCTGTAGTCCTAGATACTCAGGAGGCTGAGGTGGAAGGATCGCTTGAGCCCACGAAGTTGAAGCTACAGTGAGCCCTGATAGCACCACTGCACTCCAGCCTGGGTGACAGAGTGAGACCCTGGATCAAAAAAAGAAAAACAAACAAACAAAAAAGAAGGTTGTTTAAAGACTACGGGATTCATAAGTCCCCCCCAGCCATCTCGGCAAAAGCCAAACATAGAGAAAAGGTTATCTTGAAAGGATTTGTGCACAAGCCTCTTATCTAATGGAATGAATCCCCATGACATTCACAGGAAACCCACTAGGCTCTTGAGAATTTTATTCTAGCAGAACTACTGCCAGCTTGGACTGAAAGGGATAGAGAGAGGATGAAATGTAAGAAGGCTGTGGATCCCCAAAATTCTACTGGCAAGAAACAGGCTGGTAAAACTATTCAGCTGCAAACACCAGCCATGTTTCATGAAAAAGGAATGATGACTCAGAGGGCGAAGGTTTGAGCCCAGAGGGTGGGGTGGAGCCTTGAACCACAGAGGATCATTACCAGGTCTGGAAAACTAATGTTTGCCCAGATAGATTTTTTTTTTTTTTTTTTTTTTTTGAGACAGTCTCACTCTGTCACCCAGGCTGGAATGCAATGGCGTGATCTCGGTTCACTGCAACCTCCACTTCCCAGGCTCAAGGGATCCTCCCACCTCAGCCTCTTGAATAGCTGGGACTACAGGCACACACCACCATGCCCAGCTAATTTTTTTTTTTTTTTTGTATTTTGTATTTTTGGTAGAGACGGGGTTTCACCATGTTGCCCGGGCTGGCCTTGAACTCCTGACCTAAGTGATCTGCCTACCTTGGCCTCCCAAAGTGCTGGAATTACAGGTGTGAACACCACTACTCCTGGCCTGCCTGGATAGATTTTGAAATTGTATGGGACTGATGCTTCCTTTTTTCCTTCTGTTTTCTCCGTTTCTTGAATGGGAATGTCTACAATTGCTATTTTATGGCTGTCTCAGCATTGTATCTTGGGAACAGATAACTTGTTTTCTATTTTCAAACATCCACAGATGGAGAGAAGTTTTGCCCCAAGAGGGACTGTACCAACAACTCACCTATATTCAATTTAAATGATATAGATGATGAGATTTGGGACTTTAGAGCTGATGAGACTTCAATGACATTTTGGACTTGAGTTGTTGCTTCAGTGGGTTGAGACATTATGGGTGAATATATTTTTGCACTTAGGACAGATGTGAATCTTTGGGAACCAGAGGGCAAACTAAGTTTGTGACAATTTGTTACATCAAAAATAGGAATCTCACACATGGACCAACAGATATCAATAGATACTTTTCAACCTACAACATCTCATTCCATATGTTGGCTTTCTTGCCCCCATATATTTCTGTTTTCCTTCCTTCTCTTGAGACTTCTCAGTCTTTTTTTTTTTTAATTAAAACATTTTTAAATAATAGAGATGGGGTCTTACTATTTTGACCAGGCTGGTCTTGAACTTCTGGCCTCAAGTGATCCTCCCATCCTGGCTTCTCAAAGTGCTGAGATTACAGGTGTGAGCCACTGCGCCTGACCAGAGAATTCTCAGTCTTTATGCTGACTCCTTCCTCTACCTGTCTCTTAGATGTCAGCACTGTTCAGAATTCTGTCCTAGACCATTCTCTTCTCTGTGAGCACACTCTCTTTGCATAGTCCAACCCACTCCCCAGAATTCCACCTCTACCTATATCCAAATCTGTATCTCCAGTCCAGCCCTCTTTTCTGAGCCCTGGACACAGGTAATCATCTGCTTCCAGCATGTCTCTGTGTGGCTGTTCTAGCAGACATTGCAAACTCATCCTTTCACTGTTCACCTTGCATGCTTCACATGCACCAGCCATTCTCAGTTCTTTGCTGAGCAAAGCACACATTCTCTTGCAGCTGTAACTCTGTTTGGCTGGAATGCTCTTCTCTCCATTTTTCCTCCTGGCTAAAAAATGTCTTTCAAGACTCATTTCAAGAAATGGGACCAGGTGCAGTGGCTCACGTCTGTAATCACAGCACTTTGGGAGGCTGAGGCAGGCGGATCACCTGAAGTCAGGAGTTCGAGACCAGCCTGGCCAACATGGCGAAACCCCGTTTCTACTAAAATGCAAAATTTAGTTGGGTGTGGTGGTGTGTGCCTGTAATCCCAGCTACTCGGGAGGCTGCCTATCGCTTGAACCTGGGAGGCAGAGGTTGCAGTGAGCCAAGATTGTGCCACTGTACTCCAGCCTGGGAGACAGAGCAAGACTCCATCTTAAAATACAAACAAACAAAAAACAAAAGGAAATGACTACTTAACACAGGAACAGAAATCCAAATAAAGAAAGAAAAAACAAAAAATAAACACAAAATAAAGAAATGACTAGTTTGGGAAACTTCTCTCTTCCTTGGATTTCAGCGTGCATCCCTCTTCTGTTTGCCTTTAACAGCCCCGCAGCATCACTGCATTCACCCATTAATGTGTTCATCCAGCGAGTATTGACTGAGCACCTCAGTCCTCCAGGCACTGCCCGAGGCTCTGGTGTACAAAGATGAACAGGACTTGGTCTCCACCATCACACTGGAGTTTAGAGAAGGAAACAACTAATTTGTCAATTCCAATATGCTGCATTACAAGTCAAGGAAGACTGGGGATAGAAAGAAGTATAGGCAATGGCATTTCAGGCAGCAATCTATGCACACCTGGAGACTGGAGAAAGAAGGATGTTTTCAAGGACCTCAAGATTTCTCTGGGCCAGGTACAATAGCCTATGCCTGTAATCCCAGCTACTCAGGAAGCTGAGGCGGAAGGATCGCCTGAGCCTAGGAGTAGTGTAGCCGCGATTGCGCTACTGCACTCCAGCCTGGTTGACAGAGTGAGACCTTGTCTCAATAAATAAATTAATTAATTAATTAATTAATTCCTGTGGAATTTAGAAGGGGGTGGTGGTGGGCTGTGAGATACAAAACCAGAGAGGTTGACAGGAGCCCTGATCAAGTCCCAACTCCTTTGATCTTGCAGAGCAAAGGCAGCCTTTGGAGGCATTAAAAGGGGACTACTGTGGCAATAGTCTGGAAAATGGATTGGAAGGGAAATAGATAGAAGAGGTTACAGTTACCCAAATAAGAGATAATGGTGACTAGTGGGGATGGAGAGATGTTGGAGAAGATATAGTTGTTGGATATTAGAAGAGAGGCAGAGTTTGAGGCTGATACTTAGGGGCCTCTCATTTTTGTCTCCCCCACAAGTCGGTCTTATTCACCTTAGCAGCCACAGCAATTAGAAAAATTCCTGGTACCTACAGCGTGCTTGACAAATATTTCCTAAATTCCGTTTCTTCAGAATGACTGCATTTTAAAAATTAAAATGCAAGATAATGTAACTAGACACAATTTGAAAATGAGATCGTCCTGGGAAAACCCGGGTGGCTGTGGTAGCTGTACTTAGGGAGAAATTTCCAGGAGAGATGCAGGTCTGCTATTCTCCTGGCCCTCTTGCTTGGTACTGCAATGAAAATTGCATTTAATCATCCTCCATTTTTCTCAGAGAGTAAGAAAATCCACTTGATTGGTGCGAATAGCTGTAAATTAGCATAAAAAATCTTCTAAAGTAATTCTAAGGAATCTTATCTTTTGCCTGAGATTCTGCCAGCAGAGACCTAGGTGGGTTTCATGGGTCCTTGTCATTATTGTGAGTGAAGCTTTTACAGTGGATTAAGACATGGATTAGAGGGGGTCAGTGCAGTCTAGTGGAATGAATGTCAGCCAGGGATAACTGGTTTCAGAACCCAGATCAACCACTTACTCTGAAATTGAATAGGTTATTTAGGCTTTTTCGGTCTAATCTATTCTGCAGAGACAATGATCCCTACCTTGTACCCGGGTAAGACTTCCTACGCTTATTATGGACCTCAGGCACGCATAGGGTCCTTTCTCCAGCAGTAGACATTTGCAAGGTCAGCTGTACATTTATCTTCAGTGTAGCTTGAGAAGATTTAGTGCCCTCCTTGTGGAGCCATTAATTCTTCAAGTAGGGTTCAGCCAGAAGGACCCACTCCTGAACACAGAGCACTTAAAAGGCCAGAGCTGAGGGTGAGAGCCAGTTCCTCCTTTTTTTTTTGAGATGGAGTCTCACTTTGTTGCGCAGGCTGGAGTGCAGTGGCACGATCTCAGCTCACTGCAAACTCTGCCTCACTGCAAACTCTGCCTCCCAAGTTCAAACAATTCTCCTGCCTCAGCCTCCCAAGTAGCTGGGACTACAGGCACGCACCACCAAGCCCGCCTAATTTTTGTATATCTAGTAGAGATGGGGTTTCACCATGTTGGCCAAGCTGGTCTCAAACTCCTGACCTCAAGTGATCTGCCCTCCTCGGCCTTGCCAGAGAGCCAGTTTCTGATCTAGAAAATGTTTCACTGTGGCTGGGTCCATGGGGAAGTTGCTATTGTTTCCTGATAATAACACAGGCAACTAGCCAGGTGTGGTGGCTCATGTCTGTAATCTCAGCATTCTGGGAGGCCGAGGTGGGTGGATCACCTGAGGCTGGGAGTTCGAGACTAGCCTGACCAACATGGAGAAACTCCATCTCTACTAAAAATACAAAATTAGCTGGGCAAGGTGGTGCATGCCTGTAATCCCAGCTACTCAGGAGGCTGAGGCAGGAGAATTGCTTGAACCTGGGAGGCGGAGTTTGTAGTGAGCCAAGATTGTGCCATTGCACTCCAGCCTGGGCATGAGACTTCGTCTCAAAATAATAATAATAATAATAATAATAATAATAACACGGGTAACCATGAATATAGCACTTCTTATGTGCCAGGTGTTGTTCTAAGCACCTCGTGTATATTTTATTCTAGAGAAGCAGACTTCTGGTAGGCTGCCCTAACTCCCACCCTGGCAGGGAGTGGTGAGTCCCTAGAGAGGGCCAATCCACCTTGAGCTCACCACATATTCTCATATCCATTCTTGTTCATGGTCTCCAACACAGTGATCCTTGGGAAAACTGAGGAAGCTCAACAACAATTTGCAAAATGGAGGCAAGAATAATGGCTGTTTCCTCTGCATAGAAGCAGAGCAGCATGGCTTGGAATTAAGCACATCTGGTTGGAACTCAGAGAGTCACATCCTGAATGGGAAAGTTACTGGCTTCTCTCCACACCCAAGACTTCCTGGTAAAGTGAGATCATCGTATTTGACTTCCAAGGTCTAAGTCAGAGGACAGCTGCTAGCCCCACAGAGGACAGCTGCTGGCACAGCGTTTGGTGTATAATAGGCACCTCAACAGACATTGTTCCCCTCCCCAGTGAATTGCCCTGCTTTCTGTCCTCTCTCCTTGCATCTGCCTCCTTAATGTTTTCACCCTTTAAGACCTAGCTGAAGTTTAAGAACTTTCCAGGTCCCCTCTGCCATGTTTTCACTCTTCAAGACCTAGCTGAAGTTTAAGAACTTTCCAGGCCCCCTCCACCACTTCCCACTGGAACATCATCCCCTGCCCTGGCATGGATGTGGATGGCACTCAACACTTCCTGTGTTCTTTGCTAAACCGTCAAGGCCTTGAAGGCTGGGACACCATCTTTTAATGGCTCAACAAATATCTGGAACATCAAAGGTGAGCACAGATGTGAAAATTACCTGCTTTGTAATTTGGAATATTATGTTTTAAAAAAAAGGTTTTAAAAAAATATTTTGTTTTTAATTCTTGGGGAGTAGTACTGTTTCTAAAAGAGAAATTTTGTTGTTTTTGTAATTTTTAAATTTTGATGTAACTTCAAACACAGAAAAGTTACTGTAGTACAAGCAGTTCCTATAAGTAAGCCTTTTACCAAGATTCACCAGTTGTCTACATTTTACCCCATTCATTTTGTCATCCTCTCTCTGAACATGTTTATACAGATGCATCTTTTTCTGAACTGTTTGTAACTGGGAGAAATGGTGCTCCTTTACCCCTAAACATTCAGTGTGTATTTCCTGATAAAGGTGCTCTCTTACTATTTTTTTTTTTTGAGATGGAGTCTTGCTGTTGTCACCTGAGCTGGAGTGTAATGGTGCGATCTCGGCTCACTGCAACCTCCGCCTTCCAGGTTCCAGCAATTCTCCCACCTCAGCCCCTCAGCCTCCCGAGTAGCTGAGATTACAGGTACCCTCCACCACGCCCAGCTAAATTTTGTATTTTTAGTAGAGACAGGGTTTCACCATGTTGGCCAGGCTGGTCTCCAACTCCTGACTTCAGACGATCCATCTGCCTCAGCCTCCCAAAGTGCTGAGATTACAGGCATGAGCCACCGCACCTGGCCGTTTGTTTTTTTTAAGAAGGTAGAAGAATCAAGGCTGAGGTTCCCAGATTTCCCCGTGAAAGCTTCAGCAAAGGCCCCAGGTGCATGGGTGACGCAATATCTGAAAAGATGGAGCCGAGGGTGGGTACAGAGAAGGTTGTGCCTCAGGAGCCCAAAAAGAAGGGCAGGGTGCAAAAAGGCAGCACACCTGAAGCTCCTTGTGGGGAATGTGAAAAAACACTGTCCCGAGCACCTTGGCAGGAGCTGCCCAGCAAGATGTCTGCAGGCTCCTGATCCCCATGGACCAGTCCAGCTCCAGAAGGATGTTTCCAGCTAACAGGGCTGAGATCCCAAAGGGCTTGGAAAGAAAGTGTTTCTTTCCAGAAACCAAGTCAACCAAAGACATGGCCTCTGGCCTCCGGAGGTGTCAGAGGTCAGCTTGTGGTCCCTGAGAAAAGATAATCACATCAATTGGTCCTTCTGCCCAACAAATAAGAAACATATAAGGCCTTTGGCCTCCTAGGAAAGTACTTGACAGTGCACATTATGAAAGAGTGAAATAGGATCTGCAAGAACTCTCAAAACACTGAATGGATAAACAAATGTGGTATATACACACAATTGAATAGTATTCACTAAAAGGAAGGAAAATTTAAAAGAAAGGAAATTCTGATGCATGCTACAACATGGATGAAACTTGATAACATGATGCTAAGTGAAATAAGCCCAATGCAAAAGGAGAAATACAGTATGATACCACTTATATGGGGTACCTAGAGCAGTCAAATTCATGGAAACAGCAAGTAGAATGGTGACTGCCAGGGGCTTGAGGAAGGAGAGAATGCAGAGTTAGTGTTTAATGGGTACAGAGTTTCCGTTTTGCAAGACAAAAAGAGTTCTGGTGAGGGGTGATGGTGATGGTTGCACAACAGTGTGAATGTACTTGCTGCCACTGAATTGTACACTTCAAAATGGTTAAGATGGTAAATTTTGGCTTGTGCCTGTAATCCCAGCACTTTGAGAGGCTGAGGCAGGCAGATCACGAGGTCAGGAGATCGAGACCATCCTGGCTAACATGCTGAAACCCCGTCTCTACTATAAATACAAAAAATTAGCCAGACGTGGTGGCACATGCCTGTAGTCCCAGCTACTCGGGAGGCTGAGGCAGGAGAATCCCTTGAACCCAGGAGGTGGAGGTTGCAGTGAGCCGAGATCGTGCCACTGCACTCCAGCCTGGGTGACAGAGAGAGACTCTGTCTCAAAATAATAATAATAATAATAATAATAATAATAATAATAATAATATTTTTAAAAAAAGAAATCTTATCAATACTAAAATTCTATAATTCTATTTTTTTTCTTTTTTGAGACAGAGTCTTGCTCTGCCACCCAGGCTGGAGTGCAGTGGCACAATCTCAGCTCACTGCAAAGTCCGCCTCCCAGGTTCAAGCAATTCTTCTGCCTCAGGCCCTCTGAGTAGCTGGGACTACAGGTACCCTCCACCACACCTGACTAATTTTTGTATTTTTAGTAGAGATGGGTTTTCACCATATTGCCCAGGCTGGTCTTGAACTCCTGACCTCAGGTGATCCACCTGCCTCAGCCCCCCAAAGTGCTGGGATTACAGGCATGAGCCAGCACGCCTGGCCTATAATTCTATTTTTAAAAAGCAGAAGATATCAGAAATGGGGATCCCCCAGTCCTGACTCAACCCCTTCAACTCTCAAGTAAGGAAACTGAAGCTGGGATTCTTCTGTGGCTTGCAGCTGAATCCTGACTGGAATTGGACCTAGAACCCTGGGAGAATGCTGGGAGAACAGAGGACATGGTGTTTGCCAGGGCCTCCAAGGACACAGTCATAGAGAGGGGGCTGTGAAGATGGCAACACAGCAGCAGTAAAAGTTAACTTCCAAAGAAGACAGGAAAATCTTTTTACTGCAGAGGTGACATTTGAGCTGGTAACAAAACAACCATAGGTGTTTGCCAGGTGGAGAAAATGTAAGCTAAAAAGGTAAAAATCTAGGGATCAGTACATATGACCACAGATCAGTACATGTAACACAGAGGGGTGTTTCTCAACCACAAAAGATGATATTGAGGAGAGAGGCCATTTCTCTTACTGTCTCCTGTCTCCAAAGAAAAGGAGGAAACTGAAAAATAACAGACTGATTGGGCGCCACTGGCCAGGCCTGTAAGTTAAAGATTAACCCCCATCCTAATCGCTTGTGCTATCTGTAGACCACAGACAATGGTACAGAGAAAAGCTTGCCTTGCTTACCCTCACCTAGTCAGGTATCCCACGCTTGCTCAATCTATCACAATCCTGTCACATGGAGCCCTTAGAGTTGTAAGCCCTTAAAAGGGCCAGGAACTCTTCTTCAGGGAGCTTGGTTCTTGAGACGTAAGTCTGCCGATGCTCCCGGCCAAATAAAGCCACTTCCTTCTTTTTTTTTTTTTTTTTTTTTTTTTGAGATGGAGTCTTGCTCTGTTGCCCAGGCTGGAGTGCAGTGGCACGATCTCGGCCCACTGCAAGCTCCGCCTCCTGGGTTCACACCATTCTCCTGCCTCAGCCTCCCGAGTAGCACGACTACAGGCGTCCGCCACCACACCCAGCTAATTTTTTGTTTTTTAGTAGAGAGGGGGTTTCACCGTGTTAGCCAGGATGGTCTCCATCTGCTGATCTCGTGATCCACCCGCCTTGGCCTCCCAAAGTGCTGGGATTACAGGCGTGAGCCACTGCACCTGGCCCACTTCCTTCTTTAACCCAGTGTCTGAGGGGTTTTGTCCACGGCTTGTCCTTCTACATTTCTTGGTTCCCTGACAGGGAAGCGAGGTGGTTGAAGGTTGGCCAAGGCAGCCCCTAGGCAGCTTAGGCCTGCCCTGTGGAGCATCCCCATGGGGGGAATCCAGCCAGCTTGAGCGAAGCAGATCCTGAGAGCGCTCCTGGGTAGACACTTGCCCCAGTGGAACGCCTAGTCAGAGCGGTGCCTGGCAGGCCCCCGTGGAGGATCAATGCAGTGGCTGAACACCAGGAAGGAATTGGCACTTGGAGTCTGGACATCTGGAATACGGTAGGACCGGTCTTGGGAACTTGCCCACTCCATTTCAGTGGAAGCGTGGCCTGCCTTTATTGGCACTTTGGTTTTGCTTTTGATTTTGACTTGGTTTGATTGCTTGATGAATGAGCATGCCTTTATCGGCACTTTGGTTTTGGTATTGATTCTGATTTGGTGTGAATTGCTTGACAAGTGAGTTACCTTTTACTCTTTGCCCTTTTTCTTTCCCTTCTTGTGGCAAGAGTGTTGTTTTGTCTCGGAGAGGAAAATGGGTAAAATACAGAGTAAGCCCACCCCGTTAGGGACTATGTTAAAAAATTTTTTCCAAAAAGGTTTTAATGGAGATGATGGGGTTACTGTGACCCCAGGAAAACTTAGGACCTTGTGTGAGATAGATTGGCCAGCATTAGAAGTGGGTTGGCCATCAGAAGGAAGCCTAGATAGGTCCCTTGTTTCAAAGGTATGGCACAAGGTAGCTGGTAAGCCAGGATACCCAGACCAGTTTCCGTACATAGACCCTTGGTTACAGCTGGTTTTAAACCCCCCACAGTGGTTAAGAGGACAGGCGGCAGTTGTACTAGTGGCAAAGGGGGGGGGGAGAATTTATGTAAAAAGAATGTTATATGGTAAATTCTTGTCCTGAAATAAATTAACTTGTTGTTTAAAGAAAGGGATGTTTGCAATAAGTCAGAAAGTTGAGGCATGTCGAAGAATTGTCTGTGAAAGTTGTGAAAGAAAAAAAATGTGCTATAAAAAGGAATTTATGCAAGAAATGCTGTATAATTTCAAAGTAATTAGGCCTCCTGAATGTAAAACTATTGAAGAAACAGTTTATATGCAAGGTGTATAAGGAAAGTAAAATATACTTTTAATAAAAGGATTATAAGGAGGCATAAGAATGTGGATTTTTACCTACATTAAAAGTTTAAAAAATTTTTGTTTTGAAGGTTTAAGCAAGTTTTGAAACGTTAATTGTAAAGGAAATTCTGTGTGTAAACATATTGGCTAAAGTTAAAGGGGTATCATCCAGTTTTTCTGTGACTGGACATTAAAATAAAAACACAATGGGTTTTTCTTGAAGCATTAACCTGCTCTTTAACAAAAATTATAAAAGGTTAAAAAGAGTCTATAAAAATCTTACCTTATGGTCAGACATTAAAAATTGAATAAATATATCTACAAAGTTTTATTGAAATTAATACTAATATAAAGGTGAAATTTAGCTTATCTGGTATAAAAATCATACAGGAAGCATTGTCAAATAAAAAATGGTGTTTGGCTTTCTTTGGTCTAAAAACTAATAAAAATAGGTGCTAAAGGAAATTTCTCAGTAAGAAGGCACCAAGGACTATAAAGTCCACTGCTGATGTCCCCACATTTACAACAAAAGGTCAATTTCTTCGAAATTATATACTTGGTTTATCTTCCACTTTACTTTCCTTCAAAACTAAAAGTCTTCTAGCACACGTACCACCCCTAGAATTTCCAGTAAACCAGCACCAGCCTGAAGATCACGTTCTCATCAAAGGGTGGAAAGAAGGAAAACTCGAGCCAGCCTGGGAAGGACCCTACCTTGGGCTGCTAACCACTGAGACTGCTGTTCGTACAGCCAAAAATGGATAGACTCATCACAACCAAGTCAAGAAAGTGCCACCCCCTCCAGAGTTGTGGGCCATAGTCCCAAGGGAAAATCCTACCAAACTGAAGCTAAGAGAAATTTAACTCTTTCATCTATTCTATTACTTCTGTCCTTGCTCTATTGCTGACCATCTAGTTATTAACAAAACCAAATCAATTTCGCCTCAAACTATTACATTTAATGCTTGCCTTGTTATACCCTGTGGGGACTTGCCAAGTCAAAGACAGCTCTCTACTTCAGAAAAGTAACTCTGCCCCTCCTGACTCTCCTCAGACTGGGCATTAGTAAATTGGGACCATTTAATCTGGGGAGATTTCGATAAAGACCCCAGAGTCAACCAGGAGTCTTGTCCCCTGATGTAGAGTTTTTATGCCATAGTTGGTCCAACATTCTGTGGGCCACTAAAGAGCAAGGATGGACTGCCCCAACCGGTTTTTGTAATTTCCTAAAACCATACATTCATTTTACTAGAGGATCATAGAAGTTAAAGACAAAACAAACTTTAGCAATTAAGACAGGATAACAAGATGCAAATGCTTGGTTGGAATAGATCAAATATTCCATCCGCATGTTAAACAAAAGCAATTGTTATGCTTGTGCACATGGCAGACCAGAGACCCAGATTGTCCCCTTTCCACTAAAGTGGTCCTCCAGTCGACCAGGCGTGGACTGCATGGTATCTCTTTTCCAGGATTCTACAGCCTGGAGTAATAAGTCGTGCCAAGTTCTCTCTCTGCTATGTCCTGAAGTTCAGCACCCTGTGGGTCAGCCCCTGAGGGCCACCCAGCTTCTGTCTCCCAACACTAAGTTCACTTCATGTCTCTCATGACAGGGAGGAAACTTAGCATTCATTGGAGAGCTGAAGGGATGCAGTGAGCTTAAGAATTTTCAAAAGCTTATCAGTCAGTCAGCCCTTGTTAGTCCCCAGGCGGATATGTGGTGGTATCGTGGTGGACCTTTACTGGACACTCTGCCGAGTAACTGGAGTGGCACTTGTGCTTTAGTCCAACTGGCTATCCCTTTCACCCTGGCATTTCATCAAACAGAGGGAGGACAAATAAGACATCGTAGAGCGAGAGAAGCCCCTTATAGGTCTTTTGACTCTCACATCTATTTAGATGCAATTGGAGTCCCATGGGGAATATCAGATCAGTTTAAAGCCTGAAATCAAATAGTTGCAGGATTTGAGTCAATATTTTGGTGGGTGACAGTTAATAAAAATGTAGATTGGATAAACTACATCTATTACAACCAACAGCTACGAACTTTTCATGAGTTAAAAAAAAAAAAAAAACATGTCAGCTCCAGCCCTGGGGCTACCTGACCTGACAAAACCTTTTACGCTATATGTGTCAGAGAGAGAAAAAATAGCAGTTGGAGTTTTGACCCAGACTGTGGGGCCCTGGCTGAGGCCAGTGGCCTACCTCTCTAAACAACTAGATGGGATTTCTAAGGGTTGGCCCCCATGTTTGAGGGCCTTAGCAGCAACAGCCCTGCTAGCACAAGAAGCAGATAAGCTAACTCTTGGGCAAAACCTAAACATAAAGGCCCCCCATGCTGTGGTACCACTAATGAACGTCTAAGGACATCATTGGCTAACAAATGCTAGACTAACTAGGTACCAAAGCTTGCTCTGTGAGAATCTCCGCATAACCATTGAAGTTTGCAACACCCCAAACCCCATCACTTTGCTCCTGGTATCAGAGAGCCCAGTTGAACATAACTGTGTAGAGGTGTTGGACTCAGTTTATTCTAGCAGGCCCGACCTCCGAGACCATCTTTGGACATCAGTAGACTGGGAGCTGTACGTGGATGGGAGCAGCTTCATCAACCCACAAGGAGAGAGGTGTACGGGATATGCGGTGGTAATCCTGGATGCTGTCATTGAAGCCAAATCGTTGCCCCAGGGCACTTCAGCCCAGAAGGCCGAACTCATTGCTTTAATTTGGGCCTTAGAGCTGAGTGAAGGTAAGACTGTAAACATTTACACTGACTCTCGGTATGCCTTCTTAACCCTCTAAGTACATGGTGCATTATTCAAGGAAAAAGGCCTGTTGAACTCTGGGGGAAAAGACATAAAGTATCAACAAGAGATCCTGCAATTATTAGAGGCAGTGTGGAAGCCCCAAAAGGTGGCAGTCATGCACTGCAGAGGACACCAGCGAGCTTCCACCTCGATTGCCTTAGGGAACTACAGAGGAGACTTAGAAGCTCGAAAAGCAATATCCACCCCCTGCCGGGCATCAGTCACAGCCCCCCTGCTCCCTCAAGCACCTGACCTTGTACCTACTTATTCTTTTTTTTTTTTTTTTTTGAGACAGAGTCTCGCTCTGTCGCCCAGGCTGGAGTGCAGTGGCATGATCTCAACTCACTGCAAGTTCCGCCTCCTGGGTTCACGCCATTCTACTGCCTCAGCCTCCCAAGTAGGTGGGACTACAGGTGCCTGCCACCACACCTGGCTAATTTTTTGTATTTTTAGTAGAGACGGGGTGTCACTGGATGGTCTCGATCTCCTGCCCTTGTGATCCGCCTGCCTCGGCCTCCCAAAGTGCTGGGATTACAGGTGTGAGCCACCGCACCTGGCTGTACCTACTTATTCTAAAGAAGAGAAGGACTTTCTCCAGACAGAAGGAGGGCAGGTGATAGAAGAGGGCTGGATCCGGTTATCAGACGGAAGAATAGCCATGCCACTGCTGCTAGGAGCCGCAGTTGTACTGGCTGTGCATGAGACCACCCACCTAGGCCAAGAGTCACTTGAAAATTTGTTAGGCCAGTACTTCTATGTCTCACATCTGTCAGCCCTTGCCAAAACGGTGGCGTAGCAGTGTGTCACCTGCTGACAGTACAATGCTAGGCAAGGTCCAACCGTCCTGTCTGGCATACAAGCTTATGGAGAAGCCCCCTTTGAAGATCTCCAAATAGACTTCACCAAGATGCCCAAATGTGGCAGTAACAAGTATTTGCTAGTTCCAGTGTGTACATACTCTGGGTGGGTGGAGGCCTATCCAACACGAACCAAGAAAGCTCGTGTGCTTCTCCGAGATCTCATCGCTAGGTTTGGACTGCCCTTATGGATCGGCTCAGAAAATGGGCCGGCGTTTGTGGCTGACTTGGTACAGAAGACAGCAAAGGTGATGAGTGTGGATCAAAGACTGGAATGTAGCCCCCTTGCAGCCACGGTGGAAAGGACCCCAGACCGTCATCTTGACCACTCCCACAGCTGTGAAGGTAGAGGGAATCCCAGCCTGGGTCCACCACAGCTGTGTAAAACCTGCAGCACCGGAGACCTGGTAGGTGAGACCAAGCCTAGACAACCCCTGCAAAGTGACTCTGAAGAAGTCGACAAGCCCTGCTCCAGTCACACCCGGAAGCCGACTGGTCCACTCACAGCCGAAGCATGAGGAAACTCACCGCAGGACTCATTTTCCTTAAATTTTGGACTTGTACAGTAAGGACTTCAACTGACCTTCCTCAGACTGAGGACTGTTCCCAGTGTATACATTAAGTCACTTAAGTAGGACAAAAGGTTGCTGCAGTCCTATTATTTTATAGTTATTATGAGTGTACTGGGACTCTAAAAGGAACTTGTTTGTATAATGCTACTCTACACAAGGTATGTAGCCCAGTAAGTGACCAGCCTGATATGTCCTATAACCCATCTGAGCCCCCTATGACTACCGTTTTTGAAATAAGATTGAGGACTGGCAGCTGGGAAAAAGCTGATATGAACAAAATAATAACTAGAACAGAAGAGAAAGGAGTCCCCAAACAAATTATCTTAAAATTTGACCCTGTGTGGCAATCAACAGTGACTTGTGTGGAAATAGAATAAGATGTGGCTCTCTAGATTGGGAAAGGGGCTATATAGCAGAAAATAAGTATGTTTGTCATGAATTGGGACTGAATGTAGTGATGAATGTAGTTACTGATCCTGTGTCATTTAGGCCACCTGGAAAAAAAGATGAGAAGGGAAGGACCCTGTCTGCCTTCAAAAAGGAAGGAGTAACCCTTCCTGCAGTAGTGGTCACTGTAACCCATTAGAATTGCTAATTACCAATCCCCTTGATCCCTGTTGGAAAACAGGAGAGTATGTAACTCTAGGAATTGATGGAAGTGGACTGCATTCCCGAGTAAATATTTCAGTCCAAGGGGAGGTCCACAGGCGCTCTCCCAAACCAGTGTTTCAGACCTTTTATGATGAGCTGAATCTGCCAGCACCCGAGCTTCCAAAAAAGACGAAGAACTTGTTTCTCCTGTTGGCAGAAAATATATCTCATTCCCTCAATGTTACTTCCCTTTATGTATGTGGGGGGACCACTGTAGGATACGGATGGCCTTGGGAAGCCTGAGAGTTGGTGCCTCCTGATCCAGTTCCTGACACAATTCCAGTCCAGAAGGCCCAAACTAGCAACTTCTGGGCCTTAAAAACTTCCATTATTGTACAATATTGCATAGCTAGAGGAGGAAAAAACTTCACTGTCCCTGTAGGAAAGCTCAGTTGCCTAGGACAAAAGCTGTATGACAGCACAGCAAAGACAATCACCTGGTGGGGCTTAAACCCATACTGAAAAGAACCCATTCAGTAAGTTTCCTAAGTTGCAAACTTTTTAGGCCCATTCAGAATTTCATCGGGAGTGGATGGCTCCCACTGGACTGTATTGGATATGTGGGCACAGAGCCTACCCTGTCCATTGGTCAGGTAGTTGTGTCATTGGTACCATTAAGCCATCCTTTTTCCTGTTACCTGGAAAGACAGGTGAGCTTCTAGGTTTCCCTTCCTATACCTCCCGAGAAAAAAGAAGCATAGCCATAGGTAATTGGAAAGATGATGAGTGTCCCCCTGAAAGAATCATACAGTACTATGGGCCTGCCACACGGGCACAAGACAGCTCGTGGGGATACCGAACCCCCAACTACATGCTTAACTGGATCATATGGTTACAGGCTATTTTAGAAATAATCACTAACGAAACTGGCAGAGCTTTGACTATTTTAGCCCGGCAGGAAACCCAAACGAGAAATGCGATCTATCAGAATAGATTAGCCTTAGACTATTTGCTGGCAGCTGAGGGAGAAGTCTGTGGAAAATTCAACTTGACCAATTGCTGTCTGCAAATAGACGATTAAGGACAAGTAGTCGAAAATATAGTTAGAGACATAGCAAAGCGGGCACATGTGCCCATGCAGGTTTGGCATGGGTTTGATCCTGGATCCCTATTTGGAAAGTGGTTTCCAGCTCTAGGAGGATTTAAAACTCTTACAATAGGTATAGTAGTAGTGTTAGGAACCTGCCTAGTGCTCCCTTGTTTGCCACCCATAGTTCCCCAACTACTAAGAAGTTTTGTTGCCACCTTGGTTCATCAGACAACTTCAGCACAAATGTATTACATGAATCACTATTGATCTGTCTCGCAGGAAGACCTGGATAGTGAGGATGAGAGTGAGAACTCCCACTAGTGAGTGAGGTTCTCAAAGGGGGGAATGAGGAGAGAGGCCATTTCTCTTACTGCCTCCTGTCTCCAAAGAAAAGGAGGAAGTAAAAACTGAAAAATAACAGACTGATTGGTGCCACTAGCCAGGCCTGTAGGTTAAAGATTAACCCCCATCCTAATCGCTTGTGCTATCTATAGATCACAGACAATGGAATAGAGAAATACTTGCCTTGCTTACCCCAACTTAGTCACATACCCCATGCTTGCTCAGTCTATCACGACACTGTCACGTTGACCCCTTAGAATTATGAGCCCTTAAAAGGGCCAGGAACTCTTTCTTCAGGGAGCTCAGTTCTTGAGACACAAGTCTGCCAACACTCCCGGCCAAATAAAGCCACTTCCTTCTTTAACCGCATGTATGAGGGGTTTTGTCCACGGCTCTTACTGCTCCCATATGATGTTAATATGTACTGGTTAAGATTTATGCAAAATGCGCTAATAACAGGGGAAGCTGGCTGTGGATCTGGGAACTCTGTACTATCTTTATAACTTTTCTATAACTCTAAAATTTACAAAAAAAAATTTATGGGTATTTATTTTTAGAAATAAAGTAAAATAAAATATGTATTTTAAAAAGTAAATAAATTCATAAATAAGTAAATTTTAAAAACAAAGCTTTCAGTAAAATGATACTACTCTTACTGGATCAGAGAGTGCTGTTCCCCTGGAGTCTATGGCACAGCACAGGATGGCCTCTCTGTGTGTTCACTGACCCTGTGCTCACCCAGACTGGGGGTATTTGAAACTAACAGTTCCCTCAGTTTCACCAGAAATCCTCCATGGCTTGGGCCATTGGCAGCAGAACCTGAGCCTGGTCCTCCAAATTCTCACTCATAACGTTGACTTAAATGACATTCACCACCAGTGCCTTACTCCCTACCCCAAGACTCTAGCCTCAGGTGTCTTTTTTTGTTCGTTTGTTTTTGTCTTTAGAGACAGGGTCTTGCTGTGTTGCCCAGGCTAGATTCTAACTCCTGGGCTCAAGTGATCCTGCCACCTCAGCCTCCTGGGTAGCTAGGATTATAGGAGCAGGGCACTGAGCCCAGTTTATGGTGCAAATCCTATAGATCCATCAAACTTCAGTCTTGAACTGAGAGGCTCAGGGGACTAGGTTGGAAGGAAGGCTTTTCACAGTATGCCCTTTTGTACCTTTTGAATGTTGGACCATGTCAATGTGTCAATGTACTATCTACTAAAATAAGACAAAAAACACAAAAACAGGGGTGGGCACGGTGGCTCATGCCTGTAATCCCAGCCCCTAGGGAGGCCGAGGGGGTGGATCATGAGGTCAGGAGTTTAAGACCAGCCTCGCCAAGATGGTGAAACCCCGTCTCTATTAAAAATACAAAAATTAGCCGGGTGTGGTGGCAGGAGCCTGTAATCCCAGCTACTCAGGAGGCTGAGACAGAGAATTGCTGGAACCTGGGAGGTGGAAGTTGCAGTGAGCCGAGATAGTGCCACTGCACTCCCAGCCTGGTGACAGAATGAGACTCAGTCTCAAACAAACAAACAAACAAACAAAAAAACCCCCCACACACACCCCCAGTCCCCTTTTCTCTGTGAATCCTTCTGACTACTCCAGGGAAGAACGAAGCCTTCTTGCCTCTGGCCTCGTGTTTACTACATTTGGCATTCAGAGTTCCTGCCAGTCAGTGCTGCTGATCACCTTTCCCTGTGTAAATGTCTGGCTCCCTTCCCAGGCTAGAAGTCCCTTAAAGAAGGCTGGGCATGGTGGCTCTCGCCTGTAATCCCAGCACTTTGGGAGGGAGGCCTAGGCGGGCAGATCACCTGAGGTCAGGAGTTCAAGAACAGCCTGGCCAACGAACATGGTGAAGCCCCATCGCTACTAAAAATACAAAAATTAGCCAGGTGTGGTGGAGAGTGCCTGTAGCCTCAGCTACTTGCAGGGGCTGAGGCAGGAGACTCCTTGAACCTAGGAGGTGGAGATTGCAGCGAGCTGAGATCACACCACCGCACTCCAACCTAGGTGACAGAGCAAGACTCCATCCCCACCCCCCCCCCAAAAAAGAGAAATTATACAAATAGTAAGGGTGTGAAAGGTGTTTAACCTCTTTAGTTAACAAGGAAATGCACATTGAAACTACCATGAGATACCACACCCATCTACCAGCATGGCTATATTTAGAAAGACTGACAATGTCAAGTGTTGGCAAAAAAATGTGGACCAATGACAACTTTCACACACTGCTCATGGGAGTGGAAACTGGTGCAGACTCCTTAGAAAACTGGAAATATTTACTAAACTGAACATACACATAGCTGATGATCAAGCACTTCCACTGCTGGGTATTCACCCAACAGAACTGCACATTTATGTGCATCCAGAGACATACACAAGAATATACAGGCATTCTTCATGAATAATACCAAACCAGAAACACCTTCAATGTCCAGAATCATAGACTAGATAAATTATGGTATATTGTACAAATGACTAACAGCTACATAGGATATGGTTACTCTCACAAACTATGTTAAACAAAAGGAGCAGGATACAAAATAATTCATACCGTAAATTTCTGTTTATATAAGCTTCAAAGGCAAGCAAAACTAATATATGGTGTTAGAAGTCAGGTGTTGAGGGGGGAGTCTGGGGTGCTGGTGACATACTACTAATAGTTCTCCTGGGTGGAAGGTTACACAGGTGAGTTAACTGAAACTTCATTGACATCTACACTTCTCATTTGTGTACTTGAACCCGGGAGGCGGATGTCATTTAAGAAATTTAAGGCGGATGTTAAATGTCATTTAAGAAATTTATTAGAGGCGGGGAGCAGTGGCTCACGCCTGTAATCCCAGCACTTTCGGAGGCCGAGGCGGGCGGATCATGAGGTCAGGAGATCGAGACCATCCTGGCTAACATGGTCAAACCCCGTCTCTACTAAAAATACAAAAAAATTAGCCAGGCATGCTGGCAGGCGCCTGTAGTCCCAGCTACTCGGGGGGCTGAGGCAACAGAATGGCGTGAACCCAGGAGGCGGAGCTTGCAGTGAGCCGAGATCGCATCACTGCATTCCAGCCTGGGCGACAGTGTGAGACCCCGTCTCAAAAAAAAAAAAAAAATTTATTAGAAATACATACTTAAAAATCAATGAGGAGACCCTATTTAATAATCCAGTGGCTGCCAAAATTATGCACAGTGGTTTCCTGAATCTTCTTTTAATTTATTTTTATACATATTTTTTGAGATGGAGTCTCGCTCTGTCGCCCAGGCTGGAGTGCAGTGGCGCCATCTCGGCTCACTGCAAGCTCCGCCTCCCAGGTTCAAGCAATTCTCTGCCTGAGGCTCCTGAGTAACTGGGATTACAGGCACCCGCCGCCACGCCGGGCTAATCTTTGTGTTTTTAGTAGAGACAGGGTTTCACCATTCTGGCCAGGCTGCTCTTGAACTCCTGACCTCATGATCCACCCGCCTTGGCCTCCCAAAGTGCTGGGATTGCAGGCATGAGTCACCGCGCCCGGCCAGTCTTTTCTTATTGTGAAAATGTCAAATGTAAACAAGAGGACAGCAGAATATTAGAGTAGCTTTCCTTTTTTTTTTTTTCCTTTTAGAGAAGGTCTTGCTTTGTCATCCAGGCTGGAGTGCAGTGACGCCATCTCAGCTCACTGCAACCTTCACCTCCTGCGTTCAAGAGATTCTCATGCTTCAGCCTCCCAAGTAGCTGGGATTATGGGCATGCACCACCATGTCCAGCTAAATGTTTGTATGTTTTAGTAGAGACGGGTTTTGCTGTATTGGCCAGGCTGGTCTTTACTGTCCTCAAGTGATCCGCCCGCTTCGGCCTCCCAAAGTGCTGGGATTACAGGTGCGAGCCACTGTGCCTGGCCTAGAGTAACTTTCCTTTGATGAAATCTGCTATCATTTGTTTCTACAAATCATTCTTCTAAAATACTGTATTCCTTATGAAAATAATATAATCATACAAACAAAATTTCGGAAACTAGAAACAAACAAAACCCCTAACCTCTCCCATCCATTTAAACATAATTGCTTTATAATTTTGATACATTTCCTTCTAATCTTTCTTCCTCCACATTAATGTATTTTAAAGTAAAATACATTATTTTTGTCATTCAGAGTTTTAGTCACTTTCTCTATAATTTGAAAATAGTTTATTATTTACCCAGCATTTATGGTCATCTCTAAAATACTTAGCACTGTGAATATATGTCAGATAAAAATACAAAGTAAATTTCACTTAGCTGTTCAAAAAATAGCATAATAATATAGATTAAATTCCAAGCACCTTGAAGCAGTTTACACTCTTGATAGTCTTATTTACATAAAGGGGACACTTTTATTTTCTCTGCTCTTTAGGTAAGAAAAACATGGCACATGGTTGATAATGAGACTACACCCAGAATGCAAGTTTTCCTATCCAACTTTTGCATTACAGCGGGCCTGGTACCAAAATATCAAATATGCAACTTAAAGTACTCTAACTCATTTAGCTAAGAAATCCTTTCCATTCCCTGCTGTCCAAATTCATCAATGCCTGGTTACTCAGATAATATGAATACACTAGAGTCTGGCTAAAATCTTATTTTTAGGTTCATGCTTGAAAACACCTTATAGATGTGATTATTTTTTCCCTATCTATCTTTCTCTATTATAAAGGTAATAAATCTTAATGAACATATCTTGTTAGACTGGGTTGGATTCCCCCAGAAGCAATCCTGTGGGCAATAATTTTCATGCAATATTTTATTTGGGAAGTGATCTTGGGAACCTCTGTTGGGAATAGGAAAGCGAGACGGGGAAGGGAAGTTAAGCCAACAGAGGGTGTGCAATAGGGCAAGGTTCTGTTGTGGGTGTCGAGGCTGGATCCTGCTGAAGAACTTGGGGAGACAGTGGAGAACTCACTTCACATTGTCCCAACTACAGAGGAAAGAAGCTGGGGTCGTTATCCTTCAACGCCCATCTGACAGTTGACTGAGGACTATTTCTGGAGGTGTAACTCCCCAGCACTTCTGGCCTATCTTTAGCTGGAGAAGAGCCAAAAGAAAGGTACTATTGATACATTTATCTTGGGAAATTCTCAGTCATTATTGCTTCAAATATTTCTTCTGTTCCTTTCTTCTTTTTCTGGTATTCCCATTATGTGTATTTATACCTTGTGTAATTGTCCCTAAGTTCTTGGATATTCTGTTATTCTTTTCAGTCTCTTTTTCTTTTTTTTTTTTTTGAGACAAGGTCTGGCTCCATTACCCAGGCTGGAGTGCAGTGGAGTGCAATGGTGCGATCTCAGCTCACTGCAACCTCTGCCTCCCAAGCTCAAGCCATCCTTCCATCTCACCCTCCCAAGTAGCTGAGACTATAGGCGTGCACCACCATGCCTGGCTAATTTTTGTTTGTTTGTTTTTGTAAAGACGGGGTATTGCCATATTGCCCAGGCTGGTCTCGACCTCCCAAAGTTGTGGGATCAGAGGCATGAGCCACTGCCCGGCCCAGTCTTTTTTCTCCACATTTCAGTTTTGGGGGTTTCTATTGACATATCTTCAAGCTCACTGATTTTTTTCCTCAGCTGTATCCAGTGTATAATAAGCCCATTAAAGACATTCTTCATTTTTGTTACAATGTTTTTTATTTCTAGCATTTTTTTATTCATTCTTGGAATGTCCATCTCTCTGCTTACATTACCCATCTGTTTTTGCATGTTGCCTACCTTTTTCATTAGCACCCTTAGCATATTAGTCATAGTTGTTAAATTCCTGGTCTGATCATTCCAGCATCCCTGCCATATCTGAGTCTGGTTCAGATGCCTGAGTTGTAGGAAAGGGGAAGCATTCTAAAGTCCTACGAGTAGGTCTCAGTCTTTTTTTTTTTTTTTGAGACGGTGTGAAATTTCACTCTTGTTGCCTAGGCTGGAGTGCAATGGTGCGATCTCGGCTCATGGCAACCTCTGCCTCCTGGGTTCAAGCAATTCTTCTGCCTCAGCCTCCCAAGTAGCTGGGATGACAGGCATGCACCACCACGCCCGGCTAATTTTGTATTTTTAGTAGAGATGGGCTTTCTCCATGTTGGTCAGGCTGGTCTTGAACTCCTGACCTCAGGTGATCCGCTTGCCTCAGCCTCCCAAAGTGCTGGGATTACAGGCATGAGCCACCATGCCCCGCAGGTCTCAGTCTTTCAGTGAGCCTGTGCCCTTGAGCTGTGATCTTCATACGTGCCTCTCAGTCTCCACTACCCCCTTTAGATGAGACAAGAAGGCTAGAAGAGGTCAGAGTTGGATATTTTCCTTTCCCCAGCCCAGTTAGGCTGTGGTAAAACCTGTCAGTTAGGCTATGATGAAATAGTTTCCCTTGAGGGCTGCTCTTGTTAGGAAGAACAGAATGCTCTAGGTGTATTTCTAAATGGCTACTTTCCCCCTTTCCCCTGACAGAAGCATGAGAGGATTTTTGTCGTATTTTCACTGTGAGAACGGGGTAGAGGTAAAACTCACAAAAGTGTGGGTGCTCCATTGAGACTGGGCTCCTTCAGAGTTTTAAACTCACAAACAACTTGTCCATGCTGAGCCTCTAGCAATCCTGCAATTACAGTTGAGGTTCTCCTATCCCAGGCTGCAGAGGTTTCTGCTCCGGTAAATTCTGATTCTTGGCCGGGCGTGGTGGCTCAGGCCTGTAATCTCAGCACTTTGAGAGGCCAAGGCAGGTGGATCACCTGAGGTCAGGAGTTCTAAACCAGCCTGACCAACATGGTGAAACCCTGTCTCTATTAAAAATACAAAAATTAGCCGGGCGTGGTGGCACATGCCTGTAATCCCAGCTACTAGGGAGGCTGAGGCAGGAAAATCACTTGAACCCGGGAGGTGGAGGTTGTAGTGAGCCGAGATCACACCATTGCACTCCAGCCTGGGCAACAAGAGCAAAACTCCACCTCAAAAAAAAAAAAAAAAATTCTGATTCTCTGACTGGGCGTGGTGGCTCATGTCTGTAATACTAGCACTTTGGGAGGCTGAGGCAGGCAGATCACCTGAGGTCAGGAGTTTGAGACCAGCCTGGCCAACATGGTGAAACCTCATCTCTACTTAAAATACAAAAATTAGCCAGGTGTGGTGGCAGTTCACCTGTACTTGGGAGGTTGAGGCAGGAGAATCGCTTGAACCTGGGAGGCGGAGGCTGCAGTGAGCTGAGATTGAGTCACTGCACTCCAGACTGGGTGACACAGCAAGACTCCATCACACACACATGCACACATACACACACACACACACACACCCCTCTGTTTCTCTGTATTTTCCAGTCTGCCCCTCCAGTGTTGGGGGCAGTGGTTTGCCCTGTGACCTCAGTTCTCTGATGGGTCTAAGAAGAGTTATTAATTTTCAGTTTGTTCAGCTTTTTTCTTGTATGAATGGGACAGATGACTTCTAAGATACATGCCAGACTGAAAAACAAAAGTCTTTATACATTATTACTAACTATAGTCCACATTTCAGGGCCAGGTGCAGTGGTTCATGCCTGTAATCCCAGCACTTTGGGAGACCAAGGTGGGTGGATTGCTCGAGCTCAGAAGTTTCAAGACAAGCCTGGGCAACATAGCAAAACCCCGTATCTACAAAAAATACAAAAATTTGTCAGGCACGGTGGCACATGCCTGTAGTCCCAGCTACTTGGGAGGCTGAGGTAGGAGGATCACCTGAGCCTGAGGAGGTCAAACTGTAGTGAGCCGTGATCGTGCCACTGCACTCCAGCCTGGGCAACAGAGTGAGACCCTGTCTCAATAAATAAATAAATAAATAAATAAATAAATCCCACACCTTATTCAAAAGTCCAGCCTGGGCAACAGAGTGAGACCCTGTCTCAATAAATAAGTAAATAAATAAATAAAGCCCACACCATATTCAAAAGTCCTTAGTTTTTACCTAACGTCCTTCTTTTTTGTCTCAAGATCCCATCCAGGACACCATATGACATTTATCCAACACATCTACTTGGGTTCCTCTTGGCTGCAACAGTTCCTTGGACTTTCCTTATTTTTGATGACCTTGACAGTTTTGAGGGGTACCGATAAGGTATTCTGTGGAATGTCCCCCAATTGGAATTTGTCTCATGAGAAAATTATGATTAGACTGGGTGATGGGTTTTTTAGAACCATAGAAGTCAAGTACCATTCACATAACATCATATCAAGGGTACATACTTTCAATATGAATGATCACTGCTGATGTTAACCTCAGTTGCCTGGCTCGGACAGTCTGTAAAATTACTCTTTCCTCAGTCCCTTTACAAATTGTATTTTTTGGAAGAAAGTCACTATGCTCAGCCCACACTTAAGGACAGGGGAGTTATACTCCATCTCCTTGAAGGCAGAGTATCTACATACATTATTTAGAATTCTGCATAGGAGCTTTGTCTTTCCTCATTCATTCATTTGTTTATATCACTATGAACTCATGGATATCTATTTTATACTTTGAATTACAATCCAATACCACTTCATCTATTTTTTTCTTTTTTGAGACAGAGTTTCACTCTCTATCACCCAGGCTGGGGTGCAGTGGTGGGATCATAGCTCACTGTAGCTTCAACTTCCCAGGCTCAAGTGATCCTCCTGCCTCAGCCTCCCAAGTAGCTGGGACCACAGACATGGGCCACCATGCCTGGCCAATTTTTAAATTAATTTTAATTTTAATTTATTATTATTTTTCTTATCTCCTAGAGCCTTCAGATGAGATAACTTTTAATTTTTTTAAGAGATGGGTTCTCCCTATGTTGCCCAGGCTGGTCTTGAACTCCTGGGCTAAAGAGATTCTCCCTCCTTAGCCTCCCAAAATGCTAGGATTATAGGTGTGAGCCACTGTGCCTGGCCACGTCATCTATTTTTATTGCCCCACATTGTTCCAGCTTTGGCCACTGGGAGGTCTTTGAGTTGGCTCCCATGTCCCTTTGTAATAACCACATCGGGTGTGTGTGTGGGGGGGTGTGTGTGTGTGTGTGTGTGTGTGTGTGTGTGTGTTCTTCCTGAGTACTTCCTTCTTTCTGGCACTGTAAGACATTGCAAGCTCAGGATACAAAACTGCAGCTAGATAAGAGAATTAAGTTCTAGTGCACTTAGAATGCCCTACAGTTAATACTGTAGGATGACTACAGTTAACAGTAATATACAGTTTCGATATACATATTGAGTACAATACAGTTAACAATAATATATAGTTTCAAATAGCTAGAAGGAGAATATTGAAGGTTCCTAACACAAAGAAATGATAAATGTTTGAGATGATGGATATGCTAATTACCCAGATCTCATCATTATACATTATATGTTGAAACATCATCGTGTACCCCATAAAATATGTACAATTATTATGTAAACTAAAAACTACAATTTAAAAAGGCGCATCCAGGGCAGGCGTAGTGGCTCATGCCTGTAATCCCAGCACTTTGGGAGGCCAAGGCGGGCAGATAACCTGAGGTCAGGAGTTCGAGACCAGCCTGGCCAACATGGAGAAACCCCATCTCTACTAAAAATACACAAATTAGCCAGGTGTTGTGGTGCATGCCTGTAGTCCTAGCTACTCCGGAGGCTGAGGCAGAAGAATCACTTGAACCTGGGAGGTGGAGGATGCAGTGAGCCGAGATCACACCACTGCACTCCAGCCTGGGTAACAGAGTGAGACTCTGTCTCAAAAAAATAAAAATAAAGTGGCTATAAACAATCACATGTAGGTTTCTGAGAGGACTTAAATGTTAAAATTAGTTTGGTAAATACCTAGCAGTGCGTTTGCTGGATCATATGTTAAGACTAAGTTTAGATTTGTAAGAAACTGCCAGTTTTCTAAAGTGGCTGTACCATTTTACATTCGCATCAGTAATGAATAAGAGCTCCTGTTGCTTGTTGTCCTTACCAGCAATTAGTATTGTTAGTTTTTTGGATTTTAATCATTCTTTTTTTTTTTTTTTTTGAGACGGAGTCTCGCTCTGTCTCCCAGGCTGAAGTGCAGTGGCAGGATCTCAGCTCTCTGCAACCTCCAACTCCTGGGTTCAAGCAATTCTCCTGCCTCAGCCTCCTGAGTAGCTGGGACTACAGGCACATGCCACCACGCCTGGCTAATTTTTGTATTTGTAGTAGAGATGGGGTTTCACCATGTTGGCCAGGCTGGTCTGGATCTCCCGACCTCGTGATCCACCCACCTCAGCCTCCCAAAGTGCTGGGATTATAGGCATGAGCCATCGTGCCCGGCTGGATTTTAGTCATTCTAATAGGTATGTAGTGGTATCCCACTGTGGTTTAAATTTGCAATTCTCTGATGACAAATAATGAGCATCTTTTCATATGCTACCCTCATTTTAAAATTAGTCAAATATAATCGCTGTTAGAGAAAATAGGATAATGTACTGTGGCATTTATAACATATGTAGAAAAGAACCTATGACAAAAATAGCAGAAGGGACAGGTTGGCAGAAATTGATTTATATTACAGTTAAGTTCTTATATTAAATGTGAAGTGATATCAAATAAAAGGAGATTGTGATAAAAGTGTACATTTGTAAAATCTAGAGCAACCACTAAAAAAATAAATAAATAAATACACAAAGAGGTTTAGCTAATAAGCCAATAGTAGAGATAACGAGGAATTGTAAAAGAAAAATAAACCCTCAGTCCCAAAGAAAACAAGCAAATGGAGAAAAGGAACAAGAAACACATGGAACAAAAAGAAAACAACTTGTAAGATGATAAATTTAGGCTGGGCACAGTGGCTCACGCCTGTAATCTCAGCACTGGGAGGCCAAGGCAGGCGGATCACCTGAGGTCAGGAGTTCGAGACCAGTCTGGCCAACATGGCGAAACCCTATCTCTACTAAAAATACAAAAAATTAGGCTTGGCGTGGTGGCTCACGCCTATAATCCCAGCACTTGGGAGGCTAAGATGGGTGGATCACCTGAGGTCAGGAGTTTGAGACCAGACTGACCAACATGGTGAAACACCGCCTCTACTAAAAATACAAAAATTAGCAGGGCATGGTAGTGCGTGCCTGTAATCCTAACTAATTGGGAGGCTGAGGCAGGAGAAGCGCTTGAATCCGGGAGCTGGAGGTTGCAGTGAGTCGAGATTGCGCCATTGCACTGCAGCCTGGCCAACAAGAGCAAAACTCTGTCTCAAAAAAAGAAAAGATGATAAATTTAAAGCCAACCATATCAATCATCAGTTAAATGGAAACAGTGTACATATCCCAATTAAAAGGTAGAGATGGAATGGACATGGTGGCTCAAACCTGTAATCCCAGTACTCTGGGAGGCTGAGGCGGGGCAGGAGGATTGTTTGAGATCAGCCTGGGCAACATGAGAAGACCCTGTATCTTAAAAAAAAAAAAAAAAAAAAAAGGAAAGAAAGAAAGGAGGGGAGGGGAAGGTAGGAGGGAGGGAGGGAAGGAGGGAGGGAGGAAGGAAGGAAGGAAGAAAGAGAAAAATTAGCTGGCATGTGCTTGTAGTCCCAGCTACTCAGGAGTCTGAGGTGGGAGGAGGATTGCTTGAAGCCAAGAGTTCAAGGCTGCAGTGAACTGAGATTGCACCACTGCACTCCAGCCTGGGTAGAGTGAGACCTTGTCTCTCAAAAAATACTAAACAACCAATAAAGTAATTATCCCTCCTAAAATAACACAGGAAAGTAAAAAGAAAGAAAAAAAGAAGAAAATCCAAAATAATTCAAAAATTACACTAAAAAAATTCCATGACTTTCCACAGTAGTATGCAGACACTTAAGTGGGCAATACACATTTTTTAACACAACAGGAATAATGAGCTTAAGTGTATCTCAAGTTAGTATTATAACAAAGAGAAAAAGATTATTTCAAGTGTCTTTAGACCACAGTTTTTTCTTTTTTGTTTTTTTTCTTGACACAGGGTCTTGCTCTGTTACCCAGGCTGGAGTGTAGTGGTACGATTACGGCTCACTGCAGCCCCAAACTCCTGAGCTCAAGCAATCCTCCTGACTCAGCCTCCTGAGTAGTTGTGACTACAGGTGCATCCCGCCATGCCTGGATACTTAAAAAAATTTTTTTGTTGTTGGCTAGGCGCTGTAGCTCATACCTGTAATCCCAGCACTTTGGGAGGCTGAGACAGGTGGATCACTTGAGGTCAGGCGTTCGAGATCAGCCTGGCCAACATGGTGGAACCCTGTCTCTGCTAAAAGAACAAAAATTAGCCAAGCATGTAGTCTCAACTACTCAGGAGGTTAAGGCATGAGAATCGCTTGAGCCCAGGAGGTGGAGGTTGCAGTGATCCGAGATTGCACAACTACACTCCAGCCTGGGCGACAGAGCAAGACTGTCTCAAAAAAACAAAACAAACATTTTTTTTTTTTTTGTAGAGACAGTCTCCCTATGTTGCCCAGGCTTGTCTCAAACTCATAGGCTCAAGCTCTTGCCTCAGCCTCCCAAAGCACTGGGATTACAGGCGTTAGCCACCATGCCCTGCCAAGACCATAGTATTTTGACTATATATCCTTAGTGGAAAATTTTTTAAAGCACACAAAGATGCAAAGAAATCTCACAATTTCCTCAATAGTCTTGCTGCAAATAGTAATATTGATATTATTACTTTGAAGCTATTTTACATACATTATAAAGCAAATAGGTAATTGTCTTAATGTTATTAGAACTAATATTTTCAGTGTAAGAGAAAAGTGATATAGGTAAAAAATCAGTAAGGTTAATTAAACAATTGGATGGTTAAATTTGAATCAGAAATATCGATATAAACTATTTTCGTTGTTTTCAAAAATACTTATTTCATAGCACTGTCCATTGAAATGACAACCCAGTAGTCATGATCTCTCCCAGTGTCTAAATTGCAGTCTATAAATATTCCTCACTAACTGGAACCTGGGCTTTTTATAGGAATGCTGATTGTTAGTATGTGGCCAGAATGAGCCTGAGACATCTTATTTTTGCCTGGGATATCATCATGTTACAGAAAGCAAGTAAGCAATAAGACACACAAACCATCATGAATACATAAAAAACAAAAGCAAAGACAAAACCCCCAAAAAACGCTGACCTATACACTTCGAAATTGTTAACATGGTACATTTATGTCATGCGTATGTTATGAGCTGAATTGCGTCCCACTTCCTGCCAATTTGAATCCTGACACCCTAACCCTGAGTACCTCGGAATGTGACTATTTGGAGACAGGGCCTTTAAAGAGGTAATTAAGTAAAAATGGAGTTAGTGAGAACCCTAATTCAGTATGACTGGCATCCTTATAAGAAGAGGAAATTAGGCCAGGTGCGGTGGCTCATGCTTGTAATCCCAGCACTTTGGGAGGCCAAAGTGGGCGGATCACAAGGTCAAGTTCGAGACCAGCCTGACCAACATGGTGAAACCCTGTCTCTACTAAAAATACAAAAATTAGCCAGGTCTGGTGGCACGCACCTGTAATCCCAGCTACTTGGGAGGCTGAGGCAGGAGAATCGCTTGAACCCAGGAGGCGGAGGTTGCAGTGAGCTGAGATCATGCCACTGCACTTCAGCCTGGGCGACAGAGCAAGACTCCATCTCAAAACAAACAAACAAACAAAAACTGGGACACAAAGGGAGAGAGAGGGAGAGGGAAGGAGATACCAGACATGCATGTGCACAGTTAGAAGGTTGTGTCTGCAAGCCAAGGAGAGGGGCCTTAGGAGAAACCAACCCTGTTGACACCTGATGTCAGACTTCCAGCCTCCTGAACTGTGAGAGAATACATTTCTGTTGTGTAAGCCACCCAGTTTGTGGGATTTTAAGGCAGCCCTAGAAAACTAATACAATATATTTTACCATAATTAGAAAAACCAACCAACCAACCAACCAACCAGCAAGAAAACCGTAAGTTGACACTTAACAGAACAGAAAGCTCAAAACAAGCAAACAAAAGTATGCGTTAGCCACCTGAATGTCTGTGGTCTGCTGTTGAAGTTTCCAGAAAGCATGAGCCATGTCAACTGGTGTCAACATATCTGAGTGGGTCCTAGTTTCAGCTGGGTCCTCAACGCTGGCGGTCAGCTCCCTCGCCTGCCCTTGTTTGGCACCTTCTCCCTCCACAAGGCCTGTTCCACACCTTCGCCATTGCTGCCCGCTCCCTGTTGACTGGCGGTGGGGGGCCCTTCCAGCAGATGACTTTGTTTCTTGCCTCATAGAAAAGCAGGGACCAACCAGCCTGACATCTCTCTCCCTCCCAGGGCCCCTGCAAACACTCAAGTCCACACCCTCTCCTGTCCTTCCTTCTTCCCCTCCAGTCTCTCAAACGTGGAGGTGCCCCACATCCTTTCAGTCCCCCGCCATTTTTGTGCTTTCTCACCTTAGAACGCTTCCTCCATCAATTTCTTCCCCTTGTTTTTTGTTTTCTAACCCCCTGCATTCATAATTCTTTTTTTAAAAAACAAAACAAAACAAAAAACATCACTTCAACCTCTTTTTCTACTGATTCCTTTCCAGAAGCCTCTAACTAGGTTCAATCTCCCTCATGCCCAATACATACATGCTGCCTTGATCCCAAGCTTTCGCTAGCTATCACAACCTCTCCATCACTCCCTTTCCATCCACCATTCTTAAAGGACACTACTCTAGTTACCAATACATTCCCACTTTCCCTTCATCCTGCTGCCTCTTGAATTCTGGCTTTTGCTCGCACCACTCCACAGTAACTATTCCGACAAAGCTGTTTCAAACTTCCCATCGGATTGCTTGCCCTCCTCCGTTGCTTATGGGCCTCTTCTCTTTTATGTATGTACAACTGGCATCTCAGACTCTGTATATCCCAAGCCAAACACATCATTATTTTTCTCAAGTGCACTTCCCTTCCTGAGTTCTTTGTTTTTGTTAATGGAGCTACTGTCACTCAGCTCCATACTTCAGTATCGTATTTGGGCTTTGGGGTTATTTATTTATTTATGTCTTATTTATTTTTTTTTTTCGAGATGGAGTCTGGCTCTATCACCCAGGATGGAGTGCAATGGCGTGATCTCAGCTCATTGCCACCTCCAACTCCAACCTCCACCTCCCGGGTTCAAGCAATTCTCCCGCCTCAGCCTCCTGGTAGCTGGGATTACAGGCATGCAGCACCACGGCCAGCTAATTTCGTGTTTTTAGTACAGACGGGGTTTCACCATCTGGGCCAGGCTGGTCTCGAACTCCTGACCTCAGATGATCCACCCTCCTTGACCTCCCAATGTGCTGGGATTACATATTTATTTATTTATTATTTTATTTATTTATTTATTTATTTTTATTGTTTGTTTGAGACGGAGTCTCGCTCTGTCGTCCAGGCTGGAGCGCAGTGGAGTGATCTTGGCTCACTGCAAGCTCTGCCTCCTGGGTTCACGCCATTCTCCTGCCTCAGCCTCCCCAGTAGCTGGGAGGCGCCCGCCACCACACCCGGCTAATTTTTTTCTATTTTTCGTAGGACGGGGTTTCACCATGTTAGCCAGGATGGTCTCGATCTCCTGACCTTGTGAACCGCCCGCCTCGGCCTCCCAAAGTGCTGGGATCACAGGCGTAAGCCACCGTGCCTGGCCTATTTATTTATTCTTGAGATGAAGTCTCGCCCTTGTCACCCAGGCTGGAGTGCAATGGCGTGATCTCAGTTCACTGCAACCTCTGCCTCCCAGGTTCAGGCGATTCTCCTGCCTCAACCTCCTGAGGAGCTGGGATTACAGACGCCTGCCACCAGACCTGGCTGATTTTTGTATTTTTAGTAGAGACGGGGTTTCACCATGTTGGCCATGCTGGTCTCGAACTCCTGACCTCAGATGATCCGCCTGCCTCAGCCTCCCAAAGTGCTGGGATTACAGGCATGAGCCCCCGCGCCCGGCTCATATTTATTTATTTTTAAAAGCAATTTAAACTAATTTTCTTCATTAGCTAAGTCATCCAAAAGGTTCAAGATTTAAAATATTCAAATTATAAACACTAAAAAGACTCTCTTTCACTACTGACCCCCAGCCACCCCACTTCTCTTAAACAGGCCACTTAATGTCATCAATTTTGTACGTATTTCTCTAGGGATATATAAACATATGTAAGCAAAGATGTTTGTTTACATATTTCCTTTTTATGGCCAGGTGCAGTGGCTCATGCCTTTATGGCACTTTGGGAAGCCAAGTTGGGCAGATCTCTTGAGCCCAAGAGTTTAAGACTAACATGGACAACACAGTGAAACACCGTCTCTACTAAAAAAATACAAAAAAAAAAAAGGGGGCCAGGCACGGTGGCTTGTGCCTGTAACCCCAGCACTTTGGGGGGGCTGAGGCGGGTGGATCACCTGAGGTCAGGAGTTCAAGATCAGTCTGGCCAACATGGCGAAACCCCATCTCTACTATAAATACAGAAAGTAGCTGGATGTGGTGGCAGGTGCCTGTAGTCCCAGTTACTTGGGAGGCTGAGGTAGGAGAATCACTTGAACCTGGGAGGCGGAGGTTGCAGTGAGCCGAGATCACACCATTGCACTCCAGCCCTGGGTGACAGAGCGAGACACCATCTCAAGAAAAAAAAAAAATTATCTGGGTGTAGTGGCGCACACCTGTAATCCTAGCTAGTCCAGAGGCTGAGGTGGAAGAATCACCTGAGCCTGGGGAGGTTGAGACTGTGGTGAGCCATGATGGTGCCACTGCACTCCAGCCTGGGCGACTGAGTGAGTCTCTGTCTCAAAAAACAAAACAAAACATATTTCCCTTTTACAAATGCAAATAAGGCTACGTGAGCTATGTTCATGCCACTGCACTCCAGCCTGGGCAACACAGTGAGACTCTGTTTAAAAAAATAAATAAATAGTGCTCACTTTGGCAGCACATATAAAATCGCACATCTACAACCATCTGATCTTTGACAAACCAAAACAAGCAATGGGGAACGGATTCCCTGTTTAATAAATGGTGATGGGAGAACTGGCTAGCCATATGCAGAAAACTGAAACTCGATCCTTTCCTTACACCTTTATACAAAAATTAACTCAAGATGGATTAAAGCCTTAAATGTAAAACTCCAAACTACAAAAACCCTAGAAGAAAATCTAGACAATACCATTCAGGACATAGGAATGGGCAAAGATTTTATGATAAAATTGCCAAAAACAATCGCAACAAAAGCAAAATTCAACAAATGGGATCTAATTAAACTAAAGAGCTTATGCATAGCAAAAGAAACTACCATCAGCTGGGCGTGGAAGCTTATGCCTGTAATCCCTGCACTTTGGGAGGCGGAGGTGGGCAGATCTCTTGAGGTCAGGAGTTCAAGATCAGCCTGGCCAACATAGTGAAACCCCATCTCTAGTAAAAATGCAAAAATTAGCTGGGCATGGTGGCATACACCTGTAATCCTAGCTACTTGGGAGGCTGAGGCAGAAGAATCACTTGAACCCAGGAGGCAGAGGTTGTAGTGAGCCAAGATCACACCATTGCACTCCAGCCTTGGCAACAAGTTTTTGAAACTGTCTCAAAAAAAAAAAAAAAAGAGAAATGCAAATCAAAACCACAATGAGATACCATCTTACACCAGTCAGAATGGCGATCATTAAAAAGTCAAGAAATGACAGATGCTGGTGAGATTGCAGAGAAATAGGAATGCTTTTACACTGTTCGTGGGAATGTAAATTAGTTCAACCATTGTGGAAGACAGTGTGGCGATTCCTCAAAGATTTAGAACTGGAAATACCATTTGACCCAGCAATCCCATTACAGGGTGTATACCCAAAGGAATATAAATCACTCTGTTATAAAGACACATGTACGCGTATGTTCATTGCAGCACTATTCACAATAGCAAAGACATGGAATCAACCCAAATGCCCATCAATGATAGACTGAATAAAGAAAATGTGGTACATATACACCATGGAATACTATGCAGCCATAAAAAAACAAGATCATGTCCTTTACAGGGACATAAATGGAGCTGGAAGCCATTATCCTTAGCAAACTAATGCAGGAATAGAAAACCAAACATTACATGTTCTCACTTATAAGTGGGAGCTGAACAATGAGAACACAGGGAGGGGAACAACACTTACCGGGGCCTGTCAGGGGAGGATGGTGGGGGAAGAGCACTAGGGAAAAGAGCTAATGCATGCGGGGCTTAAACCTAGGTGATGGGTTGATAGGTGCAGCAAACCACCATAGCACACGTTTACCTATATAATAAACCTGTACATCCTGCACATGTACCCAGGAACTTAAAAAAAAAGTCAAGTGGTTGAGGATTTTATAATTGATTTTTTAGTCTAAAAAAAAGGAAAAAACAAGAAATAAATAAATACCATTTAAAAAATAAAAAATGCAAGTGATAGCTTGCCATATACACAGTTCTATCCCTTGTTTTTTTCATGTACATATCTTGGATGAGATCTTACTGAATGCTCTCTCATTCTTTGTTATAGCTGCATAGTGTTTAGCAGTGTTTCTGATTTCTCTACTCTTTTGTCTCCAACATCTACTCAATTGCCAAGTTATATTAATGATGTATTATTTTTCCTATGGCATCTCTATTCCCAGTGCCGATTAGTTTAGACTTTCACGCCTAGATTGCCACAATAGCCTCCTGTTTGTCCTCTCCTTAGCCTTTCCTTTATTTCATGCTATTCCGTTAGATTCATCTTAAGTACCGCTCTGATTATGTTATTTCCCAGCTTAGCAATTTTCTCCTCACCTGCAGAATCTGATGCTACGTTCTCTCCATTTTTCTTACTGCCCCCTCCTCCTTCATGCTCTGAACTCTTAAGTCACACCGAAGAGCCTGATGATCCTAGAACAGACCTTGTGAATTTTCACGGGAGCGTTTTCCATATTGTTACTTTACCTTGAGGTAGATGACATTGCCACCAAGTCCAAAACCACCCCATCCTTCAGTTCAGCTCAGACACTAACTTTCCTCTGAAGGCCTACTGATCCCCACAATTAGTCCAGCAAGCTAAAAGTGAGTCTGGCCAGGTGCCTAAGATACATTTAAGGGGTTGCTCATTCTCAGGGTCATGCAAGTGCCAACGCTGCATTCACACACCCTGAGAGTGGGTGGCTTCTTAAATTTTGCCTCCTCAGTGACTTGCTTACCTCTTCCTAGTCCCAGCCTTTCCTTAGCAGTCCTAGGCCTCCTCTAAACTCCCAAAGAGCTTGATTTGCACATCTCTAAGGGTGTTCTCTTCCTAGCCTGCACTGTAGTTATTGAAGTACAGACTTCATTTTCTCCCCACTAAGTTCCTTGAGGGCGGCACCACGCCTGACCCACACTGGATCCCTGGTGCCTCTCCCCGAATCTCACACACAGCCCACGTGTATTTGTTACAGCTCTTTAGGTTAGGACTGTCTGCTCACCTGAAACCATGCTCAAAGGACTTTCGTAAAAAAGACAAAGGCAATCAGGTGCTATTCAGGAACTTAAGAAACCCAAAGGCAGGAATCCTGTGGGTCTTAGGAAGAGAATCAGAAACTAGAGCACTGTGGGGACTCCAGGAACTCCCGCCCCACTCCCGCCCGCTTCCCCTCTATCTGCTTCTCTGTGTGCATCTGCCTTGCTCCTCTCTCACTAATGATGGACTTTCTGTTTCTCACTTCATTTAGTGGAAAATTGCCTCTGTCTACAGCTTCCAAAGTTGGGTAACTTGTAGCTCAAGTACACATACACCAAAGGGCATAGAGAGAAAGAGAGATCTCAACTTTGATTTCAAAGTCTCCGTGAAAGGCTCTAATTGGCCCAGGTTGAGTCAGGAACCTGCTTCTGGACCAACTATCTGTGGCCAGAAGGCACTGCAGGAATATGGCAATCTTGGGGACCTCGGTGGTGTTCATGCATCTTATCTCTATAGCGCCATCATTAGTGTGATCAGCTCCATCATCAGCTCCAGCTTCCAGTTTCTGTGTCTCTTAGCCAAACAAACATTCTAAATTCCCAAGACAGAGAATAAACTTGGCACTGCCTGGGTCAGGTGACCACCCCTGAATCACGCAGCAATGGGGGGTAATGAGAGACAGGGTCTCAAATATAGGCATGACTGGTGGAGGTCATCTCTGTGAATGAGGCAGTTTCTACAGAAGGGGGACTCTGTTGACTAGTGAGTCATACCCAAAGATGAATGCAATGATTGAATGATCTCATTTTAAAAAGAGCAACTGGCCGGGCGCGGTGGCTCACGCCTGTAATCCTAGCACTTTGGGAGGCCGAGACGGGCGGATCACAAGGTCAGGAGATCGAGACCATCTTGGCTAACACGGTGAAACCCCGTTTCTACTAAAATTACAAAAAATTAGCCGGGCGTGTTGGCGGGCGCCTGTAGTCCCAGCTACTTGGGAGGCTGAGGCAGGAGAATGGCGTGAACCCGGGAGGCGGAGCTTGCACTGAGCCAAGATCGCGCCACTGCACTCCAACCTGGGAGACACAGCGAGACTCCGTCTCAAAAAAAAAAAAAAAAAAAAAGAGCAACTGTCCAAAGCTATTAGCTAAGTATTAGACAGTTATTAGAAAACTCAAACTGGAATCAGTCTCTGAGCCTTGATTAAACTTCTGGTGGCTGGGCATGGTGGCTCACACCTGTAATCCTGGCACTTTGGGAGGCTGAGGCAGGTGGATCACCTGAGGTCAGGAGTTTGAGACCAGCCTGGCTAAGATGGTGAAACCCTGTCTCTACTAAAAATACAAAAATTAGCTGAATGTGGTGGCACTCGCCTGTAATTCCAGCTACTTAGGGGGCTGAGGCATGATAATTGCTTGAACCCGGGAGGTGGAGTTTGCTGTAAGCCAAGATTATGCCACTGCACTCCAGCCTGGATGACAGGGCAAGACTCTGTCTCAAAAACCAAAACCTTTCTTCCCAATGTCTCTCAAATCTCTCCCTTCCCTCTATTCCACCAACACCACCATAGTTTGCACTCAGGTCTGATGCTCTGCTGGGCCTTCTTCACTTCCATTCCAGCTGCTGACTGTACCGAGTAATCTGCTCCAAACACGTGGCTTTCCTGTTGTCACCAGTCACTCGATCTGTCTGAAACCAAACACATCCTCTTTCTATTGAAATTCACTTCCCATTAGAAGACCGTCAACGACACTAACATCTCTTCAGCATTTAGTTCTTGAACACCTGGAATTACTTCTGACTTTTGCCCTCCTACTCCTTCACTATCTCATCAGTTATCAAGCAGTGTTGAATTTTTCTTTATCGCCTTTGTTGGCGTTCTTCTTTTCATTTCTTCCAGCCATCTCCAACCTGTTAGGGAGTTTAGGAAATTGTTCAAAGACTGATTAATAAGATGGTATGGAGAGGATATTTGGGTGGGGATGTGGGAATGTCTGAATCCTGTCTTGGCCTGCCATCGCTACTCATCAGGAGTGTGGGGAGTACATGTGCAATGACACACCAGGGAAAGGAGCACTTTATTATTAGCTGGGTATGAACCACAATGCAGAAGTCAGGAAAGATAGGCTGGATTCTGGTCATCTCTGTCTATCCTTCCCACATCAATGCCCAAATTTGAGTCTTGGAACTTTTCTTCCGAGTGGGATAGAGGCACACTAACCAGAAAAAGTAGAGAGAAAGACAAATCCACAGCCTCTTTGCCCCAAGCCCGGGGCCTTGCTAAGACTTTTTCTGTGGGCCATAGCCTTAGGGCCTGGCTACCTTGTGGGAGAGGGAAAGAGAACAAGCTGGCTGGGCTGCCTCTGAGAAAGGCAAGGGCAGCCCTTGTTACCACTCAGAGTATGTTGAAGAACGGGAAAGACGCGGCACTTTTTGTTGAACGTGTTATCTTTTAAGGGCTCCATCCCAAGAAAATGTTATTCCATATTCTCCAATTTTAGTAAGATTTTCTTCCTTTGTGTGTGTTTGGTGGTGGGGAGATGAAATTTCTTCACCATCCTACCTCCACCTTGGGGGAAGGAAGAGGGTGGGGAGGGAGAAGCCTTGAGCGCCCTCTAGAGACCAGAAGCCCAACTCACTCCCTGGTAAATCTACACTCCTATGACCTTAGTGCTTAGCTCAAAATTGTCAACTGTCTATTGCCTACTAAGAACCAATTCCTTGGCAGGCATGGTGGCTCAGGCCTGTAATCCCAGCACTTTGGGAGGCCGAGGTGGGTGGGTCACCTGAGGTCAGGGGTTCGAGACCAGCCTGGGCAACATGGTGAAACCCCGTCTCTACTAAAAATACAAAATTAGCCGGGCCTGGTGGCGCATGCCTGTAGTCCCAGCTATTTGAGAGGCGGAGGCAGGAGAAATCGCTTGAACCCGGGAGGCGGAGGTTGCAGTGAGCCAAGATCGCACCATTGCACTCCAACCTGAGCAACAAGAGCGAAACCTCATTTCAAAAAAAAACCAAAAAAACACAATTTCTAAGGAGGCCATTAGAACCCTCTACAGTCCGGCTCAAGGCACCTTTTTTGGTCATTAGAATGACTTTAGGATAGTAGCAGATAGGGAAAGCACAGAAAAATGAATGCCAAATTTAATCATCCAGTGAACAGACTGGCTGGATCTAATCAAGAGGGGAAGGAACCTGGGTGAGGTTACCAGAATTTCACCTACTTCATAACCAAATCAACAGATCCAACAAGAATTAAATAAGGCATCACGGGAATCTAATCTGTAGGGTAGGGTGTGGGGAGACCCCTGTGGAAACAGCATCTATGTGAAAGGGACTCGATGTGTTCACAGTGGTAGCAGAAGAATCTCTGTGTCTTGACTCTTAGCCAAAAATCTCCAGCCAAAACACAGCCTCCCCTGTTCTCCTGCAAAGGTAAGCCCAGTCCGTTTGGGGCAGTAACCTCAGTTTGCTCGGAATGGTAAATGTCATTTCATCCTAAGAAGGTTCTGCATTAAAGATGAGGATAGTAAAATAAATCAGATCTGCAGTATTCATACTTTTGTGTTAACCTTGGTAATATTTTGTTTAATTTTGTATTTTCAATGTTTGTAAGATTTAGTATTTATCATATTAGAGAATCTGACAAGTTTCACGAAACAAGAGCCTTACTAAGTTTGATGTTCTCTGCCATTTTCTATTTCTTTAATGAAATGTTGGTAATGACCCACTAAGTTACTTATGTGTTTCATCAGTGGGTACTGGCCTGAGACCCTGATAATGGTTAAAAGTACAACTCTGAGGTCAGGCTGATGACTTTCAGATCTAGCTTATTGTCTGGGTTTGGGCAAGTAACCCCTATATGTCCTTGTTTCTTCATCTGTAAAATGGGATAATATTAGTAACTACCCAGGCCGGGCACAGTTGCACACCTGTAATCCCTGCACTTTAGGAGGCTAAGGTAGAACGGCTTGAGCCCAGGAGTTGGAGACCAGCCTGGGCAACAGGCATCTGCCTGTGGTCCCAGCTACTCAGGAGGCTGAGATGGGAGGATTGCTTGAACCCAGGAGGATGAGACTGCAGTGAGCTGTGTTTGTGCCACTGTATTCCAGTCTGGGAGATACAGTGAGACCCTGTCTCAAAAGTTAAAAAAAAGGTAGTACCTACCTTGTGGGCTCTACTTGATAATTAAATGAGAAAGAAGATAATGTGCATAAAGGCTTACACTAGGGCCTGACGCATCATGAGCGCTCAATAAATGTGGCGAGTAAGTACTGGGTGTGATGACAAAGGGTCTAATGCACCCAATCTTGGGAGATGAAAAAATGCTGCCTGGAGGCGATGGTATTAATGTTGGGATCTGAAAGAATAGTAAGAATTATTCAGGTGAGGATTCAAGTAAGTGCATAGATGGTGTAGAGAGAAATGAAGTTATGGGCAAAGGGAAGAGCCCTTGCAACAGTTGTGAGGTGGCACAATTTCCAGGCTTAAATGACCTGAGAGCTTCCCAGTTTTGAGTGTAGCCTGAGAAATATCTGTGGCAGATGAGGTCAGAGATGGCAACAGGGATGAGATCACCAATGGCCCTGTAGCCACCTCAAAGAATTTTAGACTTTAACCTACGTGTTAATCAGATCTTTTTAAGAGTCTTAAACAGGGAAAAAACATGATTTTCTTTCTTGAAAGACCATTCAAGCTGTAGTGGATTTGGAGAGGGCAATTTCGGTGGCAGGGAGACCAAGAGGGGTCTACCGCAGTGTCTCTAGGAGAGATGACAGTAGCCTGAACCAGAGTAAGAACTGACAGGGAACAGTTTTAAAAATCTAATTGGGGCTGGGTGCAGTGGCTCACAGCTGTAATCCCAGCACTTTGGGAGGTTAAGGCAGGCAGATCACTTGAGCCTAGGAGTTCGAGACCAGCCCGGGCCAACAAGATGAAACCTCATCTCTACTAAAAATACAAAAATTAGCTGGGCGTGGTGGTGGGGACCTGTAGTCCCAGCTACTGGGGAGTCTGAGGTGGGAGGATCCTTGAGCCCAGAGAGGTCGAGGCTGCAGTGAACAATGATTGCACCACTGCCCTCCAGCCTAGGTAACAGAGTGAGAATCTGTCTCACAAACAAACACATCTAATTTAACATGGGGACTCCAGAGACAGAGGAAGGAGCAATGGATCATTTCCAGGTTTCTGGCTTGAGCACTTGGGTGGCTGGTGTTGGCACTCTCCTAGAAAACACTGGAGAAAAAGACATTCAATTTTTGGATATGTTGAATTTTGAGGTTAATAGAATCTTGAAAATTAAAGCTTCCTGATTTTGTTAATCCGTTTTCTGACACCCTTTAGCAATTCTTTAATGCAATGCTTTTCACATTATTATGTGCACAAGAATCACCAGGGGTGTGGAGATGGGGATGTGAAAATGCAGGTTCCTAGGCAAACAAGCCAAGATTCTGGATACCAACTGGGTCCCAGGACTCAAAACAATCAGCCTGAGTAATTCTGATGAAGGGAGTCTCCTGACGACACTAAAAAAACAACAAAAACGACCCCTCTGCCGGGCATGGTGGCCTGTAATACCAGCACTTTGGGAGGCTGAGTCGGGAGGATCGCTTGGGCCCAGGAGTTCGAGACCAGCCTAGGCAACATAGGGAGACCACCCACCCCCGTTTCTAAAAGTAAAAAAAGACCCCTCGTGTGTCTCCACCGTTAGGTTGTTTTCCCACTGTCCACCCCTCCCTACTTCTCAGGCACCTGCTTGGGGGCCCCTATTGCTTCGAATAAGCTCCGTGGGAGCCAGGACTTTGTCTTGCTAACAGGTGCATCTTCAGCGCACTCAGAACAATATCTGGCACAGCACGAGACCCCTAGAAATGTTCGCCGAACGATCGAATGGCTGAATACATTCATATGTTGCTTTGTACAAAAACTTTTGCTTTCAAATATCTGGGAAGAGTTAGAGATAGGAAAGCAGAGGTCATTTCAAAGAGAGAGAGAGTGAGGATACCACCGGGAAGGCAGCGCCGAAAAAACCAGAGGGGAACCACTTGCCGATCCCCCAGGCACAGTCTGGAGGTCCCAATTCCCGCGGTAGGGGGGCGAGAGATGCCACTCGTCTGATCAGCAACCATTTTGGGCCCGCTTGCGCCGCTTCTCCGGGGCGTCCGCGTTGTGCTCATCCAGTTGCTTTTGAGGTTCCGGCCCCCTCCAAACCTCTGAAGCGCTCCGTGCACGCGACGCGGCAGCGGGGTAGGCTGGAGCCCTCGCCGCGAGCCCTCTCCGCTAGCCCTCTCCGCTGCCTGCCCGCAGCACAGCCGCGCCGACCTCCTCATCATGGCGGCGGCCGGGCGGGGAAGCCGGGCCGTGCGTCGCGTGCGTGCCCTCTCCCTCCCCTCCCCCTCCTCGGCGGCGGCGGCGGCGGCAGAAGCGGCAGCGCTCGCCATTGCCGCTGGTGGCAGGAGGCTGCGAGGAGCCGGCGCGGTCGCAGTCTCCACGGCGCAGGCCCACGGTAGCGCAGCCGCTCTGAGGTGAGTGCCCTACCGCGCAATCTCCAGCTATTTCAGCCCCGGCGCAGCCGCAACACGCCGCCCGCCCGCCGGCCGGCCGGCCCGCCCCGCAGCCGGCACCCTGCCGCCCCCGGCTCTGGGCCTGGGCCCCCGCCGGATTCGGCCCGCCTCGGGCGGGGGGCCCCGGCCCGGCCCAGCCAAACCGCCACCCCGAGGATGCGCAGGCCGCACTAGGCCCCAGGCGTCCTGGCGGGCTCGGGATGGAGGCGCTGCCCTCCCGAGAGCCCCAGGGTTCCGGCCTCCCCCGCCGCCTGGGGCTCTCGGGGCCGCGGCCTTCTCCCCGCCGTGGAACCCGGGGCCCGGCCTTCCCGCAGCTCGGGAGCGGGAGGCGCGGGAGAGTGCGCCGGGCCCGGGAGCGGGAGGTGGGCGGGCTGCGCGGGACCGGAGCCGCGGCTCACGGCTCGCCCCCTCGGCCCTTCCCGGCTTTCGTACGCGGGCGGGCGGCGCGGTGGGGCCGGGCTGGGGCGCGGGAGCCGCTGTCTCCTGTGGGAGAGGAGGCTGGCTCTTTGGGCGACCTCCGAAGCTTCCCTCCTGCCGGGGTGGCGTGGGCTTGTTACCCAGGTAGACTGGGGGACGCTGGAATATGGCGCGTTGCCCACCTTCTTGCAAGTTAGGAGGTGGCCGGGGCGGCAGTTCGAGGAGGAGGGCGCAAAGTCCTTTTGTACGCAGAAATAAGGAGCGACATTGTGTTTTCTTCCCCAGCTGAGATGTGCCCGCGGAGGGGCCGCGGTTCTTCCTGTGCCTGGGGTGGTGGTCCCCTGGGTGAGGGAGAGGGGGAGTGGCACGCCCCTCCGAAGGAACAGAACCTTTTGCCACTGGAAAGACAGGGGCTCTGAGATGGCCGTGTGCATGGTATTTTCCCATATCCCCAGACCTTTTCGGGTTTGTCATTGAATGTTGTGCACTCCATCGTGCAATGATGTCTGCTGCCTCTCTTACCTGTTGTGTCGTGGCTGCTGGTCCCAAAGTTTCTGCAGTGTATTTGGCTGTGCCCACCAGAACTTGAAGTTGTTTAAAAATCTTAATACTTGGGGGGCTTCCAGTGATATCTGCTCCAACCAGTTGGAGGAGCTGTTGCCTGCTCTCCATTCTTCTTAAGCATTAGATTAGAATATATTAATTGCTTATTTTAGAGCTGGTGTCAATCGTGCTGATTTCTTTATGTGGTCAGAGCAAAATTCACATTTTTTTAAGTGTTCAGAGACTGCGTATTGAGAGACGTATAAGGAGAAAGGTAGTGTGAGTGAGCCTGTCAGCTTGGGCAGTGTTGGGCAGAGCTTTTGTCCCGGGACATCATCTGTGCTCACAGTGATCCTTTTTCCCATTCCATCTCAGCCTAGCCTTTTAAAAAATTATTTTTCCTTTGGGCTTGACCAGTAAGTAATTGGGAAAGGGGGGTGCTGGAGTCTTGGAGATGCTGTTTGTGTGTGTGTGTGTGTTTGATTCATTAGTATCCCGACTCCCTAAAATTGTATTTGACAGTTCTTGACAGGTTACCCCGTAAGACAGTGAAAATATGACTAGTTCTCTCCGTGCATCTGAGTGTAATTTCCTTATTTTATGAGTCCGAAAGCAGACATAATTATCACATGCAATGTAGAATATTTACTCTTAAGTTGGATCCTAAATTGTGGGCAGAATTTTTTTGTGTCAAGGGGCTTTTTTTTTCTTTTGATAGGACTTAGTGGCTTTCAACAGGGCCCATGACCCAAAAAAACAATAATCAGATTAAGAAAACTCTTTACGGCCGGGTGCGGTGGCTCACACCTGTAATCCCAGCACTTTGGGAGGCCGAGGCTGGGTGGATCACCTGAGGTCAGGAGTTCGAGACCAGCCTGGCCAACATGGTGAAAGCCCATCTCTGTTAAAAATACAAAAATTAGCTGGGCGTGGTGGCAGGCGCCAGTAATCCCAGCTGCTGGGAGGGGCGGGGGCGGGGGCTGCCGAGGCAAGAGAGGCAAGAGAATCGCTTGAACCTGGGAGGCAGAAGTTGCAGTGAGCCGAGATCATATCGCGCCATTGCACTCCAGCCCGGGGGACAAGAGCGAGACTTCATCTAAAAAAACAAAAACAAAAACTCTACTTAATCTTTTGGCCCATCCTTATTTGAAGTCCTTTAATTTCCTCACACAGCCTCAAACTCGACATATAGGAGGGAAAATGACTTTTTGCTTAGTAGTCAGTGGTCATAGTCTCCTGTGACAAAGAAAAGTTCTTATCCCCAAGTCGGCAATTTTTGTGGAAATAGTTCTCTTTTTCTTTTTCTTTTCTTAGACGGAGTCTCATGTCACCCAGGCTGGAGTGCAGTGGTGCGATCTCGGCTCACTGCAACATCTGCCTCCTGGGTTCAAGCGATTCTTCGGCCTCAGCCTCCCGAGTAGTTGGGATTACAGGCGTGGGCCACCATGCCCGGCTAATTTTTGTATTTTTAGTAGAGACGGGGTTTTGCCGTGTTGGCCAGGCTGGTCTCGAACTTCTGACCTAAGGTGATCTGCTGGGCTTGGCCTCCGAAAGTGCTGGGATTACAGGCATGAGCCAATGCGCCTGGCCCAATAATTTTCTTATAAAAATATGTATTTGTGTGTATGTGTGTGTGTGTGTACATACATATATATAATTTTTTTTTTTAAGTTAGAGATGGGGATCTTGCTATGTTGCCTAAGCTGGCCTTGAACTCCTGGGCTCAAGGAATGCACCCACCTCAGCCTCCCCAGTAGCTGAGACTATAGGCAAGTGCCACCATGCTGGCAGTGGCTTCATAACATGTTTCAAGGAAATTTAGCTCCTGTGTTAAGAGAAGGAGCTATAGAAGTAGAAGATAATGAGGGCCCTTGTCCAGATATAGAAGGTTTAAAGGAGAAAGGATTTCAGGTTTCCTTCTGAATTCCTGTGTATGCCATTAGGACCCCAAATTGTAGGTTTTTTGTTTTATTAAACGATAATTATGCACTTGTCTAATTTTGTTAGGGAACCGAAGGCCAACTTCCCATGATTTAAATACCTGAATTTGCATTGCCTGCACACTGTAGGTTCAACCAAATCTCTGGGTTGTCTTTAGAAGCATTTTATGTGAAATAATCACGAATGAGTGACTTGTTTTAAGGGAAATTTAAGCTCCTGTGGTCTGGAATTAAATTTTTATGCCTTTTCTTGTATGGAATAAGGCATTCAGTAAAGTTGAGGAATAATAACGATGAACAGTAATTACTGAAATTAAAATTTTTCCCTGAGTATTTGAAAAGGCATGCTGATTTTTTGGTTTCTGGAGGGACTATGAACTGTCACTCTTTAGAAACAGTCTACAGTCCTACCTCAACAGGAAGTTAATGTATACATTCAGCTTCTGTCAGATGTCTTTAGACGAGCCTGTTGCTTCATGCTGAAGCAGGCTTATTCATTCACACAGTGCCACTGTGAAAAATTGAAGGGTGAGGGGAAACTCCCTGGGCTGTTGAATTTCACAAATGTCTACTTTAACCTCAAGAGTTTAGATGCGCCCTTTCTGGGCCAGTAATCATCTAGGAAATGGGATATCTGAATTTAGATGTTTGTGTGTGACTATGTGTGATGCTTATTAATATCTATATATAGAGTATTTGGAAAATCAATCTTAAAATGCAAATCTTTGATTTTGTAAAAAACATTTCAGGAAATGTTCTATACTAAAATACGTTTTCTTTATGTTCTTTCATGTTTTTCTTGATAGCTAAAGCTAGTGTTTTCAGCCTGAGCTTACCCAAATATAATTTTCCATGAATGCTTAGTAAAAAGCAATGAAAAAGGAACCCACTTGTTATTTTAGAAACATTTTATTTAGACCAAGTCCAATGTTTTTTGAGTCTCAAGATACATGTTAATTTTTGTGCCTTGTGTATCATATTTCCTTCCTTATTAACTAGAGGGTGGATTACCCACTTGGGTTTTCAGTTAGTACTTTTATCCATCAGTTTTCTACTAAGGTAAACAGACTGGAAGATAAATAGTAAAAGGAGGTGAAACAAATCAATTTCAGGTGTTTCCAGGAGATTAAAACCATATTGAGCTATTGGAAACTTAATCCTCGAGCAACAACAATGCTTTGTTTGAAGTTATTTTAGTGCATTATGGACAAAACTTGGGAAAGGAATTTTTGACTGCTCAAGAAAAATAAGTGGATTGCTTATACCTTAGAATATATATATATACACACACACATATATGTATTTTTTATTTTTTCAAAAGTGCACTTCAGAATTGGGCTAATGTATTTTCAGCCCAACTTAATGCAGTGTAGTTAGCAAAACATCCAAAAGGCTTCATCATGTTGTGGTCTTTAGGCCTAAAATGTTTTAAAATGTGAACATTTATGTGATACCAAGTAAACTTTCTATGACCCAAAGAAGGGCTAGAAATAAAACTTTACAGAGATGTTCTAGTATATTAGAAAACAATGGCTGGTTATGGTGGTTCATGCCTATAATCCCAGCACTTTGGGAGGCCAAGGCAGGAAGATTGCTTGAGGCTAGGAATTCTAGACCAGCCTGGGTAATGTAGTGACATCCTGTCTTTACAGAATATTTAAAAAAACAAAAAAACGAAAAACTAGCTGGGTGTGGTGGCATATGCCTATAGTTTGAGCTATTCAGGAGGCTGAGGCAGGAGGATCACTTGAACTTAGGAGTTTGAGGTTGCAGTGAGCATAATCATGCCATTGTGTTCCTGCCTGGGCGACAGTGCGACCCTGTTTCTTAAAAAAAACTAGTTGCTGTTAAGGTAGGCCTACCACATTTGTAATCTCTTGAGGCAAATCTGTGTTGTTTCTCTAAGAGCAGTCACTTAGAAGATAATCTGACAGTAAGGAATGGTCTACTGAATCCCAGATCTGGTAGTCTGCCTTGCCCAATCACAACATAGTTTGTGTAAAACTCCAACTGCTACTGAACCATCAGATAATTTCTTGAGGAAGCCGTTTCTCTTAAGGAGAAGTGTGTGTGTGTTGGAGGGAGTGTTGGTGGGGAGAAGAGGGGTAAAGAGAAGATGATACTAGTAAAATAATCTAGTTTTGTAGGTTGGGATGATCACTGGAATTTTTTAGGGGAAATATTCTCAAAAAAAGTTGTAAGAGCTACTTTTGTATGGGTTATCAGTTTGGTGATTTAGACTATAGTAATTGCATTGTTTAGTATGCATTGTATTTCGATTAATTCATGCATGCTGATTTCTGTGGTAACAAATGTGAAAAGTTTGGCTGATGGCTTAAGTGGACATTTTCTTAAGAACTCTCTAAGTGGTGCCTGTTGGGATAAACTATGCCAAGCCATTTTCTGAATCTTCATGAAGAATGAGCTTTGTATGCATATATATTAAGACAGTTTTTTAAACAAGAGCATGTATTTTACTGTTGGTAATTGTAAAGTTTTTGCTTTTTAGAACTTTAAGAGTCCGTTTTGTTGCTGCTACTGAATGCTAATGTGGTTAGGCTGGCAGCTAAACCTACAAAGAACAAGGGGAAATGAGGAAATGTCCCCATGAAACATTGCTTAAAACTGTTTGAGCAGTGGACTAGAAATGGGGAGTTGGGGACTAGGGGATCTGATTCTTGTTTTATGTTCAAAGGAGAGTGAAGCATTCTCTCCATTGAGAAATAACCTCCTTAAGTGTATTCTCACTTTGGAGTTTTGCCACTCATTCACCTGACGATGATTAAAGATATACCACATTCTGGGCATGTGCTAGGTGCTAGAGTAACAAATCTTGGGCCTTGTCGTGTAGAGCAGAAAGGTATGGGCTCAACTAGCTATGTTACAACTTCTAGAGAACCAAAATAGAGCAAACAAAGAGTGGTGTGGGATTATAGGAGGAGGGAGAAATTCCTTCTAGGGAGAGGAGAATGATACACAGAGAAGAGTGAGCTTAGGGAAGACTTTTCACATAGGGGAAGTTTGAGTAGGACTTGGAAGGGGGAGTAGCTGCATTACTGATGGAGAAGAGGGGCTGAGAGGAAGGGCATCAGTAGTCTGATTTGAGAACTAGCAAGTGGATTTTGCTCGACTTGGAGAATAGTGGAAAGTGAAACTGATAAGGTTGTGGCCATATTGGGAAGAGTTTGTAATTCCATGCTCATGAGTGTGAACTTTATTCTATAGGCATTTAGGGACCATAAGAGGTTTGAGTAGGACATCCACTCTGGTTTTTGAAAAGATGACATGTAAAGATTTGACTAGAGACTTGTGAGAGTATTGAATTGTGATGTAAAAGGACATCGATTCTGGGGATAATTTTTACTTCACAGTTGTCAGATTTGAGTGAGAATTGAGTAAAGAGTTAAAGATTATAGTGTGGTTATTGGGTGATGATGATGCCTTTAAGATAGGGAATGTATAGGAAGAACAGAATTTGAGGAGGAAGGTAATAGAGTATGATTCCAGATGTGTTTAGATATCTGGGAATCAAGAAAGGTCAAGTAAGTACCTGGGTATTTGGGCTGGAGCTCAAGGGGACATTGGGATAAATTAGGGGATTTGCATTCATCAGTATAATGCCATATAGAAACTGCAGAAAGCCAGGCATGGTGCCTCACACCTGTAATCCTAACACTTTAGGAGGCCAAGGCAGAGGATCACTTAAGGCCAGGAGTTCAAAACCAGTCTGGGCAACGTAGTGAGACCCTGTTTCTACAAAAATTTAAAAAATTTGTCAGGTATAGTGGTAGCCACCTGTGGTCTCAGCTACTCGGGAGGCTGAGGCTGGAGTATGACTTGAGCCCAGGAGTTTGAGGCTGTAGCAAGCTATGATAGGGCCACTGCACTCCGGCTTGGGTGTCAGTGTAAGACCCTGTCTATAAAAAAGAAAGAGAAAATAGTACAGATTGAGTATCCTTTATCCAAAATGCTTAGGACCAGAAGTGTTTTGGAGTTTTTTTTGACTTTGTAATGTTGGTATACATATAATGAGATACCCTGGAGATAGGGCCCAAATCTAAACTTGAAATTCATTTATGTTTCATATACATCTTACAACCTGGATGCAGTTTTATACAATATTTTAAATAATTTTGTGCAGGAAACAAAGTTTTGATTCCATTCTGACTGCAACATGTCACCTGAGGTCAGGTGTGGAATTTTCCACTTGTGGCATCAGGTCAACACTCAGAAAGTTTCAGATTTTGGAGCATTTCAGATTTTAAACTTTTGGATTAGGAATGCTTAACCATATCAGGAGTGAAGAAAAAAAAACTAAGGGCAACCTTGGAAGAGCATCTACATCTGAGGGTCAAGTAGAAGAATAGAAACCTATGAAGTAAGTTGAGAAAGAATGGCTAAACAGATAAGGTTATAGGGTTGAAGAAGCTGAAGAGAGGGATTAAGTGAATACTGACAGGGAAGTTAGCCGTGTGAAATACCACAGAGTTCATTGGTTTGGAGGGCAATGCCGGAGGATCGCTTGAACCCAGCACTTCAAGACCAGCCTGAGCAACATAGCAAGACCTCGTATCTATTAAAAAAAAAAAAATCATTGGGATAAAAACTGGACTTGGCATACGTGTGTGTATATACACACACACACACACACACACACACACACACACATATGTATGTATTGTTTTGCTGGGAACCATGATAGTTTAGACAGAATAGATTTCTAGAGCATTACTAAATTCAGGGGTAGGTCCTACAGAATCTAACTTAGTAGAAGACCCATTCTTAGAAATAGGTCCTGTTCCTCCATGTCTCTCTGCAATGGGAGTTGCAGCTTAAATGCTTTGGGAGATGACCCCCAATGACAAGGCTGCCTAAAAATCTCCATATTGTTTTTTTTTTTTTTTGCCTCTTTTACATTGTCTTAAATTCTGAGAATTGGAGATTTCATTTGAGTTGACAGTGTCTTAAAATACAAATAACCTCTTGCAGAGTTTTGAGGTTTTATTATATTAATATGTTAAGTATGGGGGTTTTTAACCTGGGGTTTTCTGGTTCTGGGGTTTATATATTTTGGCTGTGTGACCCTGAATCCCTTAAAATTGTATGAAAAGTTATGTGTGAGTGCATGTGTGATTTGTCTGGGGAGAGGGTCCACAACATTTATGAGATTTTTCAAGGGGGCTGTTGACATACAGAAAAGTCAAGGGCCTTTACTAAATGTTAATGATTAAATCAAGTGTTGGTTGTGTTCGTTGGCTGAAATCAGTTATCTCAACAAGTGAGATAGATCAAGGGAAAGAAATCTTGAGTAGGTGTCTCAGGTGAAGAACTTTGGAAAGATACGAGGAACTTCTTAGAAATGGGAGTAGGAGCACCAGAAGGAAGGTAGGAGGAATGCCAAAGCAAAGCTTAACCAATTTCAGAATTTTGTCAAGTCTCTGGATTGCTTGGTTTTTTTATACTCTAGGACTGACACTTAGTATATGTTTATTCATGCACTGTAGATACAGTAGGCTTTGTGGGGTAGGGGAATCAAATCACTTTTTTTTTTTTTTTTGAGATAGAGTCTCGCTTTGTCACCCAGACTGGAGTGCAGTGGTATGATCTTGGCTCACTGCAACCTCCGCCTCCCGGGTTCAAGCGATTCTTCTGCCTCAGCCTCCCAAGCAGCTGGGACTACAGGCGCCTGCCACCATGCCCAGCTAATTTTTTATTTTTAGTAGAGATGGGATTTCACCATATTGGACAGGCTGGTCTTGAACTCCTGACCTTGTGATCCGCCCGCCTTGGCCTCCCAAAGTGTTGGGATTACAGGCGTGAGCCACCGCACTGGGCCCAAATTACTATTGTTTTAAAGGGAAAGTGTTTTGAAAGAAAACAAATTGATAGATTGTGCTTGTTGGAAAAAAATTTTTCTACCAAGCTGGCTCATCTGTCAGAAAAAATTCATTTTTAAGTTAGGTGTTGCTTATGCTTTGGAAAAATTTTTAAATGCACAAATATTTCAGTCTAGTGATATGGGGCAAGACATTTATTTTCTCCTTGCAAATTTTTTCTGACCATGAAATGAAAATACCGTTGATGGTTTTTGTAGTGTCTTTCTGAAATATGACGATTATGGAATACTTTGAGATCCAGGATGATTTAATGCTAAGAAATTGCTGGCATTCACATTTCTAAAGTCGTGAATAAAATTAAGAAATTCAAGCACATTATGTGTTCACTAGATCTTACTTGATTTCCAAAATATTTCTTTTTGAAATTTTAGATAATTGGTAATTTTTACTTCCTTCTGCTAATCTTTGCATCTTTGAAATTAGATTAGGAGGCAGTTTTGTCAGCTAGGCCCTAGTTTCTGGGGCAGTGATATCCATACTTTTGCTTGCCACCCTCAAAATAAATTAATGCCACTTGGGATTAATTTGTGATTTTTCTGGGGAGAGGGTCTACAACTTTTATTTATTTTACCAGTAGTCTTGGTAAATACAAGAATGATATGAATAAATATGTTGGGTAATCTTAAACTTGTGTTATGTGATTTGTAATTAGCTTGTGTTTGTGGATGATCTTTACATTCAGTAAATCTCCAAAGAGGGCCCAGATAGAATGGAGTATTTTGTCTTTTCCTTTGGGAACTTTTTTTGGTTCTTTCTTTCATTAAACAATTATGAAATAAAATTTTTGGTAACAGATCTTCCATGTAAAAATAGCCCACAAATCAAAGAACTAGCCAAGATTTGCTAAGTAAGAACACATCATGGAATACCATCATAGAACTAGTCTCTTACCCCAAAACTAGCTGTAGGTGCTAAGTCTAAAGAAGAAGTAATTCTGATATGTTACCAGAATTATGTGGTAATGTGACTGAGTGTTAAAATTGTTGTCTTCTTTAATTTTTGGCTCTATTATTTTAAAAGTTTTTCTCCATAGAATTTTTTTTTTTTTTTTTTTTTTTTTTTTTTTTTTTGAGATACTTTCTCGCTCTGTCGCCCGGGCTGGAGTGCAGTGGCATGATCTTGGCTCACTGTAACTTCCGCCTCTCGGGTTCAAGCGATTATCCTGCCTCAGCCTCCTGAGTAGCTGGGATTACAGGCACCCGCCACCATGCTGGGCTAATTTTTGTGTTTTTAGTAGAGACAGGGTTTCACCATGTTGGTCAGGCTGGTCTAGAACTCATGACCTTGTAATCTGCCCGCCTCGGCCTCCCAAAGTGCTGGGATTACAGGTGTGAGCCACCGTGACCGGCCGAAATGTATTTATAGTGAAAAATTTAGAAGAAAAGCACCCCCCATTAGTGGTTGTCTTTGGTCTATAAGCTTATTAGGTGATTTTCATGTTCTTTCTTATACCTTCCATTGTTTTTCAAGTTATCCTTAATGAAAATGCATTAGCTTTTACGAGCAGAAAAAATAAACATAAATACAGATAACACAATTATGGCCCTAATGACTTCACTGTCAGATTTTGGATAGGCAAGTTACTTATCTTTACTGGGCCTTTTTCCCCATTTGAAAAATGAAGAGGACAGAAATGATATTTAAATTTTCTTCTAAATTAAAATTTCTTCCAAAATCGATTCTAAGTCCGTGTTACATGTTAAACAATAAATATATTTTTCTCTTAATGGAAAAAGCTATGTCATATTCATTGTAGAAAAACAGAAGAAAATTAAAAATAATTATACAATGCAAAGATACTTTAATATGCATGGTTTAGATATTTTTCTTTCTTTTCTTTTCTTTTTTTTTTTGAGACAGTGTCTCGCTCTGTTGCCCAGACTGGAGTGCAGTGGCACAATCTTGGCTCACTGCAACCTCTGGCTCCCAGGTTCAAGTGATTCTGCCACCTCAGCCTCCTGAGTAGCTGGGATTACAGGTGCCCGCCACTGTGCCCAGCAGATTTTTGCATTTTTAGTTGAGACAGGATTTCACCACGTTAGCTAGGCTAGTTTCGAACTCCTGACCTCAGGTGATCCGCCCACCTTGGCCTCCCAAAGTGTTGGGATTACCAGCTTGAGCCACTGCGACCAGCTGGTTTAGATATTTTTCTAAGCACACATGGATATACACAATACATATTCACACTATCAATTTATTTTTACCTTGAAACATTCTTAATGAGACAGTTACAGATCCATTTGTTTTAATGAAATGTAAAAGATATTTTTAAATTTTCTCTCCTAATACATATTTGTTGAGGAAATGCTTACCATTTCATACTCTTTATGGTCTTGCTGAGGTAAGGGTAACTTGGAGTAAGGGTGTAAGGGCTTGCCAATGAAAGCTAACTTAGTGCAGAATGAAAGCTAAATCCTGGGTTAACCTCGATTTCCTTCACATATTAACTTGCTTTTTCTTGACTCTGCCATGATACTTCCTGAGCTAAGATTTCTATTTGCAGGTTAGTTTCTGAAGTGAAGAACCTTGTCTCAAGATAGCATTGGTCTTTTATTTTACCCTGGGAGCTTCTGAGTTACTCCAATTGTCAGCACGTGAAGTATTAGTAGTAGCAATAGTATAATACAGTAGTGTTAAAAATATCTGTGGTGTTTTTTTTTGCATTATCTCTAGGGAGTTCAAAAGATTTTGTATAGATAAAATATTCAAAATGCTGTGTAATCCAACTCATACACTCAGTGAAATATGTGATATATATAATTCTAATTCTGTGTAAAGAATGACTGGAACTTTCTCAAAGGTATCTTTCTTAAAAATTGTATATGGTAGAATCCTATTTAGAGCTAGTAGTGTAACCCAGTTTTCCTGCCTACTCATTTAATTCTGTTTTTAATCCCTCTGGTAACTGATTTGTTTTTGTTTTTATTTTTTATACAAAATGCAAAGCAAATCTAGGGTAAATCGTTTCTTAGTGACTGCATTTAGTATCTAAAGTAATGTCATTGTTTTCTCTTAAGTATAGTAAAGCCTGTAGAGGTGACGATGACAAAGTCCGACTTGTTTATTCTCTTCCCTTCTACTTTGAAAGATTAAGATCTTTTCCAAAAGAAGAACTTTTAGAATGTATGCTTCACAAGATTCTTAAATCACTATCTTCCAGACATGGCGGGAGGTAGAGAATCTGAGAATAAAAAGTACAACCTTTTTCTCTCTTAAACTTCTGTATCTGAAAGGTATGAAAGCAAGAGCTAATTCTCACTTGAGAATCCACCACAATGATTGCTTTCATTCTGAAGAAATCCATTTTGTAGCCAAATGGTATGGTATTTTCCATCCGAGAATACAGAACCTGTGGATATGGAGGCCCAGCTGAAAGGGACATGAGCATCTGTGGATTTTGATTCACCCCCAGATACCAAAGGATGACTAAATCCATCAGGTCTCTGCTCAAACATCATTTCCTTAGGGAAGTTTTACCTGGTCTCCCTCTTTTTTGCGTTTTTCCTTCATCATAGGTGGTCATATATATAATTTTACATTTGTTTGCATATTGCTTGATATATGTCTGTTCCACCAGATTGTAAGCTTCGTGAGAGTAGATACTGTGTTGGTGTTCATTACCAAGCACAGTGCCTGAGACATAACAAGCAGTATTTATTTGAATGATTGTAGAAACCTGGCAAAACTCATTTGTAATATTTTACTTTACTTAGGCTTTTGTGGTACTATCTAACATTTTATAATTTTAGGAACTCAGGATGGGAAGAGATTCTAAATCATCTAAGAAAGCTCTGCTCTCCAAAGTTCAAAGTCTTCAGTCTCTTCTTGAACACATCCAGTGATAGGAAACGTAACCACCTACCAAAAGTCTGGTTGGTCTTTAAGATATTTGATGGTTGGAAAGTTTTCCCAACTGAAATTTCTCCCTGAACCTTTTTATTATTATTATTTTTTGGAGACAAGGTCTCTGTGTTGCCCAGGCTGCTCTCAGACTCCTGTGCTGAAGGGATCCTCCTGTCTCAGTCTCCCAAGTGGTATCCCTAAAATTTTTACCTACTGATTTTACTCTGTTCTCTAGGGCTTGCAAAAGCAAGTATAGTTTTCATTTTCCTTATTGTCCGAGTCGTCCCTATTTTAGTTTACATATCCCTAGATCCTTCAACCTTGGGAAGGCAATAGGGAATGCTGGAGAGAGAGAGTTTGTGGACTGCATTCGTTTCCTGGGGCTGCCATAAAACCACAAACTTTGTGATTTCAAGAAACAGAAATGTATTCTCTCACAGTTCTGGAGGCTAGGAGTCTGGAATCAAGGTGTTCACAGGGTGGCGCTCCCTCAGGAGACTCTGGGGGAGAATCTGTTCTTTGTCTCTTCCAGCCTTTGGTGGCATTCCTTGACTTGTGGCTACGTCACTCCAGTTTCTGCCTCCATGGTCTCATTGTCTCCTCTCCGTGTAATCTCTATCTGCTTCACCCTTAAAAGGACACTTGTCACTGGATTTAGAACCCACCTAGATATTTCAGGATGATCTCAAGATCCTTAGTTACATCTCTAAGGACGCTTTCTTCAAATGAGGTAGTATTCACAGGTGCCAATGGTAAGCATGTGAACATATCTTTTTGGGAGCCACAGTTCAACCCACTATAGGAGCTCTGGGCTTAAATTCTGTTAATGTCACTTACTAAGTTTGCAACCTTGAGCATGTTATTTAACTTTTCTGAGTCTGAATCGTCTTAATTTTATTTATTTATTTTTAAATTTATTAGTTTTTTAGAAACAGTCTCTTTCTGTCTCCCCAACTGGAGTGCAGTGGCTCAGTCACGGCTCACTGTTGCCTTACACTCCTGGGCTCGGGCAATCTTCCTGTCTTAGCCTCCTGAGTAGCTGGGACTGCAGGCATGTGCCACCATGCCCGGCTAATGTTTTAATTTTTTTTTTTTTTTTTTTTTGAGACGGAGTCTCGCTCTGTTGCCCAGGCTGGAGTGCAGTGGTGCGATCTCGGCTCACTGCAAGCTCTGCCTCCCGGGTTCACGCCATTCTTCTGCCTCAGCCTCCCGAGTAGCTGGGACGTCGGGTGCCTGCCACCACACCTGGCTAATTTTTTGGTATTTTTAGTAGAGATGGGGTTTTACCATGTTAGCCAGGATGGTCTTGATCTTCTGACCTTGTGATCCACCCGCCTTGGCTTCCCAAAGTGCTGGGATTACAGGCATGAGCCACCACACCCAGCCCCATGTTTTAATTTTTGTTTTAGAGACAGGGTCTTACTGTGTTGGCCAGGCTGGTCTCAAACACCTGGCTTCAAGTGATCCTCCCACCTTGGCCTGCCACAGTGCTGGGATTACAGGCATGAGCCACCATCCCTGGCTGAATTGCCTTAATTTTAAGACAGGGACAATAATGCCTTTATTATTGATTTGTGAAGATATAAGGAAAATTCATATTAAATACTTGGCACATGGTAGCTAACTCATTCAATGTTGCCTTCGACATACAGTAGTTGCACTACTGTCAGAGTCCCTGAGTATCCTGTGTGGCCTAGAACCCAGCATGAGTTGTAGGGCTGGTCCGATAAGTACAGGCTGCAGTGGCTCCGATTTTTTTTGCGTTCTGGACATCATTTAGCCAACTGTGAGGCAGTCTAAGTTTGAATTAGGTTTATCTGTAGCCACATCATAAGATTGGCTCATTAAACTTAGAATTGGTTAAAACCTCCAAATCTTTGTCATTGGTGATTGAACTTATATTGGATAAAGTATTTGGATGCAAGGGCACCCTCTAACATATTACATTGTGTGTTACAAGTGTTACATTAAGTCATACTGTGTAGTGCATAGTAGGAGCTGAATGAATGCTGAATTTAATGTTACTGGGTGACTTAAAGGAGCATTTAAACTTACCTACTTTGGTGCTATCAGATTTCTTAAATGCTGTGATGAATACAAAAAGGGGAAGAAGTAGCAACTACACCAATTATGTTGGGCAGATGGATGCATCTTTATTCTCCTTCTGTGATCAGGAAATCAGGTGCTCCTTCAGGTAATCAATGGCTGATCACCTTCAGGTTGATGGACAGCTTGCTTTTGATGCTTCTGTCAAGTGTGAGATGTGTATCCATTGCTAAAGTAACAAATGTACATCTAATGATTTTCATATCTACTAGTATTTTTGGAATTTGCATTTGATATAAAAGACGAGAAATAGGTGAAGTGGTATTTTTAAAATATTCAAACTAACTAGGTTAGTGTGGTTTCTAATAAGTATTACATGCACATGGTTAAAAGGAATACAGTAAAAAGTGGGTTTCCCAGTTTCCCTTTCTGGAAACCACCACTGCTAGCAGTTTCTTGCGTATTCCACGTAAGCTAAGCAGAAATTGTGTGTTTGTGTCCTTCCGTTTTTAAAACACAAATGATAGCATATATGCATATGGTTCTCCAGAAAGTGCTTTTGTTAATTAATTAATTTTTTGAGACAGGATCTCCCTCTGTTGCTCAGGCTGGAGTGTAGTTAGCACAGTCTCGGCTCACTGCAGCCTCAGTCTCCCCTGCTCAAGCAGTCCTCCCACCTTAGTTTCCCCAGTAGCTGGGACTACAGGTGCCTGTCATCATGCTTGGCCATTTTTTTTTCTTTTTATTTTATTCGTAGATACAAGGTCTCACCATCTTGCCCAGGCTGGTCTCAAACTCCTGGGCTCAAGCAATCCTCCAAAGCGTTGGGATTACAGGCATGAACCACCTTGCCCAGCAAAAGTGCTTTTTTAAAAAAGAGTAACATTTTGTATCCTGATCCTCAAGGCCTTTGTAGGACTCCAAGTTTTTTGTCCTGTTGTTGATAGGGCACCAAATTCCATAGCTTTCCATTACAATTTGATTGTGTGGGGTGCATTTCCAAGAGAATTGACTATTATATATAGTCTTTTGTGAAAGAATTGTCCGTATAGGCTGACTCAGTTTCTACCAGGGAAATAAAACTAATTTTAATTCAGGTCACTTATTTAGAAAGCAAGTAAAGAAAAACCCATCAATTGAAATTGGTTTAACACATTATCTTGGTATTGCTTGTACCCTTTTCATGTTTGCTAAATGAATGACTCATTTTGATTATATTGACAGCAGAGCTAAATAAATTATTTCAAGAGCCTGGTAAGTAGCATAGGTCTAGTTTAGGAAGAGCAGGAATGCCCAGGAATAGAAGGACTCTGGCAATCATCACATTCTACCTTGGATTATTATTTGTGTTTTTTTCTCTCTTACTATACTATAAGCCAATGGTTCTTTTTTTTTTTTTTTTTTTTTGAGACGGAGTCTTGCTCTGTCGCCCAGGCAGGAGTGCAGTGGCATGATCTTGGCTCACTGCAAGCTCTGCCTCCTGGGTTCACTCCATTCTCCTACCTCAGCCTCCCAAGTAGCTGGGACTACAGGCGCCCGCCACCACGCCCGGCTAATTTTTTTGTTTTTTTAGTAGAGATGGGGTTTCACCGTGTTAGCCAGGATAGTCTCGATCTCTTGACCTCGTGATCTGCCCGTCTCGGTGGTTCTTAATCTTTGCTCTCCTGACCCTTTTACTCTCATAAAAATTATTGAGGACTCCAAATATAATAGCTTTTATTTATGTATGTTATAACTTTTGATACTATATTAGAAATTAAAACTGAGAAAATTTAAAAGTGCTTAATTTAAAAAATAACCCTGTACATGTTAAAAAGTTAATATTTTAATTATGTTACTATTTTATGAAAAACAACTTTTTCAAAACAGAACACTTTAGTGAGAAACATATTTTACAGTTTTTGCAAATCTCTTTAATGTCTGGCTTAAGAGAAGACAGCTGAAGTCTCATCTGCTTTTGCACTCAGTCTGCTGTAGTATGTTGCTTTGGTTAAAGTATAAAAAGAAGATCTGGTCTCATACCAAATATGTGGTTGGAAGAGTATTTTAAGAGCCTTTTCAGATAATTGTGGATATTCTTTGATATATTAAAACTCAGCAGTGGTAGTTTCTTAAAGATGAGTTGCAATGTGAAATCTGAAATGGTAACTACTCTTACATTAAAACCTATTGGTTTATCATGCTCTATGAATGGATATTTTAACTGATGCATGATTTTGTAACATCATCTATTGGTAATTTGGAAAATATTAATTCATCAAGTTTATGGAGATCTTTCAAATATTGACACAAAAATCACATTCTTTAACATCACCACCAGTCTCATCAGAAAAGGCTTTTAAGTAATGGAAAACTATTAGACTCACTGTAGCAGATACAAGTTTTCCGAAATTCTAATTATCACTTCAAATATCAAATTTCCATCATAGGCAAAAAATATTGTCAGTTGTTTTCCTTGAAGTGACAGACCCACTTTTAATTTTTGAGAAAATGTCTGTCAAATACCGAGGTCTGAAGAACAATATAGTTTGTCTGTCAGCCACTCTTTGGAGTAAAAATTGTATTCCTTGTGAAAAAAAGCAGCTAATTCAGCTTGCAACATAAAACATAGCACACACGCTTTTTTTTTTTTTTTTTCCTGAGATGGAGTCTTGCTCTTGTCACCCATGCTGGAGTACAGTGGCGCAGTCTCAGCTCACTGCAACCTCCGCCTCCCAGGTTCAAGCGATTCTCTGCCTCAGCCTCCTGAGTAGCTGGGATTACAGCTGCCACCACACGCCTGGCTGAATTTTGTACTTTTAGTAAGACGGGGTTTCGCCATGTTGGCCAGGCTGGTCTCAAACTCCTGACCTCAGGTGATCTGTCAGCCTCAGCCTCCCAAAGTGCTGGGATTACAGGTGTGAGCCACTGCACCCGGCCCGTACACACGCTTTTTGAGACAGCCATTTCTGAATGCAACAGAAAGCTGAATGCAACACTTCTGAATGCAACAGAAGCGCTTTATGCATACTTTCCATTTGTTACGCAGAATAGTAGAAAGACATAACTCTGGGGAGAAGAGTTAATAAAATTAATAATATTTACTCTCATCAAGCACATTCTTAAATAAAATGGACTTTTTTCTCCTTTTTATCGTGAGCACATGAAGGTGAAAGATATAATGGCTACTAGTATAGTTTTGTGCTGTTACCTTAAATTGTGCTAAGTGTCAGTAGTTTTACCCCACCATTGCTTTTGCATCGTAAGTGTAAATATAAATGCATTGAGAAAAGGCAAATAGCATCTTATTTATTATGAAAATAATTTTGACCTCATTGATGACTTGAAGAATCTCAAGGACCCCCAGGGTCCCATGGTTTACTTTGAGAACTGCTGTTAAGCTATTTGAGGGTCGAACTAATCATCCTAATATCCCCTTTCAGTTCCTGGTCCAGAACTTTACACAGAAAAGGTGCTCAAAGGATATTTGTTTAATGAATGTGGTATGCTGACATTTAAACAGGACAAAACTTGGTGAGTAAAATTAATGTAGGCAGTCTCCCATCCATTCAGGCAGCTTTTCCATAGACGTTTGTGAGAATAGAGTGAACAAATGGAATGTGGATGATATACACTTGGTAAATGCAAATGATGAAATAAAAGAACAAAATATAAGGTGATATTACTTACAGAGCTAACGGTCTGAGCCTTGCCTGGCTCCTATTAATGAGTCCTCTACTTTCTGTGTCTTTAAATTTGTAATGGTCTCTTAGAGAGAGGATCCTCAACTAGGATGGATCTGATCTGAAAAGCAAACATTCAATTTAAATTTCAATAGTTCTCTGCTTGTGCTTGATCTAGTAATGTCTTTTCAAAAGGGATTATAGAAGGTGAATGTTAAAACAAATCATTTTGATTTTCCATAGTGAGTTAAGAAATACATTTTGTTGTTCCTCTTCTGCTTTCTAAGTAATATGTTGGGCTTCTTTCTTGTTTTGTCGTTGTGAGGCATAGTCCGAGGAAACCTTTGTTTTCTATAAATCCTGATATTCTTTGGATTGGAAGAGGCAGTTTCCTGAATAAGAAAAAGTCTGACTACACTGGGTAAATTGTCAGATTATTTTGTCCTCACAGAAGTTAAAGTGTAAAATTGGGTGAGGGCATTGCTTTGAAAGAGTATTTTTATTTATTCTTTTAAAGAAAGTAGATTAATAAAAAGATTGATCAGTTCAAATACCTGGAATATTTAAACCAGTTTTATGTTAACCTAAAAAAATTATTTTGTAGGCTTTTTGAAGTTTGACCTCCTTTTTGTCCTAAATTGATTTTAAATCAGTATCAAATGCTGAGGACCAGTAAATGAAACACTCATATGTTGTTTTGAGCAAAATTTTTTATATTATGAAAATATTATAACTTTGAAGTTGATACTTAAAATACTTGAGCCAAAGTTTCTGCCTTTATGTGGGACATTTTCATGAGCTTTCTTATATCAGTTTGCTTACTTACTTTTCATAGAGTTGAGCGAGACTTATAGCAAGAGACCCAGGGACATCTTAACATCCGTGAATATTTCTGAATCTTTCTAAGGAACTTGATTTAATTTTTTTTTTTTTTTGAGACAGGGTCTTGATTTGTTACCCTGATGTGATCACTGCTCACTGTAGCCTTGATCTCCCTGACTCAAGCAGTCCTTCCACCTGAGCCTCCTGAATAGCTGGGATCACAAGCGTGCACCACCATGCCTGCCTTCTTTTTAATTTTTTTGTAGAGATGGGGTCTCCCTATGTTGCCAAGGCTGGTTTTAAATTTTTTCTAGAAACGAGGTCTCGCTATATTGCCCAGGCTGGTCTTAAATTCCTAGCTCAATCAGTTCTCCCACCTTGGCCTCCTAAAGTGTTGGGATTATAGGTGTGAGCCATGGAGGCTGGCCAGGAACTTGATTTTCAGGGAGAAGCCTATTCAGTGTTTCCTTGGACTTCCTCAGCCTGGTTTTATCATAGCATATTATAAGATGATAAACTGAAACCATCTGATTTGAAATCACCAACCTGGGAAATACCAGTCAGAAATTAATTCTATTTTTATGACATTCTTAAAAGACTGTTTAAAACTGACCAAAGTAAAAAATCTTCTTTTAGAGTTATAAGTGTGTAAAAAAAGGCATATTCAAAATAATGTATATATTTAAGTTTACTGGACAGATTTAAATTTGTGTTCTTTGTGTAAGGCATAGATTGGAATGTTTACTACAGGTATTTTTTGGAACACAGATTTCAGATTGCTGTTTGCTTATAAATATACATGACTGCTGACCTTCAGAACTGCTTTAAATTTCTCAAAAAATTTTCTCATTATATGCCAGGCTTAGTGGCTTGTGTCTGTAATCCCAGCTACTTGGGAGGCTAAGTCAGGAGGACTGCTTGAGGCCAGTAGTTCGAGACCAGCCTGGGCAACATAATAAGACTGCATCTCTAAAAAAATTTTAAAAACTAGCTGAGCGTGGGTAATGTGCACGTAGTCCCAGCTACTTGGGAGGTTGAGGCTGAAGGATTGCTTGAGCCTAGGAGTTTGAGGCTACAGTGAGGTGTGATCATGCCACTGCACTCCAGCCTGGGTGACAAAGGGAGACCCTGTCTCTTAAAAGAATTTTCTTATTATAATAGATACATTTATCTCTGATTTACTCAGTACTATAACCCCATTTAAGTAGTTTGAAGAGATTAGGGTTAAGTCCTACTGTTTTTAGTATGACTACAGTAGTTGCCACTTTAAACAATTTTTGAAATACTTTAGGCATAAAAAAGGATATAGAACAATATAATAAATTCCATATACCTACTACCTAAAGTAATAAAAATCACAGTTATTGTTGAAGCTTATTGGGCACCCCTTCCCCGTCCTAGTCCTCTCCCTTCCCAGCTGTGACCATTATTCTCAATTTGATATTTATTCGCTCCCTGCATTTTTACAAACTTTTTCTGTATATATATATGTATCCACTGAAAAAAAAACAATGTTTGGATTGCAGGGAAAACTAAAAAGTGTAATATTGTTTTATATGTTTTTAAGCTTTGTATAAGAGGTTAAACTTTATTGGTACATGTAGTTATAGTTTACTCATTTTAAATGCTGTAGATATTTGATATAATGGAGTGTGAAAGTAATACATGTTTTTTGTAGGGAATTTTAAAAATAAAGGGAAGTATGAAGATGATAAAAATTTGTAGCCCAGCTATCCAGAGATACTACCGTCAATATTTTGGTTTTTTCCTTTGCTTCTTCTCTTCCCACTTATGTATGTATTTTTTGGTACCCTTTAATATAAAAGGGACCCAGTTTTAAGGATTACATAAAATTGCAAAACAGCTACATAAAGCCTGTAATCTCATTTTAATTGATTCTTAGTTGAAAAGGGGGAAAGAAAATGAATGAGCATTATATATCAGACATACTTGGTAAATTTACTACCTATACCAGATATTGATAGTCTATTTCTTAGTATGCAAACACCATAGAAGTGGCATCTGGAAAGAGGCTGTATTACTGAACATGCTTTTAAATTTATATGAGATTTTTCTAGTAAACAAATTTTCCAGATAGGTGATGCTTATCTTTTTAAACATTAAATACTGTTTTGGTTTTAACCATTTTTTATGGGAAAAAGGAAAATAAAAAGCCTGCAAGTATTTCTGTGCTCATTAAGCCAGAATACTGTGGTGTGCTTATAATTTTATCTTTTCTTGGCAACTCGATGTCACTGTGGAAAGCACTGATTACTGAACTGTGTTGTGACTCCTTTTGTTCTAGGTGCCTTTGAACCCTTGTGCACTTTTTAGTTAGATCTTTATTAACATGCTATGCCACTGCAGGGAGGGAGCAGGAAAAGCATGATACACAATTTAAGACAAGTGCCACCATAGGCTACTGTTGGCAAACAAGAGCTCCACCAAACTTTTTAAAGTGAAGAAGCAGCAGTCTGAGCCATTTTTCTCACCAGTGGCAGGAGGGGGAGACTTCCACCAGCAACATGGAATCTTCAGTGGATGCAGCTGACCAACCCTCCTGACTTCTCAGTCTTTTCCCACCACTGCTCACCCTTTATGTTCAGATGTATTCAGCACTAGATAACCATACTTATTAACTATAAGTGATGTGTGTGTGTGTGTATGTGTATATATATATAAAACTGTACTTTAAGAATAAATATATAAACTATATGTGTAACAAATTTATAATATATAAACTATAAATCTGTGAAAGTATTCAGCATTATATAATGGCAGGCTGTGGTGATTTAGATTGGTGGAGCTCCTGACCATGCCTGAAAATCCCTGTACCCCATTTTGACCGTGATTTTTTAAGGGAATATTGTTTTTTTACATCTGTATTAAAAAAAAAAAAAATATATATATATATATATATATATACACACACACACACACTTTATTTTTTAGAGCAGTTTTAGCTTTACAGAAAAATTGAGTGGAGAGTATGGAGAGTTACCATATTCTCTCCTACCCGTTTCCGTTATTAATATCTTGCTGTTGTGTGGTAGATTTGTTACAGTTGATGAACCAATATTAACAGAAGTCCATAGTTTACATTCAAGTTCATTCTGTGTGTTTGTGCAGTCTGTGGATTTTGACAAATATATAATCATTCAGAATGGTTTCACTAATCCAGAAGTCTCCTGGTGCTCCTGTCTTCCCTCCTTTCTCTAACCCCTGACTATTTTTTTTACCGTCTCCATAGTTTTGCCTTTTCCAAAAATGTCATATGGTTGGAATCATACAAACGTAGCCTTTTCAGATTGGCTTCTGTCACTAAGCAATATGTATTTAATGGCTTGATAACTTTTCATGGCTTGATAACTCATTTCTTTTTAATGCTGAATAATGTTTCACTGTATGGATGTACCACAAGTTGTTTATCATTCACATACTGAGTAACATCTTGGTTGTGTTCAAGTTTTAGCAATTGTGAATAAAACTGCTGTGAATATTTATTTGTGTGCTGGTTTTTGTGTGGACATAAGTTTCAGCATATTTGAGTAAATACCAAGGAGTGCAGTTGTTGGATCCTATGGTAAGACTATGTTTAGTTTTGTAAGAAATTGCCAAACAGGCTTCCAAAGTGGCTGATGTATATATTTTCAGGTTGCTCGTGTGTTTTTCAAAAACACCTTACTCAGGTATATTGATGGACTGCTTGCCCTGTGATAGGATTACAAGTAATTGAGGTCTGTGGGGCTGGTTGTCCCTACATAAATAATACCAGCTGGTTGTACTTCGCTTGTTCTCGTTTGCTTTCTCTTTTCTTTATCTATTTTTTTCCTTTTCCTTGTGTTTTTACTCTCTTTATCTTGCTTTACCAGTTCTGCTTTGTCCTCAGAAATCAGAGGACTGCATTTGTTGGAATAGTGTATAAATTTAAAAGGCAAAATAAAACAAGTCCAAGTCCTTTCTCAGGGTCTCTAGGCGGTTGGGGATGGTTGAGATTGTAGCATTAAGTAAGGTATTGTTGGAGCATTAATTTGACTATATAGAATATAATCTTCAGAGATGGGAAAAGGGAAACAATACGTTAATAAAACTTGCTTTCCTTTGTAATTTGTTAATTATAGGGCAACTGTATAAAATGTTTTAAGACTATGATAGCAGAAGAGTTTTGGTTTTTTTCCTACCTTTCTCTGGGAGAGCTTTTCAGCTTCTACTGTTACAGTTTTTGTTTGTTTGTTTGTTTTTTAAGCACACCACCTCTGGAAGTGTTACAGTTCTTTAAAGAGGACCGAGCTTTTGCTTAAGGCTAGCTTCATACTGTTTGTATAATTCTGTTTGTATGTGCATTTGTACATACCCCCAACTGCAGCAGAATAACAATAGATTCTGTTCTCCCAGGAGAAGGGCAAGGACTGTATCCAATCTTATCTGGGGTATGTATCCAAATGACCTAAGACAGTCTTCCTAATAAACACTTTTGGACCGCAGGGTTCAGACTCTCCTGGGGTGGAATCTTTTTTTGTTACCTTTCTTTCTGCCTGCTCGTTTGAGTCAGGATGCATGCAAGGCCCACGTCTCCAGTGCCCCCAAGTGGTTGTCTAGGTTTTGCAAGAGGACATCTAGTGATGGGAGAACTCATGCTTCCAGCCACTCTGTCTATACACCCCGTTAGAAAAATGATCTGTTGACCAGAATTTTGCCATAATTTCTTACCTTTTTTTTTATTAGGGTCACAGACTTAATCTAATTCCTCTTCCTCATAATGGTCTTTCAATATTTTATGAGAGAGATTCCTAAAGTCCTTCTTTAGATTTAAACACCTCTTATTTTTCTAACTATTCATTAATTAAGCATTTTCATAGTCCCAGTGAAATATAACGGGCTTTTTCTCATATCTTTAAAAGTGGAGTGCCCAGGGCTAAGTACAGGAGTGGTCTTTGTTCACATTGTGCATATGTTGCTTGTCATGTGATACTTTTTTTTCCAGACTAAATTTACTGTGAGCCAGTGTTTCTGAATCTTTTTACTTTCTCTGTGATGATGACACAAGTCTCCATCATCCTGTTTTTCTTCAATGGATTGTGGGTTTTTTTCCTTTTTTTTTCAAAACAGAGTCTCACTGTGTTGCCCAGGCTGGAGTACAGTGGTGTGATCTCGGCTCACTGCAACCTCCATCTCCTGGGTTCAAGCGATTCTTGTGTCTCAGCCTCTCAAATAGCTGGGATTACAGGTGTGTGCCCCACACCCGACTAATTTTTGTATTTTTAGTAGAGATGGGGTCTCACCATGTTGGCCAGGCTGGTCTCAAACTCCTGACCTCAAACTCCTGACCTCAGGTGATCTGCCTACCTTGGCCTCCCAAAGTGCTGGGATTACAGGCGTCAGCCACTGCACCTGGCTTTTCAATGGGTTTTTTTAGAACAAAGTTTAGAATGATATGTTTATGCCTGTGAACATTTATCTTGTTAGATTATGCTCATTAAGCCATTGGGGTGTTTGGGGAATTTGATCAATGTATCTTTTCTGTCTCTTTTCAGTTTCGAAAACTATCCCTCTGCTGCTGCTTTTCTTCCACTTGTCTTTTCTCAATAGCTGATTCTAGTTTGTGTTGCTTCGATAGATACGTATGGCTAAACATAAACCTTAGACAATAGAAAAACGTATTCATTTGCAAAGCTGCCAGGGTGTTTGGAGTGCTTGAATCATATTGAACTTCAAGAACCATTATGTTTCTTTGTCTTTTTGACAGTTATTGGAGCCAATTTGTGTGTTTTCAGTTTCTCTTAAACTTTCAGTGTGTATTTGAAAAGCTTGCAGGCCCCAGTTACTGTGTCTATAATGCCTAGTAAGTAAAATGACCCACAGACCAGTCAATAAGACAGGGCTTAACAGGAGAGTAATCCTTGGTCCTCATTTTCCCAACTGTACAGTGAAATACTTGGATTAATCACCATGTTTCCACTTGTGCTCTGGAGTTCTGAGTGGTGAGGAGGATGAATGGCTTTAACTCTGCATTCCCATACCCTTCAATAGAAGAAATTCCACTGTTACCTTACATTTTGAGGTTCTGTACAGGATTCTGCTTAAAGAAAAGGCTCTGCTAAAAAAAAAAAAAAAAGAAGAAGAAGATTCATTGGAAACCCCTGCAAAAAAGCAAGGAAGAAAATGGCTCCCAGAGGACACTGGGCAGCTTGGAAAGTCTGTATGTGTCCCTGATTTCATGAGTTTGGAGGCCTCTGGTATTTCATTTGGTAAAAAGAAGAAGAGCTTATGCTGTTTGTCTTTTCTTTCTCAAACCTGGACATAACAATGGTTATAAAAGTAATCACATTCTTATTATTTTGAAGGGAGAAATAAATCTATAAAGCAGAAATAAAGTTTTTATAATCCATAATTCTATTTTGCATAGATAAAAAGTATTCTTAATAGTTTTAGTATATCTTTTGAAATTATTTTGTTTGTCCACAACCATATTTATTTACACTTAAAAAAATGAGACCACACTCATTCTAGCAGATTTTATAACCTGTTGTTTTCAATTTCCATCATTTTATGGATTTTTTTGTGTGTCAATACACATAAATCTATTTCATCCTTTAAGACAAGCTTATCCAACCCGCAGCCTGCAAGCTGCATGCGGCCCAGGATGCCTTTGAATGTAGCCCAACACAAATTCATAAACTTTCTTAAAACATTATGAGATTTTTTTGTGATTTTATTTTTTGTTTTTTTTTTCTAAGCTCATCAGCTATCGTTAGTGTTAGTGTATTTTATGTGTGGCCCAAGACAATTCTTCCAACGTGGCCTGGGGAAGCCAGAAGATTGGACACCTCTGCTTTAAGGCTTCTGTGATATTTCTCTGTACCAAGAGTTAATATTCCTTGTTGCACAGCACATGGAGTCTATTCTAAAGTAGACTCTATAGTTTTTTTTGTACACTGCTACTGGCACAGTTTTTTTTTTTTTTTTTTTCAATAGTTCACTCTTTTTGGGGGTTGTGATATGTGGTGTTTTTTTCTGGTTGCTTACTTTTCCTCTGGTTTGACTACAGATCAAGACCTGTGTTATCCCAGTCAAGCTACAGATACAGATTGCCCTTTTCTTTCAGACAATAGCTCTAATTTAATGTCCCCTTTCATAGTTACAAGTCTGTTCTTCAGAACAAAATCTTGGCAGCCAGAATTATACTTGACACTTTATTCCAGCATATTACTGCTGGCGAGAAAGACGGTTGACTTGTTTTGACCCAAGTGAGCTTAGTTCTAAGAGACTAGGAAGGTGGATGATGAGCAGCTTTTGGTGGTTTGACAGCCAGCTGCAGGACATCCATTGTGGCCAGGACCGAGTAGCTGCTGCTAAATGTGGGTATGGTAAATTACATTTGATGGCCTCTTTTCCCCTTCTGTTTTTGAGAATTTTATCAAAGATTACACTGAGAAAGTGGTATTGAGAAAAATATTTTTTATTCTTATAGGATAATTATTCTCTTCTCTAGCCTATACTTCTTGTAAATGGCAGCATTGGTAGTAGTCATGGAAAAATTTTGGTGATTGGTTTTTTTAAACAGGAAATATAGTGTAAATGTTATTTAGGTAGTTTTGATTTCTTTAGGAACTTAGGTAGCATTTCTCCCCTCCTTCTGTGAGTTTAGTGATATCTTTTATAGACTTAAATTCTAAAATGGAGATGTTATGCCTAGTTTTAGGTAAAGGCATTTTAATTTTATGTTCAATTACTTTCTAAATTTTGCTTTAGTCTTGAAATATAATATGCTTTTTTACTTTAACATCCTTGTGTAGGATTCTAATTTGATTTTTTTTCCTTCTTACTACTGTGCCTCTAATTTTGATTATATGGCATCTTAAATTTAATTTTCTAAGTAATTCAAGATACAGTTTATCTCAATGAATTAACTCACAAGGTAAATATGGGAATTTTTTTTGGGACAGGTTCTCACTCTGTCCCCCAGGCTGCAGTGCAGTGACACAGTCTCTGCTCACTGCAGCCTCGACCTCCATGGCTTTACTGATCCTCCCTTCTCAGCCTCCCGAGTAGCTGGGATTATAGGCGTGCGCCACCATGCCTGGCTAATTATTGTGTTTTTAGTAGAGATGGGGTTTCACCATTTTGGCCAGGCTGCTCTCAAACTCCTGACAATTTATGGGGATTTTGGTTATTTGACCTTGACTCTTCCATATATACTTGATTTCCAGTAATTGGCGTGGTTCCAGTTTTACATTTTGTTGTTTCCTTGTTCCTAAATTTATATAAATAATAATTTGTACAGATTTTCATACCTTTTAAAATTCAACTTAAAATAATTTTTATAAATTGGTTTAATACAAACATAGAAATGGTGTGCCCAACTCTCCATTTTCCTTAAAAAGTCAGCCCCTTGTCCCCACAACCCTTTTTTTTTTTTTTTTTTTTTTTTTTTTTTTTTTGCGAGATGGAGTCTTGCTCTGTTGCCCAGGCTGCAGTGCAGTGGCATGATCTCGGGGCTCACTGCAACCTCCACCTCCTGGGTTCAAGCCATTCTCCTGCCTCAGCCTCCCGAGTAGCTGGGATTATAGGTGCATGCCACCACACCCAGCTAATTTTTGTGTCTTTAGTAGAAACAGGGTTTCACCATGCTGGCCAGGCTGGTCTCGAACTCCTGGCCTCAGGTGATCCGCCTGCCTCGGCCTCCCAAAGTGCTGGGATTACAGGCGTGAGCCACTGCGCTCTTCCGCCCCCCTTTTTTAAAAAAAAGTAATATTTTTCTTTTTCCATCTACTGAAAATGGGAATGGATAGTTAGCTAAACAATTTAATATAGGTGAAGAAGAACATAAAGTCAGTTGAACACTCTTGCGCTCACAGAATACTGTAGCTTCACAAGACTGCTTTGGCAACTTTATGAACTGCATTTATTCCTGTGGCTGAGAATCATGCTGTCAGACCTCTCCGTTTGTGGGAATCAACTCTCAAAGTAGCTATTGTATATTATCTAAGGCAGTGATGGTGGGGTTGAGGGTTGAGGGAGCAGGAGATGTATTAGAGGGACCAGGATGGGTGGCTGCAGGTACAATTTGAAAAATCAATTCAACACGCATACCGTTTTATAATACAAATTCATGGCTGGGTGCTGTGGTTCATGCCTGTAATCCAAGTACTTTAGGAGGCCAAGGTAGGAGGATCGCATGAGCCCAGGAGTTTAAGACCAGCCTGGCAACATAGTGAGACCTGGTCCCTACAAAAAAATTTTTTTAATTAGCTGGGCATGGTGGCTCCCGTCTGTAGTCCCAGCTACTCTGGAGGCTGAGGCAGGAGGGTCCCAGGAGGTCAAGGCTGCAGTGAGCCATGATTGCACCACTGCACTCCAGCCTAGGTGATTGAGTGAGACCCTGTCTCTTAAAAGACAGAACCCAAATTTACTGTACCCCCAGTAAAACCCAAATTTTGGCTTGAAGATTAATTAATTAATAGCTTAATTATTAAGCTATTAATACATAACAGCTTGCATTAGCAGTTAAGGAGCCCAAGCAAATAATGAGTGGAGACTGTGCTCGGGTACAAAGGGTGGGACTCTGATGGAGCAGCTGGAACACTTGATTGAGAAGCAGGAGATAGGGGTTCAAGTTTTGGATTTGCCACCAATTAGAGATGTGACTTTGGGTAACTCACTGGGTCTTTCTTGGTCACAATTTGGAAAATGAGAACATCAAACTAGATAGTCTCCAAAGTCTTAAGCATTTTAGGTTTGCCTCTGGTTAAAGGAATGCTCTGTGGACAGTTGGATTTGACCAGTTATCAAGGTAAGATTATATCTTTGGGAACCAAAGTAAACAGTTCCAGATTTTTCAGCCAGTCTTCATCAGGGTGTTATTTGTACATCCTAACAAATCACAGAGCCATGGAGACCTTATGATGAATAACCATAAGCCTCCTGGCTCTTCCCTTTTCTTGCCATCCCAGTCCTACTATCCAGAGACAGCCTTTAAAAACTTTTTCACTATTTCTGTTTTTAGCTTCGCTTGTGGTTACTTCCATAAGCCTTAATAATGTGTTTAGACTTCTGTTCCTTGATTTATCAACTTTAGATGATACCTGTGAAGTTTTTGATGTGAAAAATGAGAATTTAACTCACTTTTTTACCCCTGTCATTATTTGATATTTATATTACTTTGCAAGTCATTTATTAATTATCTTTATAATTTTAAATGATAAACTTTAATTTTTTGATCCATCAACTTCCTGTAGGGCCTCTTAACTTGCCATTTTGGAAAATGGGATTGTAAATACCCCCTTCACGTCCCTCTTTTTATATTCTACCTTCTGACACCTGTACTCAACTTGCATATTGTCTAGGTTATAAAAGGTTAATATTTTTATTCTGTCTTCCATTCACCACCAAGTATTGTGTGCTTTCCTTTATATTTAGATTGCTGTTTTTATTGCATTCGCTTTCTATGCCTGCTGTGAACATATGCAGAATCATAAGTGTACGATTACTCAAAATGTTTATGTCTTTTAAAAGCTAAGGAAATAATTTGGTATGTGCTTAAAGACTCAGCTTATTTTATTTTATTTTTATTTATTTATTTTTTTGAAATGGAATCTCGCTTTGTCACCCAGGCTGGAGTGCAGTGGCGTGATCTCGGCTCACTGCAACTTCCACATCCCGGGTTCAAGCGATTCTACTGCCTCAGCCTCCTGAGTAGTTGGGACTACAGGTGTGTGCCACCACGCCCAGCTAATTTTTTGTATTTTTAGTAGAGATGGAGTTTCACCATGTTAGCCAGGATGGTCTCAATCTCCTGACCTTGTGATCCACCCGCCTCAGCCTCCCAAAGTGCTGAGATTACAGGCGTGAGCCACCGCACCCAGCCTAGCTTATTTTATTTTTTGAGACAGAGCCTCATTCTGTTGCCTAGGCTGGAGTGCAGTGGCACAACCTCGGCTCACTGCAACCTCCGCCTCCCAGGTTCAAGCAATTCTCCTGCCTCAGCCTCCCTAGTAGCTGGGATTACAGGCACTCGCCACCATGCCCAGCTAATTTTTTGTATTTTTTTTTAGTAGAGACAGGGTTTCACCCAGTTGGCCAGGCTGGTCTTGAACTCCTGACCTCAAGTTATATGCCCGCTTCAGCCTCCCAAAGTGCTGTGATTACAGACGTGAGCCACCGCGCCCAGCCAAGACTCAGCTTATTAAACCATTTATTTACTCATTATTCAAGAGATATTTATTGAATACTAGTTATCATTAACAGTGCTATTTATAATAGTGAGAAATTGGAAATAACCTAAATGACTTCAGAGGATTGGTAAACTAAACTACTGTATGTTCTTACAGGGAATGCTCTGTAGACATTTAAAAAAGATACAAAAATGTTAATAACATGGAATATTTTAATCTATATTAAGTGAAAAAATATTTGTAATACAGTATATACAATATAGGCTCATTTTTGTTTAAAAACAATGAAACAAAACCAACCATATAAGAAACTAGCAGGGGAAATGCTGGAAGCATATACATAAAATTGTTAACTTGGTAATGTAGCTATCTCAGGTTACAGTGATTTGTGTTTATTTTTAATTCCCCTATATTTTCTCAGTTACCCCCAAAGAACACAAGTCACTTCTAAAAGAATACATTCTTTAAAAACTTTTTTTTTTTTTTTTTTTTTTTAATGAGATAGGGTCCCATTGTTTTCCAGGCTGGAGTACAGTGGTGCAATCTCAAGTCACTGCAACTTCTGCCTCCTGGGCTCACTCCATCCTCCCACCTTAGCCTCCCAAGTAGCTGGGACTACAGGCATGCACTACCACACACAGCTGGTTTTTGTATTTTTAGTAGAGATGGGGTTTCACCATTTCACCCAGGCTGAGAATAGACTTTTTAAACTTAGAGATACAAAATTAGAATTGCCAGTCATAGGTTTTCTTGGAATACACACGCTACAATAATGTAGGAGTACCTGATAAGAATTCAGTAAATATTTGTTGAATGAAGGAGAGAATGATTGAATAGCAGAGATTCCTAGGTCTGTGGTATTGGCACTTAAATACTTTCATAATTTTATCCAGAAACAAATCCTTAGTTCAGTTATTTCAGAAGAAAAATCATGAATTGAGCTGTCCTGCAGAAGCTAGGAAATAGCTTTAACTGGATGTTGGTTGTGTAGTGACAGATCCAGCAGAATTGAGCCCGCCACTGAAGCAGCCAGGCAACAATGCTGTTTCACAGTATGCAGGATCTGAATAAAAGTGTCCTTTGTGCTTATTTGAGACTGGGGGGCGGGACTTGTGGCAATTTACGTTATTTTTCCATAATGGAAATTGAGGCAGCCTCTAATCCTGCTATCACACATGGCAACTACTTATTTGATTTTTGGTAATTTGGGAGCAGCTGTGGACAAACAATTATTCTGCAAAAAGAGCCATGCCAGCTGCATTCTGACCCAGTTGCAAATGCTTGGGTAGACCAAACTTCCTATTCACCATCTTTCTAAACCAGGGATAGCTTTAACAACTCACCTGCTTTTTATTGATATGTGTAGCTTCTGGTAAGCGTCTACATATTTGAGAATGCACTCTCTAATGCTTTTTTATTGTTGTCACCAACCTTCAGTAGGCACCTACTTCATTCAGGCAGTGTGCCAGACACAGGGTTGTAAGCTACAAGATGTTATACAGTGTGGATAGACTGCTTTCATTTTGACAGGTGGGTCAGCATTAGCTTTATTTTTAGTAGACTAAATGGCAGTGTAAAGAAAGAATCTGGTGTGGAGGCAGTTGAGAGCTGTGTTTGTTTCGTCCCCAGACTCCCCCTGAATCTGCTGTCTGGGCGTTCATTGATGTCCCCTTGCTATGCCATGTGCTTTCACAAGCTGTTGCTGCTGCCTGCAGTGCCCTTTTATTCATTCTGGAGCCTGATGAGCTTCTGACTGTAGACTCTGTCTTTTCCTTCAGGATGCCTGCCCCATGTCCTTGCAGTTTTGTCTTCTCTGTGCTCCCTTAACCCTTAGCAAATATCACTAGAATAGGATTTGTTTTTTAAATGGCGAAAGCCTACTTACTTAACTGTATTAATTCAGTCTTTCAGTATACACTTATTTATTTTTTAAGCTCTTATAACCCAGGGGCTTAGAGAGATGTTTCAGTAAAGAAACATAGGAAATTAGGTAGGTAGGGTCATCTATAATGAGTAAAAAGACAGCGTACTTTTGACTGTGAACGTCTGTAGGGCAAGGACAAAACGCTGACAATCTTTATTTCTGTCTCTATAGTGCTGAATTATCACAAGGGACAAATTGGCCTGAATAATTGTATGAACCCACTCTATTAGAAATTACCTTCACACTGATAGATAATGGCCTGTGATAAGAAGCAAGTCAAAACTTTTTAGAATGTAGAACTGCACTGTTCAATATAGTAGCCACAAGCCACATATGGCCATTTAATATTAATTAAAATTAAACATTTAATTCCTTATGATCTCATGTGGTCAGTAGTCCACATGTCCAGCTACAGTTTTGGACAGCACACATTTAGAATATTTCCATCATTGCAGAAAGTTCTACCAGACAGTGCTAATCCAGAACCTATAAGAGAGTTGACATATTTTAAAGCATTTGATGAAGTACATTGACTTAACTCTTCTCTGTGGAAAGATGTTCCGGCAAGCCAAAATTCTCCATGCTGTCTTTACATTTTTTCCTTTGCTTGTGGCACCCTCTAGTGTTCTAGTAATACATAGTCTATTTATAATTTGAATAGAAGAACATTGGAATATTTTGGAAAATTCTGTATGTGTAGCATTTTTCTAGGGAGGAGCTCTGTAGCTTTCACCCATCCCCAAGAAAGTTTATGATTCAAAAACGATTAAGAACTCTATGATAGAGGTATTTGTATGGTCAAAATTCCTAATGTGATCTGTAAACATTATTTCACCCAGTGTAAAAAAAAAAAATCATGTAACTGTCCCTTCAACATTTCTTTGCTGTCCTCATCTTTGTACATGGAATAAGAATAAGTTACACTTATATAGCACTCACTATATACCATGTCCCCTTAAGCCCTTTTTCAAATAGTAATTCATTTTGTCCCCAGTAATTCTATGAAGTAGATTCTGTTATTTTCCTTCATTTGACAGATGTTACAACTAAGACAGAAAAAGTCAAATGAAACTTCTCCAAGTTGCTAGTAAGTGGCAGAGCAAGAAATGGAATGCAGTATTCTGGTTCCAGAGTTTGTACCACCCCGCTGGAGAAGTGAGGATGTGTTTAAGTAGGCATGAGGTAGAATGGAGAGGAGACTCTCCAGACACTTGTACATGCTGAGCCCAGTTGTATAATAAGAAAAAAGAATGGTAACTCTAAATTGCTCTTTCCCATGCTGGAAATGATAGCCATTACCCCACCACTGATTTTCAGTAGGTCTACGCAGTCCACTAGGGAGTTAGAATGGTAGATAAAGGTCAAAGGTACCATTGCTACCACATTTTCTTTGGTTTCCAAAAACCTGATCTATTCATCGAGTAATATGACAAATTATTTTCTGTTTGTCAGTGTTATTTCTATGAAGAGACAGTATAGTACTATGATGTTGATTTTGAGGTTTGCAGGAATGTTAGACTTAAAGAGTAGGTCAGATAGACTCACAAACATAAGTTTGTGTTGATATCACCTACTTTCCTGTCTGTGCTCCCTTCTCACTTCTAAGTGTCCCATTTCTGTCTGTGTGAAGCATTTTATTTTTATGTATTTATGTATTCTGAGATACAGTTTCACTTTGTTGCCCAGGCTGGAGTGCAGTGGCATCATCTCAACTCACTGCAGCCTCCGCCTCCCGGGTTCAAGCGATTCTCCTGCCTCAGCCTCCCGAGCAGCTGGGACTACAGGCGTGTACCACCACACCCGGCTGATTTTTGTATTTTTAGTAGAGACAGGGTTTCATCATGTTGGCCAGGCTGGTCTTGAACTTCTGACCTCAGCTGATCCACCTGCCTCCCAGGGTGTTAGGATTACAGGCGTGAGCCACCGCGCCAGGCCTGTGAGACATTTTATACTCTATAGCTTAGCATCTTTTTAATGATTCATTAAATTTGAGATTCATCAGTGTCTGAAAACAGAAACTCTAATTGTAGTCTTGTAAAAATGGGCTTCATTTTTTACATCACTTCTTTATTGAGGGTATGAGAATCCCGGATTGCTGCTTACCAGCACTGTATGAGTAATTTTGAATGCAAGTATGTATTTTCTTCTTTAAGTATTAATCGGGGCCTAGAAAACCATGTGTGGCATTTCAGAGAATTTAATTCTGGGAACTGGGTACACAGGTGTTACAAGATGAAAGAGCACAAAAGACACTGGGGTAATCCAGATAGGAAGCACTACCACCCCTAGGTTTGGGGGAACAGAAGAGAAGAACCTGGAAGCTCAGAGAGGTCGTCCTGCAGCTGGTAATCTGATCTCCGAGTGGAATGCCATTCAGCTGGTACTCAACCACCAGGAGAGAAGAGGCACAGCTGGAGTTGGGAGGTGCAACACTCCTCTTGCTGGAGCAATGCTGATATTATAACAATGAAAACAGCAAAGAAATCCCTTCTTCTCTCCCCTTCCAGTCTCCCTAGGCAAAACCTAACAGGATACTGGCAGTAAAGTCTGGAAAACATGGTTGGCAGGCTCAGCTCCAGAGCGAGGAATAGTGCAACTCTGACAAGAATAGAAGACAGGGCTTGGAAGTGAGAGGGAGAGAGAGAGAAACAGCAAGCATAACCTTGTAGGAGAGTTACAGAAACTGTAACTGCCTGGGTGTAGCTTTAGTTATTAAAATGTGCAGCTGATTACCCACAATCATTTATCAAAGAGCATATTATGATAGATCTATTCATAGAGACTTTATGGACCCAAGCCCTGACTTCAGTGAGCTTACAGTATTTTCTTTTCTTTTTTTCTTTGAGATGGAGTCGCACCCTGTCGCCCAGGCTGGAGAGTGCAGTGGCGCGATCTTGGCTCACTGCAACCTCCGCCTCCCGGGTTCAAGCAATTCTCCTGCCTCAGTCTCCAGAGTAGCTGGGATTACAGTCATGTGCCACCATGTCCGGCTAATTTTTTGTATCTTTAGTAGAGACGGGATTTTACCACGTTGGCCCGGCTGACTCCAGACCTTGCGATCCGCCCGCCTCTGGCCTCTCGGGATTACGGGCATGAGCCACCATGCCCAGCGCTTACAGTATTTTCATAAAATCATCCACTCATCCCTAAGTCATTATGAAGTTGTGTGGTAAAGCTTTTTTTTCTTTTCTTGCTTTTTTTTTTTTTTTTTGAGACAGAGTCTCGCTGTGTTGCCCAGGCTGGAGTGCAGTGGTGCGATCTTGGCTCACTGCAACCTCCGACTCCCAGGTTTAAGCGATTCTCCTGTCTCAGCCTCCAGAATAGCTGGAATTAAAGGCACACGCCACCACTCCTGGCTAATTTTTGTATTTTTAGTAGAGATAGGGTTTCACCATGTTGGTCAGGCTGGTCTCAAACTTCTGACCTCGCGATCCCCCAGCCTTGGCCTCCCAAAGTGCTGGGATTACAGGTGTGAGCCACCACGCCCAGCCCAAAGCTTATTTTTCTTAAGCATTATTTAAAAGCATCATTGTTAACTGGATTATCGTGTTATTAGTATTAAGGAGTATTTACAAAGTTAATCTATTGGTATGAAAAATATTCGATTAGTCATACAATTTTGTTAGTTTTAGATGCCGCAAATTAGGAAGTTTGTCTTCCTCAAGGCAAGGCCACTTCTAAACTTGAACTGTGCTGTTCTCAGTTCTTAACGTAAGAAGGGAGCTTTATTTATCTAGTGACAGTTTGCTCTAGCATGTCATTTAATTTTAATTTTCAAAAGGATCAGTTTGGAAGACTATATCATAGCTATTTGTTTTTAAAGCTCATTTTGTTAAAAGTCAAAGTAATACATTCATATAATAAAAGATGAAATAGAAGGACTTACAATAAAAATCAATAGTCTTTTGCCACTCTTTCCCCATCCCGAGTCCCACTTTTCAGAGACAATTAGCTGTTTTTTGTTTATAGTTTAACTGTTTTGTTTATAGTATCATCAAACAGTAATGCCTCCATAACTCTAAATAATATATCTATACCACTATTTCTTGATTTATCAAATGGGCATTATTGACTTTTTTTTTTTTTTTTTTGAGAAGGAGTCTCGCTCTGTCGCCCAGGCTGGAGTGCAGTGGCGCAATCTCGGCTCACTGCAAGCTCCGCCTCCCGGGTTCACGCCATTCTCCTGCCTCCGCCTCCCGAGTAGCTGGGACTACAGGTGCCCGCCACCATGCCCGGCTAACTTTTTGTATTTTTAGTAGAGACGGGGTTTCACTGTGTTAGCCAGGATGGTCTCTACCTCCGACCTCGTGATCCGCCCTTCTCAGCCTCCCAAAGTGCTGAGATTACAGGCATGAGCCATCACACCCAGCTTGACTTTCTTTTATGGAATATAAGGTACTTATTTTTTTAGTACTTTTCCTTTCCCTTGTACTTTTGATAGTTACATTGTAATACTGTTTCCATCTCCTGCTAATAATGTCTCCTGACTCCCTCACCATGTAAGGATAGGATATTAATACTCCTAGCCATTCTTCCACCTTTCTGTCCCTCTCCCGCCTCCAAATTTCTGTCAGCCTTATCTTTGCTTTTTCATTGTCATGGTTCATAACTTTTACCTGCTGTTTTGTATTATATTTCATTTTCTGTATTTTGGTCTGTAGTCGGGGTCTGGAGATGGAACTACATGTACAACTATAGCTTCATTTTTTTTTTTTTTCAACTGTAGAGCCCAGTGGTGTGGGAGGGTATTTTTTTTCTTTCCATGTCTGATATCATCACTCATACACTCTTTGAAAGAGAATTATCCTAGGTCAAATGGATTTTTCTTTTCTTATGTTCCATTTTTACTCACAATTAAGTCACATTTTACTTTGATTCTATTTTCACTCTGACTTGAGCTGTGGAATTGTTTTTCATTTTTACTGCTGTGGTGAGATTTCCATCCATTACCCTAGTGTCCCCCTGAGGAGCAAACCCTATAGTTGACTTTAGGCTTCTTTAGGCTTCTTGAGAAAGGGTAAAATTTCTATCCTAGTTATGCAGTTTATATTCTGGATATGTTCAAGAATGTAAGTTGAGCCAGCCTAGGTTCCTCCCACCCCACCCTGGGTTTGGACTGTAGACTGAGGCTAGGTGTCAGATTTTCCCTTAGGCAGTTCTTGTGGTTTTTCTTTTGATATGATAATGCTATTGATTAGACTAATGCTTTCTTTTACATTTAGTTACACTTTGATTAGATTTCCTGGCCTGCTTTTCTTTCTGCTTTGATTTTTAAAATACTCTACACTTAATCTCATCCATTATGTGTGGATTAGACTAAATTTAACTCCCTTGGACATTTCCTTCAAATTCCAGTAGCTCCTTAGGTATTATTGACTACAAGTACCAGGGTGCTCTGGGCCAAGACAATCTTTTTCTGTGTTTTCTTCCACTAACCCACCCATACTGGCCTAGAGGGACAAAAGTAGCAGCTCTTCTGTACCAGAGTACCCCTACCCCAACCTCTTGTAGTTTATATTATAAAGAAGGACTTTTTAATTTAATTTTTTTTTAAGAGAGAGGGTCTCACTCTGTCACTCACACAGGAGTGCAGTGGCGCGATCTTGGCTCACTGAAGCCTTGTCCTCCCAGGCTCAAGCAATCCTCTTGCCTTAGCCTCCTGAGTAGCTGGGGCTATAGGCATGTGCCATCATGCCCAGCTAATTTTTCATTTTTTGTAGAGAGGGGGTCTCCCTATGTTGCCCAGGCTTGTCTCGAACTCCTGGACGTAAGCAATCCTCCCACCTTGGCCTCCCAAAGTGCTGGGATTACGAGTGTGAGCCACTGTGTCCGGCCAAGAAGGACCTTTAGATGAAGGATATATTGCACCCCAGGTGATGATCCAGGGTAAGAAAGATTTTAGTAAAATTGTTACCATGTTAAGTTATTGCTTGGGGGAATTTTTTTTCTTTTTCCTTTTTTTTTTTTATTAAAATGAGGTATTGACTAATCTGCTGAACACCACTGGCTCTGGGTGATAGGTATGCTGTTTTATTTGAATGTGGTGTTGAGTCACAGGTCATTATGTATTGCCGGCGCTTTCGTCTTACTTTTTATATCAGTTCAGAGGAATCACTCTCAAGTCCATCTGCTGCCTCTTCATTTGTGCACTGTTGTGAAATTATGCTAGGGGCCTTGGTTTCCTATAGTTTCTTTATTTTATGTCTAGGAGAACAATATTTCAGTTGCTGGAGTTAATATAGGGCTTTTTAGATGCCTGATTCAGTCTCTTACACAGTTAAGAAAACTATCCTCAGAGATGACTGTCTGATTTAGAAATGAAGAAATTGAGGCCCAGTGCTTGTGAGACTAGTCAAGTAATGAGTCAAGAAGGGTAGAATCGGGAAGACATAGAGATTCTGGCATCATCATAATTAATGTCAGGCACTTATTGCTGGGCACTGTGTTCCTCACTTTATCTGGGTTATCTCATTTAATCCTCATATCATCCTTCTGCGAATAGGTAGTCATTCTTTTTTCACTTAAAAAAAATGATAGAATTGTAGCTTAGAGGTTGAGTAACTTGTCCAGGGGTTCTGGATATCTTGGTGATAGACTGTGCTGTTTTATAAAATAGAGAATATTTAATATGTTTTTTACCTATTGACAGTTCACATCACTTTAGCTATCCAGGGAATCTAACTCCTCATGGAGGAAAGCTAAAATGCTTCACTAAATTGACTTGGGAGAGTGGGGTCTGATGATGTCCAGCAATATGTCATATGTCATATCAGTCATATCTGGCATTAACCAACCTGCTTCTTTTATGATTTTACGGAAACATTGTAAGTATCATTCATAAGTATCCCACTCTAGTTAAAAGAAGTCAGAAATACCTTTGCCTTTGCTTTTCACAGGGTGTGCTGAATAAAAATGGTTAGAGAGGCCGGGTGCGGTGGCTCAAGCCTGTAATCCCAGCACTTTGAGAGACCGAGGCAGGTGGATCACCTGAGGTCAGGAGTTTGAGACCAGCCTGGCCGATATGGTAAAACCCCGTCTCTGCTAAAAATACAAAAATCAGCTGGGCTTGGTGGTGCACTTGTAATCCTAGCTACTTGGGAGGCTGAGGCACGAGAATTGCTTGAACCCAGGAGGCGGAGGTTGCTGTGAGCCAAGATCACACCACTGCCCTCCAGCCTGGGCAACAGAGTGAGACTGTGTCTCAAAAAAAAAAAAAAAATGGTTAGAGAGGCCAAAGAATGGGATAGGGAGAGAGGTGGAAAGAGATGAGGCTCTGGGCAGAAATGGCAAGCCTGTGAAGCAGACAGCCCTATTGATTCATGCTGTGAACTGCATTCTGGAGCAAAGAATTGAAATCCATTATGCCAAGCGCATAGCCTACAAATCCCTTTGAAAAGCAGTTAGGTGCCATCTAATCCCAAATCATTTAAAAATAATTCTGAAGTACCCAGAATTCTAAAATGCCCTAAGCAGTTTGTCTCGAAGAACAGTGAAATGGATGGAAAAATAGCATTTTAATGGTATCTTTCTCTCATATATTATATTCAATTGTGTGACTTAGTGTGTTAAATTGTTTTAGAGTAGTACAAATCTGGGGGCTAGGATATATTCCCTTGGATATTCTGAAACTCACATAAAACAGGATATGGAAGGGTAGCTTATCAGGTAGCTTAAAAATTCTTTTCTAATTTTGCCATAATTTCAGACTTTGGGAAAAGTTGCAAGAATAGTACAAAGAATTCTCATGTACCCTTTACCCAGATTTTCCAAATGTTCACATTTTACTGTGTTTTCAAAGACCTCAGAAAATTGAAAATTTGATTATCTACATAGAAACAAATCACCTAAAGAATAAAGACATAGCAGGATTAGTTTAAGAGAGCAGTTACTCAGAGGAACAAAGGATTTTAGAATCAAAAGATCTCAAGATGGAGAAAGACTTCTATAGTAGAATGGGACAAAATAAGAGAAAAATTTTACATAAATAAATAATTATGTTCTTTTACATGCAGCCATAGAGGTCATATTTCTGTATCTATGTGGTTGACATTTTTTGGTAAACTCCACATGTGTAGTGCTGTATACTGTTACATGATAGTCAAATTTTAAATGTGTGTATATGTTCATGTGGGTTTGTATTAATACAAGTAGAGATAGTGTTAGTGTACAACTGAAGCACTCAGCTTTTCAATATACATCAAAATTTAAAATATATATGCCTTTTGACCCAGCAATTTACCTTCAAGAGTTTATTATTCTTAAAAGAATTTATTTTTTAAAATAATCAAATAATATACAAGATTTTTAATAAAGATAATACAGGCTGGTTATATTATTCTCCTGTAAGATTAGTCACTTCTTCCTTTTTTAAAATTTATTTTTATTTATTTATTTATTTGAGACGGAGTCTCGCTCTGTCGCCCAGGCTGGAGTGCAGTGGCGCATCTCACTGCAAGCTCCGCCTTCCGGGTTCACGCCATTCTCCTACCTCAGCCTCCCGAGTAGCTGGGACTGCAGGCACCCGCCACCACTCCCGGCTAATTTTTTGTATTTTTTTAGTAGAGACAGGGTTTCACCATGTTAGCCAGGATGGTCTCGATCTCCTGACCTCGTGATCTGCCTGCCTTGGCCTCCCAAAGTGCTGGGATTACAGGCGTGAGCCACTGCGCCCGGCCAGATTAGTCACTTCTTTGCACAGAAATTACACTGGTATATAGGGTAATTTTAAAAAGTTAGTTGTAAAATATACGTAACAATAAATTTACCATCATAATCATTTTTAGGCATATAGTTCAGTAGTGTTAAGTACATTCACGCTGTTGTGCAGCCAATCTCCAGAACTCTTTATCTTGCAGAACTGAAACTCTGTACTCCCAGCCCCTGGCGACTATTAGTCTACTTTCTGTCTCTATGAATTTGACTACTCTAGGTGCCTCACATAAGTAGAATCATACAGTATTTGTTCTTTTTTGTGGCTGGGTTATTTCACTGAGCAGAATATCCTCAAGGTTGATCCATGTTGTAGCATGAGTCAGAATTTCCTTTTTTTAAAAATTGGTTTTAAATAAAACTGTATTTTTTTATAGCAGTTTTAAGTTCACAGCAAAATTGAGTGGAAGATACAGATAATTCCCATATACTTCTCTCCCTTACACTTGCACAGCCTCCCCCACTATCAACATCCTGCACCAGAGTGGTACATTTGGTTCCAATTGATGAGCCCACATTGACACGTCATTATTACCCAAAGTCCATAGTTTACATTAGGGTTCCCTCATGGTATTGTACATTACATAGTTTACATTAGGGTTCCCTCATGGTATTGTACATTCTATGGATTTGAACAAATGTATAACCCATATCCACCATTATTGTATCATACAGAGTAGTTTCACTGCCCTGAAAATGCTCCGCCTGTTCATCCCTCCCTTCCCCCTAATCCTTGGCAACCTCTAATGTTTTTACCGTCCCCATAGTTTTGCTTTTCCAGAAGACCATGTAATTGGAATCATAAGTGTGTAGCCTTTTCAGATTGGCTTTTTTCACTTAGCAATATGCATTTAAGCTTCTTCTACATTTTCTCATAGCTTGAAAGCTCATTTCTTTTTAGTGCTGAATGATATTCTATTGTCTGGATGTACCACAGTTTATCCATTCACCTACGGAAGGACATTTTGGTGCTTCCAAGTTTGGGCAATTATGAATAAAATTATAAACATCCATGTGCAGGTTTTTATGTGGATGTAAGTTTTCAACTCCTTTGGGTAAATACAAAGGCATGTAATTGCTGGATTGTATGGTAAGAGTATGTTTAATTTTATAACAGACTGCCACACTGTCTTCCAAAGTGGCTGTACTATGTTGCATTCCCACCAGCAGTGAAATAGAGTTCCTGTTGCTCCACATCCTCAACAGCGTTTGGTGTTGGCAGTGTTTTGAGTTTTAGATATTTAAATAGATGCGTAGTGATATCTCACTGTTTTAATTTCTAATTCTCCCTTGACATATGATGTTGAGCATCCTTTCATATGCCTATTTACCATCTATATATCTTCCTTGGTGAGATCTCTTCAGGTGTTTTGCCCTTTTTTAAATTGGGTTCATTTTCTTATTGTTGAGTTTTTAAGAATTCCTTATTTTGGATAACAATCCTTCTGATTCATCTTTTACAACTATTTCCTCCCTGTCTATGTCCTGTCTTCTCATTCTTTTGGCAGTGTCTTTCGCAGGGCAGAAGTTTCTTGTTTTAATGAAGTCCAGCTTATCGATTTTTTGCTTTTATGGATTGCGCCTTTGGCATTGTATCTTAAAAGTCATTGCCATACCCAAGGTCAACTAGATTTTCTCCTATGTTATCTTATAGGAGTTTTATGGTTTTGCATTTTACATTTAGGTTTATGATCCATTTTGTATCAGTTTTTGTGAAGGTCTATGTCTAGATTTCATTTTTTTGATGTGTGACTGTTCACTTGTTCCAGCACCATTCGTTGAAAAGACTAACTTTGCCAAACTAATGTATTGCCTTTGCTCCTTTCTCAGAGATCAGCTGGCTCTATTTATGTGGGTCTATTTCTGGACCTTCTCTTCTGTTACATTGGTCTATTTTTCTGGTGTTTCACCAATACCATACTATCTTGATTACTGTAGGTTTATGGTAAGTCTTAAAGTTGTGTGGTATCAGTCTTCTGATTTTGTTCTTTCAGTATTTTTTTGGCTGTTCTGGGTCTTTTGCCTCTCCATGTAAACTTTAGTGTCAGTTGGTTGGTATCCACAAAATAACTTGCTGGGATTTTGATTGGGACAATGTTGAATCTAGAGATCAGGTTGGAAGAACTGACATCTTGACAGTATTGTGTCTTCCTATGCATGAACATGGAATATCTCTCTTTATTTAGTTTTTATTTGATTATTTTCATCAGAGTTTTGTGTTTTTTTTCATATAGATCTTGTACATATTTTGTTAGATTTATACCTTACTCAGTATTTCACTTTTTGGTGGTGCAAATGTAAATGGTATTGTGTTTTTGATTTCAGATTCCACTTATTCATTTCTAGTATTTAGGAAAACAACCTTGTCCCTGCAACCTTGCTGTAATTACTTACTAGTTCCAGGAGTTTTTTTTATTGATTATTTTGGATTTTCTACATCAATAATCATGTCATCTATGAAGAAAGACAGTTCTATTTCTTCCTTCCCAATCAGGGTACCCTTTATTTCTTTTTAAAAATCTTATTGCATTAGTTAAGACTTCCAGTACAATGTTAAAAAGAAGTGGTGAGAGGAGATTTCCTTGTCTTCTTCCTGATCTTTTTTTTTTTGAGACAGAGTCCCGCCGTTGCTGTGTCACCCAGGCTGGAGCGTAGTGGCATGATCTCAGCTCACTGCAACCTCCACCTTCTGGGTTCAAGCGATTCTTCTGCCTCAGCCTCCTGAGTAGCTGGGATTACAGATGTGTACCACCACACCTGGCTAATTTTTATATTTTTAGTAGAGGCAGCATTTTTCCATGTTGGCCAGGCTGGTCCCGAACTCCCTACCTCAGGTGATACACCTGCCTTGGCCTCCCAAAGTGCTGGGATTACAGGCGTGAGCCACCTCGGCCAGGCTTCTTCCTAATCTTAATGGGAAAGCTTCTAGTTTTTCACATTATGATGTTAATAGTAGGTTTTTTGTAGCTGTTCTTTATCAGGTTGAGGAAATTCCCCTCTTTCTAATTAGCATTTTCTTCCTTTTTAAGACTGAATAATAAGTAGTATGTGTATACCACATTTTTTTTACCCATGCATTCATCGATGGTCACTTGGGTTGCTTCCACATTTTGGCTGTTGCGAATAAAGCTGCTATGAACATGGGTGTACAGATGTCTATTCAAGATCCTACTTTCAGTTTCTTCTGGGCATATATATCCACAAGTGGAATAGCTGGATCATGTGGTACTTCTATTTTTGTTTTTTTTTTGAGGAACTAATATGTAAAATTTTATATACAAGGACATATTTTATACTGCATTGATGTTTATTTTATAATAGCAAAAACTTGGCAGCATATTTGATCAGCAGGTGACTGGTTATATAAATTATGACACATGCATATAATAAAGTATTACGCAGCTGTTTAAAAAAGATATGGTAGATCTGTATGTTTTGACATGTAACAATGTCCAGATATATTGTAATATGAAAAAGACAGACAATATGTATAATATGAACCTGTTTTTATTTTAAATCTATATATATGTATGCTCCAAATTTATTTTTCAAAAATAATGAACTTCTGGGGTGGGGGGGAGTGGAGATTATAAGTGTAATAGAAGAGCCAACTTTTAACCTTACTGCTTTATACATTACTGTATCATTTTGGGGTTTACAAGAAGCACAGTTTTTTGGGTTTTTTTTGGAGGGGGGGTTTGTTTGTTTGTTTTTGAGACAGAGTCTTGCTCTGTCTCCCAGGCTGGAGTACAATGGCACAACCTTGGCTCACTGCAACCTCTGCCTCCCGGGTTCAAGCACTTCTCCTGCCTCAGCCTCCCAAGTAGCTGGGATTACAGGCGCCCACCACCACGCCTGGCTAATTTTTTTGTATTTTTAATAGAGACAGGGTTTTGCCATGTTGGCCAGGCTGGTCTCGAACTCCTGACCTCAGATGATCCACCTGCCTGGGCCTCCCAAAGTGCTGGGACTACAGGCACTTGCCGCCATGCCCTCAAGAAGCAGTTTTATAAGCAGAAAGACCAATTTGAATTTTTGGGAAAAAAGTTATTTGACTCTCACTTGTCTTTGACATACAAAGAAAATGTTAAGTATTTCACTTATTTACTAAGTGTTTTTATGTCCACAAGGCCAAATGCTAGTCACTGAGCTATCTTAAGTATGTTTTTATTGTTATATTTGAATGTCTTTTTATTATTAAGGGTATCTGTTGTTTTGTGATCTGAGGTATAAAATTAGTACAGCGAATTTCCATCAAAATGGTTTCACGTAAGAACACCACTCTGTCATTTTTATGTCACATTTGCATGGTGCTTCCCATTTCCTGTGACTTGGTGTGGCACGGTAAGTAGTGAAATTGGAATTTTGTCAAGGTTCCTCTGCTCTTGAATAAAATATCTCTTAGTTTAAACATTGTGTTATATTACACACTGAATCCTGTTCTTTTTCCTTTTTGTCTGACAGTAGAACTTCATGGAGGAACACGGAGTGACCCAAACCGAACATATGGCTACCATAGAAGCACATGCAGTGGCCCAGCAAGTGCAGCAGGTCCATGTGGCTACTTACACCGAGCACAGTATGCTGAGTGCTGATGAAGACTCGCCTTCTTCTCCCGAGGACACCTCTTACGATGACTCAGATATACTCAACTCCACAGCAGCTGATGAGGTGACAGCTCATCTGGCAGCTGCAGGTAGTGTTGTTTGGATTAGAAGCTCTTCTTTAATTTTTTTTTTTTTTTTTGGAGACAGCGTCTCACTCTGTTGCTCAGGCTGGGGTGCAGCAGCACAGTCATGATTCACTGCAGCCTTGATCTTCCGGGTTCAAGTGATTCTCCCATCTCAGCCTCTGGAGTAGCTAGGACTGCTGATGTGTACCACCACATCTGGCTAATTTTTGTATATTTTGTAGAGACAGAAATGTCACTGTGTTACCCAGGCTGGCCTCAAAGTCCTGGGCTCAAGCGATCCTTCTGCCTCGGCCTCCTAAATTATTGGCATTACAGGTGTGAGTTACCATGCCTGGCCTTTATCACAACTTTTTTAAGCCTTGCAGTTATAACTTGAGCCTGTATTATACTGAGACTTGAGGTCTGGAATCACTTACTATCAGTGTTATGGCTTTGGTTTTATTTTTTCATCTATTCTGCCTATGTTTTGGCTTTAAACTGAAGCATTTATTCCAATTACATTAAACAGAATCACTGACATGTATTTAGATTTAAATTTACCTTCTTTTCTATATGCTTTCTCTTTGCCCTACCTGTTCTGTTTACTTTTCTCTTTCTTGGCGTTTTCTTTTGTAGTGATTGAAAATTTTGTATTTTTTCATTTTTTTCTTGTTAGTTTGAAAGTTATAAGCTTTTACTGTTATCAATACCTGTAGAAATTGTAACATACATCCTTTATTTATCAATGCCTTATGTTGACTAGGCTCAGTGGCTCACACCTGTAATCCCAGCACTTTGGGAGGCCAAGGTGGGAGGATCACTTGAGCCCAGGAGTTTGAGACCAGCCTGGGCAATGTAGTGCAATCCCATCTCTACCAAAAAAAAATTAGCTGGGTGTGGTGACGTGCTCCCTAGTCCCAGCTACTTGGGAGGCTGTGGTGGGATGACTGATCACTTGAGCCCAGGTGTTTGAGGGTGCAGTGAGCTATGATTACACCACTGCACTACAGCGTGACAGAGTGAGAGCCTGTGTCCAGTTGAAAAAAAAAAAAAAGGAAAAGCAAAACGTTGTATGTACTTGGAACTTTTAACCTCTACAGGGATAATACAAATTTCTTAGAACACTTGCATTTCATGTGCCCATCCTATATGCTATTGTTGTCCTTTGTATTCATTTTTGGTATACAGTTGGCTCTCTTTATCTGTGGGCTCCACATCTGCACATTCAACCAATTTTGATCAAAAGTATTAGGAAAAAAAAATTAAAAGTAACAATATAACAATTAAAAATAATACAAATAAAAGGCCAATACAACAACTATTTGTATAGCATTTACACTGTATTAGGTATTATAATATTAGTATTAGTAACCTAGAGATGATACAGAAGGACGTGAATAGGTCATGTGAAAATACTACACCATTTTATATCAGGGACTTGAGCATCTACACATCAAGATGCTAGAAACAATCTCACAAGGATTTGAAGGGACAACTGTATTTTAAACACCACAGGACTTTTTTTTTTTTTTTTTTTGAGATGGAGTCTCACTCTGTCGCCCAGGCTGGAGTGCAGTGGCACAATCTTGGCTCACTGCAGCTTCTGCCTCCTGGGTTGGAGCAACTCTCCTGTCTCAGCCTCCCGAGTAGCTGGGATTACAGGTGTGCGTCACCATGCCCAGCTAATTTTTGTGTTTTTAGTAGAGATGGGGTTTCACCCTGTTGGCCAGGCCGGTCTTGAATTCCTGACCTCGGGTGATCCACCCATCTTGGCCTCCCAGAGTGCTGGGATTATAGGCGTGAGCCACCGCATCCAGTGAACAATATTTTTATTTAAAAAATAATGTTAATTTTTTTTCCTGCATCTCCAACTGGTCTCCTGAGATGGTTTTACTTCTGCCTAAAGACACCATTTAATATGTGCTTTAACATGGATCTGCTAGTAACAAGTTCTATTTTTGCTTGTCTGTGAATGTTTTTACTTAAACTTCAACCTTGAAGGATGTTTTCACTGAGTATGGAATTCTAGCTTGGTGGTTATTCTTTCCTCATGTTGAAGGTACTGTTCCACTGTCTTCTGGATTCCATTGCTGCTATTGAGAATTCAGCTATTTCATTCTAACCGCTACTCTTTCAAAGATTATCTCCCACATGGCCTGCCCCCCTCTCCCGGAAATTTTAGCCGTGAGATTTTGCTTCTGCTGCATTCCATCTCTTTTCATTCCATGGCTCCAGTTACTTATGTTAGTCTTCCTCACTTGTATGTCTCTTAACCATCTGTTCTGTATGTATCATCTTTCTGTGTAGTTTCTTCTGTCTTTCAGCTTGTGAAAGACAGAAGATTTTCTTCTTTAGCTGTTGTATTAGTCCATTTTCATGCTGCTGATAAGAGATACCCAAGACTGGGAAGAAAGAGGTTTTAATGGACTTACAGTTCCACCTGGCTAGGGAGGCCTCACAATCATGGTGGAAGGCAAGGAAGAGCAGGTCACATCTTACATGGATGACAGCAGGCAAAAAGAGAGAGAGCTTGTGCAGGGAAACTGCTCCTTTTAAAACCATCAGATCTTGTGAGACTTATTCACTATCACAAGAACAGCATAGGAAAGATCTGCCCCCGTGATTCAATTACCTCCCACCGGATCCTTCCCACAACATGTGGGAATTATGAGTACAATTCAAGATGAGATTTGAGTGGGGACTTAGAGCCAAACCATATTATTCCACCCCTGGCCCCTCCCAAATTTCATGTTCTCACATTTCAAAACCAATCATGCCTTTCTAACAGTCCCCCAAAGTCTTAACTCATTTCAGCATTAACTTAAAAGTCCACAGTCCAAATTCTCATCTGAGACATGGCAAGTCCCTCTGCCTATGAGCCTGTAAAATCAAAAGCAAGTTAGTTACTTCCTAGATACAGTGGGGGTACAGGGATTGGGTAAATACAGGCATTCCAAATGGGAGAAATTGGCCAAATAAAAGGGCTACAGGCCCCATGCAAGTCCGAAATCCAGCAGGGCCGTCAAATCTTAAAGCTCCAAAGTGATCTCCTTTGATTCCATGTCTCACATCCAGGTCATGCTGATACAAGAGGTGGGGTCCCATGGTCTTGGACAGCTCTGCCCCCTGTGGCTTTGCAGGGTACAGCCTCCCTCCCAGCTGCTTTCATGGGCTGTTGTTGAGTGTCTGTGGCTTTTCCAGGCAAAAGATGCAAGCTGTCGGTGGATCTACTATTCTGGGGGCTGGAGGACAGTGGCCCTCTTCTCACAGCTCTACTAGGCAGTGCCCCAGAAGGGACTCTGTGTGAGGTCTCCGACCCAACCCCACATTTCCCTTACACACTGCACTTGCAGAGGTTCTCTATGAGGGTCCCGCCCCTGCAGCAAACTTCTGCCTGGATATCCAGGAGTTTTCATACATCCTCTGAAATCCAGGCATAGGTTCCCAAACTCCAATCCTTGACTTCTGTACACTTGCAGGCTCAACACCTTTGTGGAAGCTGCTAAGGCTTGGGGCTTGCAGCCCCTGAAGCCATGGCCCGAGCTCTGTGTTGGCCCCTTTCAGCCACAGCTGGAGCAGCTGGGATACAGGGCACCAAGCCCCTAGGCTGTGCACAGCACAGGGACCCTGGGCCCAGCCCTTGAAACCTCCTAGGTCTCCAGGCCTATGATGGGAGGGGCTACTGTAAAGACCTCTGACATGCCCTGGAGACATTTTTTCCATTGTCTTGGGGATTAACATTCGTCTCCTTGTTGCTTATGCAAATTTCTGCAGCCAGCTTGAAGTTTTCCTCAGAAAATGGGATTTTCTTTTCTGTTGCATTATCGGGCTGCAAATTTTCCAAACTTTCATGATTTCCTTCCCTTATAAAACAATGCCTTTAACAGCACCCAAGTCACCTCTTGAATGCTTTGCTGCTTAGAAATTTCTTCTGCCAGATGCCCTAAATCATCTCTCTCAAGTTCAAAGTTCCACAAATCTCTAGGGCAGGGGCAAAATGCCACCAGTCTCTTTGCTGAAACATAACAAGAGTCACCTTTGCTCCAGTTCCCAACAAGTTTCTTATTTCCACCTGAGACCACATCAACCTGGACTTTATTGTCCATATCACTATCAGCATTTTGGGCAAAGCCATTCATCAAGTCTCTTGGAAGTTCCAAACTTTCCTACATTTTCCCGTCTTCTTTTGAGCCCTCCAAACTGTTCCAACCCCAGCCTATTACCCAGTTCCAAAGTCACTTCCACATTTTTAGGTATCTTTTCAGCAGCACCCCACTTCTGGTACCAATTTACTATATTAGTCCATTTTCATGCTGCTGATAAGGACATACTCAAGACTGGGAAGAAAAGAGGTTTCGGTGGACTTACAGATCTATGTGGCTGGGGAGGCCTCACAACCATGGCAGAAGGCAAGGAGGAGCAAGTCATGTCTTACATGGATAACAGCAGTCAAAGAGTGAGAGAGCTTGTGCAGGGGAATTCCTCTTTTTTTAAACCCCCAGTCCTAATGAGACTTATTCACTATCACAAGAACAGCACCGGAAAGACCTGCCCGCATGATTCGGTTACCTCCCACTAGGTTCCTCCCACAACATGTGGGAGTTATGAGAGTACAATTCAAGATGAGATTTGGGTGGGGACACAGCCAAACCATATCAGCTGTGTTTAAGGTGCCTTTTTTATGTTCTCTTTTCTTTGTTTTTTCTTTATTTATTAAGGTGCTTCTAAATCTGTTCATTGACTTATTAATTTTGGTAATTGTTAATAGTTTAACCAAAACTACTAACCAAGTGTTTTTTTCCCTCCAGTTTTAGAATTTCTAGTGTGTGTGTGTGTGTGTGTGTGTGTGTGTGTGTGTGTGTGTGTGTGTGTGTTTCCTCCCAGATTTGCACTGAACGGTTTCCAATAGTGGAAAAAAATTTCTTTTAAACAAATAATTTTATAATTTACCTGGTAATTCTCTCTCAAGTTTCTGTTACATGTTGTTAATGTCATTTCTTGTTCACGTTGGCTCTTTTCTTGGTGTACTATTATATTTCAATGAATACTGGATGCTGTGTTTGGAAAATTATTTCTAGAAATAATTTGGGGTCTAGTATAATGTTATCTTCCTCTAGAGAGGATTTTTGTTTGCTTCTGCGAGATGCCCGAGGGCACTAGCAATCCTGGATCATCTTAATCCAATTTAAGGTTTATTTATTTATTTATTTATTTATTTAGTATTTATTGATCATTCTTGGGTGTTTCTCAGAGAGGGGGATGTGGCAGGGTCATAGGATAATAGTGGAGAGAAGGTCAGCAGATAAACACGAGAACAAAGGTCTCTGGTTTTCCTAGGCAGAGGTCCCTGCGGCCTTCGGCCCTGTTTGTGTCCCTGGGTACTTGAGATTAGGGAGTGGTGATGACTCTTAACGAGCATGCTGTCTTCAAGCATCTGTTTAACAAAGCACATCTTGCACTGCCCTTAATCCATTTAACCCTGAGTGGACACAGCACATGTTCCAGAGAGCACGGGGTTGGGGGTAAGTTAAAGATTAACAGCATCCCAAGGCAGAAGAATTTTTCTTAGTACAGAACAAAATGGAGTCTCCTATGTCTACTTCTTTCTACACAGACACAGTACAAATCTGACCTCTCTTCCTTTTCCCCACATTTCCCCCTTTTCTTTTCGACAAAACCGCCATCGTCATCATGGCCCGCTCTCGATGGTCGCTGTCTCTTCGGAGCTGTTGGGTACACTTCCCAGATGGGGCGGCCTGGCAGAGGCGCTCCTCACTTCCCAGACGGGGCGGCCAGGCAGAGGCGCTCCCCACTTCCCAGATGGGGCGGCTGGGCAGAGGCGCACCTCACTTCCCAGACGGGGTGGCAGCCGGACAGAGGCGCTCCTCACCTCCCAGACGGGGTGGCGGCCAGGCAGAGGCGCTTCTCACATCCCAGACAATGGGCGGCCGAGCAGAGGTGCTCCTCACCTCCCAGACGGGGCGGCCGGGCAGAGGCGCTCCCCACCTCCCAGACGGGGCGGCCGGGCAGAGGGGCTCCTCACATCCCAGACGATGGGCGGCCAGGCAGAGACGCTCCTCACTTCCTAGACGGGGTGGCAGCCGGGCAGAGGCGCTCCTCACTTCCCATTCGGGGCAACCGGGCAGAGGTGCTCCTCACTTCCTCCCAGATGGGGCAGCCAGGCAGAGGCGCTCCTCACTTCCCAGATGGGGCGGCCAGGCAGAGGGGCTCCTCACATCCCAGATGATGGGCGGCCAGGCAGAGACGCTCCTCACTTCCTAGACGGGGTGGCAGCCGGGCAGAGGCGCTCCTCACTTCCCAGACGGGGCGAGTGGGCAGAGGGGCTCCTCACATCCCAGACAATGGGCGGCCAGGCAGAGACGCTGCTCACTTCCTAGATGGGGTGGCGGGCGGGCAGAGGCTGTAATCTTAGCACTTTGGGAGGCCAAGGCAGGCGGCTGGGAGGTGGAGGTTGTAGCGAGCCGAGATCACGCCACTGCACTCCAGCCTGGGCAACATTGAGCATTGAGTGAGCGAGACTCCGTCTGCAATCCCAGCACCTCGGGAGGCCAAGGTGGGCAGATCACCCGAGGCCAGGAGCTGGAGACCAGCCCGGTCAACACGGCGAAACCCCGTCTCCACCAAAAATACAAAAACCAGTCAGGAGTGGCGGCATGTGCCTGGAATCCCAGGCACTCAGCAGGCCGAGGCAGGAGAATCACCGGAGCCCAGGGCAGGGAGGTTGCAGCGAGCCGAGATCTTGGCAGTACAGTCCAGGCTCCCCAAGAGAGGGAGACCGTGGAGATGGGAAAGGGGGAGGGAGAGGGGGAGAGGGAGGGAGAGGGTAGGGGAGAGGGAGAGGGATCCAATTTAAGGTTTTAAAATTTTCTGGGCTACTAAATGACTTAAAGCTGGGCTACATTTTATATCTTTCACTTTCCAATTTACATTGAACATTTAGCACCATGGTGAAAAGACTTCATATAAACCATGCCTGAATGGGTATGGTATTAGATATTGATCTTAGAAGGTATTTAGAAAAGCTAGACAAGAAATTAATGATGAGGAGTGGCCAAAATACTACATGTTTTGAATATATGCTGTATTTAAGAAGAGGAAGACAGATGCAATGAACAACAACTTTATTACTGTCAGTTACTGTCCACTGTGTATTTCCGGAGTGGTGAATTTAAAAATAAGTCTTAGGGGCAAAACACATGAAATGTTTGTAAAATATATTTTGTGAAATGCTTATGTGTCCCAGCAGAGGGCATCTTAACATAATGAATCCAGGTCCACTGCTTTTCTATGAAGGAAGATGGTTTTAAGACATGGCTTTGCTGTATTACTGTACTGCTTTGTCATAGTGTTAAGACCATGCAAAGACTTTAATCTGACCCCTTTGTGTGGCACATGTGGAAAGTGAGACACAGCTGGTAGAAATGACTTACCATTTGATCATTTAATATTCAATTATTGAGGAATTATAATGTGTAGTACATATATGTAACCTATGTAGATACTATGCACAAGGCAGGCAAGAGTTTGCTTCTTAGGAGTGCAAAAGGCTTATTGGGGGGAAAAAAGAGTTTGTTTCTGAAGGAGCTTTCATCCAGTGGTGGGGGAGAGCTACCAATAATAAAGTAAAATAATTTGAGAAAGCATTGGATGCTCTGAATAAAATAATGCGGGAAGGTAATGGAGAGAGAAGGACAGCAGATTGCTGCTAGTTTGGGTGGTCTGGGAAGGCTTCTCTGAGGAGGAAGGTTGTGACTGACAGGCATTTAGGTGTCAGCAAAGGGAAGTGCATTTCAGACTGAGAAACATTGAAAGCAAGGACTTGCAGATGGGAAATGGGAAGGAGGCCAGTGTGGTTGGAGCCTTGTGAAGCAGGCATGAGTCAGACCACCCAGGGCCTAGGGGCTGTGTGTGGTAAGGAGTTTCGAGAGGCAGCAGAGCACAGGGCTTACCTGCCCAGGCTCTGGAATCAGGCTTCCTGGGTTGGAATCCCAACTCCACTTAACCAGCGTGGGGATTTTTCTGAGGAGCTGGTCTGTAGCATTCATCATATCTGAAAGGTGACCCAGAAAAGGTAAATGACCATTCACTATATTGTGTTGCCCGTCAGAAACACTTCTAATTCTCTGCAGCACAGACAGCCCCTGATTATTGTTGATTTTCAAGAAAAAAAAGTTTATGAGTAGTGCAACTAAACGAAATCTTCAAGTAATAAAAACAATATCTCAAGTTGGTTGACCTCTTTTAGTATCAATCACCAGTATGTTGTTTGTTGTTGTTGTTGTTGTTGGTTTTTTTTTGAGACAGGGTTTCACTCTGTTGTCCAGACTGGAATGCAGTGGTACAATCATGGCTTACTGCAGCCTCAACCTCCTTGGGCTCAGGTGATCCTCCCACCTCATCCTCGTGGACAGGTGCACGCCACCATGCCCAGCTAATTTTTTAAATTTTTGCAGACATGCCGTTTTGCCATGTTGCCCAGGGCCGGTCTTGAACTCCAGGGCTCAAGTGATCCTCCTGCCTTGGCCTCCCAGAGTGTTGGGATTACAGGCGTGAGCCACTGGGCCTAGCCCTAGAGGACTTCTTTTTAAACAAAATTGGATTTATTATTTCATTTTCTTTGAAATGATAAAGGATAGGTTAATAAAGAAGTGGAGAAAGATTCACGTGGTCTATAGACATAATTAGTATCTTGAGAGTGATAGTTTTGGTAAATTGTGCAGCAAGTAGAAAATACTTGAATATTTGAATCATACAGAGAAGTATCAAGATTGACATAACAAATGCATGTGCACCCACTGCCCAGCTTTGTCAGTTATTACTGCTTTCACATGTTTGCATCAAATGTTTTTTAAGAAATAAAAAGTACAGATATGGTTGAAATTCTCAGTGGAACTCTTTCTAATCCTGCTCCCTTCCCTCCCTCCCTCCACTGGGGTAACCAGTATTCTAGATTTGGTCTTTGTCATTCTCTTGCATTTGTCTATATTTGCTATTATGTGTCTGTATGATTAAACAATATTTAGCATTGTTTTGCATGTGTTAAATTTTATATTAATGGTATCACTCTGATACTATGTTTCTGTAATATGTTTATCTCATTCAACATGTTTCTGAGATTCACCCATGTTGATAATGTGGCTGTTTTTAACTGTTATATGGTATTCCATTCATTATCTGAGTATTTCTTTTTCTGTCGTTGTTTTTTGAGATGGAGTTTCACTCTGTTGCCCCGGCTGGAGTGCAGTGGCACGATCTCGGCTCACTGCAACCTCTGCCTCCTGGGTTCAAGCAATTCTCCTGCCTCAGCCTCCTGAGCAGCTGGGACTAGAGGCACACACCACCATGCCTGGCTAATTTTTGTATTTTTAGTAGAGATGGGGTTTACCATGTTGGCCAGGCTGGTCTCGAACTCCTGACCTTGAGTGATCTGCCTACCCCAGCCTCCCAAAGTGTTGGGATTACAGGCGAGAGCCACCACATCCAGCCTGAATATTTCACATATTGGTAGATAATCAGGTTGTTTGTAATTTTTTCTGTTTTGACAATGTAGCACAGTAATACATTTTACATTGTGACCCAGAATAAATGAGTACACATATAGCCAAAACTACAATTTTTAATGAAATAATACTTAACCCCTACTGCAAATTGTATACTCTGTGATATGTTCTAGTCTGTTCTATTTTATTAGAAAAAAATACACTCATGAGTCACTGAAAGGTCACACTAGCTGTAGCTTGAAAAGTACTACTGGAGGATATACCCAGGAGGGGAATTGGAGGGCCAAAGATGTCCATTTTCAACTTTACTAGATATTGCTAAATGTCTTTCCAAATCCTGTTCATTTACATCCCCACAAGCAGTATGCTGTAGCGCCTGTTACTTCTCATTCTCACCATCGGTGTTACCAGTCTTTTTCATTTTTGCAGATCTGGTAGGTATAAAATGGCATCTCAGTGTTGGTTTAATTTGTGTTTTTGAGCTAGAGGTTCCAACGAGTGCAGTAAGACAAAGTAGAGCACCATTTTGGATCTTTATTGACGTCTCAATTTTCTTTCTTTGCCTATTTCCTGTTTATACCTTTGCCCATTTCCCAACTCAGTTTTTTGGTCTTTTTTATGTCAATTTGTAAAAATTATTGATCTATATTTTGTATTCCTTTCCCAATAATATGTATTGTAATTATTTTCTCCCAGTTTGTTGCCCACCCCCATTTATTTATTTTTTGTTCATGAAGGTTTTTATTTATATTATTGTGAAATTTATTAATCTTTTACCTTATAGTTTATCCTTTCGGGATCTTGTTTAAGGAATTCTTCTTAACTCTGACTTTATAAAATATTCTATAGTAGTTTATTGTAGAAGTTATAATTTTTTAATTTTCAATTTTAAAGGTATTTATTTATTTATTTATTTATTTATTAGAGATAGGATCTTACTCTGTCACCCAGGCTGGAGTGCAGTGATGCAATCATAGTTCTCTGCAGCCTCAAACTGTTAGTCTCAAGTGATCCTCCTGCCTCAGCCTCCCGAGTAGCTAGGACCTCAGGTGTGCAGCACCATGCCTGGTTTTAAATTTTTTTGTAGATACGGAGTCTTGCTATGGTGCCCAGGCTAGTCTTGAACTCCTGGCCTCAAGCAGTCCTCCTGCCTTGTCCTTCCAAAGTGCTGGATTACAAGCTTTCTTTTGTTTTTCATTGTTTTATTGAGGTTATTGTTTTACATTTTGGCCTTTAATCCACCTGTAATTTATTTTTGTATGTAAGGATCTAATTTCATTATTTTTCCATATGGATAACCAGCATCATATATTTAATAACCCATACTTTTTTTGTCTTTCTGACACAGGAGGATGTTTATGAAATCTGCAATTCAGTTGCTTTGATTTGTCTATCCCTGAGTCAGTTCCACACTAGTTTAATGACTATAGTTATGCTTATTTATTTATTTCATCTCATCCTTCTAATCAGTGGAGATATAACCTTAATGAGTATAGCCTTGTAATTACTAATATGTGGTAGGATGAATGCCTTCAAATTCTTAAAATCTTATAAATTGTTTTGGCTATTATTGGCCATTTGCACTTCTATTTAAATACTGGGATCAGTTAATCAAATTCCACAAAATCCCATGTTGAGAGTTTTATTTGAACTGTATTAAATTTATAAATCAATCAAATCAAGCAGCTTTATGCACAGTAGCCTAAAACTGGAAATAGTCCAAGTATCCATCAGATAGAAGAATAGGTAAACAAACTGGTTTATCCAAACAATGGAATATTACTTGGCAACAAAAAGGAAAAAACAACTGGTTCATGTGGCGCATGGATGAATCTAGAAACATTATTCTAAGTGAAAGAAGTTTTAAGTGAAAGAGTATTACTATATGATTTACTACTTACTATATGATTCCATTTATTTAAAGCTCTAGAATAGGCAAAACTCTAATGTATGGTGAAAAAAAGAAGAATTCTAGGTATTGCTGAGAAGTAAGGATGGGAATTGACTGAGAAGGGACATGAAAGGACTTTCTGGAGTGATGTTATAGGTCTTGAGTTTCCTCTCCTTTCCCCTCCCCTCCCGTCTCCTCTCCTTTTTTGAGACGGAGTCTTGCTCCTTCACCCAGGCCAGAGTGCAGTGGAGTGATCTCGGTTCACTGCAACCTCCGCCTCCCAGATTCAAGCGATTTTCCTGCCTCAGTCTCCTGAGTAGCTGGGACTACAGAGGTGCACCACCATGCCCAGCTAATTTTGTATTTTTAGTAGAGATGGGGTTTCACCATATTGGCCAGGCTGGTCTCAAACTCCTGACCTTAGGTGATCCTCCCACCTCAGCCTCCCAAAGTGCTGAGATTACAGGTGTGAGCCACTGCGCCTGGCCAGATCTTGAGTTTTATGAGTATATACATTTTTAAAATGTATTGAATGTATACTTGGATTTGTATACTTCACTATATGCAAATTTTACCTCAAAAGAAAAAAATTATAAAATATTGAACTCTAGCTAATGCTATGCCTGCTGAAGTATTTAGGGGGATCATATTGATATTCGCAGTTTGCTTTGAAACACATTTTAAAAACCCCAGTGTGAGTTGAATGGATAGAAAGATGGATAGATATGTATAATAAGATGTTAAAATTCAACTTTGCACATATGTTTTTAAGTTTTCATAATAAAATATTGGACTCCTACAACTCAGCTGCAAGAAACCAAATAACTCAATATAAAAAATGGGCAAGGGACTTGAATAAACATCTCTGTAAGGAAGACTTAGAAATCACCAACAGGTTAGATGCTCAACTATTATCAAAAATATAAACTAGTGGCGGTGAGGTCATAGAGCAACTGGAACCCTTATATGTACAGTGGTCCAGCCGCTCTGGAAAACAGTATGGAGATTCCTCCAAAAAATTAAAAATAGAACTACCATATATGATCCTGGTGTCTCACTTCTGGGTATTTATCCAACAGAATTGAAATCAGGACCCCAAAGAGATATCCACACTCCCTTGTTCATTGTTGTATTATTCACAATAGCAAGATGTGAAAATAGCCAAAATGCCCACCAGCGGATGAATGGCTAAAGCAAATGTGATCTGTATGTACAATGGAACATTATTCACCCTTAAAAACACAAGGAAATGCTGTCATATGTGACAACATGGTTCAACCTTGGGGACATTATGATAAGTGAAACAAACCAGTCATAGAAAGACAAATACTGCATGATTCTACTTATAGAAGGTATCTAAAATAGTCATAGAAACAGAGGAGAATGGTGGTTGCCAGGGTCTGGGGGTGAGGGACAGATGGGGAGTTGCTCTTCAGTGATGCAAGGGGAATAAGTTCTGGATAGCCGTACAACATTGGGCTTATAGTTAGCAATGATGTGTTGTCCACTTTACATTTTAAGAGAGTAGATAACAAACATGTTAAGTGTTCTTACCACAATTTTGAAAAATAAGTAAAATGTTGGTAAATGCAGCCATAAAATTTTTTCTGTAACAGCTATTTATGATGGAAAGAAAGGTAAAAAGCAGTTGCTTATTTTTTATTTGCTTTGAGGTTCTTTAGAGGGGTTTATTTAAGTCAGGCTGATTATATTACTAACAACATGTAGAAAAGTTCATTTAGGTTTACAGGGAGGTTTATTTTATTTGAGCCACTTAGAATATATATGCCAATATACAGATGAGCAATTTAATTTTTATTTAAGCCTTTTACAAGATTCATAAATAAGGATAAAGGTAAAATGTCTTTTAAAAAAGATTGTCTTTGATATGTTGAGGTCCCAGGAATCAGAGACTTCAATAGTTCCTTTGAGTCTACCCTCCATCTACCCTTCAAAAGACAAAACAAGACATTATACATTAGTTTCAAGGCAAGCCAGACTAACTTTTATTAACATTTTCTCAGAGTGGGAAAGTTATCTCTTTTCTGCCAGAATGCCTTCATCAACTTGACCTTGTGTTGAACATCTCCATTTTTGGCACAATTCCCAATGTAGAAGAAAATTTTTTCAATTAAGATGGTATTCATTCAGATACTCCTTTAGGTGTTGTTGGAGTTCCAAATGTGAGTGATTATCTCCAACTTCCTTAACTTGGCATTGTCTTGGAGTAATGGAAACAGGGGTACAGGGATAGAAGTAAATACTGAAATCTGTAAATTTTTTCAATTTTGGCAAACTTCTCCTCTCAGTGCTACAATTTTTCCTAGCACCTCTAAGAATATTGCCTTTACAGTATGGGCATGCTGGCAAAACAAAGCCAAAGAAAAACATTATACAAAATTCAAACTAGTGTGTGATGGGGAGGTGTAAGTCATTTGCTTTTTTAAAAGATTCATTGTATGTTTTATTGGTAAATCATAATATGAATCATGTTAAACAATAATGAAGTATATTGATAATATCAGGATCATTCTTTATTTACCGACAACAATATTAGGAAAGCAGTGCTACCTTTTTTGTACCTTTAATTGTTTCTGTCTTGAACAGTTTACAGGCAGCTGCCTAATCTCAGCACATACGTTATTATTTCAGGTCCTGTGGGAATGGCCGCTGCTGCTGCTGTGGCAACAGGAAAGAAACGGAAACGGCCTCATGTATTTGAGTCTAATCCATCTATCCGGAAGAGGCAACAAACACGTTTGCTTCGGTGAGGGCTCCCTTATCCATATTGTTACTATTCCTCAAATACTTCCTGTGGATGACAGACTTAGAACATATGTGATTAGGTTTGTCAAGGATGCTTGGTTCGATTCCTTGATGACAGATGTAGACTTAAAAGTATTCTTACAAAATTAAATACATGAAAACAAAGAAATACGATTTAACAGATACGTAATATCACATTAATTCATTCAGAAAAGTTGTATACCTGCTATGTGCAAGCCATTGTTGTAGACATTGGGCATGGAAGAGTGAACAAAACAAATTGCCTTAAAGAGCTTGTATCCTGCTAGAGGGGGAAAGAAAAAAACAATATGCAATATGTCAGCTGATGATAAGTGCAATGGGAAAAAAATACAGTGGAGTAAGGAAAATAGAAAAGTCAGGAGGTAGGGGGATATAGTCAGTTTTCTCTTTTACGGGGATGGTCTGGGAAATCCTTTTTGTTAAGGCAGCCTTTGAACAGAGACTTGAAGATGCTGAAAGAGCACACATGTTGATGCTGGGGGGAAGAACATCTCAGGCAGGGTGAGTATCAAGAGCAAAGGCCCCGAGGTGTGAATGTGGTAGTTGTGTTTGAGGAACAGCCAGGGAGATATGAGAGGATGTTCAGAGTAGTAGAGAAGAGCCACGCCAGGAGATCTTTTTTTTTTTTTTTTTTTTTGATAGATGTGGTCTTGCTATGTTGTCCAGGCTGGTCTGGGACTCCTGGCCTCAAGCGATCCTCGTGCCTCAGCCCCAAAATGCTGGGATTACAGGTGTGGGTCACTTCACCCAGCCTAGGAGATCTTATAGTCCAATATCAGGGGCTTGACTCTTACTCTGAGTGAGATGAGATGTCATTGTAGGCTTTTGACCAGAGCAGTAGTATCATCTGACTTATATTTTTAAAGAATCACTCAGGCTACTGTGTTGAGAATAGACTGTGGGGATACAAGAATGGAATCAGGGAGACCAATTAGGTGGTGATTATAGTAATCTAGGCCAGAAATGATAGTGTCTTAAAACCAACATGGCAGCATCATGGATAGTAAGAAGTGATCAGGTTCTAGATGTATTTCGAAAGTCAACTCATCATGATTCATTGACATGGAGTTTGAGAGAAAAAAAGGAGTGCTGGGTGATTTTTGGTCTGATTACTAGAAGGATTGCGATGACATTTACTGGAGGAGGAGCGAGCATGACAGTGAGGGTGAGGCAGAATCAGAAATTTGGTTTTGGACATGGTAAGTTTGTGATGCCTCTAACCATTAAGTGGAGATACAAAATAAGCAGTTGGATATATGAGTCTGGAATTGAAATGAGAGGCCTTAGCTGAAGATATTATAAGCATATAGGTAGTATTTAGAACTAGGAGACTGGATGAGGTCACTTAGGGAGTGAGTATGGACTGAGGCCTGAAGCGCTCCACCTTTTAGAGGTTAGAGAGATTAAAGGAACCAGCAAAAGAATCTAAGAAGCAACCAGTGAGTCAGGAAACAAACCAAGAGAGTGGTATCCTGGAAACCAGGTACAAAAAGTGTGTCAGGAAGGAGAGCGTGTGATCAGCTATCAAATGCTGCTGATGGGTTGAAAAAGATGCCAACTGACTATTAGATTTAGTAACATGGAGTTCACGATTGAACTTGACAAGAGTGTATTCAAAGGAGTGGTAAGGGTGAAAAGATTGGAATAGCTTTAAGAGAGAATAGGGAGAGAGGAATTGGAGACAGTGAATATAAACCATTGTTTCAAGGAATTCCATCAGATTTCTTGTTTGATAAGTGGTCCTTTGCCCACCACATTTCAGAATTCTGAAATGTAGAACTTTGAAATCATCTCCCATGATTTCAGAGGGAAGAGGCAGTGTTTCTGTTTCATCCATTGTTACTATATTTTAAAAAGCTGTTTTCGGGTTGATGGGTGCAGCAGACCACCATGTCACATGTATACCTTTGTAACAAACCTGCACATTCTGCACATGTATCCCAGAACTTAAAGTAAAATTAAAAAAAAATTTTTTTAAGCTGTTTTTGGCTGGGCATGGTGGCTCATGCCTATAATCCCAGCACTTTGGGAGGCCGAGGTGGGTGGATCACCTGAGGTCGGGAGTTTGAGACCAGCTTGGCCACCATGGTGAAACCCCATCTCTACTAAAAATAGAAAATATAAGCCAGGCATGGTGGCAGGCACCTACAATCCCAGCTAGTCGGGAGGCTGAGGCAGGAGAATAGCTTTAACCCAGGAGGCAGAGGCTGCAGTGAGCTGAGATCACACCACTGTACTTTAGCCTAGGCAACAGAGTGAAACTCCATCTAAAAAAAAAAAAGCTGTTTTCATTTCATCCTCACTTGTGAAATACTGTAGGACTAAGAATAATTATTTATATCACAATGAAAATCTGAAGCTACAACATTTTAAAAGCATAGGTATACCTCAGAGATATTGCAGGTTTGGTTCCAGACCACTACAATAAAGCAAGTATCACAATAAGTCACAGAAATTTTTTGGTTTCTCAGTACATAAAAAAGTTGTGTTAACACTATACTCTGTTAAGTGTTGCAGTGGTATTATATCTAAAAAAAAAAAGCAATGTACATACCGTAATTTTAAAATACTTTTTTTTTGGAGACAGAGTCTAGCTCTGCTGTCCAAGCTAGAGTGCAGTGGTGTGATCATGGCTCACTGCAGCCTCAATCTCCCGGGCTCAAGTGATCCTCTCACTTAGCCTCCCAAGTAGTTGGGACAATAGGTGCATGTCACCATACCTGGCGAATTTTTTCTTCTTTCTGTAAAGACGGGGTCTCACTATGTTGCCCAGGCTGGGCTTGAACTCCTGGGCTCAAGCAATCCTCCCACCTCAACCTCCCAAAGTGCTGGGATTACAGGTGTGAGCCACTGGGCCTGACCACTAAAACACTTAATTGCTAAAAGATGTTAGTGCTCATCTGAGCCTGCAGTGACTCATAATCTTATTGCTGGTTGACGGTCTTACCTCCATGTTGATGACTGCTGACTGATCAGGGTGGTTGTTGCTGAAGGTTGGGGTGGCTGTGGCAATTTCTTAAAAATAATACAACAAATTTTGCCCTATCGATTGACTCTTCCTTTCCTGAACGATTTCTCTGTAACATGTGGTGCTGTTTGATAGCATTTTACCCACAGTAAGACTTTCAAAATTGGAGTTAATCCCCTCCAACTCTGCTGCTGCTTATTAAATTCAGTTTGTGTAATATTCTAAATCTTTTATTGTCATTTCAACAATATACATAACATCTTCATCAGGAGTAGATTTCATCTCAGGAAACCGCTTTCTTTGCTCATCAATAAGAAGCACCTCTCATCCATTGGAATTTTATCATGATATTGTAGCAATTCAGTCCCATTTTCAGGGTCCACTTTTAATTCTGGTTCTTTCACTGTTTCTACTGCATCCGCAGTTACTTCCTCCACTGAAGTGTTGAACTCCTTAAAATCATCCGTAAGGCTTGGAATCAAGTTCTTCCAAACTTCCATTAATGTTGATAGTTTGACCTCCTCCCATGTACTTGCACATGAATTACAAGTACTCTTAATGGCATCTTGAATGGTGAATCCGTTCTAGAAGGTTTTCAATTTATTTTACCCAGATCCATCAGAGGAATCACTATAGCAGCTATATCCTTTCAAAATGTATTTCTTACATAAAAAGACCTGAATGTTGAAATGACTCCTTGATCCATGGGCTGCAGAATGGATGTTATCTTAGCAGGCATGAAAACAGCATTAATCTCCTTGTACGTCTCCGTTAGAGCTCTTGGGTGACTAGGTGCATTGTCAATGTGCAACAATAGTTTGAAAGGAATTTTTTTTTCTGAGCAGTGGGTCTCAACAGTGGTCTTAAAATATTCCATAAACCATGCTGTAAACAGATGTACTGCCATCCAGGTTTTATTGTTCTATTTATAGAGGACAGGCAGAGTAGATTTAGCATGATTTTTAAAGGACCCTAAAGTCACTAGCTGCATTAGCCCCTAACAAGAGAGTCAACCTGTCCTTTGAAGCTTTGAAACCTGGCATTGACTTCTCCTCTCTAGCTAGGAAAGTCCTAGATTGTATCTTCTTCCAGTAGAAGGCTGTTTTATCTACATTGAAAATCTGTTGTTTAGTGTAGCCACTTATCTAGATCTTCTGGATAACTTGCTCCAGCTTCTACATCAGCACTTGCAGCTTCACTTTGTACTTTTATGTAATGGAGATGGCTTCTTTCCTTGAACCTCATGAACCAACCTCTGAAAGAGTCAGGGCTTTGCTCTGCATTAGGCTTTGGCCTATGGGAATGTTGTGGCTGGTTTGATCTTTTATCCGGACCACTAAAACTTTCTCCATATCAGCAATAAAACTGTTTTGCTTTCTTATCATTTGTGTGTTCATTGGAGTAGCATTTGTAATTTCCCTCAAGGACTTTTCTTTGCATTAACAACGTGGCCAACTGTTTGGCATAAGCGGCCTTGCTGTCAGCCTGTCTTGGCTTTCAACATGCCTTCCTCACTAAGCTTAGTCATGTCTAGCTTTTGATTAAAAGTGAGAGATGTGCTACTCTTCCTTAAAGTTGAACACTTAGAGGCCATTGTAGGGTTATCAGTTGGCCTAATTTCAATACTGTGTCTCAGGGAACAGGAAGGCCTGAGGAGTGGGAGAGAGGCAGGAAACAGTTGGTCAGTGGGGCATTCAGAACACACACAACATTTATCAGTCAAGTTTGCCATCTTTTGTGGGCACTGTGGTGCCCCAAAACAATTAAAATAGTAACATCGAAGATCACTGATCACAGATCACTATAACAGATTATAATAATGAAGAAGTTTGAAATATTGCTAGAGTTACCAAAATGTGACACAGAGACACGAAGTGAGCACATGCTGTTGGAAAAAAATGGCACTGATCAACTTGCTTGACATAGGGTTGCCACAAACCTTTAATTTGTTTTAAAGAAAGATCCCAGATAGTATCTGTGAAACACAAAATAACAAAGCACAATAAAACTAGGTATGCTTGTAGTATTTTTGGACAAAATTATCTCAATGAAATATAAACAATGAGATATAAACAATCAAGATAGTAAAAGCAAATCATTTGAACCCCTTTTATTAAGCATGGAGATGATATAATAAATTCTGTAAGAGCACATCTTGGTTGCAATTTTTTTTTTTTTTTTTTTTTTTTTGAGACAAAGTCTTGCTCTGTTGCTCAGGCTGGAGTGCAGTGGCACCATCTTGGTTCACTGCAACCTCCACCTCCTGGATTCAAGCAATTCTCGTGCCTCAGCCTCCCAAGAATCTAGGATTACAGGCGTGTGCCACCATGTCTGGGTAATGTTTTTGTATTTTTAGTAGAGACGGGTTTTACACCATGTTGGCCAGGCTGGTCTCGAACTCCTGGCCTCAAGTGATCCGCCTGCCTTGGCCTCCCAAAGTGCTGGGATTACAGCAGGCATGAGCCACCATGCCTGGCCAGTTGTAATCTTTATAATTGTAAGTAGCAGTAAGTGATGTTGCCCAGATCAAGAAGAATGATACCATGTTCAAAATTGTGTCATGGCTATGTCCCAAGGCAAAACCTTCAGTTGAGCCTTCTATCAGTAGTCTTTAAGAAAAAGGTATGTACATATTTCTGCTGAATAGGATAGCAAACCTCACATTCCCCTTTTCACATTTTACATAAAAGAGCATATCTGATCAGAATAAACTGTCTTACCTCATTTGTGTCTATGTCACTGTAATTTCCGTCTTTTTAAAACTTTTCATTCTTGTTTCCTTTTCTGATTCAGGAAACTTCGAGCCACGTTAGATGAATATACTACTCGTGTGGGACAGCAAGCTATTGTCCTCTGTATCTCACCCTCCAAACCTAACCCTGTCTTTAAAGTGTTTGGTGCAGCACCTTTGGAGAATGTGGTAAGTCAGAACCAAGCTGTTCTCATTTGCCCTTTGCTTTCTGTCGGCTGCTTCCATTCTTCTGATCCTCTGTCAAGTATAACAGTTGGCATTTCTGTTACCCCCTAATCCAGGCATGGGAGTGGGGACTAGTTTTCAGACTGCTTTATGCATATCAAAACAAAATGATCATTACTCTTTTTACTTCCTACGTCAAGGTATTTTACCTCCCCAGATGCAATGGGTGGCCAGGGGAAGGGGGGAGGGGGCGGGGAAACAAGTTGTTTTGTTTGTTAGGAAACCAATGCAGGATTTTCTAAGAAAATTACTGATTTATATCAGAAACAAAATAATAGATAATTCCAAGGTGTCAACTTCCTGAGGGAAACCTGGGGGCATTTTATTGATCAGTTATTTGAGTTACATATTTGAAATATCTTACATTTATCAAAGAATTGATTTAATACTGTGCTCCAAATATAGAACTATATTTGAACATTTTGATTGTATAACTATCCAGAGCTAATTTTATAAAAATAGTCTTTTGCCCCTGCATACTTATACAATAGGAACTATTCTTTCTTGCGCCAGATTAACTTTGAATCATTAGTAGATTAATGATCTGTAAAGATTTAAATTGCATTTTGTTTTTATTAGGGTAAAATTTATTAGCTTAAAATGACATTTGTTAGATGTCTCCCATATTGAATATAGGCATTTTTTGAGTTCAGAATTAGTAATCATTTGATCGAAATTCTGTTTGTTGTATTTTTTTCACACCATCTTCCTGTCCCTGAAATGTTGTGGGTATTTCTTAACATTTTTGAGTTCTGTTTTGAGTTTTTCCAAAAATTCCTGAAGCCCTACAATTAGGATGTGTTAGGACCTTTCCTTAGAAGAATATAGTAGAAGGCTCCTAGTTCAAAATGGTGCCTGAGAAATAGCCTTTACTGTCACACTGTTGACAAACATGAAATCTGGGCATTTCTTCTCTTCTTTAGTACTGAAAATCTAAAACAATACTACTACTGATAGTAGTAAAGATGATGCAATCTATGAAAAAGATTCATCTAGAAGACTCAGAAAAATACTTCAGAAAATTACTCACTGCAAAAAAAATCTTTTTAAGTTTTGGGAAACTGTTGGAGTCCTCCATAGAATACAAGAAGATATAGACTCTGTTAAACAGGATGCACTAGACTGAGATAAAAAGCATTTTACCTTTGACTGACATTGATAAATACAGGTTAGGGACTTGCAAGTACCAGTAAAATTAGAAGCAGAATATATCTTCCAGAGCACCGAAGAAAAAAAAAAAAAACCAAGTCTCTGTATAAAAGATAGAAAACAAGGAAGAAATGTTTAAAAACTGAATAAAACACATAGTCTAGAACACAATAATACAAGTGAGGCCAGTTAATTCTGTTATAAACCATACATATAAATGGGTTAAAGTGCCTTGTTAAAGGCATAGATGTTCTTTCAGGTTGGAACAACAATCCAAATCAAACCTTCCTCTATTCAATGTATATGTCATACTCACAGCCACTCACAAATGTTAAAAGCAGCTGCAAGTAATAGAATCAAGAAAGTGAAAAGACAACATGCAGAGTGGGAGAAATATTTGCAAATCATGTCTGATAAAAAAAACTTTTATCATATATAGAGAATATATAAAGAATTCTGATATGTCTGATTAAAAAACTGATATATATTGAGAATATATAAAGAATTCTTACAACTCAACAATAAAAAGCAGGCAGATCATGAGGTCAGGAGTTCGAGACCAGCCTGGCCAATATGGTGAAACCCCATCTCTACTAAAAATACAAAAAAACTTAGCCGGGCCTGGTGGCACATGCCTGTAGTCCCAGCTACTCGGGAGGCTGAGGCAGAAGAATCTCTTGAACCCAGGAGGCAGAGGTTGCAGTGAGCCAAGATCGTGCCACTGCACTCCAGCCTGGGCAACAGATCAAGACTCCATCTCAAAAAAAAGAAAGAAAGAAAAGAAAGACAACCCAATTTAAAAATAGGCAAAAGGGCCACACACAGTGGCTCACGCCTGTAATCCTAGCACTTTGGGAGGCCAAGGTGGGTAGATCACTTGAAGTCAGGAGTTCAAGACCAGCCTGGCCAATATGGTGAAACCCCATCTCTACTAAAAATACAAAAATTAGCCAGACGTGGTGGCGGGCGCCTGTAATCCCAGCTACTCGGGAGGCTGAGGCAGGAAAATCTCTTGAACCCAGGAGGCAGAGGTTGCAGTGAGCCGAGATCATGTGCCACTGCACTCCAGCCTGGGCAACACAGCCAGACTCTGTCTCAAAAAAATAATAATAATAAAAATAAAAATAGGCAAAAGGTCTGAATAGATATTTCTTCAAAGAAGATGTAGAAATGTCCAACAAGCACGAGAACTAATGATAAATAATTATTTATCATTAATCATTATTATAGTCATTTATCATTAATAATCACATTTCGATTTTCATTTCCCTAATGCTGATGATTAATAATCATAGTCATTAGGGAAATGAAAATAAAAACCACAGTAAGATACCTCTTCATACCCACAGGGATGGTGAAGTTGGTGAAGATTTGGAGAAAGAAAAAGCAAAATGGTACAGCTGCTTTGGAAAACAATTTGTCAGTCTCTCAAAATGGTAAAAGTAAAGTCGCCATGTGTCCTAGCAGTTCTATTCCTAAGTTATACCCAAGAGAACTGAAAGCATATGTTCATACACAAACTTGTATACAGTGTTTATAGCAGCATTATTTATAATTGCCAAAAAGTGGAAACAACTCAAATGTTCATCGGCTGACGAATGGATAAATAAAATGTGGTATATCCATAGGATGGAATATTATTCAGCAAGAAAAAGGGAAGAAGTACTGATATTATACTACAGCATGGATGAACCTTTAAAACATTGTGCTAAGCAAAAGAACCCAGTCACAAAAGATCACATGTTGTATGATTCCATTTATATGCAATGTCCAGGATAGATAAATCTTATTTATAGAGAGAGAGTGGATTAGTGGTTGCCAGAGACTGGGGAAGGGGAAGAGAGTGACGCCAGTGGGCACGGGGTTTCTTTTAGGCGGAATGAAATGCTCTAAAATTAGATTTTGGTGGTAATTTTAGGACCCTATGAGTATAAAGTCTTACCCTTTAAATGGGTGAATTGTATGGTATGACAAACTAAATAATGACCCCCAGAGATGTGCAGGTCCCATCCCTTCAACCTGTGACTATTACCTTATACAGCAAAAGTGCAGTTGTAATTAAAAGGGTCTTGAATGGGGAGATTATTCTTGATTATCCAGGTAGGCCCTAAATGTAATCACAAGTGTCTTTATAAGAGGGAAACAAAGGGAGATTGGCATAGAAGTAGATGTGTTGGTGGAAGCAAGAGGTTGGATGCAAGGAGGGGGTCCGGAGCCAGTGATACAGGCTAGACAGAAGCTAGACAAGGCAAAGAAACAATTCTGTCTTAGAGATGCTCCCTTAGAGACTGCAGAAGGACCTGGCCCTGCCAACACCTTGACTTTAGCCAAGTGAAACCAAGAAAATAAATTTGTATGGGTTTAAACCACCCAGTTTGTGGTGATTTGTGGGAGCCATAGGAAACAAATACATATGGTGTGTGAACTATGTATCAGTAAATCTGTTACAAATGTTAAATGTAAAATAACAGGCAAAAGTTTGTCAGAAAAATGCCTACAAAAATAAATCATGGATCACCGCATTAATATCAGACAAAGCCTAATTGTCAAGGCAAAAAAGTATTAACTGGCAACCAGGGATCATTTAATATTGATAAGAAGTATTTATTTATTAATTTATTTATTTAGAGACAAGGTCGCACTCAGTTGCCCACCTTAGAGTGTAGTGGCACAATCTCAGCTCACTGCAATCTCCTCCTCTTGGGTTCAAGCGATCCTCCCGCCTCAGCCTCCTGAGTAGCTGGGACTATAGGCAGGTGCCACCACACCCAGCTAAGATAAGAAGTACATATTTATCATGAACCTTTATATTCTTCAAGTAACTTTAAAGCAAAACATGGGGCCAGGTACAGTGGCTCATGCCTGTAATCCCAGCACTTTGGAAGGCTGAGGTGGGAGGATTGCTTGAGGCCAAGAGTTCAAGACAAGCCTGGGCAACATAGTGGGACCTCATCTCTACAAAAAAAAAAAAAGTCAGGCATACTGGCCCACATCTGTACTCCCAGCTACTTGGGAGGCTGAGGCAGGAGGATTGCTTGAGCCCAGGAGATCAAGGCTACAGTGAGCCATAATGATGCCACTGCACTCCAGCCTGGGTGACAGAGTGAGACCCTGTCTCAATCAGTTAGTCAGTCAGTCAACCAGACATATATACATACCAAAGCATGTAGATCAAAAAGTTAGAAATGTAAGGAAAAAAGATAGTTAAAACCCACAATGGGGGGGGCACGGTGGCACATATGTATAATCCCAGCACTTTGGGAGCTGAGGTGGGAGGATTGGTTGAGGCCAGGAGTTTGAGACCAGTCCAGGCAACATAATGAGACTTCATCTCTATAAAAAATTTAAAAATTAGCCAGATGTGGTAGCACATGCTTATAATCTTAGCTTCTTGGGAGGCTGAGATGTGAAGATTGCTTGAGCCCAGAGGTCAAGTCTGCAGTGAGCTGTGATTGCACCACTGCACTCTAGCCTGGATGACAGAGCAAGACCCTGTCCTAAAGAAAAAACAAAACAAAACAAAACAAAAAAACCCCGCAATGATAGTAAGAGGATTTACTATCCTTGCCAGATGAACAAAGCAAAATATAAACAAGAATATAGAGATCTGAATAACAGATTTAATAAGGTTGACAGTCTAGGCAACATAGTGAGACCCCGTCTCTACAAAAAAATGTAAAAAAAAAAAAAAAAAGGATCTGGGTGTGGTGGTGTGCACTTGTAATCCCAGCTATTTGAGATGCTGAGGCAGGAGGATTACTTGAGCCTAGGAGTTCAAGGATGCAGTGAACTATGATTATTCCACTGTGCTCCAGCCTGGGTGACAGAGTGAGACAATGGCCCAAAAAACAAACAAAAGAAGCTGATACAATAGATACAGGAGCATTGACACCTTACAAGGGGATAATATATCATATTTGAAAAATTACATAAATGGATTATAAGAATTGACCATTTATTATTACCAGGCCTCAAATAATTTTTTTTTTGAAACAAGATCTTGTTCTGTTGCCCAGGCTGGAGTGCAGTGGTGCAGTCTCAGCTCACTGCAACCTCTGCCTCACCAGTTCAAACAGTTCTCCTGCCTCAGCCTCCTGAGTAGCTGATTAATTTTTATATTTTTAGTAGAGACAGGGTTTCACCATGTTGGCCGGGCTGGTCTTGAACTCCTGACCTCAAGTGATTCGCCCGCCTTGGCCTCCCAAAGCGTTGGGATTATAGGTGTGAGCCACCAGCCCTGGCCCCAGAGAATATTTTCTGATCATAGTACAGAAAATTCAGAATTTTAGAATTTCAAAAGACAAGAAAAAAATTTCAATCATGTGGAGAGTGTGTGTGTGTGTGTGTGTGTGTGTGTGAGAGAGAGAGAGAGAGAGAGAGAGAGAGAAAGAGAGAGACTTGCTCTATTGCCCAGGCTAGAGTGCAATGGTGCGATCTCAGCTAACTGCAACCTCTGCTTCCTGTGTTCAAGTGATTCTCCCTGCTTCAGCCTCCTGAGTAGCTGGGATTACAGGTGTGTGCCACCATGCCCGGCTATTTTTTATGTTTTTACTAGAGACGGGGTTTCACCATGTTGGCCAGGCTGGTCTCAAACTCCAGACCTCAGGTAATCCACCTGCCTCGGCTTCCCAAAGTGCTGCGATTACAGGCATGAGCCACCACAACTGGCCGGAATTTTTTTTTTTTTTTTTTTGAGATGGAGTCTCACTCTGTCACCCAGGCTAGAGTGCAGTGGTGCGATCTCGGCTCACTGCAGCCTTTGCCTCCCAGGTTCAAGCAATTCTCTGCCTCAGCCTCCGAGTAGTTGGGATTACAGGCTCCCGCCACCATGCCTGGCTAATTTTTGTATTTTTACTAGAGAGGAGGCTTCACCATGTTGGCCAGGCTGGTCTTGAACTCCTAACCTCAGGTGATCCTCCTGCCTCAGCCTCCCAAAGTGCTGGGATTACAGGCGTGAGCCACCCCTCCTGGCTGGAAATTTTTAAAAGAAAATCTTAATTTACAGGTTATTTAGAAACAAAAATGATAACCAAAAATAAAAACTTAGAAGGTATTATCTAAACTGGTATTCAAAGGAATATTCATTGTCTTATTTTCAAAAAAATTTATATGAGAAAGTTGGAAAAGAAAGAAACTCCATCTAGCTAAAGAAGGTAGAAAGAGAATAATAAAATAAGTCTAAGAAAAAGTAGAATAAATAAACGTGAAAGAAATGAATGAGTTAGCAAACAGGGAAAAGTAGACTTGTTAAATTCAAGAATTGGTTCTATAAAAAGTCTGATAAAACAGAAAAACTGCTACATGCTAATGAGGAAAAGGGAGAAGAAAACTAATATGTAGCTTTAGAAACAAGATAGCTGTAATTGCAGACAAGAAGAGATTGAAAATTGTAAGAAAAGGCTATGTATTAGTTCTGTTCTTGCAAGTTAAAATCTCAGCCAAGTGGATTAACTTAGTAAGAAAATAAAATAACCAAAACACATCCAAACCTCAGAATAAACATTAACCGAAAACCTCAATAGAATAATAAACATATACAAAATTGGAAAAGTGATTAAAGAACTACATCCCTCAAAGAGACCCTAGGCCCCAATTATTTTGGTTGATGTCTGTTAAACATTTAAGGTACAAATAATTCCCTAATCTTATACCCTAGTCTTATTATAGTCATTTATCATTAATAATCAAATTTTGATTTTCATTTCCCTAATGATTAATGATAAATAATCATTGTCTTTAGGGCAATGAAGAACCGTGGGAGTTGCATGCAATGTGGAAGATATGTGGAAAGTAGTATAGTGAAAGCCCCGTTGCTCATGTATTTACTTAGTCAACATATAACTATTTAACACTATTGGATACAAGGTATGAGATAAGGATTCCATCTGAGTCCTTTGGGGTTTCAGGGTTCAAAACTGGGAATCCCAAAGGACTAAGGGGAAATGAGAGCCCTGAACTGAGGCAGGAGAACAAAGGAGGCAGACACTGGGGCTGGAGAGACAATAGGATGAAGTCAACATAACTTCAGGGGCCACAGCCTGCAGCCTGGCTGGAAGCCAGATGTGCTTCACAGTCACAGGTCTGAGGGCAGCAGCTCTTTGTTACATACCTCAGATGATAATGTGTTTTTAGTCTCATAGGAGCTTGTAGAAAATTAAAAAAAAAATTTTTTTTATGAGACCTTCCCAAAGACTCTTCCTTTATCCAGTTAAGCTTCAGGAATACAAAAAAATTATGGTATCTTGTCTGGGACTATTTTTGCAACCCAACTGAAGGCCCAGTGACCTTATA